>NC_000071.6:8162500-8775000 GCF_000001635.26 Mus musculus | reverse complement strand
CACACACAATTCCTATCTCTACTGCTTGCCCCCTACAGTGTACTTGGCATAAATCATCAGCTTTTGTAAGACCCCCAGGTCTCAGCTGTCTTATTTCTCATCCCCACTTTCTCCCTTGACACCTCCCTTGAAACCATTATTCCTGTGGTTTCCAGTCAGGCTTTACTATCTTTGTGTACTCACTCTTGAGCAGAAGAAATCATTTTTATAAGCCTACCAATTTTATTAGCAGCTTCAACAAACATACAAAAATCATTCCATTGAGTTTCTACAAAACTTTGCAAAGAGTTGCCAGTGGCGTCCATAGTCATCCCCTAGAAGATCAGTAACAGTAGCTGAGACCAACTCAGGGTTGAGAGGTAGTCGTGAGAAGGCTACCACCTTCCCATTTGGGGTAAGTTTAAGGTAGGGTACCTCAAAGCCTGCACTATTCTATGTTGAGTGGGAATACCCAAGCTTCTGGGTAGCACTCCAGACTGAAGACACTGAAAGCCAGGTTTATTACCCTTCCCAGTTATAACCAAAACAATGTGGGGCTCCCTCCATCACTTGCAGCTTCTGGGAGAGGCACACAAGTCAATGAGCACCAAGGGAAGGGGATGCTGACATCCACTTAACAGTTTTGGTTTATTTTATTTTATTTTATTTTATTTTATTTTATTTTATTTTATTTACACTCTGAGTGACCACTGTGGAGAGAAACTTGTCTTTGTCCCTCTCAGGAAGTCCAAGTCACTGTGATTCTGAGGGAAAGGGAGGATGGGGGAATGTCTGTTGCTGTTTTGCTGCCCTTGAAGTGGGTGGGGCAAAGTTAAATATTACCTCTAGATGTTAAGAGGAACTAGCCAGTTGGTGAGACTTATAACTCTTTTTTTTCCCCCCTTCTTTGTGTGTGTTCTTGGTTGCAGGGTACATGTGGATGCCAGAAGACAAACAGATGTCTTTTCTCAGGAGCTGTCCATCTTGTTTTCTGACAGTTGTTCTTTGTTAACTAGGGCTCACTGTGTAGGCAAGTCTGGCTGGCCAGCATCTATCTCTCTCTACCTCCCAGTACTGGGATTATAAGCACCCCCCTCATACCCTGACTTTTTATGTGGATGCTGAGGACTGAATCAAATTCTTATTCTTGTTGGGCAAGCACATTACCAACTGAACTGAATCTCCCCGGCTCCTACTGGTACTTCTTAATGCATATTAATGAACCAACTAATGGGTTTCACTGTAGAATAGATAGATAGATAGATAGATAGATAGATAGATAGATAGATAGATAGATAGATTAATTATACATAGAAATCACACACACACACACACACACACACACTTCCTGCAGTGTTTATGCTGACCATCACCTCTCTTTTCCCAACCACCATTCCCTTACCTTTCCTCCCCTTCCAACCACTAATAAACCCCTTTCTTCTGTTAGGCTATGGGTTTTTTTGTCTTCTCTAAAGTTTCCACATCCCAAGAGCTGATGCTGAGCACCAGCATTAATTCCTCTGCTTCTTGACAGTGGATCCATGTGTCCCTGTTGCCATATCCTCCTGCCACAAACTAATTCCTTGCGTTTGCCAGGTGTATCTTTTTCACAGCAATGACAAAAGTAACTAGGGCATGATGTACTGAATTTATTTCCCTTGGATATATAGCCAGGAATGATATAGATGGACAAAATAATAATTATACTTCTAAAAGATTTATTTATTTTATTTTATGTGTATGAGTGCTTTGTCTGCCTGTATATATGTGTACCGCATGTGTGCCTGTATGGGGCATTGGGCTATGCAAAGACAGTCTGGTTTCCAGTTGAGTTGAGGTCTGAACCCCGGGACCTGGTGGTGATTCACCTACATGGAATGGAAGGAGTTCTCTCATGTCTCCTGGACCCTGGCTCTTGTCAAAGTTACCTTCCCCTCAGCCCCCACAAGAGAAGCATGGTTAGTAGTCATATAGGCAATGCTCCAAGCTTCTGACCTTCAGGCTAGACTCCTCCCCAGTTACCTAGCAACAGAAAAGCTAGCAGCATACTTTAAGAGGGGCTGTTTGGCCTCTCCTCGATCTTTCATTCCTCTCACTCCTCTTGCTCTCTTACTCTCTCTCCTCTCCTCTCCTCTCCTCTCCTCTCCTCTCCTCTCCTCTCCTCTCCTCTCCTCTCCTCTCCTCTCCTCTCCTCTCCTCTCCTCTCCTCTCTTTGTTCTCTCTTACTCTCTCTCCCTCTTACTCTCTAGCCTTTCTTCTCTCTCCTCTTTTCCCTTTCTTTCCCCTTGACCATGGCCAGTCTCTCTCTCTCTCTCTGTCTCTTTTACCTTCTCTCTTTCCCTCTGCCTTTCTATAATAAAGCTCTAAAACCATAGACAGTCTCTGCTCATCAAGGCCTGCTGCTCAGACTCTCCCTTGTGTGGGAACCTCTCTTCCCTCAGCCCTCTCTCCCATAACCCCCAGCTAGAGGGTGTAACCCCGGGGCCCCTTTTGGTTTTGAGGGCTTGTCCACACCCTCGTCAAGTGGGTCAGAGGCTTAGATGCCCACCTGGGGCTGAGTGGAAAGCATCTGGCAGCCCTCCCATGTCTGCCTGCCCAGAGCACAGGAGGAACTCTGGTCAGATGTGGGCTATCCTCCCCTTCCCCTACTTCCCCTATGATCCTTATAGTTCCCACATGCCTGCTATCCCAAGAGATGAGAGATCATAAGAGGGGTCAGATCTCCTGGAACTGGAGTTATGGATGGTGGTAAGCCATCATGTGGGTGCTGGGAACTGAACCTAAATCCTGTGCAAGAGCAACAAGTAATCTTAACCACTGAGCCATCTCTTCAGCCCTAATGGTATTCTTAATACTTTCACGAATCTATATACTGTTGTCCATGGTTACTTTTATACCAGCAGTGTAACAAGGTTTCTTCCTTTCCTCCATTCTTCTAACTTCTTGTTATTTAAAATGATTGATAGCCACTTGAACGAGGGCAAAGTGGAGCCTCAGCTTAGTTCTCACTAATAGATGGATTAAGGGTGGTTAGACTTTTCTATTCTCCAGCCATTTTACATTTTACTTTTATTAGCTTTTGAGTAGAGACACAGAGTAATGGGCTACATGATGATACTTCACATGTATATCATTGTACTTTGAGGGTTTTCTTCCTTTCACCACACAAGGAGACCTGCTTCACCTTCTGCACATGGGAGAAAACACCCTATGGATACTTTGTCTTTTTTTACCCATTACCTTATCTTATTGTCCTCTTCTCCTCATTTTAGATGCCTCCTTCTCTCTCCTTGCCCCTACCTCATCTCCTCATATTTTCAGCATTTGAGAGAAAGCATTCTGTATTTGTTCTTCTGAATTTGGCTTAGTTTTCATAACACAATGGTCTACACATTGATCCGTGTTCTAGAAAATAAGATCATGTCATTCTTCTCTTTGATTTTTTTAAAATTTCTTTTAAAATTTCATACATGAGTACTGTTTGCCACTTTTCTCCCTTTCCCATCCTCCAAATCCTCCTTTCCTAACCTCTTCATCTTCAATTATTGTCATTTATATATGTATACATATATGTGTCTATAAATACACTCTGCTTAGACCATTTTTGTGTTGCATTTATGTTTATATAAGTGTTTAGAGCTGGCCACATGGAGTTGGCTAACTTATCCCTTGAGAAGACTTAGTCTCACTGTTCCCACTGAGATTGCCCATACGTAGCTCTTCATCTAGGAGTAGGGCCATGTGATCTTTCCCCCCATCCATGATGGTATGTCCACGGTTGTAGATAGCCCTGGGGTTGCTTGTATTTCGTTGCTAATTCCTCTCTCCTGGGAGGAGCTGTGAATGAGGAATGAGTCATGTAGTCAGATGACTTCTTGTGAACCATCCCCAAATGAATAAAAGAGCCAATTACTGGGCAAGTAGGGAGGACTTCCAGGTTAGATAGGGGAAGAGAGGAAGGAGGAAAGAGAGAGAGGGCCCATTTGAACCCAGATAGTGTGAGGACAAGATATGGCTACTAGTGTCTCCCGGTTTCAATGGTGAATCCATCAGGATTTGCCTCTGGGGGATTTAGATTTAATAAGGCTTATAAGATTAGGATTTTAGTTGTTGGTCCCAGTGATTGAGTTACCATAGTTTCTGAACAAAGTTTGGGTGGTGTTTTTCTTCACAAGGAGGCTCAATTGGGTTCCAGAGAGAAAGGTATGGCAGCAAAGCATGGGTTTGCAACATGTGAACCTCAAAGGCCATGGGGGTTTGGAAGCATAGGGCTGGCATGGTAACTTTTTTTTATCCATTTTTTATTAGGTATTTAGCTCATTTACATTTCCAATGCTAAACCAAAAGTCCCCCATACCCACCCCACCCCCACTCCCCTACCCACCCACTCCCCCTTTTTGGGCCTGGCATTCCCCTGTACTGGGGCATATAAAGTTTGCAAGTCCAATGGGCCTCTCTTTGCAGTGATGGCCGACTAGGCCATCTTTTGATACATATGCAGCTAGAGAGAAGAGCTCCAGGGTACTGCTTAGTTCATATTGTTGTTCCACCTAGAGGGTTGCAGTTCCCTTTAGTTCCTTGGGTGCTTTCTCTAATTCCTCCATTGGAGGCCCTGTGGTCCATTCAATAGCTGACTGTGAGCATCCACTTCTGTGTTTGCTAGGCCCTGGCATAGTCTCACAAGAGACAGCTATATCTGGGTCCTTTCAGCAAAATCTTGCTAGTGTATGCAATGGTGTCAGCGTTTGGAAGCTGATCATGGGATGGATCTCTGGATATGGCAATCCCTAGATGGTCCATCCTTTCCTCACACTTCCAAATTTTGTCTCTGTAACTCCTTCCATGGGTGTTTTGTTTCCTATTCTAAGAAGGGGCAAAGTGTCCACACTTTGGTCTTCGTTCTCTTGAGTTAATGTGTTTAGCAAATTATATCTTATATCTTGGGTATCCTAACTTTCTGGGCTAATATCCACTTATCAGTGAGTACATATTGTGAGAGTTCCTTTGTGATTGGGTTACCTCACTCAGGATGATGCCCTCCAGGTCCATCCATTTGGCTAGGAATTTCATAAATTCATTCTTTTTAATAGCTGAGTAGTACTCCATTGTGTAGATGTACCACATTTTCTGTATCCATTCCTCTGTTGAGGGGCATCTGGGTTCTTTCCAGCTTCTGGCTATTATAAATAAGGCTGCTATGAACATAGTGGAGCATGTATCCTTCTTACCGGTTGGGGCATCTTCTGGATATATGCCCAGAAGAGGTATTGCTGGATCTTCCGGTAGTAATATGTCCAATTTTCTGAGGAACCGCCAGACTGATTTCCAGAGTGGTTGTACAAGCCTGCAATCCCACCAACAATGGAGGAGTGTTCCTCTTTCTCCACATCCTCGCCAGCATCTACTGTCACCTGAATTTTTCATCTTAGCCATTCTGATTGGTGTGAGGTGGAATCTCAGGGTTGCTTTGATTTGCATTTCCCTGATGATTAAGGATGTTGAACATTTTTTCAGGTGCTTCTCTGCCATTCGGTATTCCTCGGGTGAGAAACCTTTGTTCAGTTCTGAGCCCCATTTTTTAATGGGGTTATTTGATTTTATGGAGTCTACCTTCTTGAGTCCTTATATATATATATTGGATATTAGTCCCCTGTCCCATTTGGGATAGGTAAAGATCCTTTCCCAATCTGTTGGTGGTTTTTTTGTCTTATTGACGGTGTCTTTTGCCTTGCAGAGACTTTGCAATTTTATTAGGTCCCATTTATCGATTCTCGATCTTACAGCACAAGCCATTGCTGTTCTATTCAGGAATTTTTCCCCTGTACCCATATCTTCGAGGCTTTTCCCCACTTTCTCCTCTATAAGTTTCAGTGTCTCTGGTTTTATGTGGAGTTCTTTAATCCACTTAGATTTGACCTTAGTACAAGGAGATAGTAATGGATCAATTCGCAATCTTCTACATGATAACAGCCAGTTGTGCCAGCACCATTTGTTGAAAATGCTGTCTTTTTTCCACTGGATGATTTTAGCTCCCTTGTAAAAGATCAAGTGACCATAGATGTGTGGGTTCATCTCTGGGTCTTCAATTCTGTTCCATTGGTCTACTTGTCTGTCTCTATACCAGTACCATGCAGTTTTTATCACAATTGCTCTGTAGTACAGCTTTAGGTCGGGCATGGTGATTCCACCAGAGGTTCTTTTATCCTTGAGAAGAGCTTTTGCTATCCTAGGTTTTTTGTTATTCCAGATGAATCTGCCAATTGCCCTTTCTAATTTGTTGAAAATTGAGTTGGAATTTTGATGGGGATTGCATTGAATCTGTAGATTGCTTTTGGCAAGATAGCCATTTTTACTATATTGATCCTGCCGATCCATGAGCATGGGAGTTCTTTCCATCTTCTGAGATCTTCTTGAATTTCTTTCTTCAGAGACATGAAGTTCTTGTCATACAGATCTTTCACTTCCTTAGTTAGAGTCACGCCTAAGTATTTTATATTATTTGTGGCTATTGAGAAGGGTGTTGTTTCCCTAATTTCTTTCTCTGCCTGTTTGTCCTTTGTGTAGAGAAAGGCCATTGACTTGTTTGAGTTAATTTTATATCCAGCTACTTCACTGAAGCTGTTTATCAGGCTTAGGAGTTCTCTGGTGGAATTTTTAGGGTCACGTATATATACTATCATATCACCTGCAAAAAGTGATATTTTGACTTCTTCCTTTCCAATTTGTATCCCCTCGATCTCCTTTTGTTGTCGAATTGCTCTGGCTAGGATTCAAGAACAATGTTGAATAGGTAGGGAGAGAGTGGACAGCCTTGTCTAGTCCCTGATTTTAATGGGATTGCTTCCAGCTTCTCACCATTTACTTTGATGCTGGCTACTGGTTTGCTGTAGATTGCTTTTATCATGTTTAGGTATGGGCCTTGAATTCCTGATCTTTCCAACACTTTTATCATGAATGGGTGTTGGATTTTGTCAAATGCTTTCTCAGCATCTAACGAGATGATCATGTGGTTTTTGTCTTTGAGTTTGTTTATATACTGGATTACGTTAATGGATTTCCGTATATTAAACCATCCCTGCATCCCTGGGATGAAACCTACTTGGTCAGGATGGATGATTGTCTTGATGTGTTCTTGGATTCGGTTAGAAAGAACTTTATTGAGGATTTTTGTATCAATATTCATAAGGGATATTGGTCTGAAGTTCTCTATCTTTGTGGGGTCTTTTTGTGGTTTAGGTATCAGAGTAATTGTGGCTTCGTAGAATGAGTTGGGTAGAGTACCTTCTGTTTCTATTTTGTGGAATAGTTTGTGAAGAACTGGGATTAGATCTTCTTTGAGGGTCTGATAGAACTCTGCACTAAACCCATCTGGTCCTGGACATTTTTTGGTTGGGAGACTATTAATGACTGCTTCTATTTCTTTGGGGGATATCAGGCTGTTTAGATCATTAACCTGATCTTGATTCAACTTTGGTACCTGGTATCTGTCTAGAAACGTCTCCATTTCATCCAGGTTCTCCAGTTTTGTTGAGTATAGCCTTTTGTAGAAGGATCTGATGGTGTTTTGGATTTCTTCAGGATCTGTTGTTATGTCTCCCTTTTCATTTCTGATTTTGTTAATTAGGATGCTTTCCCTGTGCCCTCTAGTGAGTCTGGCTAAGGGTTTGTCTATCTTGTTGATTTTCTCAAAGAACCAGCTCCTCGATTGGTTGATTCTCTGAATAGTTCTTCTTGTTTCCACTTGGTTGATTTTGCCCCTGAGTTTGATTATTTCCTGGTGTCTACTCCTCTTAGGTGAATTTGCTTCCTTTTGTTCTAGAGCTTTTAGGTGTGTTGTCAAGCTGCTAATGTATGCTCTCTCTAGTTTCTTTTTGGAGGCACTCAGAGCTATGAGTTTTCCTCTTAGATATGCTTTCATTGTGTCCCATAAGTTTGGGTATGTTGTGGCTTCATTTTCGTTGAATTCTAAGAAGTCCTTAATTTCTTTCTTTATTCCTTCCTTGACCAAGCTATCATTGAGAAGAGTGTTGTTCAGTTTCCACGTGAATGTTGGCTTTCTATTATTTATTTTGTTATTGAAGATCAGCCTTAGTGCATGGTGATCTGATAGGATGCATGGGACAATTTCAATATTTTTGAATCTGTTGAGGCCTGTTTTGTGACCTATTATGTGGTCAATTTTGGAGAAGGTACCATGAGGTGCTGAGAAGAAGGTATATTCTTTTGTTTTAGGATAAAATGTTCTGTACATATCTGTCAGATCCATTTGTTTCATAACTTCTGTTAGTTTCACTGTGTCCCTGTTTAGTTTCTGTTTCCATGATCTGTCCCTTGGTGAAAGTGGTGTGTTGAAGTCTCCCACTATTATTGTGTGAGGTGCAATGTGTGCTTTGATATTTACTAAAGTTTCTTTAATGAATGTGGCTGCCCTTGTATTTGGAGCATAGATATTCAGAATTGATAGTTCCTCTTGGAGGATTTTACCTTTGATGAGAATGAAGTGCCCCTCCTTGTCTTTTTTGATGACTTTGGGTTGGTAGTCAATCTTATCAGATATTTGGATGGCTACTCCAACTTGTTTCTTCATAACATTTGCTTGGAAAATTGTTTTCCATCCTTTCATTCTGAGGTAGTGTCTATCTTTTTCTCTGAGATGAGTTTCCTGTAAGCAGCAAAATGTTGGGTCTTGTTTGTGTAGCCAGTTTGTTAGACTATGTCTTTTTATTGGGGAGTTGAGACCATTGATATTAAGAGATATTAAGGAAAAGTAATTGTTGCTTCCTGTTATTTTTGTTGTTAAAGTTGGCATTCTGTTCTTGTGGCTGTCTTCTTTTAGGTTTGTTGAGGGATTACCTTCTTGTTTTTTCTAGGGCGTTGTTCCCGTTCTTGTATTGGTTTTTTTCTGTTATTATCCTTTGAAGGGCTGGATTTGTGGAGAGATAATGGGTGAATTTGGTTTTGTCGTGGAATACTTTGGTTTCTCCATCTATGATAATTGAGAGTTTGGCTGGGTATAGTAGCCTGGGCTGGAATTTGTGTTCTCTTAGTGTCTGTATAACATCTGTCCAGGCTCTTCTGGCTTTCATAGTCTCTGGTGAAAAATCTGGTGTAATTCTGATAGGCTTGCCTTTATAAGTTACTTGACCTTTTTCCCTTACTGCTTTTTGTATTCTATCTTTATTTAGTGCATTTGTTGTTCTGATTATTATGTGTCGAGAGGAATTTCTTTTCTGGTCCAGTCTATTTGGAGTTCTGTAGGCTTCTTGTATGTTCATGGGCATCTCTTTCTTTATATTTGGGAAGTTTTCTTCAATAATTTTGTTGAAGATGTTTGCTGGTCCTTTGAGTTGAAAATCTTCATTCTCATCCACTCCTATTATCCGTAGGTTTGGAATTCTCATTGTGTCCTGGATTTCCTGGATATTTTGAGTTAGGATCTTTTTGCATTTTCCATTTTCTTTGATTGTTGTGCCGATGTTCTCTATGGAATCTTCTTCACGTGAGATTCTCTCTTCCATCTCTTGTATTCTGTTGCTGATGCTCGAATCTATGGTTCCAGATTTCTTTCCTAGGGTTTCTATCTCCAGTGTTCCCTCACTTTGAGTTTTCTTTATTGTGTCTACTTCCCTTTTTAGGTCTAGTATGGTTTTGTTCATTTCCATCACCTGTTTGTATGTTTTTTCCTCTTTTTCTGTAAGGACTTCTACCTGTTTGATTGTGTTTTCCTGTTTTTCTTTAAGGACTTGTAACTCTTTAGCAGTGTTCTCCTGTATTTCTTTAAGTGAGTTATTAAAGTCCTTCTTGATGTACTCTACCATCATCATGAGATATGCTTTTAAATCTGGGTCTAGGTTTTCGGGTGTGTTGGGGTGTCCTGGACTGGGCGAAGTGGGAGTGCTGGGTTCTGATGATGGTGAGTGGTCTTGGTTCCTGTTAGTAAGATTCCTACGTTTACCTTTCGCCATCTGGTAATCTCTGGAGTTAGTTGTTATAGTTGACTCTGTTTAGAGATTGTTCTTCTGGTGATTCTGTTACAGTCTATCAGCAGACCTGGGAGACAGACTTTCTCCTCTGAGTTTCAGTGCTCAGAGCACTCTCTGCTGGCAAGCTCTCCTCTTACAGGGAAGGTGCGCAGATATCTTGTGTTTGGACCTCCTCCTGGCCGAAGAAGAAGGCCCAAAACAGGACCTTTCCCAGAAGCTGTGTTGCTTTGGCAGGTCCCAGAAGCTGTCATCTTCTGTGGTGCAGACTCTCACCTGTGCAGACTAATTTCCTAAGTTCGGTGGAGTCCCGGAACCAAGGTGGCTCCTGAGGCTGAGGCCTTCCGAGCCAGGTGGACACCTGTCCTCTGGTCGGGAAGGTGGTCGGCTGTCTGCAGCCCGAAAAGGGCGCTGCCTCAGCGGCTCTGTGGCTTCACCTGTCCCAGAAGCCGTCTGGTTCTGTGGTGCACCCTCTCACCTGTTCAGACCAATCTCCTAAGTTTGGCAGAGTCCCGGAACCAAAACGGGCATGGTAACTTATCTACCAGTGGGTGGAGAGATTTTGGTGATCTGAGATAGCAAGTCTCCAAGAGATAAGAACTGGTCAGCAAGGAGATGGTGCACTGAGCAGACCATGGGTATAAACTCTGCAGCCAGTACCACAACACCCAGAGGAAGCTCCACTCCCAAGCACTCTAACACATCCAGGATCATAGGATCAGAGGTGAGGAAGGCACAACATCTGCCCCAGCACTGGAAGTAACTGGGACCAGGGCCACCCAGACACCCAGAAACTCCACCAGACCCTGCCTGGGCTGGTGCTCTGAGCAGACCTTGGGTGCGAACTCTGCAGCCAGTCCCACAAACACAAAAGAAGATACACTCCCAGGCACTCCAACATTCCCAGGATCAGAGCCAGTCCCACAACACCCAGAGGAAGCTCCACTCCCAAGCACTCTAACACACCCAGGATCATAAGATAAGAGGTGAGGAGGACAGAACAACTGCCCCAACACTGGAAGTAACTGGGACCAGCAGGACTCAGGCACACAGAAACACCACCCAACAAGTAGCACAGGTTCCTTCCGGTCTGAGCAGGTGCTGTGAGTAAATCTTGGGAGCAAACTTTGCAGCCAGTCCCACAACACCCAGAGTAAGATCCACTCCCGGGCTCACTAACACACCCAGGGTCATAGGATCAGAGGTGCCCTGAGCAGACCTAGGGCACAAACTCTGCAGCCAGTCCCATAACATCCAGAAGAAGTTCCACTCCCATGTGCTCTAACATACCCTGGACCACAGGATCACAGGATCCTAGGATTCCAGGATCCCAGGATTACAGGATCACAGAAACAGTTGAACTCTGTGGATCACAGAAAGGACAGGCCCCAGTCACATCTACCGAGGGCATGTAGCGCTAGAGATAATCAGATGGCAGGAGGCAAGCATAAGAATATAAGCAATAGAAGCCAAGGTTACTTGGCATCATCAGAACCCACTTCTCCCACCATAGGAAGTCCTAGATACACCATCACACTAGAAAAACAAGATTCTCAAATCACTTCTCATGATGGTGATAGGGGACTTTAAGAAGGTCATAAAGAACTCCCTTAAAGAAATATAGGAGAACACAGGTAAACAGCTAGAAGCCCTTAAAGAGGAAACACAAAACTCCCTTAAAGAATTATAGGAAAACACAATTAAATAGGTGAAGGAAATTAACAAAAACATCCAAGATCTAAAAATGGAGATAGAAACAATAAAGACATCACAAGAGGAGACAATTCTAGAGTTAGAAAACCTAGGAAAGAGATCAGGAGACATAGATGCAAGCATCACCAACAGAATACAAGAGATAGAAGAGAGAATCTCAGGTGCAGAAGATAACATAGAAAACATTGACACAACAGTCAAAGAAAATGCAAGGTGTAAAAAGCTCCTAACCAGGAACTTTCCTAACATTCAGGAAATCCAGGACACAATAAGAAAACCAAACCTAAGGATAATAGGTATAGAAGGGAACAAAGATTCCCAACTTAAAGGGCCAGTAAATGTCTTCAACAAAATTATAAAACTTCCCTAACCTAAAGAAAGAGATGCCCATGAACATACAAGAAGCCTACAGAACTCCAAATAGACTGGACCAGAAAAGAAATCCCTCCTGTCACATGATAATCAAAACCCTAATGTAATAAACAAAGAAAGAATATTAAAAGCAGTAAGGGAAAAAAGTCAAGGCAGACCTATAAGAATTACACAGACAGACTTCTCACCAGAGACTATGAAAGCTAGAATATCCTGGACAGATGTCATACAGACTCTAAGAGAACACAAATACCATCCTAGGCTATTATACCCAGCAAAACTCTCAATTACCATAGATGGAGAAACCAAGATAATCCATGAGAAAACCAAATTTACACAATATATTTTCATAAATCCAGCCCTACAAAGGATAATAGATGGAAAACTCCAACACAAGAAGGGAAACTACACCCTAGAAAAAGCAAGAAAGTAATCTTTCAACAAACCCAAATGAAGATAGCCACACAAACATGATTCCACCTCTTAATAACAAAATAACAGGAAGTAACAATCACTTTTCTTCAATATCTCTTAACATCAATGGACTCAATTCCCCAAAAAAGACATAGACTAATAGGCTGAATACATAAACAGGAGCCAGCACTTTGCTGCATACAGGAAACGCACCTCAGTGACAAAGACAGACACTCCCTCAGAATAAAAGGATGGAAAACAATTTTCCAAGCAAACAGCCCCAAGAAACAAGCTGGAGTAGCCATTCTAATATCAAATAAAATCAACTTTCAACCTAAAGTTATCAAAAAAGATAAGGAAGGACACCATATTGGTCAAGGAAAAAGTCTACCAAGATGAACTCTCAATTCTGAACATCTATGCTCTATGCAAGGGCACCCACATTCATAAAAGAAATTTTACTAAAGCTCAAAGCACACATCCCACCACACAATAATAGTGGGGGACTTCAACACCCCACTCTCAGCAATGAACAGATCATGGAAACAGAAACTAAACAGAGACATAGTGAAACTAACAGAAGTTAGGAATCAAATGAATCTACTAGATATTTATAGAACATTTCATCCTAAAGCAAAAGAATATACCTTCTTCTCAGAACCTCATGGTTCCTCCTCCAAAATTGGTGATATAATTGGTCACAAGACAGGCCTCAACAGATACAAGGAGACTGAAATAATCCCATGCACCCTAACATATCACCACAGACTAAGGCTGGTCTTAAATACCAACAAAAACAACGGGAAGCACACATATACATAGAAGGTGAACAATGCTCTACTCAAATGATAACTCGGTCAAGGAAAAAAATAAAGAAATTAAAGACTTTTTTAAATCTAATGAAAATGAGGACACATTGTACCCAAACTTATGGGACACAATAAAAGCAGTGGTAAGGAAACTCATAGCTCTGAGTGCCTCCAAAAAGAAACTAGAGAGAGCACACACTAGCAGCTTGACAACACACCTAAAAGCTCTAGAACAAAAAGAAGCAAATTCACCCAAGAGGAGTAGACAGCAGGAAATAGTCAAACTCAGGGGCAAAATAAACCAAGTGGAAACATGAAGAACTATTCAAAGAATCAACCAAATGAGGAGCTGGTTCTATGAGAAAATCAACAAGATAGATAAACCCTTAGCCAGACTCACTAGAGGGCACAGGGAAAGCATCCTAATTTAAAAAATCAGAAATGAAAAGGGAGACATAACAACAGATCCCATATCTCCTAAAGAAATAGAAGCAGTCATTAATAGTCTCCCAACCAAAAAAAGCCCAGGACCAGATGGGTTTAGTGCAGAGTTCTATCAGACCTTCAAAGAAGATCTAATCCCAGTTCTTCACAAACTATTGACAAAATAAAAACAAAAGGTATGCTACCCAACTCATTCTATGAAGCCACAATTACTCTGATACTTAAACCACAAAAAGACCCAACAAAGATAGAGAACTTCAGACCAATTTCCCTTATGAATATGGATGCAAAAATCCTCAATAAAGTTCTCGCTAACCGAATCCAAGAACACATTAAAACAATCATCCATCCTGACCAAGTAGGTTTCATTCCAGGGATGCAGGGCAGGTTCAATATAAGGAAATCCATCAACATAATCCAGTACATAAACAAACTCAGAGACAAAAACCACATGACCATCTCGTTAGATGGGAAAATTGGAATCCAACACCAATTCATGATTAGTCTTGGAAAGATCAGGAATTCAAGGCCCATACCTAAACATGATAAAAGGAATCTACAGCAAACCAGTAGCCAACATCAAAGTAAATGGTGAGAAGCTGGAAGCAATCCCACTAAAATCAGGGGTTAGACAAGGCTGCCCACTTTCTCCCTACCTATTCAACATAGTACTTGAAGTCCTAGCCAGAGCAATTCGACAACAAAAGAAGATCAAGGGGATACAAATTGGAAAGAAAGAAGTCAAAATATCACTTTTTGCAGATGATATGATAATATATAAAATTCCACCAGAGAACTCCTAAGCCTGATAAACAGCTTCAATGAAGTAGCTGGATATAAAATTAAGTCAAACAAGTCAATGGCCTTTCTGTACACAAAGGATAAACTGGCTGAGAAAGAAATTAGGGAAACCATACCCTTCTCAATAGTCACAAATAATATAAAATACCTTGGCGTGACTCTAACTAAGGAAGTGAAAGATTCTGTATGATAAGAACTTCAAGTCTCTGAAGAAAGAAATTAAAGAAGATCTCAGAAGATGGAAAGATCTCCCATGCTCATGGATTGGCAGGATCAATATAGTAAAAATGGGTATCTTGCCAAAAGCAATCTACAGATTCAATGCAATCCCCATCAAAATTCCAACTCAATTCTTCAACTAATTAGAAAGAGCAATCTGCAAATTCATCTGTGTGAGGAGCGGGTGTGGCAGCAGTCCCAAGAAGGCACCAGGGACTGCAGCTAAGTCTTATGACTTGCACCTGACTTCCTCATACACCTGAAAATAAGCCACAACCATCCTGAGAGCTGCGCAGGTGCACCAGGATACTGGCGAATCGATTTTGGTGGAGACATGCCCCTGCTGCCCTGATTAGCTGAAGCTGCATGCCTGGTGAGGTGGCGTGGCCTGCCGTGGGTGGATGAGGGCTGAGAGTATTTAAGAGTGAGAGGCCCGGGTCAGAGAGAGAGAAAGAGGGAAGAAAGAGAAAGATGAGGAAAAAGATGAAGCAAGAGAGATGAAGACTGAAGTTTGCTGAATAAACTGTTGTTAGAAGGACTGGTGGTCGTGTCGTTCTTGCTGGTCAAGAGTGGACGTGACAATTGGTGGCCCGTACAGGGAACCGACTCCCCCACCAACGAGTTCAGAACTTTTAGCAGTCAGTGTTTGCCAGCAGGGTAAGTTCACGGTAAGTGAAACTTACGACCCCAGGAGTTTGGGAAGGACCTCGGATAAAATAGAGGCAAATATAAAGTTGCCAGGAAGCAGGCACAAAGTAACGATAAGGTTTGCGGTTTTGAGACAAGTTAAGGTTCCCGGCTTTGGGACAAGTTAAGGTTCACGGGTTTGGGACAAGTTGCACCAAGCACCATTGGGAATTGACGTTTGCAGAGGAACAGAGGGTTTTACTAAAAAGGGTTTTGCCAGTCTGGAAGTTAGTGAGAAATTGCATAGAAGATAAAGATGTGGCGCAGAGCTCCAGAGAGGTAATGAGGCTTTGAATCAGGTGAGAGAGGAGTGCACTCAATTGGTTTGGGAGAGAGGGTCTGTTTGTGTTTCCTCAGGATCATCGACAACAGCTGTGGGTCCCAGAACGGCTGACCAAAGCAATTCAGGGCAAGCAGAGCTATGAGGACGTGGATGTTCCTGTGGCTGGGAATGCTCCTGCTAGTGAGAACTGAAGAGCTACGTTGGGGAATTATGTCTGTGTTCCTGAGGCCCATGCCATTGACACATTCAAGTGTTTCCTCAATTCTTTACATCTAATGCTTTGCTACAATTGCCTTTTTTCTATGCTGCTTCAGCTAAGGGGATTGCTGTGTTTTCAGATGATTCAAAATATTTCACAGATGGGTGATTGTGTTCAGCTGTATCTACTAAAGCTAATGCTACCTGGATTCAAGGGGTGTGGCCTGCCATTATATCCAAGGGCATTGGCACTATACCCTCCCAACCTAGATGGGCTCCCCCCCCCTTTTCCTTTTTGTAGGAGTGTTCCTGACTCCCTTCCACCTTGGGCAGTGCCCCTTATATGTATGGTTGTTATGTGGGGTGAATGGTAGTTGCACTGATCTTTCCCCCTTAAGTCAGGTGGCAGGAGGGGCATGAGATAATGCAAATTTTATTGGAATGGTTCTAATGTGTTTGAAACTTCTGTATTTCAATTTGCTAGAAGAAGGAATGTTTCTTTTCAGGCTACGCCTGTTTGTATGTGACCTCCTTTTGTGTTTATTGTTTATAAGATCCCTTGCCTCAGGGCTAATGGGAGCCCTGGGATGTATGCTTGTAATAGTGTGTGTGTTGTGTGTTTGGAGCATGTGTCAGGTGCAGCGTGTGCAGGCCCGCACTTTCGCCATGGTAGCACAGGCTTTTGCCGCAGTGGAGGTGGGACAATGTCCTCAGATTCGGTTTGCTGCTCTAAAGAAATAATGCTGCGTTATGTCATGGGTTGCGAGGCTAAGCACTGCACAGAGGATAGCTTGCTGTTGGCTTCCTGTGGAAAGCACGTCTGATTGCATGAAGGTTCAGTGTCCTAGTTCCCTTCCCCCAGGAAAAACAACACGGGAGCTGACCAAGACCTCTCTGGGTGATGATCCCAAGGGATGGTTTTCTGTAGGGCTCCTATGCTTGTACACTGGGGATCAGACCTCTACCTTCACCCATGAGGCTTGCTTGCAGCAATCAAAATCTAGCCATAGATTAATCAGCATCCTGGCCTTCTGATGCACCTGCCACATGCAAACAGGACAATCTCCCCATGTGTGGCTTGGCATGATAGAGAAGTCGTCAGTGACGGATAAGACTCCCTGGGCATGTCACCAACCTAAGACAGGGACCAAACCAATGCTGTTTGTCTCCCAAGGACGGGTAAGGGGCATTGCTGCAGGGGGTAATCTAAGACAGACATTCTCTCTGCCAAAAAAGAAAAAAGGGGGAGATGTGAGGAGCGGGTGTGGCAGCAGTCCCAAGAAGGTGCCAGGGACTGCAGCTAAGTCTTATGACTTGCACCTGACTTCCTCATACACCTGAAAATAAGCCATGACCATCGTGAGAGCTACACAGGTGCACTAGGATACTGGCGAATCCATTTTGGTAGAGACATGCCCCTGCTGCCCTGATTAGCTGAAGCTGTGTGCCTGGTGAGGTGACATGGCCTGCCATGAGTGGATGAGGGCTGAGAGTATATAAGAGTGAGAGGCCCGGGTCAGAGAGAGAGAAAGAGGGAAGAAAGAGAAAGATGAGGAAAAAGATGAAGCGAGAGAGATGAAGACTGAAGTTTGCTGAATAAACTGTTGTTAGAAGAACTGGTGGTCGTGTCGTTCTTGCTGGTCGAGAGCAAACGCAACACATCTGGAATAACAAAAAACCTAGAATAGCAAAAACTCTTCTCAAGGATAAAAGAACCTCTGGTGGAATCACCATGCCTGACCTAAAGTTGTACTACAGAGCAATTGTGATAAAAACTGCATGGTACTGGTATAGCGACAGACAAGTAGACCAATGGAATAGAATTGAAGACCCAGAAATGAACCCACACACCTATGGTCACTTGATCTTTGACAAGGGAGCTAAAACCATCCAGTGGAAGAAAGACAGCATTTTCAACAAATGGTGCTGGCACAACTGGTGGTTATTATGTAGAAGAACTCGAATTGATCCATTCCTATCTCCCTGTACTAAGGTCAAATCTAAGTGGATCAAGGAACTCCACATAAAACCAGAGACACTGAAATTTATAGAGGAGAAAGTAGGGAAAAGCCTCGAAGATATGGGTACAGGGGAAAAATTCCTGAATAGAAAAGCAATGGCTTGTGCTGTAAGATCGAGAATTGACAAATGGGACCTCATAAAATTGCAAAGCATCTGCAAGGCAAAAGACACTGTCAATAAGACAAAAAGGCCACCAACAGATTGGGAAAGGATCTTAACCTATCCTAAATCAGATAGGGGACTAATATCCAATATATATAAAGAACTCAAGAAGGTGAACTCCAGAAAATCAAATAACCCCATTAAAAATGGGGCTCAGAGCTAAACAAAGAATTCTCACCTGAGGAATACTGAATGGCTGAGAAACACCTAAAAACATGTTCAACATCCTTAATCATCAGGGAAATGCAAATCAAAACAACCCTGAGATTCCACCTCACACCAGTCAGAATGGCTAAGATCAAAAATTCAGGTCACAGCAGATGCTGGCGAGGATATGGAGAAAGAGGAATACTCCACCATTGTTGGTGGGATTGCAAGCTTGTACAACCACTCTGGAAATTAGTCTGGCGGTTCCTCATAAAATAGGACATAGTACTACCAGAGGATCCCGCAATTCCTCTCCTGGGCATATATCCAGAAGATGTGCCAACCGGTAAGAAGGACACATGCTCCACTATGTTCATAGCAGCCTTATTTATAATAGCCAGAAGCTGGAAAGAACCCAGATGCCCCTCAACAGAGGAATGGATACAGAAAATATGGTACATTTACACAATGGAGTACTACTCAGCTATTAAAAAGAATGAATTTATGAAATTCCTAGCCAAATGGATGGACCTGGAGGGCATCATCCTGAGTGAGGTAACCCAATCACAAAGGAACTCACACAATATGTACTCACTGATAAGTGGATATTAGCCCAGAAACTTTGAATACCCAAGATATAAGATACAATTTGCTAAACGCATGAAACTCAAGAAGAATGAAGACCAAAGTGTGGATAATTTGCCCTTCTTAGATTTGGGAACATAACACCCATGGAAGGAGTTACAGAGACAAATTTTGGAGCTGAGATGAAAGAATGGACCATCTAGAGACTGCCATATCCGGGGATCCATCCCATAATCAGCTTCTAAACGCTGACATCATTGCATACACTAGCAAGATTTTGCTGAAAGGACCCAGATATGGCTGTCTCTTGTGAGACTATGCCGGGGCCTGGCAAACACATAAGTGGATGCTCACAGTCAGCTATTGGATGGATCACAGGGCCCCTAATGGAGGAGCTAGAGAAAGTATCCAAGGAGCTGAAGGGATCTGCAATCCTATAGGTGGAACAACAATATGAACTAACCAATTACCCCACCCTCCCGGAGCTCGTGTCTCTAGCTGCATATGAATCAGAAGATGGCCTAGTCAGCCATCAGTGGAAAGAGAGGCCCATTGGTTGTGCAAACTTCATATGCCTCCGTACAGGGGAATGCCAGGGCCAAGAAGTGGGAGTGGGTGGGGGAGTGAGTGAGGGACTTTTGGGATAGCATTGGAAATATAAATGAAATAAATACCCAATAAAAATACTCTTAAAAAAAAAGAAAAAAAAGAAACTGTTAAGAGCTTACACTAAAAGGTTACAGCACACCTAAAAGCTCTAGAACAAAAGGAAGCAAATTCATCCCAGAGGAGTAGATGGCAGGAAATAATCAAACTCCGGGCTAAAATCAACCAAATAGAAACAAAAAGAACTATTCAAAGGGGCTGGAGAGATGGCTCAGTGGTTAAGAGCACTGGCTGCTCTTCCAAAGGTCCTGAGTTCAAATCCCAGCAACCACATGGTGGCTCACAACCATCTGTTATGAGAGCTGATGCCCTCTTCTGGTATGTCTGAAGACAGCTGCAGTGTACTTACATATAATAAATAAATAAATCTTTAAAAAAAAAAAAAAAAAAAGAACTATTCAAAGAATCAACAAAACCAGGAGCTGGTTCTTTGAGAAAATCAACAAGATAGATAAACCTTTAGCCAGACTAACCAGAGGGCACAGAGACAGTATCCAAATTAATAAAATCAGAAATGAAAAGGGAGACATAACAACGAAATATACCTTAAAATAATTATCCTGTTTGTTGAACAGTTGAAAATGTTAAAATCATGTTCTACCCAAAAAGAAAAAAAACAAAAACAAAAACAAAACCTGGTCTGCAAGACAGTGTAGCAGGAACTTGCTGAAGAATAAAAAATTACTGGCCTCTTGTGAGAACATGAACTTTTTACCTCGGAGCCCACCCCCTCCCATCTAGAGGTTGTTCTCGGAACACTCCTAAACTTTTCACCCCAAAACTCCTCACCCTAAAGTTCGAACCCTCCCAACTAAAAACTGTTCCAAGAACATTTTTGAGATAAAGGCCTCCTAGAACAACCTCAAAATGAACCAGGTACTCCTTAGTTACGTAGGTTCCTTGATAGGACATGACTCCTTAGTTACGTAGATTCCTTTGGCAGAACTCCCTAGTGATGTAAACTTGTACTTTCCCTGCCCAGTTCTCCCCCTTTGAGTTTTACTATATAAGCCTGTAAAAAATTTTTGCTGACCATCGAGACTCCTCTACCCTGTGCTAAGGTGTATTGAGTTTCGACCCCAGAGTTCTGGTCTCTGTGCTTTCATGTTGCTGCTTTATTTCGACCCCAGAGCTCTGGTCTGTGTGCTTTCATGTTGCTGCCTTATTAAATCTTGCCTTCTACATTTTATGTATGGTCTCAGTGTCTTCTTGGGTACGCGGCTGTCCCGGGACTTGAGTGTCTGTGTGAGGGTCTCCCCTCGAGGGTCTTTCATTGCCATTTCAACTGATGTTGTTATTGTGCAGGTTTCATTTAGGAGACCATAATATTGAGATTTCATGGGTGTACCTTCTCTGTCATGTGTAGAAGATGTAACCTCATAGCAGACTTTCTAGTCCTTTGTCTCTTACCATCTTTCTTCCCCTTGTCCATGATGATCCCTGAGCTCATGGTACAGGGGTTGTCTTGGAGATGTATCCCTTGGGGTATCACTGCCCCAGTAAGTTATTTTCTGCATTTTGAACAGTTGGAAAGGCTAACTCTCCTGGTTTTTGCAAGTGCTGCATGTTTTCAAGAAAGAGAAGCAATCAACAATCAACCTATAAATCACAAGGGCAAGCATGACAAGATGTTTCCATAATAGAGGTCGGGGCTAGGAGTCTTGTCACTTTTTTCGAGAAATCTATTTGTATTATTTGTCAATTTTAAAGTTAAATTGGATTACTTGCTTTCTCATTGTTGCTTTTAAGTGGTTTGTACAGTCTGGATTAGTAACCGTTTGCCAAATGGGAAAGATTTTGCTCCCACTCTGTAGACTGAGTCTTCATTGGTGTAGTGGCTATTCCTGGTTGTCAACTTGACTATATTTGGAATGAACTACAATCCAGAATTGGAAGGCTCACCAGTGGCCCTTATCTGGAGGCTGGGAGATAGAAGTTTCTGATCTGGATCTTGGTATGGAGATCTTGAGGCATAGTGGCTATGGATTCCAAAAGATTAAGACAGGGAGATCTCCGAGTTCAAGGTCATCTGGGATTAAAGGTGTGGTGGAACACACCTTTAATCTGGGCTACACCTTCTGCTGGAGACAATATAAGGACATTGGAAGAAGGGAGTCTCACTCTTGCTCCCTCGCCTGCTTGCCGTGTGGGACTGAGTAACTGCTAGATCCTTGGACTTCCATTCACAGCTACTACTGAACCATTGTTGGGAATTGGACTGCAGACTATAAGTCATCAATAAATTCCTTTACTATATAGAGACTATCCATAAGTTCTGTGACTCTAGAGAACCCTAACTAATAATTGGGGTACTTCTTTTTATGTGTAAAAGCTTTATAATTAGATGTAATAGTGCTTGCTTTTGCTTATGTTTATTTCCTGAGCTGTTGGGCTCATATCCAGGAAGGAAGGTGTTTTCTATGTTAAAGTGTTTCTCCTCTGCTTTCTTCAGGTGGATTCCACCTCTGGGGTGCTTGTTACATTAATGAGTCTTTTACTTATTTGGAATTGATTTTCCTTTGTGAGAGACACAAGTCTAGTTTCAGTCTTTCACATGTAGATACCCAGTTTTCACATACCCATTTGCTGAAGAGCCTCCCTTTTCTCTAATGCATGTTCTGTGCACTTTGCCTAAGAATCATTTGGCTGGAGAAGCAAGGATTCATTCCGGGGACTGTTTTTCTGCTCCAATGGTCTATGCATTTGTTTTTCTGCTAGTGCCAGGTTGTTTTCGTTACTGTGATCTGTAACATGTCCTGCAATCATGTACTGTAGTTCTTCCCACTTTATTCTTTTGGTCCAAGATCACTATGGTTGTTCCATGTCTTTTGTGTTTACATATGAGTTTTAAATATGTTGAATATTTTGCATTTACTGGTCATTTAGACTTCTTTTGAGAACTGTTTATTTTGTGTGTCCATTTGTTGACAGATTGTTTTTGTGTATGTATAATTTTGTGTTCTTTATAAATTCTAGTATAATATAGTTCTTAATAGATGTTGATCCTCTGTCATATACCTGCCTGGAAAAGACTATTTCTCACCCTATGGGGAACATATTATGATAATCATCCGTGCTACTGGAGTCTACTTCAGCACCTCCTTGCCTATGCTTATATCTTGAAGTGTTTTGTGTATACTTTCCTCCAGCAATTCTAAAGTCTCAGGGTTGTTGTTGTTGTTGTTGTTTATTTTTTTGGTTTTATTTTTGGTTTGGTTTTTCGAGACAGGGTTTCTCTGTATAGTCCTGGCTGTCCTGGAACTCACTTTGTAGACCAGGCTGGCCTCGAACTCAGAAATCTGCCTGCCTCTGCCTCCCAAGTGCGGGGATTAAAGATGTGCGCCACCACGCTCTGCTAAGTCTCAGGTTTTATACTCAAGCCTGTGATGTGTTTTCAGTTGTTTTGGTACAGAGCGCTGGAGAGAGATATTCATTGTCATACCTGTGGAAATCTGGTTCTCTAGGAACCACTTATTGGAGAAACTGTCTTTTGCTCAACTTGTATATTTTGACATCTGTGTAAAAAGTCCATACGTGAGTTTATTCCTAGGTATTCTGCTGTGTTATATTGTTCTATATGCCTCTGTCTACATCAACACATGCTATTTTCTTAGTATTGTTCTATAGTATAACTTGACATGAGGTATTAGGAAAACTCCAGCGTTGTTATTTCTGCTCAGGAGTGTTCTGGATATTTGGGATCTCTGGGCTTCTAAATGAGATTTAGGATTAACTTTTATAGGTCACTGAATTTATGATTTGGATCACATTGACTCTGTGGGTCCCTTTTGGTAAGAGAACCATCTTTGTCAAATGAACTCTGGTGATCTGTGAACGTGAGAAGTCTTTCTTCTAGGATTTTCTTCAAGGTCTTTCTTCTGCATTTCAACGTTCTCATTATAGAGGTCTTTTACTTCTTTGATTAGTTTTTTTTCCTAGGTTATTTGTTTGTTTGTTTGTTTGTTTATTATTTTGAGACTAGTGTGAATAAGAGTGTTTCCCTGATTTTTCTCAGTATATTTCTTAATAGTGTTTAGAAAAGCCACTGATCAACTGAAAGTACTTATGTGGGCCTGTGTACTAACGACTTTCCACAAAGATTTCTGGCCCAGCCGGGTACAAGAGTTCATGCAAAGGGGAGTGAGTGTGACACATGTAAGATGGGGTTTTGAGGAAGGCCCTACAAGGCAAAGGTGGGGGGAGTAGGTCAAAGAGAAGAATGTTCTGTGCTTTCCTCGTAGGTAGGGGTCCATGGAGGTCATGAAGGGAAATGTTAATGGCAACAGCTGCTAATAATGGTCAGGAGAGAGAAGCACAGAAGCAGCATTGGGAGAAGTGGGAGTGAGTTGTTAAGGGAAGGAGGGCACCTGCATATTAGATGTATTATAGCCAGGAAAGGGTAGCTCGTAGCTCCGTCTGAGACTGATTTTCCTGTTGGATAACGTTAGCATGAGTAAAGGCTGATCTGGGGGCAGGAACAAGCTCACAGGAGATGTGTAGGTCAGCTACTGGGCATTTGAAATAGCCATTGGGGTAAAGTTTACCCATGGCTCTGGTCTACCAACATTCATCCCATGGATCACTGATGAAAAGCTGAAAATGAGTTTCAAGGTTGGTGAGCATTGTGCCGCCATGATTGGTGGATTCTGTTCTGTAGCTCCAGTATCTGCAACCGCCGTATGTGGAGACCTCCTGGAGACATTCACCTGTGTTTCAGTAAGGAAAGCAGAGAAAAGGGCTGGGTGGAGTGGAGATGGAATCTGGGTGTACAGGCTTCTGAATCCTGGTTTGACAACCTTCTAGTGGATAGTTCTGGGTCCCTATAACTTTGTTGTGTCCATTGTAGATTTCCCTAGCATAGAATCTCCAGTAGTAGGTGTTCAGAAGGCTAGGGAGAGGTTGGGCAGTAGCAGAGTTAGCATGAAGAATGACAAAACAGCCAAGAGAATAGAGGATAGGGAGGCTTGTGGAGGGCACATGGCCTGGGCAGCAGTCACCAGGTCATGAATGTCCTTCCAGGAGATCTTGCTGTCCTTTTGGATGTGGTGTTTCCTCTGCCTCCTTCTCTTCTTCTGTCCTTGATCTGCCAGGGAGAGATGGGCCATCTTCTTGGTTGGTGGGGTGGTGTAGGACATTTCTGACAGGAACGCAGATAGGCTTAGGGTAGTCCTGTGGAAAAACACAAGCGAACCTCCTCCCGGTTGTAAGGAGGGGGTCTGGTCCTTTCCAAATTCCATCCAAAGGATCTTGACATCATACTAGGATTGGGGGATGGGGGTGGGTGTATGTGATTTTAGTGTGTGCCAATGGAGGGAGATATGAGGATGTTTGGAGTTTTTGTAGATGTTAAGTATGTTTAGGGTAGTCTGAGCCATCATCAGTTGTACTTTAGGTGGTTTTTAGGAGTTGGGCTTTTAGGGTTTGATGTGTTCTTACTATTATTCCTTGGCCCTGAGGGTTGTGGGGAATTCCCGTATGATGGGCAATTTCCCAGTGTGTGCAGAAGGCTTTGAATTGAGAGCTAGTGAAGGAACGGTCATTATTAGTTTTTATCTGTTGAGGAATGCCCATGGTGGCAAAGGTGGAGAGCACATGGTGAATTAACCTTTTTGAGTTTTCACCTATTTGGGCTGTAGCCCATATAAAATGTGACTATGTATCTATGGTGACAAAAACATTTCTGTCTACCAAATTGCCATAAGACATTGGACTTAAGGCCTCAGGGATTGGTGCCCATCATTTGTAAAGCTGGGGTGGTAATGAGGGATGCACAAGAGGAGCATGTCTTTATTATCTTTTGGAGTTGAGCAAGAGGATGTGGGAAAGTGGGCATGAAGCCCCTTTGTGTGTGTGTGTGTGTGTGTGTGTGTGTGTGTGTGTGTGTGTGTGTAAATGAAATTGATCTGCTTGTTCAGTGGAGGCCATGAATGTCCCTGTTGAGGCAGCTTGGTCAGTGAGTGTATTTCCCTCAGATATAGGACCTGGCAGGGAACTGTGAGATAGGACATGCTGGATGTAGATGGGAGAGTCTTTTTTTCCTGTAGGAGGGTGAAGACCTGTATGAGTACAGTAGGTTGGCCTCTAGTTTGATGAAGATCTTGACAACCAGGGGAGCAAATTGACAGTGTATACACTGTCTGAGAAGAGGTTAAGGGGGCTCTTGACTTCTTTTAGAGCTAGATAGAGGGCATATAATTCCTTATTTGGGGGGGGAGTAGTGGGGTAGCTCTTTGAATCGGAGGATAGGGGGTTCATCCTCAGGGAAATAGTACTGCCTCAGGTACCCTCTTTCCCCCATCTGTAAATATTGAGGGGCTCCCACTATGGGCCCTTTTGAGAATAGTTTGGGGCAGCCATTGCAACAGGGGGGAACAGATGCCCATTTTTGAGGATAATGGTTCTCAATTTGTCCTGGGAATTCTATTAAGCTGATAGCAAAGCGAGAGTGAATTTTGATTAACCACTGAATGTCAGAAAGGGAGAAGGGGATGACAAGAATATCAGGTTCTTTCCCTAGGGTTTGCAGGGCTCTATTCCTGCCATTTTAAATCATGCTAGCCAGTGCATCCATTTAAAATTTGGGGTGCACCACCCATCGGAGTTTGGAGCTATTCCAGCATCCCCTGAGGTTGGTAAAGGGTTCCCACACGTGTAGGGGATGAGTTAAAGATAAGGAGCTGTATAGGTATAGGTACTGTTGTGTCATGCCTAGCAAGAGCCATGTCTTTTAGGGATGCATTGACAGAATTTAGAGCCTGGCCTGCCTCCAGAAATGGTGTTCTTGGGGAGGAGGGACTTTTGTCTCCTTTCAGGAGGTTGAAGGGTGTTTGTAGGAAAGGGGAGCCAGGGTCGAAGCCAATTGAAGTTGCCCAGAAAGCTCTGGAGGGTGGCGATCAGGGTGCCTATCACAGCTCACTGCCCCACATACTTACATAACCATTATCTGTTAGAATCCTTAGGGTCTTTTAATTATAAGATCCTCTTATTTACAATTATGGATATTTTTTTCTTTTAAAAATATTTTATTAGCATATATTAAGTATACATTGTAGTGAGTTTCAGTACGACGTTTTCATATGTGTACATAACGTCCTTCAGTCATATTCATCCAGGTACCCTCCTTTGTCCCAGTCCCACCCCTCTTATCCACCTTCATTTTCCTTGCTAGTCGTTGGTTAATGTGTGCGTGTGTGTGCACATACTTCTGCATGTATGGCATTTGCATGAGTGCACATGGCTGACACCCTCATTTGCTTTTCCCTCTGATTTTTGAGACAAGTTTTCTCACTGAACCTGGAACGCGCTATGTTGGCTAGGCTGTTTGGCCAGCCACTGAGCCTGCAGGATCTGTCTGTTTCTGCCTCTAGCACTGGCATTACAAAAACACCACACCTTGCTGCTTACTTAGGTGGTAGGGATCTGAACTCAGGTGCCCATGTCTGAGTAACACTTTGCCCATAGAGTGATGCCCCCTCCCCCCAGTAATGGACTGTTTTTTAAAGGCTAAAATTATGTACAATATTCCAGTTGGGACAATATATAATTTCGCATGCATTTTGAGCAAAATAACTCAAAAATATGAATGCTCAGTTTCACTATATATACTTTATACAAACATTTCAGTAATTTTTGATACATACATAATTTGTTAAGCAGAAATCAGTTATAGTTACAAATGAGAAAGTATAAATAAAAGTATATATTATCAAACATTCACTTTTAACCCTTTTATAAATTTTATAGTGCATTTTAAAGCATTAATCTCCATTTGATGCTGTATCTATTTTTGTTTTTTTAATTACAAAGCCTCTGAAGACTCTAAACCAAACTAAATGCTTTCCACTGTGGCAGAAAATAGATAACTGGCTATTTTAGTAAGTGTTTTCCTTTTGACTTGGATTAAACACCATATATGAATACAAACAATAAAAATACTTAACATCTTACATGGTCACAGTTCATGAGCGCTTTGCTCCAGCCTGCACACTGACCATTGAGAAGTAGATGCCCTTCTGCGCCAGCAGCTGCTGGTGGGTGCCGTGCTCCTTGACCTTGCCGTTCTGAATCACCACGATCAAGTCCGCGTTCTGGATGGTGGACAGGCGGTGAGCGATCACAATGCAGGTGCGGCCTTCCCTGGCTTTGTCCAGCGCTTCCTGGACAACCTGTTTCACAATTGCACCAAAGAATTAATGATAAAACCAGGTCTCTTCCTATAATTCCCCCTCCATAACCAGACCCGGGATTTGTATACTCTGCCCCTCAACAGTGAAACGAAGCAGAGATCAGAAACCAAGGTATCTATCATACCAGAGAAGAAGTAAGCCTCAATTTGGATGAGTTCTGTGACAGAGATAATCTAATATTGTGCTAAGGGCAGTAAGTACACTCTACCCAACCATTTAAAAACACTCGTGTGCCTTTCCACACAACATCCCTCAAGGCAGTCCTCCAGCCCAGCTCTCCAGCACATGCAGGAAGCCAGAGCACCAACCAAAGCCATCACAGCAGGTAGAAAACATCTCTTGACCATCAGATAGCTCAACTCTTAACCTTTCTCAGGCTGCAAGGCAGCAGCAGTGGCTGTCTTAGGGCACTGTCAGCCTCCAACTCTCACCTACAGCACCTCATAGGCTGCTGCAGAGATGTTGCCTGCAGGAGCAGACTGCAGCCAGCATGCAGCTTGTAGGCAGAACACTGTGGAAAACAGGGTCCATGACTAACCTGCCTCTTATCACTGAAGGCCTCCTAAGTCCCAGCTGCAGACACGTTAAACTGCACTGGGAGCCACCATCAGCAACAATCAGCTATCTGGAGCCGTGTTCGCTTCTAAGGCAGAGAAAGAGCCCAACTTAAATCATTACCTTTTCACTTTCTGTATCCAGAGCTGATGTTGCTTCGTCCAGAAGTAAAATGTGAGGCTGTCTGACGAGGGCGCGTGCGATGGCGATGCGCTGCTTCTGCCCACCCGACAGCTGAGTGCCTTTGTCTCCTACTCTGGTGTTGTATTTCTGTGAATGGAATTTGGTCATTAGGAAAATAGAGCTGATGGCAAAGTACAAAATGTAGTTTGATCACAGAATATACAATTTTCTAACAAACACAGTATATAATGTAGAACATGGATTTAATGGTCAAAATCCAAGTATAAAATCAATTCTAAGACATATATATATGTATGTATATATATACATATATATATATACACACATACATACATACATATACATATGCATAATATGTAGTGATTAGAAAATAAAATTTAGGTCTTAATTAGGTTAAAACAGGTTCATAGAAAAAAATAACAAAAAAATTCTAAAGTGGTAGATTTAACATCCCTTTTATTTTTAATGTGTTTTTACATTTTATTTATTGGGGGAGCTCACAGGGTAACTTGTAATGGTTAGATCTTTCTAAGGGGCTCAAACTAAGCCATCTTGTTGGCACTCTTCTCAAATAATGTCTCCCTATATATCTCAGGGAAATCTCACACCTACTACAGAGACCAGGCTGGCCTTGAACTGCTCCTGTCTTGCAAGTAGTGAGATGAATCGGTGTGCTATTGCCCTTGGCTTTATCTTCTGTCTGGAAAATAGATCCCTGGAGAGCATATGCTTTAGTGTGAGTTAAACCAAAATTTACTAGTGTAGGGATAGTGCAATGGTGTTAACTTTCAGCCTCTGGTTTCATAACATTTAGGACAGGGTTGGCAGGAAATTTAAATAGTCGTACATTATTATCAATGCTTGTCTTATTCATAACCTGCAGTTCATACCCTGTGAAGTATTTTAAACTGAAAAAAAGAAAAAAATTCTTAGGATGATAGGATTTGAGTCTTTGTTTTTATGACCTATCACCAACAATTCCATACACTTAATAGATATTGAGGAACTATACTTTAATATTTAACTTTAAAAAGTCAAGTAGACCTCAAAAAATTTTTGTTTTATATTCCATTCAGAAATCTTCCTGTCCCTTTTCCCACAGTATGCAACCATTACTAATTAATAGGTCAGAATGACGTGAGACAGAGATTACAAGGCATGCATAAGATATGGCATCACACACAATGAGGAAACAATATTTTCCTAATTTTGAGCCTTAATATGTTAAGATTATAGGAAAAATGTTGGCTTTGATGTTTTATACCTGCATTTTGACTGTTAAAACCAGGCTCTACATATGATTACTCATGCACCTGTATGAGTGTGTACATGCCTGCATAACTTGGAAAGTATACATTTTTTTCTTCAGATAGGGTTTCTCACTGGGATCTAGGGCTCACTGAGTCAGCTAGACCGACTAGATGTGAATTCTGAGGGGTCCTCCCATATGTGCCTCCCCAGAACAGGGATTACATTCATTTACCCCACCGTACTCTTTGCCTGGGTGCTGAGGATTGAACTCAGGGCCTCATGGTCATACTTCAAGCACTTAAGTGACTGAACTAATCTCTCCCAACCCGGGATTCTCTTTTTATTTGCTGTATTTGATAGTCCTAGTACTGTGGTGGCAGAAAAGGTTCCTATTTGTAGAGAAAGCCCCTGGCAAGCTCTGGGCAGATGCTTGATGTAGGTTCTGTCCCAAATTTGCCTCAGAATCCAAGAGCTCTTCTATGTTCTACTCTGAGTGAGTATGGAGTCCAGACTGCAGGGACTGAGAAATGATCCTCTTGAGGCCTCTCAGGACAGTGTTAATTAATTCTGTATGGCAGAGGAAACAGACTATGGCAAAGCAAGCCAATTTCTATGAGCAGTCACTCAGAAGCAGATGCTTAGAGAGCAGAATCAGTCTAGAACATTGAGAATAAGAATCCTGATGTCCCATTAAAGCAATCATCCATCCTGACCAAGTAGGTTTTATTCCAGGGATGCAGGGATGGTTTAATATACGAAAATCCATCAATGTAATCCATTATATAAACAAACTCAAAGACAAAAACCACATGATCATCTCGTTAGAGGCAGAAAAAGCATTTGACAAGATCCAACACCCATTCATGATAAAAGTGTTGGAAAGATCAGGAATTCAAGGACCATACCTAAACATGATAAAAGGAATCTACAGCAAACCAGTAGCCAACATCAAAGTAAATGGAGAGAAGCTGGAAGCAATCCCACTAAAATCAGGGACTAGACAAGGCTGCCCACTTTCTCCCTACCTTTTCAACATAGTACTTGAAGTATTAGCCAGAGCAATTCGACAACAAAAGGAGATCAAGGGGATACAAATTGGAAAAGAGGAAGTCAAAATATCACTTTTTGCAGATGATATGATAGTATATATAAGTGACCCTAAAAATTCTACCAGAGAACTCCTAAACCTGATAAACAGCTTCGGTGAAGTAGCTGGATATAAAATTAACTCAAACAAGTCAATGGCCTTTCTCTACACAAAGAATAAACAGGCTGAGAAAGAAATTAGGGAAACAACACCCTTCTCAATAGTCACAAATAATATAAAATATCTTGGCGTGACTCTAACTAAGGAAGTGAAAGATCTGTATGATAAAAACTTCAAATCTCTAAAGAAAGAAATTAAGGAAGATCTCAGAAGATGGAAAGATCTCCCATGCTCATGGATTGGCAGGATCAACATTGTAAAAATGGCTATCTTGCCAAAAGCAATCTACAGATTCAATGCAATCCCCATCAAAATTCCAACTCAATTCTTCAACGAATTGGAAGGAGCAATTTGCAAATTTGTCTGGAATAACAAAAAACCTAGGATAGCAAAAAGTCTTCTCAAGGATAAAAGAACTTCTGGCGGAATCACCATGCCAGACCTAAAGCTTTACTACAGAGCAATTGTGATAAAAACTGCATGGTACTGGTATAGAGACAGACAAGTAGACCAATGGAATAGAATTGAAGACCCAGAAATGAACCCACACACCTATGGTCACTTGATCTTCGACAAGGGAGCTAAAACCATCCAGTGGAAGAAAGACAGCATTTTCAACAATTGGTGCTGGCACAACTGGTTGTTATCGTGTAGAAGAATGCGAATCGATCCATACTTATCTCCTTGTACTAAGGTCAAATCTAAGTGGATCAAGGAACTTCACATAAAACCAGAGACACTGAAACTTATAGAGGAGAAAGTGGGGAAAAGCCTTGAAGATATGGGCACAGGGGAAAAATTCCTGAACAGAATAGCAATGGCTTGTGCTGTAAGATCGAGAATTGACAAATGGGACCTAATGAAACTCCAAAGTTTCTGCAAGGCAAAAGACACCGTCAATAAGACAAAAAGGCCACCAACAGATTGGGAAAGGATCTTTACCTATCCTAAATCAGATAGGGGACTAATATCCAATATATATAAAGAACTCAAGAAGGTGGACTTCAGAAAATCAAATAACCCCATTAAAAATGGGGCTCAGAACTGAACAAAGATTTCTCACCTGAGGAATACCAAATGGCAGAGAAGCACCTGAAAAAATGTTCAACATCCTTAATCATCAGGGAAATGCAAATCAAAACAACCCTGAGATTCCACCTCACACCAGTCAGAATGGCTAAGATCAAAAATTCAGGTGACAGCAGATGCTGGCGTGGATGTGGAGAAAGAGGAACACTCCTCCATTGTTGGTGGGATTGCAGGCTTGTACAACCACTCTGGAAATTAGTCTGGCGGTTCCTCAGAAAATTGGACATAGTACTACCGGAGGATCCAGCAATACCTCTCCTGGGCATATATCCAGAAGATGCCCCAACTGGTAAGAAGGATACATGCTCCACTATGTTCATAGCAGCCTTATTTATAATAGCCAGAAGCTGGAAAGAACCCAGATGCCCCTCAACAGAGGAATGGATACAGAAAATGTGGTACATCTACACAATGGAGTACTACTCAGCTATTAAAAAGAATGAATTTATGAAATTCCTAGCCAAATGGATGGACCTGGAGGGCATCATCCTGAGTGAGGTAACACATTCACAAAGGAACTCACACAATATGTACTCACTGATAAGTGGATATTAGCCCCAAACCTAAGATACCCAAGATATAAGATACAATTTGCTAAACACATGAAACTCAAGAAGAATGAAGACTGAAGTGTGGACACTACGCCCCTCCTTAGAATTGGGAACAAAACACCCATGGAAGGAGTTACAAAGACAAAGTTTGGAGCTGAGATGAAAGGATGGACCATGTAGAGACTGCCATATCCAGGGATCCACCCCATAATCAGCATCCAAACGCTGACACCATTGCATACACTAGCAAGATCTTATCGAAAGGACCCAGATGTAGCTGTCTCTTGTGAGACTATGCCGGGGCCTAGCAAACACAGAAGTGGATGCTCACAGTCAGCTAATGGATGGATCACAGGGCTCCCAATGGAGGAGCTAGAGAAAGTACCCAAGGAGCTAAAGGGATCTGCAACCCTATAGGTGGAACAACATTATGAACTAACCAGTACCCCGGAGCTCTTGACTCTAGCTGCATATGTATCAAAAGATGGCCTAGTCGGCCATCACTGGAAAGAGAGGCCCATTGGACATGCAAACTTTATATGTCCCAGTACAGGGGAACGCCAGGGCCAAAAAGGGGGAGTGGGTGGGTAGGGGAGTGGGGGTGGGTGGGTATGGGGGACTTTTGGTATACCATTGGAAATGTAAATGAGCTAAATACCTAATAAAAAATGGAAAAAAAAAAAAAGAATCCTGATGTCCACAGAAGTGCTCTTAGTAACAGAAAGATTGAAGTTCCAGATGGTCCTTTTGATGGTCAACTACCAGAGGACAAAATATATTTAAGAGACATAGTTATGGTGGCTCTGTGTTGTAGCCTGTATCAGTTCTCATCTGAGATTTAAGTCTCGAAGCCCTGGACTCTTCTGTCAAATTTTTCTTCTTCACCAGAGCTAGGGTAGAGCCTGATAATGTATATTCCTAACAACTTCCAAGGTGATGGAGATTTACACTCGGGCTTTGAGAGTCAGGATCTATTATTAGTAAACAGTGACAGGGGGTTGTACGTTGAATGGCTGAGCCTCAAAAAGAGTTAATCATTCATGGTTGGACTTCACTGAGAAGAAGGGAACAGGCCTCCTCCCAGCGATATGCTTGAAAGTAGCATTTATCTGTGAGAAAGATAAAGGTAACAAGAGTTTCAGGGAAAAGTCTGGTCCTCCTGGTGTGGTCAAGCTTGCCTGGCTGCTTTGAGGCTACCAAGTCTTATTTTATCATAAGCACTTCCTATAATAACGAACAGAACTAGTGATAGTGGAAGAGTTTATACCACTTATGTAAGACATATGAACAAAATAAGACCCAAGTAGGTACACAAGAAGATGAGAAGTTCAATTTATCTAACTTAGAGGAGGAACACTGAGAAGTCTATAGGACAACAGGTCAGGGGAGAGATTTTGATAGTCAGTTCTAAGAGTGTGGCTTGGGACCCTACAATGGATGGTATATCAGTTATAGATCATATAATAGCATAGCCATCCTAGTGACTTGGCTCTATTCAGAGCCTTCTTTCTGGCACAGGTGAAGAGCCTATCTACCTGGGAAAAGATGCTCAGATGTATCCCCTGGCCTGAAACAGGTGGACAATCAAGCTTATAAACTAAATGACTATTCCAGTTCTAAAAAATTCCTGTCTTTTATACTTGAATATGTCTAATATTCTCTTTTTCACAGTGACAGGTAAGCATAACCCCTAACTAGGACAAGAAGTATGGATAAATGCTTTTATGTTAGTATGATAAACTTTGTTTGCTAATTTTCTTTACCTTTGGGCAACAGACTTTTAAGTTTCTGATGACAAGCCAAGAAATATAGCTAGGTGGTAGAACACTTGATTATTATGTGCAGTGCCCTTGATCTCATCTTGTGGAGCATCACAGAATAAGTTAAAGGAGCTGCTAACTACCGGGCCCAAGGTACGTACATCAGGTAGCGAGTCGATGAACTGGTGGATGTTGGCCTCCTTGGCTGCCCTCACAATCTCCTCATAAGACACGACCCGGCTGTTGTCTCCGTAGGCAATGTTCTCTGCGATGCTGCAGTCAAAGAGAATGGGCTCTTGGGACACAATGCCCAGCTGTGCTCGGAGCCACTGGACATTCAGTTGCTTTATTTCTTTGCCATCTAGAAACTGAAAGCAAGGGTTCATAGATCGAAAATTACTAAAACTCTTGGGGTTACTTTGAGATTAAAGAAAAGACTTTCTGGTTAATCTTTTAGTTGACACAAAATAATGGGTTAATCATTATATTTTCATATATATGTATCAATATACACTACCTCTATAACTCTGAGATAAGGTCTTACTTTGTAGACCAGGCTGTGCCTGAACTTACAAGGTAGTTCAGGCTAGCCTTTACCTCATGGGAATTCTCCTGCCTCAGCCTCTCAAATATTGACATTATAGGCATAAACTACCAACACTTGAACCTTACAACTCTTTACAAAAAATTTAATAATATATTTAATAAAAACTTTATTCATTTATATTTATTGAGAATCTAATCAGAGTTTGAGAGACAACATTTCATTAATTTTGAATGTAGTGGTAATATTACTTAGTCCTGTGTTAAAATTTCAGTGATAAAATTAAACCATGAAATCAGAACTCATAGGAAATAGCTTTTTAAAAGGTCGTAAGGCCCCTTGGAGCTATGGGTCATTGCTAATGCTTCTGGGGTTGTTATATAGTCTGAGAAGCCATAATTAAATACAGACATATAAGCATTCCCTGTTCTAAATTCTGTTTCTTTGGCTCCTTTTCTATCCCTCTCTTTTATTATAATTATTTAAATTCATTACCACCTACAAGATTTCTCTCTCATGCCTAGCACCTAAGATAGTTTCTGACAGGCTCTCAAAGTTTTGCTGAGTGTGGAAACCTGATTACTCCGTCACCATTTTAGTTGAGGGAAGAGAATGGCATCCCCCATGTCCTTACCCACTTTCCCAATGTGTCCATCTTACTTTGGGAGTCCTATTTGTTTTCTTGTACCATGGAACGCGTCCTCTATGTCAGTAGTATTGTCTTATCTCGCCATGAAAAAATTCCCTGAACTTCTCCCATTCCTTCTATTGTCCCTCCTTCCCCCGCCCCCACCCTGGATCATCTTCATAGTTCATACTCACTTAAATCTCCACATCCTTCTCTATCCATCTGTCAACCATGCTAAGCTGCTTGCCCATCAACACTCCACTGAGAGTAGGGTGGAGGAAATGAGCCCCGGATTGCTATATGTTGTTGTATCGTGACGCCTCAGTCCTTGTCTTACTTAAACAGCCTGTGCCCTTGCAAAGTACTTTTGCATTGAAATGCACCCTACTCTTGATTTTTCCTCCCATTTCCATCTCCTGCAACTCTCCTTCTGGCTACTTTGGGTTTTTTCAGCTCTTATACCATCAGCTGAAGTCTCAACATGTTGAGAGATAGGTGGTCAAAGGCTGGTTGCAACAGAGAACAGAGGGCAGCATGTTGCGAGAGAAGCTGGGTAAATTGGCCCGTACAGTTGGCATAAACTGGGCACAAAACATGGGTTGTCAGGTTATTTAACAGAGGCTTTTACTTAGGATTCAAAAAAGCATGGCCCGTGTTCAAGGATTAAACATATCTACCCACTCAGATGATCCAAAACCTGAAATGTGCTCACCACTGATCCAGCCATGGGGTCGTAGAAGCGCTCGAGCAGCTGGACCACTGTGCTCTTCCCGCAGCCACTGCTGCCCACCAGGGCCAGCGTCTGGCCCTTCTTCACCTCAAGGCTCAGCCCCTGAAGCACTGGGATGCTGGGTCGGGTGGGATAGTTGAACACGACTCCACTAAATTGCACATTTCCTTCCAACATATTCTACAATGAGAATAGTAACACTTAGCTTGATTGCAACAATACTGAAAATGGTAACACCATTGCATACACTAGCAAGATTTTGCTGATAGGACCCTGATATAGCTGTCTCTAGTGAGACTACGCCGGGGCCTAACAAACACAGAAGTGGATGCTCACAGTCAGCTATTGGATGGATCACAGGGCCCCCAATGGAGGAGCTAGAGAAAGTACCCAAGGAGCTAAAGGGATCTGCAACCCTATAGGTGGAACAACATTATGAACTAACCAGTACCCACCGGAGCTCTTGACTCTAGCTGCATATGTATCAAAAGATGGCCTAGTCGGCCATCACTGGAAAGAGAGGCCCATTGGACTTGCAAACTTTATATGCCTCAGTACATGGGAATGCCAGGGCCAAAAAGTGGGAGTGGGTGGGTAGGGGAGTGGGAGGGGAGGGTATGGGGGACTTTTGGGAGAGCATTGGAAACGTAAATGAGGAAAATACCTAATAAAAAATAATTAAAAAAAAAAAGAAAGAAAACGGTGGATTGGGGTAACCTTTAGCACCAGGTGTGAAAAGTGAGCTCCCGTTATATTAAGCTTCATTTCACATCTCTGGACTTCATTCGAAAGAGATAATGGTTGTGTAGCATGAATTCTTAATACAACATCATTGTACTCTCCTAGACTACAATAGTCAATAGTCATATCTCCCTGTAACTGTTTTATGAAAGTAATATACAGTATTAACATTTATTCAAACCACCTCATCTAGATCAAATCAAGAGTACATGTGTGTGTGTGTGTGTGTGTGTGTGTGTGTGTGTGTGTGTGTGTGTAGAGAGAGAGAGAGAGCATTAAAGCACAACTTTTATTAAATTTCCTCTTCATGTCTTTTCACTGAGAAGTCAGGGATAGATATCCACTGAGGACATCAAACTCACCGGCTTTAGGCCTTGCGTGCTGTAGCTGTCAATCTCGGGGGTTTTCTCAATGATCCTGATGATGTGGGATGCTGACACTGTGGCTTTCGCATAGTCAGGAGCGAATGAACTGACCTGCCCCACTGCCATGGCACCAAAGACAATAGCTGAGAATACTCTGGAAAACAGAAGACAGGTATGCACAGTGTGTGATAGCTACAACGTTAACAATGTGGCACTTCTATAAGAATGGAGTGACTGCAATTATAAAGTGGAAAGATAAAACAAACCCCCTTCCCTCACATTTTTACATAGGCATGGCAGATGATTCGAAATGGCCCCTGTTCGCCTCTTCTGTAATCTTCAACATTTTACAACATGACCTTTGCTTAAACATCCATCTAAGAAGTACAAATTTGTTTTCCACCTTTTGACCACTCAGTGGCCCTGTGAGGTGACTTCATGGACAGGATGTACTGGAAATGACTGTTCCCCGTTCCAAGCCTGTGACTCAGCATATGTTTTGTTCATATTTTTCATCCTGGCCAGTGAGCCTATAGCTCACTGCAAACAACAGAGACCACAGCAGAGATCTACTATGCCCAACCCTGATAAGGAGAAGTGACCCAGAGACTTCAAGCAGAATAAATGGTTATAGTTCCATGTCACTGAAGTTTAGTGGTTGATTATTACATAGCATAACTATAGCGATCAGTAATGCATAGTCGGTGTTGCTGAGATCAATTCTTAGCAATCATGTAAGCCACACAAAGAGAACTTGACTGTTGCTGTTGTTTAATACACAGCTATGATGCCACTTTCAAGAACCTACTGCATTCTTAAACTATGGCATGAGATTAGTTGAGTGTCAGTAACGTTAGAAATATTGGGGTAAAAAATAAGCAAAATGATGTTAAAATCAATATCCCACAGTTCCAGGGGTGTCTTTGGGTATAATCACACAATCCCCCTGTGAAATACATATATTACATGATCTTGAATTAACTTCAACAAAAGAGTAAATTAATGCTTAAATAGAGGAGAAATGGTATATTAGCCTACAGCCAGGCTTATCCAGTTTGAGTTGCAATGCAAAATGTCACAGCATTGACAATACTAAACTATTAGAGGAACGTCTAGCCAGGCTCGTCACCACTTGGAAGCTCAGAAAGTTCTTGTATAATCTTGACCAACAATCTGCATACTTGGTGACATCATAGTGGGATTTCTTTCAGGTTCCTCTTCCCATGACCAAAGTGTAAGTTTCAATGTTCGCAGAAACATAGAGGGGAAAGCCTAATCCAGAGCACCCACTGTCATTTAAAAATCCCTCCATCTTCTGAGGGACTAGGACTCAGTCATATCCCTGACAGGCAAACAAACGAGCAAATGGACCACTGATAAATAGCAGTGGCAAACTTCTGACTTCTTCCTTCCAAAGACAAAAGTCTGGCAGTCTCTCTCCTGACAGCAAACTCCCTTCCAGCTGACCAGAGCAAGCTGGTCAGTGATGCTCAAGGCTGGCCCTGCCATGTTCATGTAAAGCTGTGGGCTTCTGGAATTCTTTGTTTATCCAAGCTGAGTAATTGGAAGTGATGGAAGAACAACTCATGCAAGGGTACACACAACACTGAACAAAACCAAACCAAACCATCGCTGCCACTACCAAAATCACACAGCCCTCTAGGAGAAAGAGGGATTTTAGTTTCTGAGTAACCTTCCCACTTTGTGCGCTCTCTCTCTCTGTCTCTGTCTCTGTCTCTCTCTGTGTGTGTGTGTGTGTGTGTGTGTCTGTGTGCCTGTGTGTATATGTGCTTCTCTACTTTTAATATTTCAGGTTTGGTAGGAGTTTGCACATCACCCATCTCTTAGCTGCCCTGTCAGAAAGCTTTTTAAAGGAGCTGTTTTATTCCTTGCTGAACATAAGACCTTTTTCCAAAGCATGGCTTTCTGGAGACCTCTGAACACGAATCCATCTAGGCACACATTTGGAAGGTCAGACATTCAGAAACCTGCTGAATACGGCACTTAGGATGCTTAAACTTAAGATGCTTAAGAAGACAGAGATTGTCAAATCCTAGCACCGACTCTATCAAGATCTCCACGGAGATACAGACACAACAAGAAAGGACTCCACCTAGATCATGGTATGATAACTATTGAGAAATACTGCTCCGATGCCTTGCCCGCTCCTATGGCCCTGCCTGAACTGTGGACAAACAGGATACCTGACATGCCTCACATTGTTTAAGACAAAGCAAGGTCAGTCTCCCAAGTTCCTCCTCCACAGGAAGTCCTCTCAGATTTGCTGGACATGGCAGCCGAAGACTGATCCTGCCCTGGACCTATGTCCTTAACTAAGCCATCCACAGCAAAGGAACCTAGTAGAGTGGCTGTCTAGGTCATGGGCAAGTCTGTCATTTTAATTAATACGTAGGCCATTTAGATTATAATATATCCTTCTCAAATCTCCAAGGAGCTTGAAGACTAAACTACTGAAAGAAGTAACTTTGTCTTAAGGAACCCATTTTACAATGACCACTCTGCGTGATCAACCACTTGTGTCTCATGGTAAATGATTAGTTAGGAAAAAGTAGACTTTATACAAGGGTTGAGAGTATGAGAAAGCATTTGAGAATCTAGAAAGGAGTTTGAGGTTGGTAACTTCAAGTTATGAAAGTTAGAGAACGTGGGAAAAAACCTTGGCTGGTGATAGGAACATGATTTAAGGTATATAAGAGAAATTTTAAAAATGCTTCAGATGGAAGGTGTTTGAGGTTAGTAAATGCAAGTACCAAAGGAGTTCTCTTTTTGTAAACTTAATAAGATTCTTGTAAGCTTCAGAGAATCCACTCAAATCCAGGTCAAATGAACTACAGGTGAGTGCTGTCAATCAACAGCCTGTTTCCCTCCTCACTTCTGTTCCTGAGGGTGGGATCTATTCCCCTTTCCCTGGTCCTGGAATGCCCCCATTCTCCAACTACCAAAACTATGGGCCTAAAAGTTTCAAATGTACACATAGGAAAAACGTTTTGCTCCCCAGACTCCTTAATTTTATCTTCTACCCCTAACATATATATCTTTTCCAGAATCCTGACAAGTCTGGATGTTTCCTCAGAACCTGCATCCAGGACAGCTCCAAAGCCTGTACCCACAGATGCTTTAGCCCAGCCTCACAGACTGCTACACCTGTGCCTGCATACTCCTAGCCCGAGATAGACAGCAATGAAACAAACAGACTTCCCAGACTGGGCCAACATTCCAGATTTCTGCCTACACCCCCAGAACCATACCTGGGTGTCAGCATGAAGTAGTCATAGACAATTATGACAATCTTTATTCATTTATTATCAACAAAAGGCTGGGGTGTTTGATTTTGGGCTCTGGGGACAAGGAGCTGAGGTATGTATTTTAATACCAAAGCAGAACTGGCTTCCTGGTTCTCCCATTATACCTCAGTCCCTACCTAGCATACCCCAACTCCAGCCCTACCCCTTAACTTTCCAGCCCAGTGTCTGGGCTGTCCTTCTCCCAGAAGTTCTTTGCTTTATAACCCAGATATTTTGCTTGCATTCTCTCTCTGTCTCTTTCTGGGTGTCTCTGTCTCTGTCTGTCTGTCTCTCTCTCACTCACACACACACACAAACACAAACACACATACATACACACATCTTCTCTCCTCCCCTTTTCCTTTTCTGTACTTTTCTCTCTTTTACTTTATTCTCCCCTCTGTCTACCTTCCTATGACAACTTCTCTGGCCTCCTTGATTGGGGCCAGTGAACTTGCCCACCAGAGAACAGCTTCCCAATAAACCTGCTATTGTGTATACTTCAATCTGGCTTTAATTGGCTCATTTTTACCAGCAGACAAATAACTTATGAGGTAGAAAAGTTTCTGATGAAGTGTGGAATATTATTGGTACCATATGGACACTCAGATGCAAAAACGCCACTTTCTTAACTATTAAATGCTCTATATGACACTTCACCATACAAATTCTCATCCTCAATTTACTTTCAGGGTTAAATTAGACATGTGAACATAATACTTACAACAGAACATTTTCAAAAGTCATGAGTTGTTGTGTCACCAAGTAGGCACCGAACCGGAAACAAGCAGCATAAGAAAAATACATCATGGCCTGGGTGAAGGAGAACGTGATCCCAAACACGTGTGCTTTCTTCATCGCATTTCTGGAAAGAAGACAGTGCAGATTCAGTCCATCGCTCAGTCATTCAAGCAGCTTGCTGTGGCTTGTCAGTGAGGCACGCAGGCGTGACAGATACCGTGCACTCCAGTTCTAAGGAACTCAGCTGGTGGATCCCCTTTGGATTAGCTGTGTGAATTTAGGAAACTGCCTCGTCTCTGAGACTCAGTGCTGTCTTCATCTTTAATGTAGGATTACATCTCAGTGGGTTGATGGAAGATAACTGGCCTGGAACCCTGAGAAGAGCCTGTTTTACATTCCCTTTTCCACACTGTGGGACACACAACACTGGTGATCTGTAGAGTAGGACACCTCCCAACACATCTACCCAGCACACTCAAGCTGTGGGTGACAGGGCAGCGGGCATGTCCTTGATGTGAGGACCTAGGGGAGCTGCATGTGATCAGTGCAGTGGAGGGAGTTCCTGAGGACTGTGCTGTGGGAAGAAAGAAGCACTTGCCTGTCTGGAGCCAGGGAAGGCTCTACAAAGGATTAGCATTCCAGGAATTTCTGAACCACAAGGGTCTTGGGTGTGGAGGTGTAGGCAGAGACAGGGTGGGGACAGGGACAGACTTTTGACCTTCCTACTCCTGTTTAAACACATCACCTTTGTTCATGTCTTTGCCACTTAGAAACTTTTCCCAGAAAGGGGGGCCTGCCATGACTGTGACAAAGGAGCTTGGAGACACTTTAGTAAGGTCCAGTTCTTCCCTTGTCCTAGTGGAGAAACTGGGACTCATGGTTGACCTTGTTAATTTCCTGGTCACCCTTTGGAGCCCTCATGGATACTGCTGGGGTGAAGGGAGAAGAAAAGGTCTACCCAGGAAAGAAAGGAACTAAAAATATCCTCAGGAGACCTTCCTGTATCACACAATGCCTCTAATTTCATGTTCCATAGAGAACAGTAATGTCCAATACAGCAAATAGCAGAGTCATTATCCCAACTGGATACCAGAGGCATTAACAGTTGTTCTCTTCCCTCCCCTCCCCATGTGTCCCCAGCCTTCATGCATTTAAGTCACAGATGCTTCTGACTAAACTCAGGTCTCTTCATTTATCTCTTGGTAATCTCTAGTGTTCCTTCTAGTACTTTCTTCGTGTGCACTCTGCCTTTGGCAAAAGCAATCCGGAAAACTGAAGTCCTGCTTGGAAATCTCCTTAGAGCCCTGGCCCACTCTTTAAGGCATCTTACCTGTATGGTATCTGCAAGCTCTGGGCATACATGGTTTCAAACTTCTGCTCCCGAGTCAAAGAGACAACAGTGCGGAAGTTTTCAATTGCTTCCGTAGCAATCTGTAAAAGACAGTCCATTGTCAGGAGAAAAGTCAAACGCAGAAACTAACTTGAATTCTGCAATTAGTAGCATTAACCTATTATAACTTACTGCTCATGTATCCTTTAGCCTTATTGATAGCTATCTTCTGTATGAAGAAGAGTGGTGAGTTATGAAACTGAATTTTAATTTAATTAATTTTGTCTTGCATTCTAGACAGAAAGAGAAGCTGGGACACAAAGTCATGATGGACTTTTAGCCACCATATCTTTCACAGAAGTCTGTCTTCTGTGAAGGTGATATTTCACTAACTGTACTGGCTCGTTTTGTGTGTCAACTTGACACAGGCTGGAGTTGTCACAGAGAGAGGAGTTTCAGTTGAGGAAATGACTCCATGAGATCCAGCTGTGGGGCATTTTCTCAATTAGTGATCAAGGGAGAAAGGCCCCTTGTGGGTGGGACCATCTCTGGGCTGGTAGTCTTGGTTCTATAAGAGAGCAGGCTGAGCAAGCCAGGGGAGGCAAGCCAGTAAGGAACATCCCTCCATGGCTCTGCATCAGCTCCTGCTTTCTGACTTGCTTGAGTTCCAGTCCTGACTTCCTTGGTGATGAACAGCAATGTGGAAGTGTAAGCCGAATAAACCCTTTCCTCCCCAGCTTGCTTCTTGGTCATGATGTTTGTGCAGGAATAGAAACACTGACTAAGACAGTAACTTTCATTATACTTATCCCTTATTCTCTGTTAATTGTCATTCATGATAACTCAATAAAGTTTGAAAGATGCTCAAAGAGTAATGAAGATGATCAATAATTATATACAAGTGTATTTTACAAAGTAGTTTATATATTTTTCTAAACATACACATCTTAAAACAGAGACTGAATTATATATTTTGCCTAACCAATTTCAACAGTATTTTTCAAACTCACTTAGGATATATTAATAAGGAGTTTTTAATGAACTACTTAACGTTGTGGCCAGGTAGGTATTACTAACAAAGGCTTCAATTCTTTTACTACAAATAACATTGTAATAAATATAGCTTTATACATAAACATTTACTCATAGTGAATGATTTTCTTAGAAAACATTCTTAATAATGAGACTAAGAGGTCAAGGGGAATAAATTGCCTCTTGATGAATACATTGTCTTTTGTTTTGTTTTGTTTTGTTTTTGTTTTTGTCTTATTTTCTAAGACAGGGTTTCTCTGTGTAGCTCTGGCTGTCCTGGAACTCACTCTGTATCCCAGGCTGGCCGCAAGCTCAGAGATTTGCCTGCCTCTGCCTCTGCCTCTGCCTCTGCCTCTGCCTCTGCCTCTGCCTCTGCCTCTCTGCCTCTCTGCCTCTCTGCCTCTCTGCCCCTCTCTGCCCCTCTCTGCCCCTCTCTGCCCCTCTCTGCCTCCTCTCTGCCTCTCTGCCTCTCTGCCTCTCTTTCTGCCTCTCTCTCTGCCTCTCTGCCTCTCCTCTGCCTCTCTGCCTCTCTCTCTGCCTCCTCTCTGCCTCCTCTCTGCCTCTCTGCATCTCTGCCTCTCTCTCTGCCTCTCTCTCTGCCTCTCTCTCTCTCTGCCTCTCTCTCTCTGCCTCTCTCTCTCTGCCCCTCTCTCTCTGCTCCTCTCTCTGCCTCTCTCTCTGCCTCTCTGCCCATCTCACCTCTGGCCTCTGCCTCTGCCTCTGCCTCTGCCAAGTGCCGGGATTAAAATCATGCACCAACATTGATTGTATTATCTTTTAATGAACATGATATATCAATTTCTTTCAAGAGCTTTCTAGATATTTAGTTGTGAACTCCCTGCCACCAAGCTAATTTAGTTAGGCAATATTCCATCACTACCTGTTGCATCATTTGTAAAGGAATGCAGAGAGCATCAAGAACATTTAGGACACACAAAAGGATTTCTGCCTGTACCAGCCATGGAACTTAAACACCATGCCTTCTTGTTAGTTGAAAGGGGGAATATGGACCAGAATGTCTCTAAAGTCCTTTTAAAATTATATGTCTCTAGAAACAAAAGCTAAGATCCTGGTTAATATACTGTGTCTCTTTGTGGTGGCTTCACTGATTTTAAAAAAAAAAAGGTTCCATTACAGACACATTCTAGTAACCTAGTGCAATTTGCTACTTAAAAGCCATATTTGTGGAATCTCATTTAGGCCTCACTGAATTTTACAGACATTAACTTACTTCAACGATAACAACAAATATTTCATAGTAAATTAAGTCAGTTTTGAAGACCAGTTTTAAAAAAAAACTACTAGAAGAAAAAAAATGAACACATTTCTTTAGACACTTATTTTAAAAATGAAAACTAGTTTTCTCTGATGTAGAGCCACCAAGAAAGTAATTAGGAAAAAATATTTTATAAACTCTGCACATTTCAAAAATAATATGCACTGACTTTTGCAAAGTGTGGATGTTAAGAAGTTGGAGGAAATAGTCACCTTTAATGAAACTCCCCAAAGACAATGTCATTTATACACATTAGAAACATTTTTAATTATAACAGGTTCAACAAACAGAAGAAATTGTCTAAATCAGTAAGAATATTATAAAAATGATAGCCAGACCTAGGGACACAGCTCAGTGTTTGCTTTATAGGCATACATACCTGAGCTTGAATTGCCATCTCACACATAAAAAAGGCAGACGTGGTCATTCATGCCTGCAACCCTACTGGGGGACAACAAAGGGTGGCCCCAGGAGTTCACTGGCCAATCAGCTTAGCAAAAATGACAAACGAGGTCCAGTTAAAGATAAAGACGAACTTTGTATCAAAGACAAGGAGGAGAGTGATAGGGCAGACTGCCAGACGTCATCCTGTGGCTTCAACTGGTATGCACATAGGCATGCATACTACGGTGAGTGAGTACAAATGTGTATACAACATATACTAAACAACAAACAAGTAAACAAATAGCTCTACCTATCAATTATAGTGTGACGTTTTCAAGAAATATTCCCTATTCCTCATTTTCTAAGGAAGTGAGTGCCTTGCTTGTGCAGGGTTCAGAGCATGTACAGCCTAATACAAGCAAGAGCTTGGGGCACTGAGCTTGCGTGTGGTGTGGACAACAGTCACTCCACAGTGCAGTCTCCTCATCCTGATGCACAATGAGGATTACATTTATCTGCATGTTCTGACATCACACCACAAAGAAAGGAAATGAGCAGGACCTCACATCTGCTCAAGCATCCCAAACCCGAAGCATATTGCAAAGTATGGCATAGTATGTACTCCTTGGTTGGGGCCAGACCCTAGAGTTAGCTAGTTCCCAATGACTGTTTCCTAGGACCTCTTCACCAGAGGTTCAACTCCACAGACCTTGGCTGGGAAACACTAATGCCACACAAAGCATTTCTCTGAAAGTACAGAGGAAAATAGAGCCACGCGTCTAAGAACACACAGAGACAAAGTGTCTTTAGTGTCTTGGAAGGTCCTCAACCTTCACATATTGGGATGCCTGGCTCGCAGACACCTGGTCTTCAGGAAATCACAGCCCTCTCACCTGCTGGGATCCCTGCTGTTTCTTGGTACCTGGAATGTCAATGAGCTGCCCTATTTTGACCTCTCATTTCTATCATCCTGATAACTGATGTTCCACTGTGACAGAGCTTGGATTCCTAGCTAACTGGAGGACCAAGGCCTCAGTTTGCATCCTGGCTCCAGCAGTGGTGGGCTTTATAGTAGTGAGGCATAGCCTGTGTCCCTCAGCCTCACCTGAAGCATGAAATAATAACAGAGCATACCTGACAGAGTTAGTGTAACTAGTAAAACACTTTCCAGGAAACCAAGTAAATGCCACACAATGTTGAGCTGTGGCTAAATAAATAAATAAATAAATAGCTGGGCATGCAGAACAGAGGGGGGGCGGGGGGAACAGATGTGGGAGGAAGGGGAGATAATGAAGGGGAAAAGGAGAGCTCCAGGGGGCTGGAGTAGTGATGTAAAATGGCATGAGGCACCAGAGTAATCCAGACTAGATTATGTAATCCAAAATGGAGAAGACAAATATACTTGGGATTTTTTTCCACTTTGAATCTCCCCAATTATTCATAATAAAATGGGACCACTTTCCTGAATCCAAGGGTGGCTTTAAGCTTGCTTGAAAAAAAAGAAAAGAAAAGAAAAAAAAGAAAAGAAAAGAAAAAGGAAAACAGCGAGAACAGCAGGTAGGGAGAGTGTACTGGCTAGTTTTATGTCAATTTGGTGTAAACTAGAGTCATTAGAGCAGAGAGAGCCACGATAAAGAAAATGCTTCCATAAGATACAGCTGCAGACAAGCCTGTAGGGCATTTTCTTAATTAGTGACTGATAGGGGAGAGCCCAGCCCATTGTGGGTGGGGCTACATCTGGGCTGGTAGTTCTACAAGAAAGCAGGCTGACTGAGCAAACCATAGGAAGCAAGCCAGTAAGTTGCTCCAGCTGTGGTCTCTGCATCAGCTCCTGCCTCTGGGGTCCTTCCCGTCTTCACTGAGTGACATAAACCCTTTCCTCCCCACATTGCTTTGTTCATGAGTGTTTCATCGAAGCACAGAAACCATTATTAAAACAGGGGGAGGAAAGAGGAAAAGAGAAAAGAAGAAGAGGGCTGGATGAGAAGAGAGGATTCCGACGGCAGTGGCCTGAAACAAAGCCCTGAGAAGCAGGTGTCGGTATTTGAAACTAAGGTTATGTTTCCATTTCAAATTCTAATCTTGAGATAAGCATAATAAATGTTGCCCAAATGGTGGCTATTAAAATATTATTATAGTAGCCAGGCAGTGGTGGCACATGACTTTAATCCCAGCACAAGAGAGGCAGAGGCAGGAGTATCTCTCAGTTCAAGGCCAACCTGGTTTACAGAGTCAGTTTCAGGACAGTCAAGGCCATATTTGTCTCAAAAAACAAAAAACAAACAAACAAATAAACAAAACCAAACAAAATTCCTGTAGATTGAGGAGATGACTCTGTTGGTAAAGGATTTGCCTTGCAAGCACAAGGACCCAAGTTTGACCTCTAGTATTCAGGGAAAAACATCTCAGCTACGCTTGGTGGCATGTGCCTGTAATCCTAGTTCTGAAGGTACAGGGATGGGTGGAGAGGTCATATCTCAAACAGAGAACAGCCATATCTCAAGAGGCATACTGGACTATACCTGAGAAATATCGCCCAGGGTGTATTCTGACCTCCACACAGCATGCATGTGCACTTGCACATACATACGTGTACACCCGAAGGAACACACACACACAAACACACACACCAGCATTGCCAGGACATAGTAAAAGAGAGTAAGAAAGCATAACTGGAAAGACTGTCCTTTTACTTAGTGACCAGTCATATTTAGTTCAACTCACCTTTCCAGAACCTTCTAGTTCCTTCTTATCTTTCAGTGCTTGTCCAGACAACATTTTCATTTCAACCACTCCTGCTATCGCAATGATGGGTACAATTGCTAAGAGTAAAAGTGTTAGTTGCCAGCCATAGATTAGGGATATGATGATTCCTGTCCCAAGATTTGCTATGTTCTGGAAAATCACAGCAAGCCTAGACCCTGTAGCCTGAAAAAGAAGAGACATGGTTTATAGTCTAAAATATGTTTAAGTATATATTTAAGAATAATAACTAATTTTCACAAAAAGCTTCTCACCTATGAAGTAAAAGGAAAGATGCCTTTATACAAAGCTTTTGGTTTCTAAAACAAAGATTTCCCATGATTTACAAGTGTAGAATAATAACCCAAAGTGCAAGTTTGTATTTCCATAATCTTTCAACACCAAAAACCCATGCACCAAAGCAAATCAGAATGTAAGGATCAGACAATTATATTAAATTGAGGATGGTGGTCATCTAGCCATGAAACTGCTTACAATTTAAGGAAGATAGGTGTCAATATACCTGGGCCTATTTGAAACACTTATTTTCTTGGAAAAATGCAGATTCAGAAGTTTTGGAATATGGTTTACAGTAAGCAGAGGCTTTGGATAAAATTCTGAAGGATTCATGACACATTGCTCTCACTCCTTTGCAATGATTCCTAACTCGAAACCAGCAGTTAATCTAGTCAGTGTAGCACACCAAGCAGAGCAGTCCACATCATTACTTGGTTACTCTGATACCTCATACAATCTAGCATCCCTATCCTGGCCTCCAGACCTAACTTCTCTGCAAATAGCACACATCCTTTACCAGTCCTATTTTTTTCACTTGAGCAAGACTGGCTGGTCTCATTAAAGATTACAATGTGTACTCTAGGCTGACCAGTTACCATCTCTGTCACTTCTGACAAATCTCTCCCAACTCCAAAACTGAGCGGATTTATTGATTACTAACCAAAGTGTCTTCTCCATTCTGAATCCTTGCACCACCGAAGCTTCTCACATAATTTAATAGATATCTAATATAACTGGTAGACTGGGACTTAGTAAGAAAAAGCACTATACCTCCCAGAAGCCTTTAAACATGTTGAGTATAAGTAGGGAACTGAAACAGGGCTGGAAGCGATAGGACGAATACTACAGTGTAGCTGTTGCTTTTGGTGTAATCACCAAACTTACAATGAAGTGACTCTGCTAAACTGGGCACCTAGCATAGTTGAAGGGTACAGGGGTGTGGAAAGCCAGCTCTCTGTATGCACATTTCGTGTGAAAGTGAGAGTAAGTAGCTTAGAGGGATGCTACCTCACAGGAATGTTCCTTTTGTCAGCATCTACAATCCTACACAGAAGCCACTGAGGGACAGAAGCACTCAGCACACCTCCTATGGATACAGCAGAGCCAGGGCCCTGGCTTGTAAGCTTTTAGGCATATGGAGGTCTTGTTTTGGACCACAAAATATCATTAAGATAGTTCTAGAGATGATAAATTCCTTGATGTTTGGCTCTTTTCTATTTTTGCAAAAAGCCTTTCAATGATGTCTTCATCTGTGGTCTTTCTCTTTTCCCCTGTCTCTGAAGACCACACCCATCAGGCTTTCTTTCCCACCACACTTGACAGTCCATGGGACAAGCATTAGTGCACAGGGCACATGTCCAACTATCTCTTCTCTTAGAACACTCAGTTTTACTTCCAGGACACCACTCTTCTATGTCTCGAACCCCCAATTCTCTCTATTATCACATGTCCAGCTGGTCATGTAATGTGAGTATCATGACTAATTAACTCACACACAGAGCTCTCGATTCTTCTCCAAGCCTCATCCTACAATAGGATTACAATTTCATTAAAGAACAACTCCATTTTTTTCAATTTGTATAGGCCAAACATTATACTCAACAGTCTTACCTCTCAAATCCACCATCTAAATCATCATCAAATTAGTGGATATATCTTTAAAGTATATCCGGAATCAGTATGTTTTGTTGCTTTCAGTGTGACCCCTCTAGGAGACCTCTCCTAGACTATTGTAATAGATTTCCTACCTCAACTTTACTCCTCAGCTGTTATTCACATAAGAGCCCCGTAACTCCCATTTAAAAAACCTATCAGTGAGTTCCTATCCAATTCCTAATGTGATGCTGACCACAAAATATGACATCCTTTCATCACTTCATCTAGTGTTTTTATCCTCTTTGCTATGAGATATATGCATGGCCTAGCCTCAGGTCCTTTATACTTGTTCTGATTAGAACACTTCTGTTGAGGCATACTTCAGTCCTCTTGCTTATATCACATAATAGGAGCTTTGCTTCCATAAACAAGGCAACCTTTGGTCCTACCACCTCCCTCCAACCCCCACCTAGTTACCTTTTGACAATATGACCTGTTGTGTAGATTTTACAAGAGCAAAACAATTGTCTGTCTGAGTAAGTTAAAAATTACTTTATTCAGTGTCCATTTTTGCTCTCTTCAGTTTTATATGCTCGCACCTGTATCATGGGTCTTGTTATATGCTTGCTTTAAGCAGAGAACCACATGAAAGAGGAACTCATAAGAATTATGCTGCAGTTTCTAAGTTCTGTGTACATTCAAATCTGTAACTATACTTATCACAGGTCCCATTTACTAAACAGTGGAGGATGTACATTACCACCTTTTAGGAAGACTGAAGCATAAGGAAGGCAGAACTCAAGACAGAATCACACAGAAGAGACCATGTGCCATTCAAGTTCAGCATCATGTTGTAGACTTTTGCCATAAAGAAGGCTGAAGAAGAAACCGTCACTTCATCTAAAAAGTCAAAGTCTAATAATTCGACTGTCTATATCAACTGGGGATTCAGGTAACAGCATATTTTCGGTTTTATAGTTTAGCAATGTGTCTTTCTACCTGAGCTACAGTTTTAAAGTGCTTTTCATTCTTTTCAGTGTAATTTTAAGAACATTTTCTTTGTTTCTTACTGAACTATAATGTCCATTAAGTTTTAGGTAACAACTACGGTATCCTTTTTTCTCCTAACATCAATTATAAATATTAACTGAACATGGAAAACAGGGTGATTCTGGTGGCCACGCCAAGGGCACATCATTTCCTGAGTAACTATTCTTTCATATCAGTCTTCCTCATGTGATGGCTGGCATAGCAAACACAAGGAAATTTATAACTATCTATATGTTATATGATATACAATCTTTGAATTTTAACATATTTGCTGTAAAGAATTCAATACGTTTGTGGAGGAGAATGTGGTGATGTGAATGGGAAATGTCCCCCAAAGGCTCAGGCATTTGGGCCATTGGTCCCAGCTGGTGACACTGCTCAGAGAGGTCTCAGGAGGTACAGCCTTGCTGGAGGAAGTATGTCACTGGAGTGGGCCTTGAGAGTTTAAATCCTCCTCTGGCTTCCAGTACTCTTTCTTTGCATTGTGCCTGCTGTTGAAGATGTGATGTCTCAGGTTCCTGTTCCTACTGCCACACCTCTCTGTCATGGTTTACTCTTTTCCCTCTGGAACTTTAAATCCAAATTACCTCTTCCTTTTATAAGTTGCTTTTGGTCATGGTGTTTTACCACAGCAATAGAAAAATAATTAACACAGACAGCTAGTTACAGTCTCTTCAAAATAGTGACCATTAACACAAGTTATCAGGAAGTCAGTTGTACGCTAAGCCTAAAACAGAATGGATATGAACAGCCACAGAAAAGGAAGCACATACCCCTTTCACTTGAGCAGCATCGTTGGCGAGCCTGGTGGTCAGTGCTCCGGTGGTGTTTTTAGGGTCATCAAACCAGCTCACATCCTGTGGCACAAAAGGATTTGTTATCTTAAAGTCCTAGTCATGAGACCTTAGCTCCAGTAGGAAGGTGGCAGAGACTCTTTTGTTTAGCACTCACATCCTCCGCATTTAGCTTTCAGACAGGAAGGGGACTTAAAACACAAACAAAAGCAGATGATATCCTCTGTCTTCATCTCAACTTTGTTTAAAGCATGACTCTAGGTGTTGAGCAGGGAACACTGACAACGAAGTTGCTGGTGTCTTCAAGACTTCCTTCTAGAGCCAGAAGGCACAGGGAAGTGAGCACACACCAGATCAGACAGTAATGATGTGATGGTGGGGGGAAGGGGGGAACGAGCAGGGTGAGAAGGCTAGGATGCTGGGAAAGGTGTTGTTGTACAGAGTAGAGAAGAGACAGGGAGTCCTTTCAAGGCAGCATATGAGCAGAAACCAAAATGAAGGAAGGAAAATGAAGGAAAGCACCTAAGAGGAGAAAGATACCATGCCTGAAAAGGGCCTTAAAACACAAACTTGATCTGCTCTCGCAGAAGTTAAAAAGCTTTTCACCCTGTAGGAAGGCTAATTTGTCATACTGGGATTCCCCTGAGCCTTTCCTCCTCAACTTTAACGCAGTTTCCCACAGTGTCCTGAAGATGACCTCTGTGATGTGGGTGGGGGAGGTTTCCCATGCATGGCCTTTGGCATCTGTAAAGACTGTATATAGACTTTCCCCTGAAGGATCCAGGCTCTCTGGATTGGGGTGTGGATGAAGAAACTGAATCTAGCTAGGAGGCTGATGCAACATTAAACAAACTGAGGAGTCATGGAGGCTTGTGTCTGAACAACTGTAGAGAGAGAGAGTAGGTATGGGGTAAGCCTGCTGGGGATAGAAAAAGAAAAAGCTCAAGTTTGGAAATATTAAAGTGTAAAAAATTTATTAATATCAGAAGAGAAAAGATAAACCAGCAGATAGTTAACTCTAGTTAGGGCAGAATAATAAACGATTTAAAAACAAAAAAAATCTTGATTAAAATGCACATACAGCATAATAATGGATCTTATTAGTAAAATCTTTTATGTATTCATATTTTACATTTATTAGTGATAGGCTGTTTGTGTATGGATGCATGAACTTGCCATGGCACAACTATGGAGGTCAGAGGACAATTTGTGGGGTTTGGGGTTCTGTCCTTCTACTGTGTGGACTCTGGAGATCAAATTCAGGTCACACACCTTAACGGCTAAGCTAGCTCACATCCTCATATTTTTTAAAATAAACATACTGTGATTTTTAATTATGAATTTATGCCTGTCACAAATAACTTTAGTTTCTCCCCTGAGAGGCTCTGCCAGTGCCTGACAAATACAGAGGTGGAAGCTCACAGCCATCCATTGGACTGAGCACAGCATCCCCAATGGATGAACTAGAGAAAGGACCCAAGGAGCTGAAGGGGTTTGCAGTTCCGTAGAAGGAACAACAATATGATCTAACCAGCACCCCCCAGAGCTCCCAGGGACTAAACCACCAACCAAAGAGTACACATGGAGGGACCCATGGCTCCATCTGTATATGTAGCAGAGGATGGCCATGTGGGACATCAATGAGAGGAGAGGCCCTTGGTCTTGTGAAGGCTTGATGCCCCAGTATAGGAGAATGACAGGACAGGGAAGCAGGAGTTGGGTGGGTTAGTGAGCAGGAGAAGAAGGGATGGGGTAGGGGGTTTTCAGAGGGGAAATGAGGAAAGGGGATAAAATTTGAAATGTAAATAAAGAAAATATCTAATAAGTAAATTAAAAAGGAAAAAATAACTTTAGTTTCTAGGACATGAATTGATAATTTGTATTAACAAAGTAATTTTTTTTTATTTTGAAAGGCTAGAAAATAAATAGTCTATATAATTGACTTTCTAGCAAGTCTAGGTATTTAAGTGTTTCTCCACTGGAATGTGACACCCTTGAAGACAGAGGCCATTCATATTTGAACACATTGCAAAAGTTAGTACTATACTTTATAAACAGTGGCTTTTTTATGCCTTTTCTACTGAGCAGTTTGTACTACTGTTTATGCTTAACCATCATCCATTCAGCTCTCAAAGAATAACAGACCTGGCAGTTGGCCTGGAGGCTGATGGGTAATAGGGCTTTCAGTGCTGTACCAAGGTCAACTATGAGATTGTTTAAGTAGAATCTAGGTTATAAATATGGCTTAAAAGCTTGTGATCCCAAAATATTAGGAGATAGAATTCAATATTATGCTCAGCTACACTGCGAGTTTGAGGTAAACTTAGGTGCAAATGACCCTATGTTAAAAACAGCAAGATGGATGTGGCTTGACAGGAGAGTCCAAGAAGAGGGACATCCCCCCCTAAAATAGTGCCCTCTCACCCATCAGGTTCTGTTTCAACTGTGACTATCATTAGCTAGTTATTTCTATAAATACATAAGTGGTTGTAGGTAGTATGGAAAAGTAATGTAAAAAAGTTGTACACTTCTGCTAGTAATTTTAACAGGGAAGTTTAAATGTTCATGATTGTTAAAGATTCTCACTTTAAATGGGACTGCTAACAATATTGTGAGTGATTCAGGACCAGGTGTACAGAATTTCATAGACACTCACATTAAGTCATGACAGCACCACTGTAACTTTGGTTACTATTTTAGTCTTGCTTCAGCAAAGAATCTCAACAGTGAGAAATGGGCCATGAAAAGGAATCTGAATTTGGGCAAGAAGAGTGCAAAAGTTCTCCAGGCACACAGAATCATGACTGAATGTCCTAAGTATACAGGAGAAAGGCAACAGAGGGCCCAGGAGCATAGCAGGTCCCTTCTAACACTTCTCAACCTTTGGGATTAGATACAGGTTCCATCATCTCTCACTGCTGAGATAAAAAGCCCAGTGAAGAATCATTAGGATACATATGTGTTTCAACATAGTCTAGTTCCTCATACCAGCCTGCAGCAAATAGTCAGCAGGACCTGATATAAATGGAGGCTGAGGGTAACCAACAAAAGATCTCAGTCTAAGCACCTACCACCTGAATGCCTACAACCTGTGTCCATAGAACACAAAAGAGGCACCATACTCACCTCAGGTACAACCCTCAATAAACGTACCTGTCTCAGCATGGATTTGAAAACCATGTATCGGAGTCGCTTGGTGAGGATCTCTCCAGCTTTGCCAAATGTGAAGCCCTGAGAAGAACAAGAGCAAATCACACAGAAGACTGGGCAGGGACCAAAACACCAATTACTCAGTGTGAATCAAGGCCTGTGAGAGTCCTGAGCAGGAGGGGACTCACAGTCTGAGCTCCTGCCCTCGCTGAGCTCTCTGCCTGGTTCTCAGATGACCAGTTGGGCATTCTACAGTTTCCAGTTTACACAGAGGAAATGCATGGATCCTTCATGTGGGTGTGCAGTCATGGCTGACTCAGACTTGGCACCAAAGCTAGACTGTGACTGAACTGTTTTCACTCCCTCTGCTTCACCATCCCAATTGTCAAAGCAGGAGTAACCAGCTACAGACTGCCTCCCCTTCAATGTCCTCCAAATTCTCATGGAGCACCTGTACATTTTCAAATACCTGTGGCACTCTTACAGGAAGATAGTGTCTCATTTATTGTACCAAGGTCAAGTTCCACAATGAATCTTTTAATTATTTAGTGAAGAAAAACCCTTTTCTTTTGTTGTGTTTTGTTTTCTATTCCTAGCATGTTAAGATGTGACCTGTTGTGGAGTTTCATTTATTTGTTTGTTTGCTTGCTCTTGTTTTGGAATATAGGAAGATTTTTCTCTGACTACTCCAATTGACCAACAGAAAGTATACCCAAACTGATATTCAGGGCTTACCATAAAGCCTGTACTTTAGTTCCTGCCTTCCATTTCTATACTACACAGAGCAATCTGTTCAATGTTATTACATCACTGTTTCCATTTATGACATGGTTGGTTGGGACAGAGAGGATGAGGATAGAGTCAGAGGATTAAAAATAATCCAGCTTTCATTGGCCATGGTTAAGGAGGAATGATTTCATGAGAAAGACCAATACATATTTTAATAAATCTACTTGAGTTAATGAAGTAAAAACAAATCATTTACCTGAAGAAAAAATGTAATGAAAGAAATGATCCCAAGGATCAGAAACAACAAGGAAAACAAGTTGCTGTTCTGCCGCTGGGTTTCAGGGGGGCCACCATTTGTAAAAACCTTTGGAAAAAAATATTTGAAGGGTTGTTAGTTCAAACACTGAAAAAGCATTCCAAATCTTCCCTGTATCACTCATTACAGTTTAGTGATTGGAAGAGCCTTTCTATGCTAGAATAGAGTCGGTTTCTGGAATAAAGGCAGGTCTCAATGCATCTACATTCTGCCTTTGTTGGGGGAGGTATTTCTGTCATTCACAAATTCATCTAAATACTCTCCTTTGGCTTTCTTGGTAACAGGGTGTATCATAAGTCATTTCTTTGTATATATCTGTCAGAGGTGAGCACATGTGTATGGAGGTCAGAGGTCAAGCTAGTGTGTGGTTGCTTAGAATTCTACTGTTTTAGATTTACTTATTTTATTTTTATGTGTATAAAGTTTTGCCTGCATGTATGTATGTGTACCGTGTGTGTGCCTGGTTCCCATGGAAGGCAGAAGAGGGTTCAGATCCCTTGGAACTCGAGTTACAGGTGATTGTGTGTGAACCACCAGGTGGGCCCTTGGAACTGTGGGTCCCTTGGAAGAGTGGAAATTGCTCCTAACCACTGAGCTGATTTCTGGCCCATCCACCTTGTATTGTAAGATGCCATTTTTCACCAGACCAGGACTAGCCAATTAGGCTAGAATGACTGGCCAGTGAGCCTGGGATCTTCTTCTCTCTGTCTCCCCAGCGCTGGGATTACAAATGTACATCACCACCCCTGGCTTTTTTACATTGGTGCTGGGGATCAAACAGGTCTGCGTGTATAGCAAGCATTGTACAAAGCCATCTCTACAGCCCCAACTCAACTATGTGACCATTTTAAAGTACTTCAAAAGAGAATATATTTATGCATCTTTGCTGATGAGAAGAGGCGTCATTCATTTAACCTTTCAGAAAGGTACCTTTGCCAGTATATCCTGTAGGAGTTATAGTCAGAAAGTCAGGTGGCAGTGAAAGCCAACTGATACCTCACATAGAAACCTTTCCAGAAATGATAGAAGTGCTAAAAAAAAAAAAAAGATGTTTGGAACTGGAAAAACTTTCAGCATAATCACTCAAGAGGGAAAGAAAACCACACCTCTCTCCTTCTATAGGCTAAATCTGTTTTTCAAGAGAGACACATTCCTAAACCAACCCAGAAAACTTTATGTTTCATAAAAAAAGGAAAAAGTTTTCAGAAGACATTGGCTCAATTCTTCTTGATTAGTGATTTCAACATTGCATTGTATCCTAAGCGAGACTGAATGGACAGTCACATGTGCAGGTCCTTCTATCTGGAGGTGGCTATTATATTACTTTCACAGAGAGAAAGGAAAGCAGAGAACTATATTACCCTACTCGGGAAAGCCAGGAAGGATGAGCCAAGGACAGAACCCAAGCCCTCAGACCCAGAGCCCAGTATCTGCAACAACGCAGAAGGGTGCCTGCCTACCTACTGTCTTAGCACTCTACTATGCTAGCCACCAATCACCTGATGTATCTCTGCAGAAAAAAATGAGGAAAACCTAAGTGCCATTGTTGGTTTCTTAAAAAAAAAAAAAGGAAAAGAAAAAAAAAGGCAAAAGCCATTTCTAACTTAATCACCTCTACATGGCCAGGAAACCAGGAAAGCTTGAAAATATCTGTTCTCTTACACTTTACATAACATGTTTGCTGGCCCATGTTCTACAATGTATTCCATAGGATCAGATGTTTGCCTTCTTTGTGATATTTTCATAACATATACAAATTCCTTACACAAATTGGACACAGAAAAATTCTTGAATGACATATTCAACATGAGGCATATAGGCCTAACAAGGCATATAGGCATATAAGTAGACTAGAGGACATGTGGCTTTGGTTGTACAATGGGTAGTGTTCGGTTTATGCTTCTTATGGTGATCAATTTCTTTCTGCAAAAGATTGTTAGCAGTAAGGCAAATATGTCTTCAGTATGATGATGTCTCATGGTTTACATTTGTCACTCAAACAAGAACATGACTGCTTAGACAGTAGATTCAGAATGTTTGCCTCCATCTTCAGGGAGCTTATTATAGTTTGCATATGAAATCTCCCCCACAAAAGGCTCATGTGGGGAATTTTATTCCTCAGCTGGTGGATCTAGTCCTTGACCAGTGCCCAGGCCTCATCAATGGATGGATTCACTCTATGTGCATCATAGATGTAGCCTTTTTAGAGAAAATAGGTCACATCACAGTGAGGGAAGGCGTCTTAAAAGGCTGTGCTTTATTTCTTGTTCATTCCTATTTTTCTTTTGTTCCCTGGATGCCATGAGAAGGGCTGCTTCTGCCACATGCTCCTACACCCATAATGCCGTACCTCAGGCTTGCAACAATGGATCCAGCTCATGTTAGACTGAAACCTAGAAAACTATAGCCAAATTTCTGCCTGGGATACAATGCAAGTTCAAGACCAACCTGGGTAACTTAGCAAGACCTTTTCATCAAATAAAAATAATAAAGGGTAAGGGGTATGCTCACCATGTCTAGAACATGTGAGAACATGGGTTCAGTCCTATAACATGAAGAGAGTCAAAAACCCTTCAAGTGTCTGTGACAGTTATAGAAAGCTAACCAGTACTGAGTTGCTTCCTTCTGTTTGAGTCTTAGGAAGTGAGGGGAGTGTGTAGGTCTGCTCACAAACTGGCCAGTGTGTATGCAACACAACAGATCACTGTCAACCTAGTCAAGCAAACATAAAAGAGTCCCTGTGCAGGTCAATTATGTAACAGTTCATAACTTTGGCTCAGAGCTCAGTGTTGGCCAGTATGAAAGACTGAGTTTCCCAGTTCTATTGATTATGTCAGTGAGTGTGTGCCCAGGGCTCTAGGATAAAAACCATTAGGGAACTAGATAGAAACTTACTCAAAAGATATTTACAATATTGTCCTCCTTATAAACCAAACTTCAATGTTATATTCCAGCAATGTTATATTTCATGCAAAGGGAAATAGTTCTCTCTCTCTCTCTCTCTCTCTCTCTCTCTCTCTCTCTCTCCCTCTCTCTCTCTTCCTCCCCCCACACACATACACACACAAACTTAAGCTAGTTCATTCATTTTCTAGTCAAGACTCACAAGTAAATGTAAAAATGGATGTCATCACTTACCCCTACAACTTTTGAAAATATTACGGAGAATGCTGGCTGTAAGCCTCCATTTATTATGGCACAGAATATACCAACCACAAAATAAGGCCATTCAGTTGAATTCAACTTCAGGATCCGCCAAAAGGAAGCTGGAGGTACATCTTCATCCTAGAAAACATATACATTACAACAGGAGAGGTTTCTTTTGTTTTGTTTTAATCATTGATTTTACTGTGCAGAGTTCTTTCACAGGCACAAAGTTTTCTTGTGCTGTTGAGACAGGTTCTCATTTATTTCAGGCTGGCTTCAAACAAATTGTGTCTTGAATATCTAATATATCTGCTTTCACCATCCAAGTGGTGGGCTTAGAAGAGGGGTACAAATTTTTAAATTAAATATTTGTCCTATTTTTATTTCTTATTAGTTGATAGATTGCTGGATTCAAATATGATAATGATACATACCTCTTTAGTTTTTTTTTAAATCTGATAATTCCACAAATATTTAATTCTTACCATTAATTTTTGCCATGTTAATTCTTCAACAGATGACAAGAATATTGACCAATAAGGATAATCAGAATAGAAATATTAACACTTAAAGACCTACTATAGCATCTTCATATTCTAAGTTCTATTTCTACATATCTTTGTATTAATTCTTATTCTTAAACCTAAACTGACTATAGAACGTTGTCATTTTGGTTTCTGGAACACTCTGGAGAACAGGAAAAAAAGGATTATAGAAAATACAACAGAGTTCCCACGTCTTCTTCAGCCTAGCCACACTCAGGTAGGAGAGGCTCACAGGAGGATAGAAAACATAGTATCACATCTTTGTCCATACCAGGGCCTCTTTGGTACTAAGCTTCCTGTCTTGGTCATGTGGTCCACAGATGCTTTTGCGAGTTGATCTTCTTCTTATTAGACTGGATCCTGAATCTTTTGAAGACATGTCTAAATTATCAATTTCATCCTTAGATTTACAAGCTTCATTTCCTAATTCAATTTCATTTCCTGCTGTCTAAAATAAATAAGAAATAAAAATAGTTTAAGATCAAATAATGGAAATTAATCATTGAAAATGAAAAGAAAAATATTGAATTACTTAAATCAAAGAAAGGGGTGAAATTAAAATTATTCCATCTTGTGTCACATGTTGGGAGGAAAAAAATATTAAGCATTCTTTGTGAAACGATGAAATAAAACAATACCCCTTCTGTTTATCTTCTCTAGAAATCTCTTTCTGAGGAGTATGTGGCTCAACCAACTTTGCTTTTGAATCACTGTGTGAATAGCAAACAAGTGATTGATATGTTTTAGATTTTAATGAAATGTGATTATTTTATTTGTTTTTTGTACTAAGCTTTCAGAATTTGTTGTATATTTTCATCATTCAATGTTCACTATTATGCATAGCTCATAACTATTATGATGAATAATAGAAAATTTAAGGTCGCTTAAATTTTTCCATTTTTCCTCAATTACCCTTCTTTGGTTCTTTTCTTTTAAAAGAAGGAAAGAAGGAAGGAAGGAAGGAAGGAAGGAAGGGAGGGAGGGAGGGAGGGAGGGAGGAAGGAAGGAAGGAAGAAAGGAAGGAAGGAAGGAAAAGAGAAGGGAAGAGAAGGGAAGGAAAAGAGAAGGGAAGAGAAGGGAAGGGAAGGGAAGGGAAGGGAAGGGAAGGGAAGGGAAGGGAAGGGAAGGGAAGGGAAGGGAAGGGAAGGGAAGAGAAGAGAAGAGAAGAGAAGAGAAGAGAAGAGAAGAGAAGAGAAGAGAAGAGATCTAAAGCACTGGTCCTGAATAGTGTTATATGAAAATAGTATGTGCTCTGTCCAGAAAGGAAGCTGAAACATAATCATAATTCCCTTCATGCTTTAGGACTATTAGAACAAGAGGTTCTAACAAGGCTATGATTGCACCTCGAAGTGGTAGGGAGAGATTTAGACAGAATGAATACAATTCATGGATAGTTAAATAAATATCACTGGCCCTAAAGAGAAGCTTCCCTTTAAAGCATAAAGAGGAGCTTAATTATAAATAAAAATGAGAGAGGAGACAGTGAGAGCTGTCACTGGGATCCAAAAGCCATGAGAGGGATGGTAGGGAGGAGCCTCTTCAGAGGGCAGCCTTCAAAGCACCTCTGCAGCAGTCCTCTGATGAGTCTCGTACCAATCCAAAACACAAAGAAAAGGGTTGAATTTTCATAACCTTTTAGAAGTGGCAAGAAGTTTTATATCACATGATTTAGTTCAGCACAGTGTATGTGTTAAATAGCATGGGGCAGGGGGGAACCATGTACCATGAATTGAGAATCATCAAGTCACGGTACAGAGCTTCTTAATTTTCTGTCCTAGAGAAAGAGGGCAGTATGGCATGAGTCAAGCTATGGGACCAGATCTGAAGGTGCAGGCTCGTGGAAAAACAAACAAACAAACAAAAAAACAAAACAAAAAACCCTAAGGACTCTTCTACATTTCAAGATTATCCAATCAGGTAATACTTATCTATAGATTACATCTTATCATCAAGATAAATTAGGACATTGCTAGAGTTCCACTGCACCTGTGTCATGACAAGTTTGAAGTAAATGCCCTTTTCTCTCATGAGCTCATCATGATTTCCTTGCTCCACAATGACACCACCATCAAAACCAGCAATGACGTCAGCATTACGAACGGTAGACAAGCGATGAGCTATCACAATGGTGGTCCGGCCTTCTCTAGCCTGGAGAGAGAGAAACCTGGCTTTTGAAACATGGATAATTATAGCAAAACCTCAGTCAATTTATTTTTGATGAATAAAACTGCTTTGAATACTGTGTAAACCATCAATGAAGATATTATCTGGCTTTAATAAAGGCATAATGAATTCATAATAATAGAAAATAGTTTTATTGCAATCAATACAAGAACAAGCATGTTTATGTATTAATAAAATCTATGCCTCTAAGGATTTTACTTTACACCCTATAGTAAGCCTAAAGTTCTAGAAATAATCCAGTGTATCAAAAATCCTAGAGCTGAGGCATTAACCAGATAAAACAAATCTATACAAGGCATTGTACTGGCATGCATCACCTAGAGATCTGCTAAGAATTGCAAGATTAACCTCCTGGGTAATCAAGACACAAACATGAAAGAGCAGAGCTTAGACTTCAGTGTTCTACTAGTGTGAATGAAATCCAGGACTTCATTCAGTCTTTGAATCTGTGTAAGGTTGAATTCATTAATATGTAAAGCAGAGACACAGTAGCCACTTCTTAGAATAGCTGTGATGACTAAATAACAAAGGGCTTAGGACTAACTTTAAAGAAATGCCCAACAAATGTTCAATAAATGACTTCTAGTTACAAGAATTATAGACAAAATTGAAGAGTTTTATAAATATTTTCACATGTCCAGTCTCATCTTTAACTTCATATGGAATAAAGGCAGACAACTAGACTTGTTGAGATTTCTTTAACCTTTATAACTTGCCTAATGCTTATTATTTCTCCCACTCTGTAGTTCTACAGTAATAAGCAATAAAACTACACACACACACACACACACATACATATACTCACACATATACACACACATACATATGAACACAAATACACACACATACACACAAACACACACATGCACATACACACACACCACACACATACACATGAACAGGCTGTAGATATCAGGGTTAACAAACAGAAGTGGAGAAACAAAAGTGAGGGACCCGCCGAACTTAAGAAATTAGTCTGAACAGGTGAGAGGGTGCGCCAGAGAACCTGACAGCTTCTGGAACAGGCGGAAGCACAGAGGCGCTGAGGCAGCACCCTGTGTGGGCCGGGGACAGCCGGCCACCTTCCGGACCAGAGGACAGGTGCCTGCCCGGCTGGGGAGGCGACCTAAGCCACAGCAGCAGCGGTCGCCATCTTGGTCCGAGACCCGCCGAACTTAGGAAATTAGTCTGAACAGGTGAGAGGGTGCGCCAGAGAACCTGACAGCTTCTGGAACAGGCGGAAGCACAGAGGCACTGAGGCAGCACCCTTTGTGGGCCGGGGACAGCCAGCCACCGTCTGGACCGGAGGACAGGTGCCCGCCCGGCTGGGGAGGCGGCCTAAGCCACAGCAGCAGCGGTCGCCATCTTGGTCCGGGACCCGCCGAACTTAGGAAATTAGTCTGAACAGGTGAGAGGGTGCGCCAGAGAACCTGACAGCCTCTGGAACAGGCAGAAGCACAGAGGGGCTGAGGCAGCACCCTGTGTGGGCCGGGGACAGCCGGCCACCTTCTGGACCGGAGGACAGGTGCCCGCCCGGCTGGGGAGGCGACCTTAAGCCACAGCAGCAGCGGTCGCCATCTTGGTCCGGGACCTGCCGAACTTAGGAAATTAGTCTGAACAGGTGAGAGGGTGCGCCAGAGAACCTGACAGCTTCTGGACCAGGCGGAAGCACAGAGGCGCTGAGGCAGCACCCTTTGTGGGCCGGGGACAGCCGGCCACCGTCCGGACCGGAGGACAGGTGCCCGCCCGGCTGGGGAGGCGGCCTAAGCCACAGCAGCAGCGGTCGCCATCTTGGTCCGAGACCCGCCGAACTTAGGAAATTAGTCTGAACAGGTGAGAGGGTGCGCCAGAGAACCTGACAGCTTCTGGAACAGGCGGAAGCACAGAGGCACTGAGGCAGCACCCTTTGTGGGCCGGGGACAGCCAGCCACCGTCTGGACCGGAGGACAGGTGCCCGCCCGGCTGGGGAGGCGGCCTAAGCCACAGCAGCAGCGGTCGCCATCTTGGTCCGGGACCCGCCGAACTTAGGAAATTAGTCTGAACAGGTGAGAGGGTGCGCCAGAGAACCTGACAGCCTCTGGAACAGGCAGAAGCACAGAGGGGCTGAGGCAGCACCCTGTGTGGGCCGGGGACAGCCGGCCACCTTCCGGACCAGAGGACAGGTGCCCGCCCGGCTGGGGAGGCGGCCTAAGCCACAGCAGCAGCGGTCGCCATCTTGGTCCGGGACCTGCCGAACTTAGGAAATTAGTCTGAACAGGTGAGAGGGTGCGCCAGAGAACCTGACAGCTTCTGGAACAGGCAGAAGCACAGAGGCGCTGAGGCAGCACCCTGTGTGGGCCGGGGACAGCCGGCCACCTTCCGGACCAGAGGACAGGTGCCCGCCCGGCTGGGGAGGCAACCTAAGCCACAGCAGCAGCGGTCGCCATCTTGGTCCCGGGACTCCAAGGAACTTAGGAATTTAGTCTGCTTAGGTGAGAGTCTGTACCACCTGGGAACTGCCAAAGCAACACAGTGTCTGAGAAAGGTCCTGTTTTGGGCCTTCTTCTTCGGCCAGGAGGAGGTCCAAATACAAGATATCTGCGCACCTTCCCTGTAAGAGAGCTTGCCAGCAGAGAGTGCTCTGAGCACTGAAACTCAGAGGAGAGAATCTGTCTCCCAGGTCTGCTGATAGACGGTAACAGAATCACCAGAAGAACAATCTCTAAACAGAGTCAACTATAACTACTAACTCCAGAGATTACCAGATGGCGAAAGGTAAACGGAGGAATCTTACTAACAGGAACCAAGACCACTCACCATCACCAGAACCCAGCACACCCACCTCGCCCAGTCCAGGGAACCCCAACACACCTGAGAACCTAGACCTAGATTTAAAAGCATATCTCATGATGATGGTAGAGGACATCAAGAAGGACTTTAATAAATCACTTAAAGAAATACAGGAGAACACTGCTAAAGAGTTACAAGTCCTTAAAGAAAAACAGGAAAACACAATCAAACAGGTAGAAGTCCTTACAGAAAAAGAGGAAAAAACATACAAACAGGTGATGGAAATGAACAAAACCATACTAGACCTAAAAAGGGAAGTAGACACAATAAAGAAAACTCAAAGCGAGGCAACACTAGAGATAGAAACCCTAGGAAAGAAATCTGGAACCATAGATTTGAGCATCAGCAACAGAATACAAGAGATGGAAGAGAGAATCTCAGGTGCAGAAGATTCCATAGAGAACATCGGCACAACAATCAAAGAAAATGGAAAATGCAAAAAGATCCTAACTCAAAATATCCAGGAAATCCAGGACACAATAAGAAGACCAAACGTACGGATAATAGGAGTGGATGAGAATGAAGATTTTCAACTCAAAGGTCCAGCAAACATCTTCAACAAAATTATTGAAGAAAACTTCCCAAATCTAAAGAATGAGATGCATATGAACATACAAGAAGCCTACAGAACTCCAAATAGACTGGACCAGAAAAGAAATTCCTCCTGACACATAATAATCAGAACATCAAATGCACTAAATAAAGATAGAATACTAAAAGCAGTAAGGGAAAAAGGTCAAGTAACATATAAAGGCAAGCCTATCAGAATTACACCAGATTTTTCACCAGAGACTATGAAAGCCAGAAGAGCCTGGACAGATGTTATACAGACACTAAGAGAACACAAACTGCAGCCCAGGCTACTATACCCAGCCAAACTCTCAATTATCATAGAGGGAGAAACCAAAGTATTCCACGACAAAACCAAATTCACGCATTATCTCTCCACGAATCCAGCCCTTCAAAGGATAATAACAGAAAAAAACCAATACAAGAACGGGAACAACGCCCTAGAAAAAACAAGAAGGTAATCCCTCAACAAACCTAAAAGAAGACAGCCACAAGAACAGAATGCCACCTTTAACAACTAAAATAACAGGAAGCAACAATTACTTTTCCTTAATATCTCTTAACATCAATGGTCTCAACTCGCCAATAAAAAGACATAGACTAACAAACTGGCTACACAAACAAGACCCAACATTTTGCTGCTTACAGGAAACTCATCTCAGAGAAAAAGATAGACACTACCTCAGAATGAAAGGCTGGAAAACAATTTTCCAAGCAAATGGTATGAAGAAACAAGCAGGAGTAGCCATCCTAATATCTGATAAGATTGACTTCCAACCCAAAGTCATCAAAAAAGACAAGGAGGGACACTTCATTCTCATCAAAGGTAAAATCCTCCAAGAGGAACTCTCAATTCTGAATATCTATGCTCCAAATACAAGAGCAGCCACATTCACTAAAGAAACTTTAGTAAAGCTCAAAGCACACGTTGCGCCTCACACAATAATAGTGGGAGACTTCAACACACCACTTTCACCAATGGACAGATCATGGAAACAGAAACTAAACAGGGACACACTGAAACTAACAGAAGTGATGAAACAAATGGATCTGACAGATATCTACAGAACATTTTTCCCTAAAACAAAAGGATATACCTTCTTCTCAGCACCTCATGGTACCTTCTCCAAAATTGACCACATAATAGGTCACAAATCAGGCCTCAACAGATTCAAAAATATTGAAATTGTCCCATGTATCCTATCAGATCACCATGCACTAAGGCTGATCTTCAATAACAAAATAAATAACAGAAAGCCAACATTCACATGGAAACTGAACAACACTCTTCTCAATGATACCTTGGTCAAGGAAGGAATAAAGAAAGAAATTAAAGACTTTTTAGAGTTTAATGAAAATGAAGCCACAACGTACCCAAACCTTTGGGACACAATGAAAGCATTTCTAAGAAGGAAACTCATAGCTATGAGTGCCTTCAAGAAAAAACGGGAGAGAGCACATACTAGCAGCTTGACAACACATCTAAAAGCTCTAGAAAAAAAGGAAGCAAATTCACCCAAGAGGAGTAGACGGCAGGAAATAATCAAACTCAGGGGTGAAATCAACCAAGTGGAAACAAGAAGAACTATTCAAAGAATTAACCAAACGAGGAGTTGGTTCTTTGAGAAAATCAACAAGATAGATAAACCCTTAGCTAGACTCACTAAAGGGCACAGGGACAAAATCCTAATTAACAAAATCAGAAATGAAAAGGGAGACATAACAACAGATCCTGAAGAAATCCAAAACACCATCAGATCCTTCTACAAAAGGCTATACTCAACAAAACTGGAAAACCTGGACGAAATGGACAAATTTCTGGACAGATACCAGGTACCAAAGTTGAATCAGGATCAAGTTGACCTTCTAAACAGTCCCATATCCCCTAAAGAAATAGAAGCAGTTATTAATAGTCTCCCAGCCAAAAAAAGCCCAGGACCAGACGGGTTTAGTGCAGAGTTCTATCAGACCTTCAAAGAAGATCTAACTCCAGTTCTGCACAAACTTTTTCACAAGATAGAAGTAGAAGGTATTCTACCCAACTCATTTTATGAAGCCACTATTACTCTGATACCTAAACCACAGAAAGATCCAACAAAGATAGAGAACTTCAGACCAATTTCTCTTATGAACATCGATGCAAAAATCCTTAATAAAATTCTTGCTAACCGAATCCAAGAACACATTAAAGCAATCATCCATCCTGACCAAGTAGGTTTTATTCCAGGGATGCAGGGATGGTTTAATATACGAAAATCCATCAATGTAATCCATTATATAAACAAACTCAAAGACAAAAACCACATGATCATCTCGTTAGATGCAGAAAAAGCATTTGACAAGATCCAACACCCATTCATGATAAAAGTTCTGGAAAGATCAGGAATTCAAGGCCAATACCTAAACATGATAAAAGCAATCTACAGCAAACCAGTAGCCAACATCAAAGTAAATGGAGAGAAGCTGGAAGCAATCCCACTAAAATCAGGGACTAGACAAGGCTGCCCACTTTCTCCCTACCTTTTCAACATAGTACTTGAAGTATTAGCCAGAGCAATTCGACAACAAAACGAGATCAAGGGGATACAAATTGGAAAAGAGGAAGTCAAAATATCACTTTTTGCAGATGATATGATAGTATATATAAGTGACCCTAAAAATTCCAACAGAGAACTCCTAAACCTGATAAACAGCTTCGGTGAAGTAGCTGGATATAAAATTAACTCAAACAAGTCAATGGCCTTTCTCTACACAAAGAATAAACAGGCTGAGAAAGAAATTAGGGAAACAACACCCTTCTCAATAGCCACAAATAATATAAAATATCTCGGCGTGACTCTAACGAAGGAAGTGAAAGATCTGTATGATAAAAACTTCAAGTCCCTGAAGAAAGAAATTAAAGAAGATCTCAGAAGATGGAAAGATCTCCCATGCTCATGGATTGGCAGGACCAACATTGTAAAAATGGCTATCTTGCCAAAAGCAATCTACAGATTCAATGCAATCCCCATTAAAATTCCAACTCAATTCTTCAACGAATTAGAAGGAGCAATTTGCAAATTCATCTGGAATAACAAAAAACCAAGGATAGCAAAAACTCTTCTCAAGGATAAAAGAACCTCTGGTGGAATCACCATGCCTGACCTAAAGCTTTACTACAGAGCAATTGTGATAAAAACTGCATGGTACTGGTATAGAGACAGACAAGTGGACCAATGGAATAGAATTGAAGACCCAGAAATGAACCCACACACCTATGGTCACTTGATCTTCGACAAGGGAGCCAAAACCATCCAGTGGAAGAAAGACAGCATTTTCAACAATTGGTGCTGGCACAACTGGTTGTTATCGTGTAGAAGAATGCGAATCGATCCATACTTATCTCCTTGTACTAAGGTCAAATCTAAGTGGATCAAGGAACTTCACATAAAACCAGAGACACTGAAACTTATAGAGGAGAAAGTGGGGAAAAGCCTTGAAGATATGGGCACAGGGGAAAAATTCCTGAACAGAACAGCAATGGCTTGTGCTGTAAGATCGAGAATTGACAAATGGGACCTAATGAAACTCCAAAGTTTCTGCAAGGCAAAAGACACTGTCTATAAGACAAAAAGACCACCAACAGACTGGGAAAGGATCTTTACCTATCCTAAATCAGATAGGGGACTAATATCCAACATATATAAAGAACTCAAGAAGGTGGACCTCAGAAAATCAAATAACCCCCTTAAAAAATGGGGCTCAGAACTGAACAAAGAATTCTCACCTGAGGAATACCGAATGGCAGAGAAGCACCTGAAAAAATGTTCAACATCCTTAATCATCAGGGAAATGCAAATCAAAACAACCCTGAGATTCCACCTCACACCAGTGAGAATGGCTAAGATCAAAAATTCAGGTGACAGCAGATGCTGGCGAGGATGTGGAGAAAGAGGAACACTCCTCCATTGTTGGTGGGATTGCAGGCTTGTACAACCACTCTGGAAATCAGTCTGGCGGTTCCTCAGAAAATTGGACATAGTACTACCGGAGGATCCAGCAATACCTCTCCTGGGCATATATCCAGAAGAAGCCCCAACTGGTAAGAAGGACACATGCTCCACTATGTTCATAGCAGCCTTATTTATAATAGCCAGAAACTGGAAAGAACCCAGATGCCCCTCAACAGAGGAATGGATACAGAAAATGTGGTACATCTACACAATGGAGTACTACTCAGCTATTAAAAAGAATGAATTTATGAAATTCCTAGCCAAATGGATGGACCTGGAGAGCATCATCCTGAGTGAGGTAACACAATCACAAAGGAACTCACACAATATGTACTCACTGATAAGTGGATACTAGCCCAAAACCTAGGATACCCACGATATAAGATACAATTTCCTAAACACATGAAACTCAAGAAAAATGAAGACTGAAGTGTGGACACTATGCCCCTCCTTAGAAGTGGGAACAAAACACCCATGGAAGGAGTTATAGAAACAAAGTTTGGAGCTGAGATGAAAGGATGGACCATGTAGAGACTGCCATATCCAGGGATCCACCCCATAATCAGCATCCAAACGCTGACACCATTGCATATACTAGCAAGATTTTATCGAAAGGACCCAGATGTAGCTGTCTCTTGTGAGACTATGCCGGGGCCTAGCAAACACAGAAGTGGATGCTCACAGTCAGCTATTGGATGGGTCACAGGGCTCCCAATGGAGGAGCTAGAGAAAGTAGCCAAGGAGCTAAAGGGATCTGCAACCCTATAGGTGGAACAACATTATGAACTAACCAGTACCCCTGAGCTCTTGACTCTAGCTGCATATGTATCAAAAGAAGGCCTAGTCGGCCATCACTGGAAAGAGAGGCCCATTGGACACGCAGACTTTGTGTGCCCCGGTACAGGGGAACGCCAGGGCCAAAGGGGGGGAGTGGGTGGGTGGGGGAGTGGGGGTGGGTGGGTAAGGGGGACTTTTGGTATAGCATTGGAAATGTAAATGAGCTAAATACCTAATAAAAAATGGAAAAAAAAATCATGAATAGAATAGGCAAGGGCAGGGATAATCATATAATAAGATGATTCTAAAAAATTTAATAACTATAGTAACCAACAGGAAAACTACATTAAAACCAAAGAGGAACCCATGAATCACTTAAAATTGATCGCTTGTCTAGAATGAAGCTAAGCATGATATTTATTTTAGATTATTATTTATATTTTATAGAATACATCAGACCCACAACCCTGTTACAAATGGCAAAAATTATGTCATCTCATCTGTATTAGAAGTTTGTTAAAAATAACAAACCTTAAAATTAACAACTGTTATTAAATCGTTCATTTTTTCTTGTAAAAAAAAAAAAAAAAAGTGAAAGATCCTATGTGTTAGAAAAATTAGATAGTAGTAACTAGAAAACAGAGAATAATAATGGATTAAATCTTTGGACAGTTTCAAAAAAGTGAAGGAAACATGGTATTTCCACTTAGAATTTATACTATAAAGTATTCTTAAATAGAACCATTTACAACTGGTTCTATCTGTAATTTCCGGTAAACTTATCTGTTACTTTTGCTCTATGTTCTACTGTGGAACAGAAGACACAGGGATGGCATGAGCTCACAGACAAGCTAAGTAATAAAGGAAAACATGGCCACAATCCCATTTGCTTCCATTCTAAGTTCACAGAATGTTTGATACCCTGTCTCCCCTTTGTTAAGCTCGTTGACAGGGTGCTTAAAGGAATACAAACTGCTGCATCATTTGAAGGGATGAGCCAGAGAAAACAAGAGCTCACCTTTGCTATCTCCTGGGTCAGCTCAACTTTAAAGAGCCTTTGCTTAGAAAGTCTACATACTCCTTCCTGGCCTTCACAGAGCTGGCCATTATAATCTGAAGAGCATAGAGCTAGATACTGATCCTAATTATGAGGACGTCCTGACAAGAATCACAGGAAGGTCCAACTCTGGTACCCAAAGGCATTTCATGGGCCTGGAGGTCTCCAGTACCATCACTCTGTGCACCCTCTCCTTGAGAAAAAGGCTTTTCCGTTTCATGCTATTCAAGTGGCATCAAGCAACTTCTAGCTATATTTTCTTTTTGTTGACAATGCTATAAACTTTCAAAGCCAGGTTAAATCGGTTATTTCTCTTTTCAATTCTATAGTCATCAGGTGGTATTGAGTGACTTCTATTTATATTTTCCTTTGGTTGACAATACTATCAACTCTCAAAACCAGATTAATGAGGTTGTGTTTCTCTACATTTTCATGATCAAAATGAAGAGTAATTTTCACTTGAGTCTCCATTTTTCATTTTTAATTAAAAGATATTCACATGCCTCAATGAAAATGTATTTATTGCAATTCAGAAGAAGAAGAGGAAGATGAAGAAGAAATAATGATAATGATAACAACAACAACTCGTGGCTGGAGAGATGGTCTGGTCGTTAAGAGTGCTTTTTGCTCTTGCAGAGAAGTTCAGTTCCCAGCACCCACACTTGGTGGCTCATAACTGACACTGACTCTAGCCAGGAGATCTCACATCCTCTTCTGATATCTGCACACACATACAAACATGCACATACACACAAATAAGACAAATATCGTTTTATTTTTTTAAAAAATAGAAGAAACGGAAATTGAACACGCAAAAAAGATTGTGGAAGACTGGTGGTTTTCCTTGGTAACAGGTGATACAAGCTATCAAATTTTTCTAAGTCCAAGAATAAAAAGAATAAATGTTAAGAAGAATGTTATTTTACTTTTAAATTACATATTAGGAAGTAGGGTTCACAGACCTTATCCAGTGCGGCCTGAACCACAGCTTCACTTTCTGTATCCAGGGCTGAGGTGGCCTCGTCCAACAAAAGGATCTTGGGATTGCGGACCAGGGCCCGGGCAATGGCGATTCTCTGTTTCTGTCCCCCACTCAGCTGCGCCCCTCTCTCACCAACCAGGGTGTCAAATTGCTATAATTAGAACAAACAAACAAAAAATAGGAAGATATAGCAAATAAATAAACATATCTACCACTATTTGATAGGGTGTGGGCTGTAAAATCCAAGGTAAATGGATTTCCCAGCTAAGGCACTTGTTCTACCTCAGAGAAGGTTCCTGGGTTCCCATGAACCGCATTAATCAGAGCTCTACTCTCTGAGCCTGGCGTGACAGAGCTCAGGCACAACTCACGTGGGGCAGTTTCATGATGAAGTCATAGGCATTGGCTTCCTTGACAGCTTTCTCAATCTCATCCATGGTGACATCTTCTCGGCCATAGCGAATGTTCTCGGCGATCGTGGTGGCAAACAGCACAGGTTCCTGACTCACCACACCAATGATCTCCCTCAGATACCTCACATTGATGGTTCTGATGTCCTGTCCGTCGATACTGACCTGGAACAAAGCATGTGGTGTTCACACTTTGGAATTACAGACACAGAATGGTGAGCAGCACTAACTGGTGCTGGCTGCATGCTCACTCACCATGCCATCTAGGGGGTCGTAGAGCCTTTGCATCAGCTGGACAGTTGTGCTTTTTCCACAGCCACTGTTGCCAACCAGGGCCACCGTCTGTCCGCTCTTCACCTTCAGATTGAGGCCCTTCAAGATCTGCCAAGACACGTGAGAAGCCAACATCAAGTCAATTCCCAGGACAGATGGATGTAGGTTCTATGTGTGGGCATCTTAATTCAATAGTATGCTTGATTTTACATACAATCCTTTCTCTATAACCTTTTAGAAACTATTGGGAATTTTTAATTAAACAGAAAAATTGTCATCTTACCTGAACTTCTTTTCGAGATGGGTAACTGAAGTGAATATTCTTAAATTCCAGATTTCCTTGTATGTTGTCTGGTTTGTGCCCACTCTTTGAGAAGCTGTCTATACTGGGCTTCTGTACAGATGAAAATTATAGGTGATCACTAAGTAACAATAACTGCTTTATACAGCAACTGTGTGATAAGCTACATAACATGATAATGAAATTACCTCACTAGAAAATCCTTTACTAGATAGATTAAAGGGCGGTCAGACTCACATTATCAATTATTTTGAAGACTTCATAAGCTGCTCCTCGTGCATTGGCGAAGGCTTCAATATTTGGAGATGCCTGTCCAACACTGAATGCTCCAATTAACACGGAAAAGAAGACCTGAGCAAGATAAAGAAAAAGCACTGTGTTATTTAATCTTTGCCCACTGCTCTCTTGCATTTCCTCTTTCTTCCAATACAATTAATTTCTTTTTTAAATGTCAAGTCAACCTAAGAATACAGAAGGTTAAAAAAATCTTGAAATTTCACAATTTTAAATTTCAAATATATCACTACAACTTGTAAAGTGAAGTAACTAAGACTATTTAGAGTAACATAACCATTCCACCTTGTATGGATATATCAAAACATCACACTATATTCCTTAAAAACAATGCATGCTTTCAACTGAAAAAATCTAAAAAAATCTAAAATGAGAAAACATTTAAAATCTTTCAGTGATTTCATGTAGCCTACAATACAGAATTAATCTTACTTGTTAAATAAATCTGTGACATACAAGCTCTATGAGTATTTTATTATAATAGAACATTTTTTTATTTCTTCAATGACTAGTAATTTTAGTTAGATCACAAGGGCTGTGCAATGGAAACCAACTCTAACAAGCAAGTTAGAAGACTAAGGTTCCAATCCTGCATTAGTATCAATCAGCTATACATCTGCAGGACATTCTCCCAGAATCTTTAATTTCATATGCAAAAATATGTAAGATTCTATTTGTTTTCTCTTCAAGTTGTACCAAATGACATTGGTTATGAAAATATTTTGTAAGTTACAAAGCCTAGGGATAATTCTTTGTGTGGTTAAATCACTATTTCCCAAGTTTTGGGATTGTTTTGATCAAAATATTGTCAATAAATACTTGAGTTTATATACTTCTGCTAGAAGTTGATAATATCACCATCCATTTATTTCTAATCATCCAGGAACCATGGTGCTTAATAATTTGCATGGAAGGGGCTTTGCTAAGTGAGTCTGTATCGTTACTCATTTGTCTTTACAGTTAGGACAAAGGATTCCTGTCACACATTTGGCAGAAGACTTGAAGAGTGTTGATTGCTCATACCTTACCACTAGAATGTAGTGCATTTAGAATCTCAGCCTATTGGGTCTGATATCAAATCATGCAGTCTCTATTCCGAATGCTTCTAGTTTGTGAAGCAGCTTCAGTCTCCAAGAATACTTGACCAAAACTGCTCATTCCTAGGGCTAGGGCTACAGCTCAATGGTACAAACAAATGCTAGGCAGTCTTCAGTAAAAATAAAATCAGCTTCACTACATCAAAATTGAGCAGTACAAATCTCATTACAACTTAGTCTTATCCAGATTCAGTATCAACAAAACAAACAAAACCAAATCTCTGTAAATCTGTCCCTATGTAAACAGTCTCACATGTTCTGAATAAAGCATAGTTCACACAACACAAAAAAACAGTGATAATGAAATTCATATTACAAATCTGAATCCCAAGAAAATGAACTATTTTAAGGAACTTGAAGAATTGTGATATGTTGTTAACTCTGTTTCTGTATGGTTAACCTAAGAAAAAGAAAGAGTACAGACCTTCTAACAACATGCCTATTTAGCTTGGTTGCAAATCATTTCAGTACCTTAAAATAAGATGTCATGTGTAAAGTCTTGTGTGTGTACATAAATTCTAAAATGTAGAAAATATTTATGACAGTTAATACTGGTTGTCAACCTGACAGGATCTAGAGGCCACTCGAGGACCCACCCACTGAAGGATCCAATACATTTGAAAGGAGAAAACCTAAACAGAAAACGCTAAACAGTTCCCTGGCCAAAACTAACTTAGGGAAGTGTTTCTCTAGGACCAGCCTGAAAGGTACAGAGGTCAGTGCAATTGTGGTCCAAGGATACTGACAACAGAACTTGATAGCATCATCTACATGGTTTTACAGGCATGAGAGATGCAATTGTGGTTGAAGGGGTGTGGAGGCTCATCACTAGGTTTTAGAAAGTCACCAAGACAATGTAGTGTAGAACAAATTTGGATTCCTAGCAAGGAGGCCCTGAAAGACCTGTGAAGCTTTCGGGTGATTCCTAACATGCAATGAAGACTCCAAGATACTACAGGTGCCAGGACTGTTAGGCAGAGATAGCTCAAAATAGAGAATATGTATATCATAGAGAACCAATCTGGAAGGGTGGGACTATCAAAGTCTTTTTTGAGTCAAGATGTTTCCATCAGGAGTCCCAGATGCCTTATGCAGTAATGTAGGGTTTGTTATTTTCTCTGTTTGGTCTCATTCATGTAATCTTTCCTTGTGCTGTCTCTTTGGAATATGAATGTTTATTCCGTGCTACTATACATAGAATATGTAATTCAAAATTGATGTTATAGGAGCTCAGGTAAAATAATGCCAAGGCTCAGAAGGTACTACTGTATTTATACTCTTGGACAGACACAGTTGGAACTAAAAAAGAGTATTGAGACTATTGGACTGGATGCCTTTTGTATTATGAGATGGCCATAAGCCCATAAAGACAAGAGAGGAAGTGGTTAATAGCTTAAAAGTGATATGTTTGGGTTATCAAGTAGAAGTGTAAGGGTTAATATTGTCAACTTGATGGCATTTAGAATTCAATAAAATTTGAGGGATTTAAATTCAGCTTTATATTCTTCCAATTGTGTTGTGAAAAATAAAGTAGAAAATAAGAGTGAAAATTTTAGTATCAAGTTTGATACAAAGAAATAATCCCAACAAATGAAAATCCATGCTGCAGAAGTTGGTAATGTTAATATTTGGGCTATAACAGAAGTTTTAAAACCATATACTTTATTGCTATATAAGGGATCTGGAACTCCTGATGGAAATGATGGTATTGCTAATATTTAGGCTACAGTAGAAATTGTACAACAGATCTATAAGAAAACCAAAATTGATACATTAATTTTTTTCAACTCTTTAACCGAACAATGCATTTTCTAGTATTTAAGACCTACTCAAAGATTATTTTTTCAACATCACTCAATTTTATTAGAACTTTTAATGATCCATTTCTTTTCTGACATGTGTTTAACTTACAGTGAGCACTTGTCCAATAGAGTATTCTTTGGAGATGACCAAGGAAGTCCCATACCAGAATGCCAGAGCATATGATGCATAGATAAGGAGAAAAGCTGCACCCATGGAGATGTTGGCCGTGATAGCTTTCTTTATCCCCAGCCTTTTAGCTTCTTCCAAGTTGTTATTGTACCTGGGAGAAAAAAATAAAAATAGCTGAGTAGATTTAGAAACCCTATAGAAATGTATTGGTGAAGTATGATTGTTAGTGATCAGTCGGAACATGCCCAGCCCTGTAGTATATATGTACTTTCTTCCTGTATTGACACTACACTGTTATTCCTATTTTATCTTCTGCTTGTAGAAATTAATATTGAGGTGTGGAGAGAGTATTTGACTTGTGTGAATCTTCTAAATGTTCTTTGTGTGTAAGCCTAGCAATAGTGAAATCAGTGAGCAGTATTTAGCTAGCTTCTAGAACATGCATTACTTCACAGAAAAAAAGAACAATATGGAAAACAATTATTTTTCTTGTAAAATATATATTCTTTCTGTCTTTGGTTTTAGTTTTGGTTTTTGATTTTTGAGTCACAGTTTCTCTGTGTAGTCTTGACTGTCCTGGATCTCACTCTGTAGGCCAGGCTGACCTTGAACTCAAAAAGATCCACCTGTCCCAGCTTCCCAAGTACTGGAATGAAAGGTATGTGCCTGGCTTAAAACTTGTATTCTTTTAAAATTAATTAATAAAAGAGATTGCATGTTAGACCATCATGAACACAAGAAGGTCATTTAAGTCTCTACACTTGAGGGAAAACAGTTTGCTTCCTTCCTTCTAGGATTGTTGAAATGACCAATTACAAGATAACACATGTAAAGGCATGTTTACAGCTACGAAATGCTGTGAATACACTACAGAAATTATCTCCTATCGCTGTTTTAAAAGCATTGACCTATTAAAAACACTTAGCTTAAGAATAGAGTAGTCCATCACTATTTATTAGTATCTGCATCAGTTATACTTTGCATGTATTGCCTGTAAATTCCTTCTAACATTTGTCATGCCATGAGTGCCTGCTGTTGAGTAAGGGGGTGTAGCCTGGTAGAATATAACATCTAAAGCCTTATGGCAGCAAAAACAGAGGAAAAAATATCAGCCTATCAGCAGCCCTCTAAGCTAATCATGGCACAAGCCTTGGGATTCCCTTAGGAGCTGTGAGAGCAGTGGTTCTCACTATCAACAGCCCTCTAAGCTAATCATGGCACAAGCCTTGGGGTTACCTTAGGAGCTGTGAGAGCAGTGGTTCTCAACTTTCCTAAACACTCGTTAACAGCTCCTCATTTTGTTGTGACACCCCAACCATAGAATTACTTCATTGCTACTTCATAACTGCAAATTTGCTATTATAAATAATAATATACATATCTGATATGCAGAATATATGACATACAACCCCTATGAAAGAGTCCTTTAACACCCTCCAAACTGGTCTTGACCAAAAGTTGAGAACCACCGTCTTAACGCACTACAAAGAAAAGGCTAAAAAGCCAATAAAACAAACCACAACCCCCTACAATGTCGTGTCTACTGACAGATACTTTCCCCTCTGTGTCTAACAACTTAATGTTTATTCTCCAACTGCAACTCAAGTACTTTTTGCTCCCAGAAAGTAGATGATTAAAGTTAGAGGAGAGTGTGCATAGCTTTATTTTCATTTGAGAGCTCTACAGGAGACTGTTCTGCTCAAGAAATAAAGCTAATGGGCACCAGAGTTAAAGAAAAAGAGAAAACTTTGCAAATACAGATCAAATGAAAATATTAGGGAAATCAGATGGGTCAGTTTTGAACCTCACTCTGTTTTTGTATCTTTTGTTGGCTTGGGTTCTTGAGAAAGGGTATTACTCTAAAGCTAGCCTGGACCTCACCATTGTCTTGCCTTTACCTCCCAAGTCCTGGGATTTAGGGTGTGTGCCACCACTCTTAAATCTTCACATTCTTTATTTGAACTCCCTGAAGATCCACGAGTCTTCATTGTCTTGCTGATAGTATCTTACAATTTTTAAACTAAAGGAGTATATTTCCACATAAAATTCATATTTTGAGGTCTTTGAACCATTAAATATGTAATTATATGAATACTATACACTATCAATTTTCTTTGAAAACTTCATTTAATTAGCACATCAAAAGTTCAAATCCTGTCCAGAGTATGTATTATTTCTTGTCCTGGTGACTACCTTTTTTTTTTTTTTTTTAGCTAGTTACCAAGATTTTAAAAACACAACACAGTATTTCCATAAGAATTACATTTAGTAAAGACTAAACTCAGAGGGAATTTTATATTTATAAAATATGTATACCCTAAAGACAACAGTAATAATCTCTTAGCAAAAAAATATTTTTAAGAAACATGTTTTAATTAAGTGTATGTCTCAAGTTAGAAGCTGACCTAAGCTAAATTTAATAATTCACTAGGCAAATATTTTATGTGATAACATCAAGAAACCTAAAGACTCATTATTCATTCTCTATCATGTTCTTTATTTCAGTTCTTGCTTACCGAGGCTAAAGTTGAAACCATTTCATTGATAGTATGGTGTCCTACGCAGCCAGAAGAAACATTTGCAAAGGAAAAATCAACAAGGAAAAAAAAATCCATTTAGATACCAGATACATACAGATACCAGATAGATACCGATATCAGACAGATACAGATAAAGGAAGATAAGGGAGGAGGAGAAGAGAAAAGAAACATAAACAATACTGCATTTACGTAGCACTGTTTTAAAAGACTAGTTTTTAAATGAACACGTCATTGATGTCAAGCCAGATGTATAAAACCATCCAATCATCAAAAGATCTAATAGAGAAATGATAAATAAAAAAAGAGTGAATAACTAACAAAACAGTGCTTAGAAAATATTGTTTATTATGAAGAAACTTGTTCATAATACTTCTACTCCCCTAATGCTAGGATGATAGGCATATGCTGCCATATTCAGCCAGAAAATGCTTTCTAACCTGAGAACAATACTATCCTACTGAATTAAATGTATTCACAGTTCTGGTCAGTTTCTAGTCCACGAGAGCTAAATTCCTCATTCACCAGCCATTTTGAAAAGAAAGCCAGACAGATACTGATTTTGAAAGAGTATAAGAACTAGAAAGAAAACTAAAAGATTAAATGTGGTCTAATAATAACCAGGGGCTGGTCAGATGACTCTGTTGTTACCAAACTTGACAACCTGAGTTTGATTCATGCAACTCTATTGGTGGAAAGAGAGAAGCAACCCCTGCAAATGGACCTGTGACTATGGTGTATATACGTGTGTATATACATGCACACCCCAACACAATCTGACACACATGCACACACACATGCATTACTGTAAATAAGTTGGAAAATGTAATTCATAAATTTTACTAAATCTTGTCAATTTCCTCCTGGCATCAGCCCTCCCACTGGCCTCTGTGATCTCACCCTGTAAATGCTCTCATCTGTTCATCAGATGGTCCATACAGAGATGCATATCTGTAACCTGTGGATGGCCACTCCTCAGTTTCACACCTTCAGGACTCGCCCATACCCATGGAATAAAGTCCCATCTCTTCTCTGCAGTCCCCACATCCTGGCTGAACCCCAATCTCTCTCCACGGATATGAGGTCCAGGCTCACCTGCCTTGTAATATATCTCAAAAAACACCAAAGCTTTCTGCCACCTCGGGGACTTTGGTAAACTGCTCTTCCTACCCATGCTATCCCTATCCCTGCTTTTGAAGACCTTCCTCACCTCAGGCCTTAGCCTAGATGAACTCTTCTTCAAGGGGGATCCTGTGACCACTGTACTTAAAATGTCCCACCTTAGAACTTGTTTGATCTTCTTGGAGCATTTACAGGCAATGATTTCACACTCCTCTGAAGTATACCCATTTGACTCTTTTATAATATTTTGCCTCCAAACCATACATCCTCCAAATGCTTTACTAAACTTTTACTTCTTTGTAGTTGTCGATACTCTTTCTCCCCTCTCATATGAATTTATACTTCATGAGAATGTGGGCTGCATCTGGTGGAATATCATCCCATCATTAAGGTAGATTTCCTATTATACTTAAATGTTATATTACCTGTGTACTGTTATTTGCAACATTATTCTACTATTTAAATTATATTATACTTCTTATTAAAAGTAACATTTTCTCAATATAAAATAATGCATACTTACTACAATAAATGTTTGAAAATTATAATTACATCATTTAGATAAATATACCTCTTGCCTTTAAAATCAAAAAAGAAAACAAAAGAAAAAAGATCTTTCAGATATAAGAAGAATACAAGTGCAATGGCAATTTTCCAGAATGTTACTAGTGTTGTGATATGTAAGTATTGGCTTGTTTAAGAAATGAGAAAAATATCATAATTAACACTGCCATCCTAAATGTCATGTGGGCTGATAAACATTTCTACTTGAAAAAGAAATTCAAACCTTTCAAGTTCCTTCTTTTGTCCTCCAAACGCAATCACAGTTCTGATGGCTGCTAAGACTTCTTCAGCAACTGCTCCAGCTTTTGCATAAGCATGGAGTTCCTTATCAGTAAATGAAGACAATATCTGTTTTAAAAGGCAAATTCAGATTATTAAAAAATGAAAAATGACAGTTAAAGTACACATATGCTGGCTGAGTATTACTACATTTGAAGAATTAAAATCTTTCAATTGTCTTTGGTCATGATATACATATATATATGTGTGTGTGTGTTTGTGTGTGTGTGTGTATAAATTATATATATACAATATGTTGTATATAATATATAATTATATATAATATAATACATATTATATATACCTATTTTTATATATATATATATATATATATATATATATATATATATATATATATATATATATCACTATGTAAGATGTCTCCAAGTTGCTTTTTTTTCAAAAATTTTTGACAATAAAAATGTATAACAAATTAGGCAAACTATAAAATTTCATACTGAGTATTTCATGGATCCTTATCTAAACAATAGGAGTGTTGGGAAATGTTAATATTCAGAAAAGAAAACACATGCCACAATATAATCATAAGAATTATAAAAATTAGGCTTTATGGCCAGGACATGTGGTATTCCCAGCAACACTCAATGATACCCTGGTTCAGAAGTGTTAATGTGAGAGGCTAGAATATTGCAGAGGCCACAATTTCCTCTTCTGGTGATCCCTATAAAAACAGTGCATTCACATACCAGGGATGATTTTGTTCTTGTTGTTGCTTCAACAATGCTCTTTGATCATCTGTTTGATTCCTGTGCATTTGTTAAGAAACAATCCTAATCCTCTCAGGCACATAAGATCTGATTTGTTCTTTTCAATTACAAAGGGAAATCGGTTTTCCTAGCTTATATAGAAGGAAATGGAAACTTCCTGAGTTTAGTAATTCAGTAGTAAGTGGAATATCCAGGGCTCAAGTGTGAGTCCATTTGGCTACACAGCCTGGATTAGCAGCTACTAGGAGTGAATATCTGAAACACGCCAACTGACAGCTGGATCAACTGGCATGGGAAGAAAGACTAAGGTTACCATTTGGACCAGGAATGACAAAGTGACCAGCCATCTAATTAAGCATTGTGCACAACCATTTCACAGAATTCTGATTTAACAGCGTCACACTCTTACAATATGTAAGCTGAGTCGTTTGCTCTCATTATTTTAGAAGAATTGATTCCTTCTTGCCATTAAAAGAATCACTCTTTTTTTTTTAAACAGTGCTTATCTGTTTCCACTGATGCCTGAGACAAACCCCACTGATTATTCAGACCTTGAAGACTTCTCAAAGCCATCATCCTAGGGCTGCCCAACACTAGTGACTCTTTCAGAGTTCCAGGTCTGGGTTGGACTGGTCAGCACCACCCCTCAGTCCGCAGGCTTGCAGAATCCAGGGGCTCACATGGCATGTTTCAGCATCATTTCTCTTCACTCCCTGTGGAGCTCACAATGGAGACAGCCAACAACAGGACTACTACTCTTAATTACCTAGAAGTTAAAATGTGCTATTTAATCTATTAATCTATTGAAAATATTTCTGAATTCAATAAATCTCTTTTATTTAACCTATAAATCTATGACCTTCCATGATTGTATGCAGACATGAATATGAAAAAATCTGTTTTAAGTTTTTTTCTCATAAAAGATCATGCCTGTTAAAAGAAAACACCCCCGCCCCTCAGGGAACCACATGGAAGGGGAGGCAGAAAGAGTGTAAGAGCCCGAGGGGATGGAGAATTCCAGAAGAACAAAGGTCTCTAAATCAACTGAGCAATGTTCCTATGAACTCCATGAGACTGAAACCACAGCCACAGAGCTGCCGTGGGTCTGCATCAGGCCCTTGCGTATGTCTAAAGGCTTCTAGTTTAATGTTTTTATGGAATTCCTGTGTGTGTGAATGAGCAGGTCAGTTTCCTGTGCCTTCTTCCAGCTCTTTTCCTTCAGTTTGTCTGTTTTGTCCAATTCCAATGTGTTAGATTTTATCTTATTATATTTGATTATTGTCTGATGGTTTCATAATGACAGTCAGTAAGAATTTGGGAGGTAGGGAGGAACTGGGAGGAACGGAGGAAGGGAAACTGTAATCAGGATACACTGTGTGAGAAAAAAAAATCTGTTTTCTATAAAAGGAAGAAAATGCAAAGAGGAGAAAGAGGAGAGGGAAGAGGAGTAGAAAGAAAGATATATTTCTCATGGATATAACAAGCCAGCCTCAACCAATTTCTGATGTAAAGTAAGAGAAAGTTAAAAGCTATCTAATACAGGTAATTTTATATTCAAAGTAATATATTCAGAAATAATATTTTAAACTATTGTAGGATTTTTGAACACATTTGAATTCAGTCTTTTATTTCTTAATGTGGCTTTTGTTTTATTATTTTATAAATTTTATTCTCATTAATGATTTATTTCTTTTGAGTTACTTATAGAGACCCATGTCAAAAACAATACATTGGCATTACATATGCCCCTATCCAGTGTCCTCCAATAGTAACATTTGAAAAGCATAGGAATTATATCACAACTAGGAATTTAACATTTATATACTCCAACAATATTATGCACATTTACTAATTTATAGGTGTGTGACTTTATAGGAAATGTTATAACCTATATAGGTTAATGTGCCTGTCATCAAAGTCAAGATTCAAAGCCTTCGGGTTGCTTTTATAGACCTACCCCCTCTGTCTGTAGCCCTTCCCTTTCCTCTCCCCTAACATCTCTAATTTCTGGCATCCATTTTGACATATTTACATCATTTTAAGAATGTTGTATAGGACCAGGCTTGTTGGCACATTCCTTAAATCCCAGCACTCTGGACGCAGAGGCATGTGGGCTACTGAGTTCAAAGCCATTCTGGTCTACAAGAGTTCCAGGACAGCCAGGGGTACACAGAGTAACCCTGTCTTGAGGAATAAAATGAAACAAACAACAACAACAACAAAATGCCATGCTGTGCTTGTAGACAGTTGCCTTGCATGGCTGTCCTCTGAGAGGCTCCACCAGCAGCTGACTGAGACAGATATAGATACAGCCAACCCATTAGACTGAGATTTCAGACCCCTATAGAAAAGTTAGGAGAAGGACTGAAGGAGCTGAAGGGTATGTCAATTCCATAGGAAGAACAACAGTATCAACTAACTTGGACCCCTCAGAGCTCCCAGAGCCACCAACCAAAGTGTGTACATGGGCTGGTCCATGCAACCCCCTTAACCCCACCTCCACCCCCTGCCCTGGCACATATGTAACAGAGGACTGCCTTGTCTGGCCTCAGTGGGAGAAGGTGCACCTAATTCTGTAGAGACTTGATGCCCCAGGGAAGGGGGATACTGGGGGCGGTGAGATGGAGATGAGTAGGTGGGTAAGTGGGTAGAGGGTGAGTGGTTAGGGAGGCACACTTTCAGAGGCAAAGGGGAGGGGAATGAGTGAAGAACTCTGGGAGGGGGGACCAGGAAAGGGACCAGGAATGTAAATAAATAAAATAATTTAGAAGAAGGAGGAGGGGGAGAGGAGGAGGAGGAGGAAGAGGAGGAGAGGAGGAAGAGGAGGAGGGGAGGAGGAGGAGGAGGAGGAGGAGGAGGAGAAAAAGGGTGTCATACAAACGCAATCAAATAGTATGTTGCTCTTAGGACTAGGCATTAATTCACTTGACGTAATTCTCTGGAAACCTATATAGCTTGCTGCATGAGTCAGCATGACTTTGTTGGGTGGTACTACTGCACATTGGGCATGTACTAGTTATCTAGTTCATCTGTTGAAGGAGAGATGGATCTCACTCCAGAAAGAAGTTGCTCTAAGCTAGGATGTATAAGTTTTAACCTCAGCATCCTTTTCTTTCCTTGTAGATAAACACTCAGGGATGTGATTGCTAGGTCAAACCATAACTGCATGCTTGGTTTTATAACAATGAAAAGCTGAGGGAAGGTTCCATGGCTAAGAGCACGTGTTATTCTCTCAGAAGAACCAAGTTATGTTCCCAGCACCATGTCAGGTAGCTCACACCACCTGTAACTCCAGCTTCCGGGGCTTTTATACCCTTTTCTGGCCTTGGTACCAGACATACAAATGATGTATTTATACTGTGGTGGTTTGAATGAAAATGGCCTCAACCCTAGGGAGTGGCACCATTTGGACATGTGGCCTTGTGGGAGTAGGTGTGGTCCTGTTGGAAGAAGTGTATCACTGGGGTGAGCTTTGAGGGTTCAAATGCTCAAGCCAGTCCCAATGAATGCCTTCCTTCTGCCTTCCAATTCTGATGTAGAACTCTCAGCTCCTTCTCTGGCTATGTCTGCCTGCATACCACCATGCTTCCTGCCATGACAATAATGGACTAAACCTCTGAACCTATAAGCCAACCCAATTCAATGTTTGCCTTTAAAAGAGTTGCTGTGGCTATGGAGTGTCTTCATGGCAGTAGAACATTAACTAAGACATACACATATGCGGGTAAAGCACTCACAGACATAAAGATTTTTTTTAAGCTTTAAGCAATAGCAAGATTGTCTTTCAGCATTGCCATCCAATTTCTCTATATTCCTCCAACATCTGAAATTTTTTGTTTCCACCAACATCAGTTTCTACATGTTTAACAGGATCTGGTATTCTGTGGCCTTTCTAGTCAGTTGTCACACAGACTAAACCACCAACCAAAGCATACACATGAAGGGACCCATGGCTCCAGCTGCATATGTAGGAGAGGATGGACTTGTTGGGCATCAAAGGGAGGAGAGGCCCTTGGTCCTGAGAAGGCTCAATGCCCCGGTGTATGGGAATGCTAGAACAGTGAGGCAGGAGTGGGTTGGTGGGTGGGGAAGCACCCTCATAGAAGCAGGGAGGAGTGGGGTAGGAAAGAGGGTTTAGAGGGGAAACTGGGAAAGGGGATAATGTTTAAAATGTAAATAAACAAAATAATCAATAAAAGATTAAAGAGAAACAAACAAACAAACAAAAGATCATGTTTTCTAGCTTCATTAACTGCTTTCAGAAATTCATAGTTTTCTTTTTCTCCTTACCAATCTATATGCCTTTTTTTTTTTTCTTGTCTTATGGCAGCAGCTAGAGCTCCAGTGTTTCAATGAAAATGAAGTCAGAAATGTTTTATTTTGGTACTGGTGGGGGGAGATTCCTTCCACCATTCAATAGCTAATGGGGATATCCGAATGGCACTTTAGAACTGCAGTGGCATTCTTCTATTCTTACCTTCTGACAGGTAACATCCCTGAGTTCTGCATGTTGTCAGAGGTTTGTTCTGTCAGATGATATGGCCGTTTATTTTCTTTAGTATAAAGTAAGGTAGATTACACAGATCTTCAAGTGCTGTGCCATTTTTACATAGCTGAACTAAATCTCATTTGGCCATAATTTATAATTCTTTTTTATGTTACTGGGTTTAGCTTACTATCAGTCATCCACTCCAATATGGGATTTTCCCCCTTTTCTATCTTTTCACACACACAAAACCTTCCTTATGTGATCAGCCTTTAGCACGTTAGTTATGATGTGTCCTGACATGGACTTCTTTGATTTTATCCTGCTTGGGGTCAGACTAACTTCTTGCACCTGATTATTCTGTTTGTCAGCCACCAGGTCTTCGACTTAGTTGAAAGCGCTATACACTTTCACCTCTTTTGAGACTCAAGGCAATGATATGAATCTTTTATTATTGTCACACATGACTCTGAGGCTTTCCTGGTTTTCTATATTTCAGATTCACTGATTCTGAATATTCTATATTCTACTGTATAATTTCCATTTGAATAGACTGAAAGAATCCATACAGCACGGCTCTTTTTACTGTTATGTCTCTCAGTTCTCTGCTGTTGTTTTTTTCTTTTTAATAATTTCCTATTAGCTTATGAGTTTTTGTTATTGTTTCAAATGATTTTATAAATCAGTGAAGCATTTTATGGTAGTTACTTAAAAATTATAATCTGATCATTTCAATATCTTATTTATGTGTGTGGACCAATTAAGTGTATATGGGGGTGTTTTGTGGCATCTCCTGGTTCTGAGAATGATGGGCCTTTCTATCACATTCGGGACATTTTGTCTATAATATTCGGGAACCAGGACACATCACTTTTAATATAGCCAAAATGCAAGATTAATAAATATATATAATCATATAGAAAGATTATCAAAGAGCAGAGATTAAAATAAAAGCCAAGGGCTGTCTTTATTAAATAAATAGTATCAGAAGCAATATAAGATTAGTTATTAAAAAATTAAGTACTAGTTTGTTTTCCCGACTTAGAGTAGATAATCAGTAGTTTTTCATTAAGCTCTGTTGTGAAGAATTTCCACTTAATCTGTTCAATGTTCTACTAAACAGAAAAATCAACTAAGAAAAAGGAGAGGTGCCAGCTCTCAGCTAACTGATAACAACCAGGAACAGTACGCCCATCATGTTTCCCGGGTAACAAATTAACAGTGTTCAGGACTTCAGTTACTCTGCCTGCTAAGTGAGCTGATGCCTACGCTTCACAGGTATCTGGTGGACATAGCAGATGCTCAGTCAGTGAGAGTTACTGCTTGCAATAACAACCCAACATCCTCTGACAGGGAAGAGTTCCCGAGGCTTCTAACGTGAGAGCGACTTCTATGTTACATAGGTGGCATTTGGGTGGACTTTTGACTTCTGATATCTTTCATGTAATCTCACAAAATCTATGTGCTGAGCCAATCTTTTCACCATATAGGTACACTTGCATTAAGTGGTCTTATAAAATGAATTGCATGCTGACTCAGACATGGAAAATAAATTGCAGAATTGGTAGAGGCATGTGCATGGAGTGAAGAATTTCTGTGTCTTCATGACTGAATAACATGACTAGAAGTTATAGGTTTACATGTGTCCATGACTAGACAATAGTTCCACAAGTTATTTTTACTGCAAAGGATTTAAATAAATATAGTCACTCACATATGCATGCATATATGTATGTAGTATGTGTAGATTATGTATGTATATACACAGAACCATTTGCAACTATGACAAAATGGTAAAATCAATTTATAGAACAAGTAAATGTAACCTATACACATATAAAACATTAAAACTGAAAACTGAATGAGACATTTGCTGTTGACTGAATTTGAATCTTTACTTTCTGTGAAGAGATTGGCACAGTCACATATTAGTGGTTGTGGTGGTTTGACTGGGACTGACACTCATGTGTTCATACATTTGAATACTTGGTTCCCAGTTGGTGAGACTGTTTTGGGAAGGATTAGGAGGGGTGGCCTTGGAGGAGGTGTGTCATTGGGGTGGGTTTTGAGGATTAAACAGCCCATGCCATTCCCAGTTAGTTAGCTCTCCTTGCCCCACCGCTCTGCCTTGTGCTTACAGATAAAGATGAAGCTCTCAGGTACTGTGCCAGTGCTGTGCCTGCCTGCTTGCCTGCAGCCATGTGCTCTGCCATAATGGGAATGGACTAACCCTGTGAAACTGTAAGCCAGCCCAGCTCTTCCTTATATGAGCTCCTTCGGTCATTGTATCTCTTCACAACAATAGAAACGTCATTAAGACAGGTATTTGCGATCTTATAGGTTTAGCATATCTTTTCCCACGAAGGCAAAGGATGAACTTAAGATTTCTCTCTCTCTTTTTCATCTGTTTTTATAAATAATCACATGGCTAAGCACAGCATGAAGTATCATGGGGCTAGCTCAACTGATATTTTATCCTCAGCTGATAAAATATCCTGTTGTTATTTTAACAAAAAGAGTGAAATTGTATATAATATTCACTGACAGAGTTATTGTGGTTAAAAGACTTTTCTGTGGGTCATGGGAAAGAGTTTAAAATCTGGACTCATGGACTTCACCTACCTTTGCCCAAATACCAGCTGACAGTCCAAGAACAGGGCTGATGGCCAAAATCACAAGGGTTAGCTTCCAGCCACGGGTAAATCCTATTATAAAACCACCAAAAAATGTTGCCATTGCCTGGAAGAACATTCCGATTTTGTCACCAATTCCTTCATTAATTTTGGAAACATCACTAAAAGAAAAAAGAGATTGTGTTACATGTGATGTCAGAACTGCAAATACACATTTTTTTTCTCCTGAGCCTAGTGTTGTTTTGTCAAGAAACAGTACATTAATTTTTGCCTAGTATCTTTGGCATGACTAGTTCTTTGGGACTGTGGGGATGGGGGAAAGCTGTCAGTAGGAGATTTGTCATTAACAATGTTCTGTGGTCCACATGGCCTCAGAATACAAACATGGGATGTGTAAGACTAGTCACTGCGAAATATTCAACTGCTCAGAGATTTCTGCTGTGTGCATATGGCTCTGTCCTCTATGAACACAATCTTTGAGTTCATCATGTCTTTCATGAAGCAGAGGATGACAGACAGGAGCCCCTTCCTTCTTTCCACTGTTGTCCAAGGGTGCCATGAAGCCCTGGCAGGATAGTGCTCAGTGGGACAGGCAGGCCAGGTTGTTGTTTCATTGTGCACTATTGCTGTGCTCAGTCTTGATTCTGCAAGCTTAACCCCTTATTCAGTGCCAGGCAAGCAGGAGTCCCCTCCCTACCTCCCATCCCCTGCCAGTTGTGAACAAGAAACTGTGTGAGACACAGGTACTGTCCACAGGGCTTTACTCTGCTCAGTTATGCACCAGCACACCTAACAGATGTGGTATCTGGTGGTATCTGCTTCACAGCATGAAGAACAAGACCACATCTGACTTCAGCATACAACGAAGTACTCACTCTGTGAGCCGGGTGTTGAGCTCCCCAACGTCATGCACATCAAACCAGCCTATCTCCTGATTCATTATAGCATGAAAAAACTTCTGCCTGATCTTGTGTATCTGTCTTCCAGCTGCCAGGCACCAAAATGAAACCTGGATGTAGGCAACTATGAGCACACCAGCACCAATCCCGGTGTAATAGTAGGCGTACCTGAAAAACAAGAACATTGTAATGCTGGTATCAAACCAGTCCCTCTCTCTAAACACAATTTAGTTTTATTTCTTTAGTTTTCTGGGTATTCCCCATCCTTAACAAACAAGAAGTTGTTGGATGGAGCTGTAATGATTAGCATCCACCTGTGTCTTTGGCAATATTGAAGAATGGATTTGAGGCAAATCCCAGCTCTTCATCTAACTACCCTGTAGTTAAGGATACTTAATAACCTGAACTTCAATTGTGTATTTTGGAGATAAGAATATGCAATACGTCTGAAATACATTCAGGCCAGGGTCTAGTCCATAATAATTTCTCAGAGAATGTCAGTGATTTTGAAAGATCATTAGTGTGCTAGCACATCAGTTAAGGTTGTAGTTGTAGTCTTCTCTACTTTTGTTATGTCAGCATCAATTGACAAAGCCTTGAGGGTGGTCTATGCACCTTGGAGGAGGGAAAGACTGATGGAACTTATTAGAAAGTATAACCAAGAGGTGGAGATGGTCCCCTGCTCTTTTGAACTATTAGTTTAGCAGAGCTTGGAAGATGACTGACAACTGAAAACTGAAACTTATATCTATAGATAAAAGTCCTATGGCTTCACCAACCAGTCCATGTATACATTAAATAGACACCCTGCTTCTTGTTATTGATTTTTTTTTTTTTTTGGGTGCATGGGGTGGCACCTAGGATCTCATCCATGCTAAGAAAATGCTCTGTCACTGAAACACACTTTTTCAAGGCAAAATGAACTGAAGGAGAGGATTTGGTATATTTTAAATACTCATTACTTGCTATCTTTGAATAAAAATGCTCATACCAAATACTAGATTTAAAAAAATAGACATATAACACACAGCCAGCCTTTTACATTTCCAAGAGCAACCTATAAGAATGTTGCTAAGCAAACCAGCCTTCAAGCTACATGTTATAAACTATACTTATTAAGGAAGATGCAATTGGAACATTACATTTTAGTTAACATATAACTGTAAAATTAATTATCGCACAAGTGATAGTGCAAGAAAGAGTTCAAAGGAAGTCCCATTTAACAAGTAAAACATATGCAGTGAAATACCACTGCATTTTAATGTAATACATTTTAGACATTTAAGATAGTAGAGTTTCTCCTGTATTAAGAATATGCCTCCTCACAGTAATAGTTATAAGTATTTAATTTTCATCTTTCAAAATGTTATTGTGTCTCAACTTTCTTTAAAACTATTAGAGAAATCATAGTAAAATACAGAATCATTATCATCTGATTCGCTAGCACATACTTTGGACATCTATTACACAGCTCTTGCACAGACTGCCAATACGCATAAATCATTAACAGAAGTAAAAGTCTGTCCATGTCACTTAAGGCCAGAATGACTACTACTAGGATGTTGTATTTTCTGTTTAGAAGTGAATTTCTGTTGGCTCATCTTAGCATTATGACTGGAAATACCCGGGAAGCAAAGTACTCACTAGGAAACCATTGACAATAACTATTGTGAATTCAAATATATCTAAAGGGCTACTTTAAATTCCTCTAATTTCTGTGTATATGTTATGCTATCTTTTCAAGTGCATACATAAGTTTAATTGAAAGTTAACCTTAATATATTTAATGATATAAACACTTTAAAAAACTATAATGTGTATTTCTCGAAAACTAATAATGATAGTCTGAAACCTTCTAATTTTATTATTATTATGTAAACTATAACTATATTACTGTAATTAGATCAATGAAGAAATGTTAATAAGATAATAGTAAGAATTATATATAATTACGTGGTCATTTCTTCCTCCAGTTTGGCAAACATGGCTCTTTTATCGGCCTCACCTAGAACAACACAAAACAAATATAAACCTTTTATGCTTCGTTGGTTTCCATTAAAACTAAGCACAAAATAAATTAAACTTGTTTTATTGTGAAAAAAGAGAATTAACTGACTCAGCTCCATTTGTGTAAAAGCATTTAACATCTGTTCCAATACTGCCCTGTTGACTGTGTGCGACCACGTACAACCTAAATTCAGTGATATATATTTGCCAGAGGAAACACGGTGATAAATATTACTGCATCCCTGACTCTCAAGTATACACTTAAAAACTAACAATGCAGTTCTCTACGTGTTTGTCTGTTCATTTGAGACTGGATATCATGTCATCTAGGTTCTCAAACTCATTTCTACTTATGATCCTTCTGCCTCTGCCTCTGTGTACTGGGATTGCAGAATGGAACCTCTATACTCAATATCTATGTGGTGCTGGAAATTGAACGTACAAACCCAGAGCCTTGTGCGTGCTGGGCAAGCACTCTACCTACTCAGCTATATTCCAGCCCCATTTCAGCACTTTAATTTTTATTTAGAAGTTACTGCATGTGATTTTATTACATATAATATAAATTCAAGTGTAATATACAACGTTGACAAGCATCATCCAATACTAAGAAATACCGAGTTTGAATTTAATATGCTTAAAACTCTTTCATAACTTTACTACCCCTATAAACACAAATTATCACTACTCAATTTTTTTTCAGTTGGACAGAGATAGTTTATTGAGCATACACCACAGGACTGGTCAACCAAGGCCATGGTCCAGATTTGGGAACCTAACGACTACTCAATATTTTTATGTGTGTTATTTTCAAGTGTTTCAAGTATATTCGTATACATATAAACACATGTGTACACTGTTTAGTTTCTTTATAAATTGAATCTCAATGTCAGTTGAGATTTTCATTGTCTACAGTACTCTACTGTTAGAAGCAATGATGCATACACTGTGGTATAATATGTAGATATTTATGATGAATATATTATAGAAGAAATCAGCACAATTAAGACAGTAGAGGAACACTTTAAACCTCAAAATCACTGAAAAGGGCTACAGTATGTGAAAGACTCATGAAGACAAATCTGATTTGACAGATGTGAAAATAAATAAAAGTGCCATTGGCAAACTAAGCAGAATGTCCTGAAGGTCTGTAACACATATGAAAAAGGAGTGTCCAAATTTTGATGGGAAAAGGAAGTGTGGTGGTGTGCTCATAGAAAGGGGATACGTGGTTGAAAAGGTAGTCTGAACTAGGTAACTGTGGAATATACAGACAGACTAGCAGACACTCAGTTGGAGTGAACTAAAGTGGATATAATCAGAAGTGTGACCCAGGAAGCTTTAGAGTTCAGCAATGTATACTTTTAAGAATAAAATTTAGAGGCTTTGGCTTTTATAAGAATATAGGGAAAGTTGGTCTGAATAGGAAGAGAAAAGGGGGAGAGCACAAGGCTCAACGAGGAGGAAGCTAGAGGGTCTTCCAACAGAGGGGGTGTAAGTAGAGAGTAAAAATAAAGTTGATCAAGACCACAGCCCAACCACCTGAAAATGTGAGTTTCAAATAGGAAACCTGAAAGAACTAACTGGTCTAGAAAAATCAAGGGAGATTACTAGTTGAATGTTGAACATTTTATTTTATAGCAGCTGTGCATTTGACTGAAGATGTCTAGTAAGTGTCTAGATTGTGCTTGGTCAGTTTTTGGGGTGGGGGTCGGGGGTGAGTTCAGATATAAGTACTAAGGAATCATATGCTAGAGACCACAGTTAAATTTGGGAGAGAAAAAAAAGCCATCTCTTCCTAGCTATAAAAACAGGATGGCACATAGAGAGGAAATAGCAGACCAAGCCTAAACACTTGGGGGAAAGTAAAAGGGTCTGACAGAGGATAAGGGAGCAGCTCAGAGATGAGCCGGCAGGGCCAAGCTGAGTCAGGGCTGCTTCTCTGTTCCTCCCAGCACTATCACCTTCTAATTTCATGTGCTCTTTTTAAAAACCCACTGAGTCACTTCGTGATGCCTGTATGACTGTGTGTGTAGGGCCATCTACTGGAGCATAGGTAGCCTCTTGTGGCTTGCATTCCTGATGAGCATTGAGGCCTCTTACCCAGAAGCCATCAATTATGTAGCATTCCCTCGGGTAGGGGTGGGGCTTCATGAGCCCCTCTGGTATCACTGTGGGGATTTCTGACTGTCTTTATCCTGTACAGTTCTTGAGCATGTGATCTCAGCTGCCCTTTCCTCAGCATCTTATCCTCGGCTGGAACAGATCATCCTAACTGATGGATCCTCTCAAAGCATCTCATTCATGGTGTCATCATATCTCATCTTTGGAAATGACAATATAATCATTCTACTTCACTTACAATCCTCAGTGATAGTTCATGCTACAAAAAGGTTAAAGTCTGTGACATATAACCATATTTATCCCTTTGCAATCTTTCCATAGTAGACACTATACACAGCACAACGATCTTTTTGAAAGTTTAACCATGATCTTCTAAGTGTTTTAACCCCATCTCTTTCTTCTCATTCTAGTAGCTATGGAGCTATGCTATCACTGGTCCATCAGAGAGCAGCTGTCATAACAAACAAACAAATAATAGGATGTATATAGATTTCTTGTTGGCTTTTGTGTGTCCAAACTCTTTAAGATCTGGGGAGGAAAATGACCAAAGCCAAATACCATTTAAATTCATGGGACAAAGTTCCAGTTTTTACGACTCAAAAATATTTTCTTAATGTCTTAAAGAAGAGATGCTGTTAGTAATTGGTAAAAGTCTAGACACTGAATGGTCCAGGAATAAGAAGCCAGCTATGCAGACCCGAGTGAGAATTCAGAAAAGGAATGATTGCATAGTTCATCAAGAAGACACCCATAGGATAGCACCAAGAGCCTCCTTGGACCAGACAAAATTCAGAGGGAGTTGAATACCTCCAGTGCTCCCAACAGAGGGAGACAATAGGCTTGAGTCAATTCTGTTTTCGATGGGGCTAAACATGATTTGGTCTTTACTCATCTGTTATGTTGTGGGGTTAGAGTGTACTTCGGCCTTAGAGCTTGCCCATGTGCCTTGGTTAGCCTTGGTTCAATCCCCAGCATGAGGCTAGAAAGCACAGGTAAGTTGGGTCTCTCAAACAAACCAGTCAAAGGTGAGAGCCACAGTAAAACATCTACCCTACCCTAAACAGTAACCACTTTAGATAACAAGGGACTCAGAGTTTAAATTGCATTGTATAAAATAAGTTATTTTTAGGACACTTGGGTTCTGAAATACCCACATTCACCACCACACAAATTTCCAGCGTTAACTCACAACACTTCGTCATCCCTACCTTCTACAGTGCTCATTCCAAAGAGCCCCACATCTGAGCACACCAAGCAAGTTGCTGCTCTCTGAGTATTTTATCTATTTTTTTCTTCAGCAGTGTTTTTTTTTTTCATTTTTCCTCCTTTACCTGGATATTCTTTAGTAACTTTCACCCAAGAAAATACTTTTCCTTCACAAATAAGCCAAAAAAGAAAGAATAAAAGAAAAAGTGACCTACTCATCAGATTGCTTTGCCTAGCCTTCCTTGTCATAGAATTTTATAGTAATTTTTTGACACATGAGTAAAATTGCTAAGTCAATGTAGAACAGAAGCTTCCAAGATTCTGTCTGTCTGTCCGCTCTGGTTCACCTAAGTGCAAACTGGGAAAAACTGGGCTACATTTTCTCTTTGTATCTCCACATTCAGCTAGTTGTGTCTACTGTAACCTAGCCTGTTCCAAAGATGAACAAATACTCTCATAAAGCCATCACCCATGCCAGATAATTTATCAAAAATAATCCATGCAAGTATTCTTCTACGTGTAATGTTAAGTGTCAGATAAGGTTAAAAATGAAAACAGTGGACCAATCTATGTGGTACGGGATGGCCTTTGGTAGAATCAAGTTACTGACTTGATTCTACAGGCACCACTGTGCACATAGTATGACTAAACTACACCCCATGCTCTTTACATGCCATCACATCATGATACAATTTTATCCAAATAAAGTACCTCAAAATGTTTAGAAATGTCAATTACTAAGCTCTTAGGAAAACTATAAGTAAAAAGGTGTTACATGAGCTTATGTATTTATGAGTATGTATGTATATACATATGTGTAACAATTGATGAAAAAGGTCATAGATTTGAAGGAGGAGCCTATCAGAGGGTTTAGTGAGAGGAAAGGAAAGGGAGGAGTGATATAATTATATTATAATCTCAAAAATAAAATAAATAAGATAAAAATTATAAAGGAAAACCAAAAAGGTGGGGAAAGTACATGAATACCCTGGACATTTTTCCTTACTGCTAAGTGAAGTTATAGTAAAAGTGTTTTTCTTTTCTCTCTTTGTTTTTTGTTTTTGTTTTGTTTTGTTTTATTTTGTTTTGTTTTTGTATAATGAAACAATTCTACTATTCCAGAGGCAGTTTTAGGGGAGAAAATGCTTTCCTATAAACATAAACTAAGACTTTTTTTCAAGCCACCTCTAGCCAAGTTTTCCACAAACTTCCTTTTTATCCCTTATGCCATTTTTTCCTACCCAAGGAGCCATGATAAGCAAGCAAAGCAACCAATGAACAAGGTAATTTTAAAGTAATCACTTCCAATAAATAACTAAGCACAGTCGTGATGTTATGGTACCTTTGGGGTGAGAAGTGCAGACATGAATAGACAAGCAGGGTCTGAACTGCCCCTTTAATATAATAGTAATATAAAGTAAAAAAAGAGACTGGAAGGTCCTGGAGAACAGAAAGGAACCCATGAGTAATGAGATTTATGGACAGGTGGGAAAGAGCAGACCACACTACATGAGCCACTGAATACAAATTAAACTTATTCCACATTATGGAAAACCATAGGGGTGGAAGTGAACTGGTTTCTGTTTTTGAAAAATTCACTGTGACAATATGTGAAGAACTGGACAAAACCAGGCAGAAGTGGGAGCATGTCAAGGAGTTAGTAAGATAATACTGTGTATGAAGCAGACTTTAGACACCGGTTATATCTGGGCCACAGAAGGCTGGACTCTCAGAGCAGAGACCTCAGCTCTGAGCTCCTAGTCCTTTCTCTTTGTGCTCTCTTTGAGATATTTTTCCTGATGAGATTTCATGAGAGATGTCACTACCTAGAGGGTTTTCTGATTGCAAAGGCATAGTAAGCCGTAGACATATATGATCTACAAGGCCCCCTTAGCTCTACAACATTAGGATTCCAGATTTCCAAGTACAGAAAGCACTATCAACCACAAGCAAGAGAAACTGGACAAATTTCCTAGCTGACGTATCTCCCAAGCATCTGTCCAGATAGGAAGCTGCTCTCAGCACAGCAGGTTTACTGCCAGAGGCACAGATAATCTGACAGCCATAAACTTCCACCAGTGCTGCTTTCTCCTCCAAAGACTTGTGCCTGTTGTCTGACCAACCTGCTGTTCTAACTCTACCACTTTCATACTGGTACTGATCCCACCCTCAAGACCCAATTACCTCCCAAAGCCTACCAATACCCTTACATCAAGGGTTAGAATGTCCTCATTCGTTTTGAAAGACATAAGCCCTTGGACCATAGTGCTCTCTATCCTTATGCCTGAGTGGCTTAGGTAAACTTAGACTAAGTAGTTGTCTGTCAGAAGAGACCACTTGTGCCCTTAAAGGAATCAGAAACAATTTATGTCGGGTGATGGAGAAATAAAGCAATATAAGACATAATAGAGTTGGACAAAAGGCCGCTAGATACAATAAAATGGTATGGTTTAGACATAGTATAAAGTCTCCCTGAAAAGTCTCATGTTTTGTTGGTGGAAATGAATAGATAAAGATAGCCCTAACCTGAGTTGTGGATTGATCCACTGATCAATTCACAATTTTGGTGACATTCTGGGAGAGGATGGAAATTTTAGGGATGGGGACTAATTGGAAAAAAAAAAAACCTAGAAGCAAAATTACTGAGAGCAGCCTTTGAGGAGTACTTTGGCCTTGGATTCTCTCCCTCTCCCCCTCCCCCTCCCCCTCCCCCTCAGCCTCCCCCTCCCCCTCCCCCTCCCTCTCCCCCTCCCCCTCCCCCTCCCCCTCTCCCTCCCCCTCTCCCTCTCCCTTTCTCTCCGTTTCCCTTTCTCTCCCCACCCCCTCCCCTGCCCTGCTCTGTGTATGTGTGTGTGTCCCTTCACCTGGCACTATGAGGTGAAAAGCCCATTGACCATATATCCTCTTGCTACCCTAATCTCTACTTTTTCTTAGCTCTAAAGCAACTAATCCAACAAAAGTTGAATAAAACCTTTGAAACTGTAGGTAGAAATAAATCAGATAGTTCCTTCCTTTGTTCAAATTCTTCCTCTCAGGTATGTGTCACAGCAAAGAAAAACTGACAAATGTAATGTGTTTAGTTTGTTGTTGCTCATCAGAAGTCAGCCCTTCTATCTTCAAGAAGTTATGTGATAGTCTCTTCCCAAACTGGGTCAAATTTCAACACTTGAATAATTTTTTTTATTGACAGCTGAGTTCAACCACTGTCCCTCCATACTAGGTACACAGCAGAGTTAATACCTGTCACAGTGTTAGAGTATTGATTGTATCCAGGCTTCACGAAACACTGGGTGAGGTTAGAATGACAAAAATGCATGTATTGTGTTTGCCAAGATACCAGAGACCAATGAACGATGAACCTCTTCGACTAGAAGTCAATGAGATAGCCAACTCCATAATTTGCTGCAAATTATAGAGTGTACAGGAACTAAGGAATTCAGAAGGCATTGAGGGCTTTTTATCAGTGAATGTTACAAAGGAGATATGACAGGTCAATGTTGGCACAGGATATTCTTATAAGCTGTTTGAATATTATGAAGGTGGGGGAAGCATATAAATTTTATATTACTTAAAAAAAATAAAAAACTTCCAGCTCAAACCATTATTTGTATTAACAGGATTCAAGTAGCCCTACCTCGGGTAGGTTATGGGTTCTTTGGAACTAAAAAGAAATAGTTTCCATGGCCAATGTCAAATACCAACGATTCCATAAATGTTTGTATCATTGTTTGTATGACTATTTCTAGGGAAATGAATCATTGCATGCACAAGAGACCTAAAATTTAGATGTTGACATGCAAGGCCTTGGGTTTAATCTCTGGCATCAAATAAAAACAAAATTCCAAATGTTAAAGGGTCTTATAATCCAAGAAGTATCTGAATAGTTCTGAGGTGTTTGTTTAGGGGTAGTACTAGGAACTGAACCTAGGGCTTCTTGCTTGGTAGGTGAATACTCTACCACTGAGCCACAGCCTCATGCCTTCTTAAGTGTAGAAACTGAGCTATAAGTCTTTGGGAAGTTTCATTTAGTTTAATTCAATCTCTGCTTGACTCAGGTATCCTTCAGATCGAAGCATAGAGCTATTAACCTGTCTTTCTCCGGTTCAAGTGTGTAGCATACAAATTCTTTCAATAGTCTGTTCACTTTCTGCTCTCATTTCTTATGAAGCAAGTTTCTTACTTTCAAAATCATGAGAAAATTGAAGTGCAAGAACTTCTTCACCACACTTAGGCTTTTTGTGGTTTCAGTTTCCTGCAGTAAATCATGAGACTGTAATATCTCACGTCATCACAAGAGGAAGAGGGCAGAGAGCAGCATAGTTAGGCGTTTTAAGAAAAACAGAGAGACCACATTCACATAGTGTTGAAAGTAACATATTGTTATATTTATTCTATTATTGCTGTCATTAATCTCTTACTGTGATTAATTTATAAATTATTTATCATGGATATTTATGCATATGAAAATATAATATATGCAGGTTTCTGTGCTATCCATGGTTCTGTATCCATTGGAACAAATCATTGACAAATGAAAGGCTCTGCTGTCATGAGAACTTTCTCACAGGCTGCCTCCTCATGTGTCTACCTTTGGACACTTGCTCGATATTCTCTACGGCTTCCTGTTTTTTGAGGATAAACTCTTGCACCTAGCTTATGCACACATCAGTACCTGCATGCTGGACCTTATCCTTTGTCACAAATCCTAACAAATCTCTTTACACTTCTCTTGGCCAACAACTATAACAATATACAAAACACAACTGCCGATACTTACGGCTGCTAAAATCTTTGCTGCTTTCATCTTTCTCATCTTGAGAACAATTATGTTCTTCTAGTTTCTCATATTAAATACCCTAGAATCATCCTAGACACTTCTCTTACAGCCAGCATCAAAGCTACCACAGCCTCTCTTAACTACCCCAGCTTATCATTCAAGGACCTGAGGAGATTCCTGTACTTTTTCCTCAAGCTCTCTGGGACATTTCTGACTTCAGAGATCCCCTCTCTATTTTTACATACCTCTGTTGGGCTAATGCTTGTATCAGCTTCTCAAGTTCACTACAAGGGTGAACTAGAATGTACAGCACCCACCACATAGACCACTAAACACTGAAGTGTATCCTTTTAAGGCCCCACAAATAATTACTCTAGATGAGTGATTTTTTTGCACATTTCCAGTACAATTTGTACCACAAACAATACTTACTCATATTAGTACTGTTTTTAGAGACGTTTCCTACACTTGCAAAGCTATCTGTCATGTCACCAAAGATCAGCATCATAAGTGGGAGCGCCACTCCATGGATAATAGCAGCCAGAGTTCCCACCAGCATGTACAACCTGTCCAGCCAACCTGCATAACGAAACTGCAAAGAGAAGAAAATAAACCATGGACATCAGATAGTTTCATGGATGTTTTCCTCTACACCCAAAACACAAATATTTTTGCCAGACTGCTAGCTACTAGTCTAAGCTGCCCTCTTGTCTTTGCCTCTTTGCCCTCCACCCTATTACTACAATAGCTTAATAAAAAGAAAAAAGAAAAAGAATGGGCGTTTGACTCATTTATTGAATTCTGTATTAATTCTTCATATTGGAGTAACCTGTCTTCTCTTTTTAGATGAGAGAAATATAAAAGTTATTAATGAGATGGTAGCAGAGATAGAGATAGTTTAGAAACTGCTCTAGTTTCTAAGCCTAGACATCACTTTTTACTTCATAGAAAAACCCTGAATTCCCAAGGCTCCCTTTAAGACACCATGGAAGAAACATTTTGCTAAGTTATCTTTGATTAAAGATCTATTGTACAATGATATTATTTTAGCTGCAAAATAATTTCAACATATTTGGAAAGGAAAAAATAATTACTTAGATGAATATTTCCCCAGAGCCTCTTCCTTAAGATGTAGAATATGGTCATAATGAAAGACTAATACAGATGGACATGTCTCTAACCATAGGCAAAGAATAGGAAGGAAAAGAAGGCTTCTCAGAATCCAAAAAGTGATGTGAGGAGGAAGCATAATAAACAATAATTAAGCCCAGGGTCCATCTAGGGGACAATTCATACTTTTAAATGATTTGAGAAAAGGAAAAGAATATGAGAAAATGAAAATAGAAAGTACCAAGCCAACTACGAGAGTCTACAAACAGTTCCTGTGAAAAACGGTTGTCATGGGATGTACCATTTAGCTACAGAGAACATGTTTATCATCATGTGAGAAAAACTAGGTAGAAAGTCTAGCAGGAGATAAAAGAAACATGAAGAGCAGAGATCAGGCAACAATACAAAAATAGGTATGATAGTCTATGCACAAGCTCAGAAACAGGTGGTTGGCATGTGTATACATGTAGCTATAAGCAAGAGCTTTTTAATGTAGGGAAGAAATTGGGTAAAAAGTCACCCCTAGGCAGGAAATGTAAACCAAAGTAAAAATCCAGGATCTGGGAATACAAAAACACAGAAGCAGAAACCAATAGTTTAGAGCATATATCTACATCAGAAGAAGACAGAACTAATCCTAAAGTTATGTGATGACAGTGTTGAGTGAGGAAAAGCTTTACAATGCCCAGTGGGAAAACAAGGAATAAGAGCTCTGTGCAGTACTAAAAAGTATTCCAAACAGTAGGAGCCTAAACAAAGACAATGCTAATAAACAATCAGTGAAAGCAGAGGATTGTGTAAAAAAAAAACTAATATATTACTTAGAAATTTGTTTTTGGATTATATTTTGCTACTAAAAATAATCAAATGAGATTAAGTGTGGGTTAATGACATAATTTTTCAAATCATATCTTTCAAAGACATCATCTTCTTTACAAATTAAACCCCAAAGGACAGAATAGTGACCGAGCATATTTCATTTTTGATGGGACCCCAGGCTAAATGTTCCCAACGCATTTTTTATTTTTGTCTAACTAACTGACTTCTTCCTTAAAAATTGGAGAGAGAAAGAAATAGGCAGAAATTATCTTCTTTTAAAATATCTATCAAATACACCAACACTCAGATTCTTTGGCATAGGAAGAAAAGACAATTGATAGGGAGAAATATCACTTATCACCACCATCACCAATATTTCACCCCCCAGAACTTCTCACTGGCTAAAATCAAAAGAAGTGGAGAGGTCAATACATGCAAATACTTCCTGACTGTTTAACTGAACAACAGATACAAGCTGCAGAAAAATACCAAAGAAACATAATTTCAGAAAGCTTAAAGAGCAGAGGGAGGGGAAAAAATAGTCCAGGCAGTGTGCACACTGCCTCTTCTGGCAGCGATTACAAAGAACAGCTATAAAATGGAGCCAACAATCATTACCTCCTTGTGGAAGTCAGTCATACAGGAGTGATGCTTCCTCCTGGTTTTGAAGGAAGACAAGTGTTCAGAAGCAAGGTGGAAGACATCCTAGCCAGGAGGAAAAGCAAGCAGAAGCAAGAAAGATCCAAATGGACTTTGAGAAGACGCAAGTTTCACAAGTTAGAGTTTTGATACATGAAAGCACAAAAATAAAGTATATTAACTACCAATAGGTACTGTCCATGGAGATGGGAAAACTGGAAGAGTCGGGTGCTTGAAAGGATGAAGAGCACAGAAGTCTCTTGAGTGTTTGCACTTTTGTACAGGAAGTGCCACCCAGGATGTTAGAAACTCAACATCCGTTTTATAGCGGCAGTCATGGGAATGGATTAGATCATAAAAAGTGAGTAAAGAAGTGTGTGGAGTAAAGCCAAATCTGGACACAACGCAGCAAGGATAGAATGTTGACTTTTCTAGACCTTGAGATAAAAGAGGACGAGAAAAAGTAACTAACAGGTTGTGGTGCAAGGCCAATGAGGCCATTTCATTCACAATGTTCTATGCCCACAGGTAAGCCAGGCAAAGAGTCAGATGGTAGAAACATAGGAAGTAAGCTGGGATAATCGCCTACAAAATAAAGGAAGTAATTATTTCAGTAACCTGGGAAAGGGTATCATCTGTAGGAAACAAAACTAGGAAGTGAAGCAATATGGTCTCACAATGCCCTGTAACTCCTTTTCACTGCTAGGGAATGGTATAGAAAGTTGTCATTGTCTTAAACAAGTGATCAAAGAACACCATAAATAAATGGGGAAATACCATGACATTTGCTGTTTTTAGAGGTTTGTTGTTTGTTTGTTTGTTGTTGTTTCTTTACTAAAAGTGTTTCATCTAAATGCAATAAAACATTTAGATGTAACTTCTACATATAAAAGGCTAGGCATGGAACACTAAATGTAATGATGTTCCAAGGAAATGGCATAACCGGAGTATCAGGTAGAACATTCTTGTCCATTTCTTTCAGACCATTCTAAAGAGAAATCAATGAACACTCTTCCCAGTTGTCTTATTTTAAACCAACCAACTGCAAAACACAATTTTTTAGATAATTTGGGAAATTGAATGTAAAAAATATAATATTAAGAAAATGTCTTGATAAATAGGGTAAATATATTTTATAGGAAATGTTTTACAGAAAAGCCTTTGAAATTAATAAAGTGACATGGCTATATATAAAATACCTTGAAACTTGTAGATGTAGCTGAAACATGACATGGTAACATGTTAGTAATTATTAGCCATACATGATGTATTTATGAGTGTTGTTTTCTATTCTTTCTTGTTTGAGATTTTACATAGTAAAACTTGGCAAAGAGAAGATGGTTTCCAAAACAGAGAGAAGTATTTCTATTCATCTCAGACAGGAATGAGCGAAGAATGAACACAGATATTGATATATTTCTAGCAACAGAGATAGAAAGAGGAGTTGGCTTTCTCATTTCTTTGTGACCTTGTGAAAGAAAGGATGAGATTTGAGGAAAGTGGTCACATAACAGTGAGCAGGATGAAAGTGGACACCAAATGACTCAACTTTATAATTTATTAGGAAAGAGGCTGGTGTGGCCAAGTAGAGGGTCTCTCAGGGAACATTACAAAAGATGGGGCAGAAGAGCCAGAGGACCAAGAAGTCTGTTGTGAGAATGTGCCTCCTAGAAATTACAGGGAACTTTTACTCATGATATCTCAATAAGACTTGTCTACACAAAACCTGAAGAAGGGCAACACTAATAGACATGCTAAACTGGATGTGGGGGAGGGGGGTCTCATTGAGCCTCACCCCCAGAAAACAGAACTACAGACAACCAAGAACTGCTGAGAGAGGGAGAATTAGTCTCCTCAAGGATGAGCCCCTGATGGGTTAGCTAACACCAAGCAGTCAGTCCTGAAATGATACGCATACAAACAAGGCTACATGGATGCAGCAGGTTGTGTTTATATGTTGATGCATATATAAGTAAAAAGAGGCCAGGAACTTGGAAGAGGGTGGCTTATAGAACTAGAAAGAGAATGGGAGAGATGATGTAATTTATTATTACTAAAAAAAATTGAGCCTCAGTTTTGGTATTTATAAAATGTTTTAAAAAAATCAACACAGCTGTTACAAAGATTACAAAGCAATGCAGAAAACTTTTATCAAGAAGGTAGTATGAAACATGAAATATCCATTACTATTATTGGTTTGCAAACATAACTAAGAATTTTCAGACTCTCATAGTCAAAGAAGAAGAAGGCAAAGTTGTAACAACATATCAGGTACAGCATAAGACTGTATAAGCATATAACTTAACTAGTTATAGTTGAAGGCCTTTAACATAAAAGGAAATGGAAACTATTTGGTTAGAGACTGGTAGAAAGGACAGAGAAAGTAAACCAAGAACACAGAACGAAACAAACTGGTATTGAAAGCTAAAGGTGAATCGTGCCAGGGAAGAAGTGGAAAGTACAGGCAGAAAAGCCCTTTAGATAATATTCATGGCATGAATAGAAATATGACTTCACTAGAGCCACTGAGTTAGAGAATTCATTCACTCATTCAACATTTTAAGTTTGTTTAAAGAGCTAATGAGATTCATGTTTGGCTCTAAGTACTGGCAATGATGGTGGGTAACACAGGCTACCTGTCCTTAGAATGCTTAGAGTGCATGCAGTTGGGAATAGGAATGGATATGGTCACTATCCACCCAGTGTCTAGGAACCTACTAAGGCTCTGAGCACTCTTCTAGACTCCTGAGGAACAACAGTGAGCAAAACATTAAAACACTCCACTCTTGTGAGCACACATTCAGGAAAAAGAGAAACATCAGCAGTGGGGAAGCGGCTAAGCAGTTACAGGATATAACTTCAGGTGACTGATAGGGCCAGTGGGTTTAGACAGGCAGGTCAGGGAACATCTTTCTGAGATGAAACCTCAGTAACAGGAAGGATGCAGCTTTTGTTGTGGGGATCTCTAAGTCATGCATTCAAGTAGAAAGCATACATGCAAAGATGCTTAAGTAGACACAAGCTTGGTATATATTAAAGAACAAACACTATAATAAGAATGGGAGCAGATGTCTGTAATTAGATCATAAATAAGAGAGTCATACCATAAATGGTATGCATATAAGAAACAGCTTAGTTTTTACTCCAAAGTTTCCCTTAAGTAAAAAGGAAACGCATTAGAACCCTTAAGTAGAGAAGAAAAGCAGTACAGCACTCGAAGGACTGGACTGAAGTGAACTCGTGTGACTCTGACAGGTTGGCCTTGGGAAGTATGAAGCTGGAGTGGCTGCTAGAATAAAATAAAGCCTTGCCAGGAACGAGAGGCAAAGGAATGTCACTCCTAACATGTGCACAGTCTGGCCCTGGGACACTGTCTGTGAATGTGCTTTCTTACATTGTCTGACATGGTAAACAGGACTGCAGATGTTAGGAATCTGGGAAAGATTACCCTGGGACATTCAGATAAACCCACTGTAATCATAAAGATGCTTCTAAGAGGCAGGTAGGTGCTCAGAGACTATGGTGATACCAAGGAGGGGACATGGGAATGTAAGAGCCCCTAGAAGCTCAAAATGGGGAGGAAACAGATTCTTACCAAGAACCTCCAGAATGAATGCAATCTTCCTGACACACTGACTTTAGTTTACCCAAGAACTGGAAGAGCATAAATTTGTGTTGTCTTAAATCTATCTCGTGGCATTTTCTTCTTAAATCTACCTAATGGCATTTTCTACAGCAACACTATAGAATAAATGCACAGAGTCAAAAAGAGTGATAATAAAAAGAGCTAGCTTTCTTTAGAAGGAATCAGAAGCTATAACTGAAACTGATACATCTGAGTTCATGACTTCATGGACAGAGCCATCTTAGGAGAAGAGGACCATGGTGTAAGTATAATTGGCAAAGGCAGAGTATGGGTGGGGATGTTATAATTGAGTCAAAGAAAACAGTCTGGTCTGATACAGCTACTAAAATAGAAGGATGACTGGGGCATAGGTAAATGAAGCTGAGCAAGGAGGAGTAAGTAAGGGATATCATTGTGAATGGATAGAAAGAGTGCTTGGCATGAGGATCAAACACATTTCAAAAACATCTGTAAAGAAGCAGATGAATACCAGCTTTGTCAGTGATTCAGGGGATACAGGATTGAGAAACTCCTAAAGGGGAAAGGTGACACCAGAAGACAAAGAGGTGGGAGGAAAACCACACTGTAGTATCACAGAAACAATGCAGTGGCCATGACAAGGGCAGCTTCGAAGTCAGGCAGAGTTTTCAGATATCCACAGAGCTGAGTAAGTGATAGGGATAGAAACCAAATTCCAAAACATTCAAGCTAATTGGCAGCAAAGATTTAAGAGACTTGCCAATGGGCCAAACTCCATTCAGAAAGACTGGGGAAATGGAAGAAAAGGAGTGACCGTAGCTGTGTAGAGAAGAGGTGGGAACCAAAGTTCAAAGTTCAAGTGAATGATGTGATGTAAGAACTGGGCCAGGTGTGGTGGTACACAACTATAATCACATTACTTCTACTAAGCTAGAAAGAATATGCTCGTTTCAAGGCAGCATGGACTATACAGTAAGACTTTAAAGAAACAAACACCTCACTAACACTGGGTGTCTCTACCGTGAAGAACAGGAGGGAACAGATCCAAGTTCGGGTAGGTTTGTAAGATTATCACTGTTATAAAGGTCAAGGAGTGGTTGTTCATATAACAATAAAAGTCACAGGGTGAGTAAGAAGATCAGGAGTGGGAAGAAGACACTAAGCCAGGCGGCAAAGTCTTCAATGGCCAGATGGTCGTAAGATAACAGCATTAACAAAGAACTCTTCAGCTTCAGAGAGGTTACATTTTAACCAACCGTATGCTATCACAAACGATTACAGTTTTAAAAAGAAATAGTCTACTCATGTATCTAGGGAAAAGTTGTACCTTCCAGTACAATAGGTATGTGACTGTGAATTGTAGAACATTACATAACTTCTTAGTGTGCATTCTGCCCAGCTATGATAAGAGGATAAGAGGACTTCAAACATCAGACAATGCATGTAAGGTCCTGACCAAGGACTGGTTCCTGACTCTGAGTGCTGCCATGCATTTAGAATGATGATGGCTAATATGGTGCATAGTGTAGACAGCTCAGGGTTAAATCTGCCACAAAATGCTAACAGGGTGTGTGAACTTTGAGGAGCTCATTTTAAAGGAATCACAAACAACTTGGCACTTCTTCTTTTACTTCCACCTGTCCAGTTTCCCCTACTTCATTTCAAGTTTATTCTACATTTGTGTTTCTAACTAAAATGAGGCCTGACATAAAAAGAAAACTGGTATAAAAATGTGCATGAGTTGTTTGCTTTGTAGCCATTCCCTCAAGACAGCTAAGGTTCCCTAGTAAACATAAGTGAACTTTGGGAGCAGAAAGAGCCCAGAAATGTTTAGAGAAAACCACTTAGATATTTGGTATCTAGCATGTGAATCTGGGAAGGATCCATCATTGTAAATGGTAAATGTGGCCATTTTGCAGTATGAATTATGCTAAGTGAATAAATCTACAATTTTGTTACATGCTATGTAGGAAGTTCCTTAATGATCAGCTCAGAGTGAGAACCTTGGCCCTGTCACTGAAGGGCCACCAACAAGCATTATTTTGAATCTGTTGTCATAACTTGCAACTCCTTGCTGGTGAAATGGGTGTTTTGGACAGGTAACTCTGGGAGTTTGTTCTCTTCTGAACCTCATTCCATGTGACTTTCACCATTACTGACTTTTTTTTTGTATCCTCTTGTAATAATAAAACTTAGCTGCAGCTTTTCAGAGAGCTGTTGTCATAGCCACTGAGGTTTATCTGAGATGTCATTATTGCTAATTAAATACATCACCCAATCTATAGGAACATCCTGAGTTCTGAGTTCTCCTAGTAAGTCATTAGTCTCAGAGTTCTTTGAAATCCCCAATATGCATGTTTTATTCTTACCTAGAAAGTATTTTAAAAAACAAAAAACATTGCAATAGTATTAAAATTTACCCTAAAACCTTCAGAATATACATCTGTGTTTATAGGTTTTACATAAACATTAGGGTCCAGTTTTCCATATCAACTCTTTGGGACAAGAGAAAGACACCTATATTGGCTAATTTTGGCTGTCAACTTGATGTATCTGAGGAGGGAGCCAGAATTGGAGAGCTGCCTCCATCAGTTTGACTTACGAGGCTATCTGTAGAGAAATCCCTTGATTGGTAATTGATATAGGACGATTCATCCCACTGGGAAACACCATCCCTAGGGAGGTGGGCTTGGGCTGTATAGGAAAAGTATGTAAGCTTAGAAGGAAGCCCCACATTCATCAGTGTAACTAGAATAGTATTTAAGAATTACAGCACTTAGTCAAAAGACCTAAATGCATCCCATTTACCTTCACCTTAGTAGGTATTTGGGGGCTTGCCCTGTTTCTTCTGTAAACCTATAATAATAGCATCTATCTCAGAAAAAAGCTTAAGGATTAAATATGTTTGTGCGGGAAGTATTTATAACAATGTCTGACACATATTGTTATACATGTGAGGTTATTACTACTTCACATTCAAACTTTATATTTGTGTGTATGTCTCTCTCTGTCTCTATCCTCTCCTCTATCCTCTCCTCTATCAGCCCCCTCTCTTTCCCACCTCCCCTGTGTGGCTTGAATTGAATATTGTTAGCAGTAACTTTACATAATAGTTAGAGTACATTTCCTGAATATATATTTAAAAAAACCCTCAAGTCTTTAAGAAATTATAACCTAGAAACAATAAGTAAAACACAGAGATAAAGATGCAATTTTCTGGTATTCTTAGCATGCAAAAAGCCCTGAGTGGACCCCTGGCATCAAACTAAACCAAACAGGATAACAACAATAACCTAAACAATAATACAGAACTATGTTGGTATTAAGGAAACTGCATAAATTAAATTTCAGGAATAAATTCAACTCTAATGTAAAAGTTTCTTCTCACGCAAGAGTATAAGAATGAAATCTTTAAAATGAAGAATAAAATCTAAAATAAAAAGAATTATGTCTGTGATGACCTGTGGAGCACTTCGACATTGCCAGCACTCTGGAGGTAGAGACAGGAGGATGTCAAGGAATTCAAGATCCTCGTCAGGCACACAGGGAGTTAAAGGCCAAGATACACGAACTCTTTTCACAAAATAAAACCACCAGCAACAATAATGACAAGAGCAAGAAGAGGAACAAAGGCACGTAACAAAGGAGCCACAGCAAGGGCAAACATCAGAAGAAGATGCAGATGATATATGATAACCAGAGTCCATGGGTGCGAGACATGGAACTGTTTTTCCTACCTAAATCTATGTTTTATTATGAATGTACAAAGACGCATTTTACAAGGTACTTCTTCTGTCCTCCACACTTCATCACATGACCAGTGTGGAAAGAGTGGATTATAGAAAGCAGGACTCAATTGTTTGAGCGTCCTCCCAGGTTCCAGTGCCTGGGACAGTTCATGTAAATTTGCATAGACCCTTAGAAAAAAAGGAAGTGTTCAAGGAAACAAAGATCATTAGAATAAAATAGCCACACTTATAAAATTCCTGTTACAGTCCAAGTGAGTTTAAAGAAAAGCTTACAAACAACCAGCATGCCACCAGAAAACTAAATGGTTATGTAATCCTTTCAAGTTCTACATTTTCAGTTATTCAGCACAGAAGAATAATGGCATATGCTAAGTCATAGTAATAAATAATCCATTGCTGCCTTTTATTATTATAGCTACTTAGGACTTTGACCCTATCAGGATGTTAAGGGTCATTAAAAAATGTTATGTAATACACCCATCTCTCAAAGCTCGATGGCAAAGATGCCTATGGAAGCCATAAATCAGAGAGATACCTCATAAGGAGAATACAGAAATCTAGGCAGGAAGGGGCACCTGCTAAGTCGTAATTCACATGTCAAATTATAAACCGCCTTCCTTTGAAAATAGGACTCTAATCATTTACCTTTATCTCCCCATCACTAAATATTTATCTCCAATAGCATATTGTTCCAGGCGAATTACCTCTTTTCTAGGAGCAGAAGGAGTGACATTGGCGGGCAGTATAGTAAAAACTCACCATTGTAAGCACACTGACTGCTGGTTTCTTTTCTTTCTTCTCCTTTTTACTGAAAATAGAGCAGAATAATTAGATGAAACTTTAAAAACCTTATACAAAACCTTGCAATTACTAAATCAACTTACAGAGATTTTGTTAAATGACAAGACAAAATCCAAAATTGACTATTGTTTTAGTCAATAAAAGCATAATGGTATGGCATTTATGCAGTTTAAATGTAAATATATCTTAGAAATCTACTTATGTGGTTACCGATGAGAGCCAGGATTTCAGGATTTTTTGTTTGTTTGTTTTTTTATTTTTTACTTTTTTGGTATTAGATGATATCTTTCTTTCTTTCTTTCTTCCTTTCTTTCTTTCTTTCTTTCTTTCTTTCTTTCTTTCTTTCTTTCTTTCTTTCTTTCTTTCATGTTTTCCTCATTTACATTTCAAATGCTATCCCCTTCCCTAGTTTCCCCTCTGAAAATCCCCTATCCCCTCCTCCCTTCCCCTGCTCCCCAACCCACCCACTCCCATTCCTGGCCCTGGCATTCCCCTATCCTGGGGCATAGAGCCTTCACAGGACCAAGGGCTTCTCCTCCCATTGATGACCAACAAGGCCATCCTCTGCTACATGTGCAGCTAGAGTCACAAGTCCCACCATGTGATTGATGGTTTATTCCCAGGGAGCTCTGGGGTACTGGTTAGTTCATATTGTTGTTCCTCCTATAGGGTTGCAGACCCCTTCAGCTACTTGGGTGCTTTCTCTAGCTCCTTCATTAGGGACCCTGTGAGAGCCAGAATTTTTATATATTCCTCATACCTTAGACATTTCTTAATTTTCCTCACATACACACACTTTTTACAAGACACACACACACTAAACGTGATGTTTTGTATTTTATTCTAATTATGACATAGTTTATGCTTTTAGGATTGGTCCCCTTTACTATCATAGATGTCCTGTCTGTAGACAGAATATTATTCCTGATCATCCCCTTTCCTAATAAAGCTCCGTGACCATCAGACGCTGAACACAACTGCCTAAGAAACACAGTAATTCAATCACCGCGAGGAAATCTCATTGAGACAGGACGTCTGCAGCTCTGAGTGAGCCATTACAGAAAGAGATACAATGTAGAAAAGATGCGCTGTAAGCAATCAGAAAGCTGTCCTTAGACAGAAAGGGTCAGTTCTCAATTTTAAACCCAGATTCAAATATCACACTAACCCATTTTCACTCCATGTAACAGCCACCTAGGATGTAAAAGCAAACTAGCCATAACAAGTCTTATTTCCTTGTGTACAAACACTGTCAGAAAAGAAAAGCCGTGCTTTTACGAGTATTTTTAAGTTCAAAAAGTAAATTTTCCTTTGTTTTTCTTTTGACTAATATTAAAAGAAAACAACATTCAGTAGCTTTCACAATCTATGTCCACTTTACTCTTTTTAGATACTCACTGAATTTGGGTAGACCTGTGGGTCATTGACCCTTGGTACCCCAGGCACAGATTGCACGCCTGGTGTGTGTGTGTGTGTGTGTGTGTGTGTGTGTGTGTGTGTGTGTGTGTGTCTAGCACTCAAATCCTTATGCTTTTTACAGACAGAAGGATCATCTCCATGCTAATAAAAAGCTTTCTAAAGAAAAAGCTTTTTCCTACATTAATTTGGCTTGATGTTAAATGGACACTGAACATACTATATAGAAACATCTTCACATTTGGTTCCACCCTATCCCAGTAAAGAACCAGTCAGTGTCCCAGAAGCCAGGATGAGGAGATAAATAACTATACATGACAGAATTTTAGTTCTAAGCTTTTTTCCATTCTCTAAAACTGATGCTACTTGGAGATGTTATAATAATATCCCAAGCACTAAGTAAACTTTCCTTACACAATTTGTAAACAATTCCAAGGAAGGCAAACTTCATCTTTCTTTCAGGGGTCAGAAAACTGCAGAAGAGTGAAGTCCCACAGCTGGGACAAAAGCCAAGGCAAACTCCTGTAGTTACAGGAATAACCTCCGAGCTGCTAGATACATCCTCAGATGTTCATATTGTAAAAGCCAAGACATCGTATGGCTTGGAAAATTTATTCCCAACTCTCAGCCCTCCTAGATTATCCTCTACCCCTATCGTCAACAACAAATTTTTACAGATCAATTTACTAAACATCACTCTAAGGCACTTATATAGAACTCAGGGCCTAGGTTTTGAACTGCAGGACCATAAGACAAACAAACTCAGCAAATCATTTTTACAAAGAATGTATGCAGATGCATATAGTCCAGGGATCATTTGTTATTCCAGCATTGTCTGTCAACCAAGCTAAATGCTTCACTATGATCCTTATATTATAAAACAGGGGTATTGACAACAGCCTAAAATCAGTGGTGATGAGCAGTTCTTATGGAAAAAAATCTGTTTGAATTAAAATCTGTAGGGAGTGTTGACATTGGTACCCGATGAAGATCTGTGTAGGACTGGACACTACCATTTCCTTCCACAAGATCTCACCTTACTCAAATGTCTAAGTGTTTGTGCTGCACACAGTTCTTTAAACTAGGCTACCTTCCCTCCACTATGTGTCTTCTTTCATTATATAAAGTTTTTATTATTGAAATATGAAATAACAAGAAAATGTAAAGGCTAGTATATAACTCACCTAGATACATAAATTACAACATCTAACAATATTTATCCATGCAAATGGTACATGTTATTAATTGTTAAGATTCTGTCAAACGTTTAAGCTGGAAATATTATATAGTATTCATATATTCTACTCTCATTATCATATCTAAGAAACAAAACTTCAATGTTGAGATTATTTAAAAATCCATCCCACAGAGTTCCCAAGTGTGCTTTCTATAATTTTTTTTCTTTACTGAACTCTGAGTTAGAGCTCACATAACAAGTTTGCTGGTTGTGTAGCCTTACTATCTCTTATACCAGAAATTCCCCCTTACCATGATGGGATCCTATCAAAGGGGTCCCAGGGTTGTATCTACTTTGGACTGAACACAGAAGGCAGTGTGTAGTGAGCAATGGTATTTAGAACCCAGATCTGTTGCTTAGAGCGCTCATTTCTACTCTCCCTTCTGGTGGACTGAAATGAATTCTAACGTCATAAGTCAGCACACTTTGACATGTTTGGTGGCTTCATCAAGTAGGCAAGTTACCTCAGCTTTCTGTCTCAGACGCTATCTGATGACATTCTTAACTTGTGGCCTAAGAGAAGCTTGTGATCTACTTGCTTAATACAGCCTCAAAGACTTAAAAGAGTCACAGGAATGCTAGGTCAGACATAGAGGCAGGTTAATAATAAGGGTATTATGGGGGCTGAAGATTGCCTATGATAATTTTTCAACAGTCTTACCCCTCCCCACCATTAAAGTTCTAATCACTTACTTAGCCTTTGTAGAGATTTGAATATAAGATGTGGCTTCTTTCGGTGGTAATACAACCTTTTTATATAGAAATAGTCATTGAGAGCTAAACAAAATGTTATTTGGATCTCTTTTCCTTCTACCACAAACGTGATATCTATGGTGGCTTTATTAGAAGCAAGATAATGGGCCACAGTGAGCGCCCAAACAGCATATGGCTCAGGTGCGTGAGCGATCAACAGCGCTCATAAAGCCGAGGTCATAAAATAAAAAGATGTGAGCAACGCTGCTCTAGAGGCTGAATTCACAGAATCATTGATTGATCTGTCACACACATTTGAAGGACTGCTCCAAGCGAGGAGTTCCTTCCAAGGGCTGGTTTACATTTCTGAAGTCTGAAATAACACCCACTAATCAAGTACAGTGCTGGAGGCTACAAACTAATTGCCCGAATGTACAAGACAAGTAAAGTACGAAAGTGAAACAATCTGGCTACCTCTTTTTGCCCATCTTTGAGAAGTTCTTGTCTGCTCTTCCCTTAAGGTCCTCTTCAAGTTCCATCACGACCTGGGGAGAAACCACAGTTCATTAGCCAAACACGGGGACCAGAGTTTATGCAAAGCTCACTGCCCCGCAGAGCCCAGTGGTGAGGAGGAGCCCCGCCCTGATGCTGCCGGAGAGGGCCTGGAGGTAACTCACCCGGGGAATCCCGGGAAGCTGTGTCACCTGCGTGGACCGGGTGCTCGGCTCTAGGTCCGGCCACCCCGCCCTGCTGGGTCCCCTCCGCCCTGGCGCGCTCCTCCACCAGCCCCTGGCTGCGAGCTGGGCAGCGAGATCCACAGCACAGGGCTGGCGCGGAAAACACCGTCCTGAAAGCTGATGCTGCGGGTGCTCCTGGAGCGACTTGTGGCTGTCGCCACTTGGTCCCCACAGACTCACGAGGACGCTGACACCCGGACCAGGCTCTGGTATCCGGAACACCCGACCCTTCCTAGGAAATGCTTACCTCACGTGTCTCTACCTCCCGGTTTCCTCTGCAAAGTCCACCAAGATGTAGACTTTGGAAGAAGCGGCTCTGAGTTGAGCAGAGCCTTGGAAGATGGGACCAGCAGCTCCTGGAAACCGCTGTTCCACTGTGCCTGGGCTTTCTGTGGACAGGAGAGTAAATTTAGCATGCTCAATCTACGCCCAGGCGCAGTCCCGCCCAGCCAGTGAGTTTGACCTGGAGGTTAACCAGCTCCCGGCCCAGCTTGACTCAAGTATTATTGCTGGAGAAATTGCGAAACAGGTTGGATTTGTAGATGAAATGTGCAGTCTGGTTTCCCCTCTCAAAGGTCAATTAGACAAACTCATATCCCCGAATCATTAGAGACACACTTGCAAGAGTCTCATCTCTACACGGCCATGCACATGTCTATATATAGAGTTATGTGTTTGTAGATATGCACTTGGCCTTCTGCATTTGGCTAAGTTAAAAGACGTATTCTATGCATAACATCTAACAGACAATTAAACAATGGGTACAGACCTTGCCTGTCAGTAAATTTCCCTTCTTTGAAGCACTCTTGAAAAGGTAAGAGAACCCCCGTGCAGGGGCTTTTCTTCAATATAGTTCACAGTTCCTCAGGTAGATTGGTTTATTTCTTTTATTAAACAAAACAAAGCAAACCAGAAAGAGGACAGTCCCCAGTATATAAATGGAGTATTTCAGTGTAAAATGGTATTTAAAAATATATAATATTTTGAACTTTTAGGTACTAAACCAATGTCCATGTTTTTCCAGGGCATCTGAAATTCTTACAGTTCAATTGGAATTATTAAACATAACTTTTTTTTTCCAGTTTCATCTTATTTTTATTTTATTTTTTTTTCCATTTTTTATTAGGTATTTAACTCATTTACATTTCCAATGCTATACCAAAAGTCCCCCATATCCACCCACCCCCACTCCCCTGCCCACCCACTCCCCCTTTTTGGCCCTGGTATTCCCCTGTACTGGGGCATATAAAGTTTGCAAGTCCAATGGGCCTCTCTTTCCAGTGATGGCCGACTAGGCCATCTTTTGATATATATGCAGCTAGAGTCAAGAGCTCCGGGGTACTGGTTAGCTCATAATGTTGTTCCACCTATAGGGTTGCAGATCCCTTTAGCTCCTTGGCTACTTTCTCTAGCTCCTCCATTGGGAGCCCTATGATCCATCCATTAGCTGACTGTGAGCATCCACTTCTGTGTTTGCTGGGCCCCGGCATAGTCTCACAAGAGACAGCTACATCTGCGTCCTTTCAATAAAATCTTGCTAGTGTATGCAATGGTGTCAGCGTTTGGATGCTGATTATGGGGTGGATCCCTGGCTATGGCAGTCTCTACATGGTCCATCCTTTCATCTCAGCTCCAAACTCCGTCTCTGTAACTCCTTCCATGGGTGTTTTGTTCCCAAATCTAAGGAGGGGCATAGTGTCCACACTTCAGTCTTCATTCTCCTTGAGTTTCATGTGTTTAGCAAATTATATCTTATATCTTGGGTATCCTAGGTTTGGGGCTAATATCCACTTATCAGTGAATACATATTGTGTGAGTTTCTTTGTGAATGTGTTACCTCACTCAGGATGATGCCCCCCAGGTCCATCCATTTGGCTAGGAATTTCATAAATTCATTCTTTTTAATAGCTGAGTAGTACTCCATTGTGTAGATGTACCACATTTTCTGTATCCATTCCTCTGTTGAGGGGCATCTAGGTTCTTTCCAGCTTCTGGCTATTATAAATAAGGCTGCTATGAACATAGTGGAGCATGTGTCCTTCTTACCTGTTGGGGCATCTTCTGGATATATGCCCAGGAGAGGTATTGCTGGATCCTCCGAGAGTACTATGTCCAGTTTTCTGAGGAACCGCCAGACTGATTTCCAGAGTGGTTGTACAAGCCTGCACTCCCACCAACAATGGAGGAGTGTTCCTCTTTCTCCACATCCTCGCCAGCATCTGCTGTCACCTGAATTTTTGATCTTAGCCATTCTGACTGGTGTGAGGTGGAATCTCAGGGTTGTTTTGATTTGCATTTCCCTGATGATTAAGGATGTTGAACATTTTTTCAGGTGTTTCTCTGCCATTCGGTATTCCTCAGGTGAGAATTCTTTGTTCAGTTCTGAGCCCCATTTTTTAATGGGGTTATTTGATTTTCTGAAGTCCACCTTCTTGAGTTCTTTATATATGTTGGATATTAGTCCCCTATCTGATTTAGGATAGGTAAAGATCCTTTCCCAATCTGTTGGTGGTCTTTTTGTCTTATTGACGGTGTCTTTTGCCTTGCAGAAACTTTGGAGTTTCATTAGGTCCCATTTGTCGATTCTTGATCTTACAGCACAAGCCATTGCTGTTCTGTTCAGGAATTTTTCCCCTGTACCCATATCTTCAAGGCTTTTCCCCACTTTCTCCTCTATAAGTTTCAGTGTCTCTGGTTTTATGTGAAGTTCCTTGATCCACTTAGATTTGACCTTAGTACAAGGAGATAAGTATGGATCGATTCGCATTCTTCTACACGATAACAACCAGTTGTGCCAGCACCAATTGTTGAAAATGCTGTCTTTCTTCCACTGGATGGTTTTAGCTCCCTTGTCGAAGATCAAGTGACCATAGGTGTGTGGGTTCATTTCTGGATCTTCAATTCTATTCCATTGGTCTACTTGTCTGTCTCTATACCAGTACCATGCAGTTTTTATCACAATTGCTCTGTAGTAAAGCTTTAGGTCTGGCATGGTGATTCCGCCAGAAGTTCTTTTATCCTTGAGAAGACTTTTTGCTATCCTAGGTTTTTTGTTATTCCAGACAAATTTGCAAATTGCTCCTTCCAATTCGTTGAAGAATTGAGTTGGAATTTTGATGGGGATTGCATTGAATCTGTAGATTGCTTTTGGCAAGATAGCCATTTTTACAATGTTGATCCTGCCAATCCATGAGCATGGGAGATCTTTCCATCTTCTGAGATCTTCTTTAATTTCTTTCTTCAGAGATTTGAAGTTTTTATCATACAGATCTTTCACCTCCTTAGTTAGAGTCACGCCAAGATATTTTATATTATTTGTGACTATTGAGAAGGGTGTTGTTTCCCTAATTTCTTTCTCAGCCTGTTTATTCTTTGTATAGAGAAAGGCCATTGACTTGTTTGAGTTTATTTCATATCCAGCTACTTCACCGAAGCTGTTTATCAGGTTTAGGAGTTCTCTGGTAGAATTTTTAGGGTCACTTATATATACTATCATATCATCTGCAAAAAGTGATATTTTGACTTCCTCTTTTCCAATTTGTATCCCCTTGATCTCCTTTTGTTGTCGAATTGCTCTGGCTAATACTTCAAGTACTATGTTGAAAAGGTAGGGAGAAAGTGGGCAGCCTTGTCTAGTCCCTGATTTTAGTGGGATTGCTTCCAGCTTCTCTCCATTTACTTTGATGTTGGCTACTGGTTTGCTGTAGATTGCTTTTATCATGTTTAGGTATGGGCCTTGAATTCCTGATCTTTCCAAAACTTTTATCATGAATGGGTGTTGGATCTTGTCAAATGCTTTTTCTGCATCTAACGAGATGATCATGTGGTTTTTGTCTTTGAGTTTGTTTATATAATGGATTACATTGATGGATTTTCGTATAATAAACCATCCCTGCATCCCTGGAATAAAACCTACTTGGTCAGGATGGATGATTGCTTTAATGTGTTCTTGGATTCGGTTAGCGAGAATTTTATTGAGGATTTTTGCATCGATATTCATAAGAGAAATTGGTCTGAAGTTCTCTATCTTTGTTGGATCTTTCTGTGGTTTAGGTATCAGAGTAATAGTGGCTTCATAAAATGAGTTGGGTAGAGTACCTTCTACTTCTATTTTGTGAAATAGTTTGTGCAGAATTGGAATTAGATCTTCTTTGAAGGTCTGATAGAACTCTGCACTAAACCCATCTGGTCCTGGGCTTTTTTTGGTTGGGAGACTATTAATAACTGCTTCTATTTCTTTAGGTGATATGGGACTGTTTAGATGGTCAACTTGATCCTGATTCAACTTTGGTACCTGGTATCTGTCCAGAAATTTGTCCATTTCGTCCAGGTTTTCCAGTTTTGTTGAGTATAGCCTTTTGTAGAAGGATCTGATGGTGTTTTGGATTTCTTCAGGATCTGTTGTTATGTCTCCCTTTTCATTTCTGATTTTGTTAATTAGGATTTTGTCCCTGTGCCCTTTAGTGAGTCTACCTAAGGGTTTATCTATCTTGTTGATTTTCTCAAAGAACCAACTCCTCGTTTGGTTAATTCTTTGAATAGTTCTTCTTGTTTCCACTTGGTTGATTTCACCCCTGAGTTTGGTTATTTCCTGCCGTCTACTCCTCTTGGGTGAATTTGCTTCCTTTTTTTCTAGGGCTTTTAGATGTGTTGTCAAGCTGCTAGTATGTGCTGTCTCCCGTTTCTTCTTGGAGGCACTCAGCGCTATGAGTTTCCCTCTTAGAAATGCTTTCATTGTGTCCCATAGGTTTGGGTACGTTGTGGCTTCATTTTCATTAAACTCTAAAAAGTCTTTAATTTCTTTCTTTATTCCTTCCTTGACCAAGGTATCATTGAGAAGAGTGTTATTCAGTTTCCACGTGAATGTTGGCTTTCCATTATTTATGTTGTTATTGAAGATCAGTCTTAGGCCATGGTGGTCTGATAGGATACATGGGACAATTTCAATATTTTTGTATCTATTGAGGCCTGTTTTGTGACCAATTATATGGTCAATTTTGGAGAAGGTCCCGTGAGGTGCTGAGAAGAAGGTATATCCTTTTGTTTTAGGATAAAATGTTCTGTAGATATCTGTCAGGTCCATTTGTTTCATAACTTCTGTTAGTTTCACTGTGTCCCTGTTTAGTTTCTGTTTCCACGATCTGTCCTTTGAAGAAAGTGGTGTGTTGAAGTCTCCCACTATTATTGTGTGAGGTGCAATGTATGCTTTGAGCTTTACTAAAGTGTCTCTAATGAATGTGGCTGCCCTTGCATTTGGTGCGTAGATATTCAGAATTGAGAGTTCCTCTTGGAGGATTTTACCTTTGATGAGTATGAAGTGTCCCTCCTTGTCTTTTTTGATAACTTTGGGTTGGAAGTCGATTTTATCCGATATTAAAATGGCTACTCCAGCTTGTTTCTTCAGTCCATTTGCTTGGAAAATTGTTTTCCAGCCTTTCACTCTGAGGTAGTGTCTGTCTTTTTCCCTGAGATGGGTTTCCTGTAAGCAGCAGAATGTTGGGTCCTGTTTGTGTAGCCAGTCTGTTAGTCTATGTCTTTTTATTGGGGAATTGAGTCCATTGATATTAAGAGATATTAAGGAAAAGTAATTGTTGCTCCCTTTTATTTTTGTTGTTAGAGTTGGCATTCTGTTCTTGTGGCTGTCTTCTTTTTGGTTTGTTGAATGATTACTTTCTTGGTTGTTCTAGGGCGTGATTTCCGTCCTTGTATTGCTTCTTTTCTGTTATTATCCTTTGAAGGGCTGGATTCGTGGAAAGATATTGTGTGAACTTGGTTTTGTCGTGGAATACTTTGGTTTCTCCATCTATGGTAATTGAGAGTTTGGCCGGGTATAGTAGCCTGGGCTGGCATTTGTGTTCTCTTAGTGTCTGTATAACATCTGTCCAGGCTCTTCTGGCTTTCATAGTCTCTGGTGAAAAGTCTGGTGTAATTCTGATAGGCCTTCCTTTATATGTTACTTGACCTTTCTCCCTTACTGCTTTTAATATTCTATCTTTATTTAGTGCATTTGTTGTTCTGATTATTATGTGTCGGGAGGAATTTCTTTTCTGGTCCAGTCTATTTGGAGTTCTGTATGCTTCTTGTATGATCATGGGCATCTCTTTTTTTATGTTTGGGAAGTTTTCTTCTATTATTTTGTTGAAGATATTAGCTGGCCCTTTAAGTTGAAAATCTTCATTCTCATCAATTCCTATTATCCGTAGGTTTGGTCTTCTCATTGTGTCCTGGATTACCTGGATGTTTTGAGTTAGGATCCTTTTGCATTTTGTATTTTCTTTGACTGTTGTGTCGATGTTCTCTATGGAATCTTCTGCACCTGAGATTCTCTCTTCCATTTCTTGTATTCTGTTGCTGATGCTCGCATCTATGGTTCCAGATCTCTTTCCTAGGGTTTCTATCTCCAGCGTTGCCTCGCTTTGGGTTTTCTTTATTGTGTCTACTTCCCCTTTTAGTTCTAGTATGGTTTTGTTCATTTCCATCACCTGTTTGGCTGTGTTTTCCTGCTTTTCTTTAAGAGCCTGTAACTCTTTAGCAGTGCTCTCCTGTAAATCTTTAAGTGACTTATGAAAGTCCTTCTTGATGTCCTCTATCATCATCATGAGAAATGTTTTTAAATCTGGGTCTAGATTTTCGGTTGTGTTGGGGTGCCCAGGACTAGGTGGGGTGGGAGTGCTGCGTTCTGATGATGGTGAGTGGTCTTGATTTCTGTTAGTAGGATTCTTACGTTTGCCTTTCGCCATCTGGTAATCTCTGAAGCTAGCTGTTTTAGTTGTCACTGTTAAGAGCTTGTTCTTCAGGTGACTCTGTTAGCCTCTATGAGCAGACCTGGAGGGTAGCACTCTCCTTAGTTTCAGTGGGCAGAGTATTCTCTGCAGGCAAGCTCTCTTCTTGCAAGGCAGGTACCCAGATATCTGGTGTTCGAACCAGACTCCTGGCAGAAGTTGTGTTCCACTCACTAGAGGTCTTAGGATCACGTGTGGAATCCTGTGTGGGCCCTTGCGGGTGTCAGGCGACTCAGCTGGCAAGGTAGCCGGGGCTCGAGTGGAGCGGAAGGGGTTTGTGCCCCAGATCAAGCCCGGGTAGCCTGCTTCCCTATGTACCGCAGTCTCAAGTTCCACGCGATTGGATTGGGGTAGGCGCTGTGTTCCACTCACCAGAGGTCTTAGGGTCCCGTGGGGAGTCCCGTGTGGGCCCTTGCGGGTGTTGGGCAAGACTCTGCTGTCAAGGTAGCCCGGGGCTCGAGTCTCAAGTCGAGCGGAAGGGACTTGTGCCCCAGAACAGGCCCGGGTAGCCTGCTTCCCTATGTACCGCAGTCTCAAGTTCCGCGCGATTGGATTGGAGCAGGCACTGTGATCCACTCACCAGAGGTCTTAGGGTCCCGTGGGGAGTCCCGTGTGGACCCTTGCGGGTGTTGGGCAAGACTCTGCTGGCAAGGTAGCCCGGGGCTCGAGTCTCGAGTCGAGCGGAAGGGACTTGTGCCTAAACATAACTTTTTAACACATGGCTTTAGTCGCTATTTCTTTCTGTGCTTACATTTTATATTCTTCCTGAATTTTCTTCAAACCGACCAGAAGTAACCGCAGCCTTTCCAGTTCAGATTCACAGATCAATTTTAACCCTTTTGCACAACATAGCTGGTTTATAACCTCTAATTTGCAGTACCTGGCTTATACCTATGCCTCTGGACTTGCTGCAAGTATTGAGGAAAAAAAGAAAATCCTTTCATTCCTTCTGCAGAGTGTGAAAGTGTATCTTCCTCCTTTGATAGATTTCAAAGCCATTTTTATACCTTTTACCCCAAAATGTCCTTGTTTTGACTCTTTTAGGATACATGTAATTGATTTTAAAAAAACTAATACTGTTACAGACTTTCTAATAGATCACTAGTTTTTTGGGGGAGGGGAGGGTGTTCTCTTTTCTAATTGCGTGTGCTCATGTACAGCATCCTCGTTTATGTTTCTGCTACTTCTGCACTCTTCCAACCCTAGAGATCCCATCTCTCCTATATTTGGTTCTGTACACACTTGAAGGAACAAAACCGCACCAAGTACTTCAAAGGGATACACTTAATTCAATCCTCACAGGAACTGATGAAGTTGTGACTATTTTTTGTTTTTCTTAGTTCTCAGCAGAGGAAGCAGGTCTACATTGTTTGTCAAATGCCACACAGCCAGGAAGCATCGGACCCAGGATGTGAAAGTGTCTTCATAACTATCCCCCCTTTGTTCTTTCCTTCCTTCCTTTTTGGGGAGTGAGGGATGGGTTGATGAGGAGTGTCTCTGTATGCATTTTCAAATTGATGGTGAGCTGTCATTATCCCAGTCTTAGTCTCTGGAATGTGTGGATTACAGGCAAGTACCATCATACCTTTACCATAATTACCTACACTGTAGAACATGGCTATAGTACATTATTCTCTTCCTTTTCTAGTCTCACAAAACTTCACCTGAGGACTCAACTTGAGAAAAGCTATGATGGACCCTGGCCACCAACTACATCACATCTAATAATTCACTAGGTTTTAAGGATTGCAACATAGTATCTCTTTCTACTGACTTTTTTTTTTTTCATTTTTTTTCCAGACAGGGTTTCTCTGTGTAGCACTGGCTGTCCTGAAACTCACTCTGTAGGCCAGGCTGGCCTCAAACTCAGAAATTCGCCTACCTCTGTCTCCCAAGTGCTGAGATTAAAGGCGTGTGCCACCACGCCCGGCTTCTACTGACTTTTTAACCTCATTTCTTTAAACCATCTCCCCCATACATCATGCTCAATTCATTTCAACTAATTCACTGTACCTCTCAGGTAGAGCTGTTGCATTCTGCTTTTCTACACATAAACCTCTCCATTTTGAAGATTTAGAGCCAATGCAGTAGGATTTAGAGGCTGGGCTTTAGGGAAGTGGCTGGGTCAAGGGGCTCTGACCTAATGAACGGATGGGCCCGCTGAAGGGTTCCCACTGTGGTGGACTATTTAACTGAAATTTAGAAGGTCAGACTTAGATCAAGGGAGGTCATTGGGGTCTGTCCTGAAAAAGTATGTCTTGTCCTGGTCTCCCTCCACTGCCCCTCACTTCCTAACTGCCATGGCTCGAACAAGGGTGCTCTGCTGAATAACTTCAGCCATGACTCTCTACTTCCCCCAGCCTGTAGACCGACATCTCTGAAATCACAAATCCAGGTAAACCTTTTCTTCTTTGATTTTGTTTCTCTGAGATATTTTGTAACAGCAACGTAAAACTAGCATGCTTTCTCCTAAGATTAATTACTCCAGTTCTTCTTACAACCTTCTAGTGAACTGTGTCTCTTTCCTTGATTCCTCTAAGAATTTTCTCTATTTCTAATGCTTCTATTTATCTACTTTAAACCCAAGTGTAATATAGCCTGAAAGAGGAACACCTTGATGAACTTATTTGACTTGAGGCTGAGAAAGACTATAACAGGATCACTGCAAAACAAATGATTCACTTGTGCTGACAATAAAAAAGCTACAATATTACGGCATTCAACTCACTCATAGCTGAGTTTTATGTGTGAAGGATATATGGCAAGGACGTTGAACGACTATATAAAACTCAGGCTATATTCCAGCACCAGATTGCTTTTTAAAATCCTACATTAGAAAACTCCCAGCTCTTGGGTCAGCAAGATTTCTCAGTAGAGAAAGGTACTTTCCATCAAGGCTGACAATACATGTTATTTCTCAGAACACACATGACAGAAGAGACTCTCCCATGTTGTCCTCTGACCTCTGTATGGATTCACACAAACAAACAAATAAATACATGTAATCTTTTTACTTAAAAAAAAAAACTACATTTTTAAATTTGGTAATTTCCAAGGAGGCTGTCCTGCTATCATTTAGCCTATAATTCAACAATTGCAGCTCAGGCAAAATGGTGATGATGATTAAAGAACCCTTCACCTATTCCAAATTAGCTTTACTTTTAATTTGATACTTACTAGTATTCTATATGGAAATGGGTTTTTTGTTATTAGTGCCTCGTGTAAAGAGTACACATCTTCTTATTTAGAACACCATGTGCTAAGGGCGTGGTGCTATGGAAAGCTTACTGAGGTTGAACTGGTAGGTTACCTGCCCGCACCGTCCTTAGGGTGCTCTGGGGATTTTTCCACCACCAAGCATCTTCTCCTAGATCCTCTACAACTTTCAAACTCCATTAGACTCACCAGCCCCCCACCCCCACCTGGGGAGGTACTGTCTTCTAAACCTTCTTTTAAGTGACTGACAGAATAAAAAGAATAAAGGAATAAGGTCTTTTACTTTTTTTTTTTCCTTTGCAGTGGGGTTGGGGAAGGATGAGAACGAAGTGGGCTAAGGAAGGCCTAATCCCGTTTCATTAATTGTTGCTGGATACCTCTGGACAAGTATACCTTTGGATACCTCTCAAAGCATAGACTTCAACATCATTAAAACAGAGACAATAGGAGGATCTATCTCTCCAAGGAACAAACAAGGCAAGTTTTAGAAAATGGACAGTATAAAGCATGTAATTACATACATTTCCTAATAATGATGACCAGTGAATTCCAAGACAAGAGTAAAACATAAAGACTCAGCTTAAAGTTGTAAAGCCTGAAAGGGGCCCCGAAGGACACTGAAAGTAGATAGAATGCCCTGAATTCAAGGGTCTCCAGTCTTTCATTGGTTCCATTGATCCTAGTACCTTAGTTCCCAGAGTAGTTTGGGCAACTGGCAAGAAACTGGGCAAGTTATGCTTATCTAACGCTAGAAAAATTATTTTTTTGAAACTCAAGTTCCCCCTTTTTAAAATAACTCATTGAATGAAAGAGCAGTTGTCTAGTACCTGAATGGTTAAAATCTTAGGTAGGTAGGTTATTTGTGTTGTTGCCATTATTAATATACTAGTGAGTAATTTAATTAAGAGTTTCTATTCAAACTGAGATATAAGCTTGGTTGTGTAAACTTGTAATATTTAGGAGGTAAACTCACGATCAAGAGTTCAAAGCCAGCTGGGCAGTGGTGGTGGATGCCTTTAATCCCAGCACTGAGAAGCCAGAGGCATACAAATCTTTGAGTCCGAGGCCATCCTGATCTACAGAGTGAGTTCCAGAAACAGCCAGGGCTACACAGAGAATTTCTGTCTCTGTCTCTGTCTCTGTCTCTGTCTCTCTCTCTCTCTCACACACACACACACACACTCACACACACACAAACACCAAACGAACAAACAAACAAACAGCTCAAAGCCACCCTGAACACATAGAAGGACATTGTCACAAAAATTTTGATAAATAATATTGTTGTCTTAAACCCTTGTTAATTTGTCCTCAAGAGACTCCTTAAGAAACTTTCTTTAGATATTCAACTAATATTCAGTTGTACTAATGCTAGTATGTGTCTATATCTTTCTTATCTTAGTTTATAGGCAAACCTTTTACCCTCAGACATCAGCACTAAGAAATTCCTGATGTAAATATAACATTATCTTTAAAAGTTATTTTTTTACCCTTGGCAGGGTTCATAAAAAGCATCATTTCCTGTTTAGCTTTTTTCAATTGCTTTATGATTCATAGACTTTGAACTTGCCTAATCTCAAATGAACTTTCCCTTGAGAACAAGGTGAAATCAGTTCAGTGAGCCAGTGTTCATCCATTTATTTTTTCCCCAAGTTTTGTATTATTTGGATGATATATCTATTTAAAACATACTTCCATAAGTAAAAATTGTTCGAGATATGGATTTATTTTCAATTACAGCTCATTTTACAATATAAACTTGTTAGTAAATACTTTTTTTTTAAGTTTGTATGAGGACTTCACTTAACAATGTTAACAAGTGAGTACCTCCTAGATTTTACATGCTGGCCTAGATAATATAACACATATATATCAGAATATAACAGGAAGCAAACAAAAACTTCTGTTAGGATATGTTGATTAGTGCATCCAGGCAGCGAGACTGACGTTTAATAAGTGATTCAGTGTGTTCAAAGGTGGAAAGTATTGTGGAGACAAACAGAGAGGGAAGAAGGCTGGCAGCTGTATGTAGGTAGAGATGCCAAATTTAAAAAGTATGGTCAGGGAAGATCTGATCGAGGAAGTAGCATTTAACCAAGATAGGAAAGAGCTGCAGGCAGTTTTGAGTGGTGCCGGTAAGATTCTGGACTTTTTGGAGTTTAATGAAAATGAAGCCACAACATATCCAAACTTATGGGACACAATGAAAACATTTCTAAGAGGGAAACTCATAGCTCTGAGTGCCTCCAAAAAGAAACTAGAGAGAGCATACATTAGCAGCTTGACAACACACATAAAAGCTCTAGAACAAAAGGAAGCAAATTCACCCAAGAGGAGTAGACACCAGGAAATAATCAAACTCAGGGGTGAAATCAACCAAGTGGAAACAAAAAGGACTATTCAAAGAATCAACCAAACAAGGAGCTGGTTCTTTGACAAAATCAACAAGATAGATAAACACTTAGCCAGACTCACTAGAGGGCACAGGGAAAGCATCCTAATTAACAAAATCAGAAGTGAAAAGGGAGACATAACAACAGATCCTGAAGAAATCCAAAACACCATCAGATCCTTCTACAAAAGGCTATACTCAACAAAACTGGAGAACCTGGATGAAATGGACAAGTTTCTAGACAGATACCAGGTACCAAAGTTGAATCAAGATCAGGTTAATGATCTAAACAGTCCTATATCCCCTAAAGAAATAGAAGCAGTCATTAATAGTCTCCCAACCAAAAAAAAAGCCCACGAGCAGATGGGTTTAGTGCAGAGTTCTATCAGACCTTCAAAGAAGATCTAATCCCAGTTCTTCACAAACTATTCCACAAAATAGAAACAGAAGGTACTTTACCCAACTCATTCTATGAAGCCACAATTACTAAACCACAAAAAGACCCAACAAAGACAGAGAACTTCAGACCAATTTCCCTTATGAATATCAATGCAAAAATCCTCAATAAAGTTCTTGCTAACCGAATCCAAGAACACATCAAAACAATCATCCATCCTGACCAAGTAGGTTTCATTCCAGGGATGCAGGGCAGGTTCAATATACGGAAATCCATCAACGTAATCCAGTACATAAACAAACTCAAAGACAAAAACCACATGACCATCTCGTTAGACGGGAAAGAGCATTTGATAAAATTCAACACCAATTCATGATAAAAGTCTTGGAAAGATCAGGAATTCAAGGCCCATACCTAAACATGATAAAAGCAATCTACAGCAAACCAGTAGCCAGCATCAAAGTAAATGGTGAGAAGCTGGAAGCAATCCCACTAAAATCAGGGATTAGACAAGGCTGTCCACTCTCGAACTACCTATTCAACATAGTACTTGAAGTCCTAGCCAGAGCAATTAGACAACAAAAGGAGATCAAGGGGATACAAATTGGAAAAGAAGAAGTCAAAATATCACTTTTTGCAGATGATATGATAATATATAAAATTCCACCAGAGAACTCCTAAGCCTGATAAACAGCTTCAATGAAGTAGCTGGATATAAAATTAAGTCAAACAAGTCAATGGCCTTTCTGTACACAAAGGATAAACTGGCTGAGAAAGAAATTAGGGAAACAACACCCTTCTCAATAGTCACAAATAATATAAAATACCTAGGCATGACTCTAACTAAGGAAGTGAAAGATTCTGTATGATAAGAACTTCAAGTCTCTGAAGAAAGAAATTAAAGAAGATCTCAGAAGATGGAAAGATCTCCCATGCTCATGGATTGGCAGGATCAATATAGTAAAAATGGCTATCATGCCAAAAGCAATCTACAGATTCAATGCAATCACCATCAAAATTCCAACTCAATTCATCAATGAATTAGAAAGGGCAATCAGCAGATTCATCTGGAATAACAAAAAAACATAGGATAGCAAAAACTCTTCTTAAAGATAAAAGAACCTCTGGTGGAATCACCATGCCTGACCTAAAGCTGTACTACAGAGCAATTGTGATAAAAACTGCATGGTACTGGTATAGTGACAGACAAGTAGACCAATGGAATAGAATTGAAGACCCAGAGATTAACCCACACACCTATGGTCACTTGATTTTTGACAAGGGAGCTAAAACTATCCAGTGGAAAAAAGACAGCATTTTCAACAAATGGTGCTGGCACAACTGGCTGTTATCATGTAGAAGAATGGGAATTGATCCATTTCTATCTCCTTGTACTAAGGTCAAATCTAAGTGGATTAAGGAATTCCACGTAAAACCAGAGACACTGAAACTTATAGAGGAGAAAGTAGGGAAAAGCCTCGAAGATATGGGTACAGGGGAAAAATTCCTAAATAGAACAGCAATGGCTTGTGCTATAAGATCGATAATCGATAAATGGGACCTCATAAAGTTGCAAAGCTTCTCTAAGGCAAAAGACACCATCAATAAGACAAAAAGACCACCAACAGATTGGGAAAGGATCTTTACCTATTCTAAATCAGATAGGGGACTAATATCCAATATATATATAAAGAACTGAAGAAGGTGGCCTCCAGAAAATCAGATAACCCCATTAAAAATGGGGCTCAGAGGTGAACAAAGAATTCTCACCTGAGGAAAACTGAATGGCAGAGAAGCACCTGAAAAAATGTTCAACATCCTTAATCATCAGGGAAATGCAAATTCAAAACAACCCTGAGATTCCACCTCACACCAATCAGAATGGCTAAGATAAAAAATTCAGGTGTCAGCAGATACTGGCGAGGATGTGGAGAAAGAGGAACACTCCTCCATTGTTGGTGGGATTGCAAGCTTGTATAACCACTCTGGAAATCAGTCTGGTGGTTCCTCAGAAAATTGGACATAGTACTACCAGAGGATCCCACAATACCTTTCCTGGGCATATATCCAGAAGATGTTCCAACCAGTAAGAAGGACACATGCTCCACTATGTTCATAGCAGCCTTATTTATAATAGCCAGAAGCTGGAAAGAACCCAGATGCCCCTCGACAGAGGAATGGATACAGAAAATGTGGTACATTTACACAATGGAGTACTACTCAGCTATTAAAAACAATGAATTTATGTAATTCCTAGGCAAATGGATGGACCTGGAGGGCATCATCCTGAGTGAGGTAACCCAATCACAAAGGAACTCACACAATATGTACTCACTGATAAGTGGATATTAGCCCAGAAACTTAGGATACCCAAGATATAAGATACAATTTGCTAAATGCAGGAAACTCAAGAAGAACGAAGACCAAAGTGTGGACACTTTGCCCCTTCTTAGAATTGGGAACATAACACCCATGGAAGGCGTTACAGAGACAAAGTTTGGAGCTGTGACGAAAGGATGGACCATCTAGAGCCTGCCATACCCGGGGATCCATCCCATAATCAGCTTCCAAACGCTGACACCATTGCATACACCAGCAAGATTTTGCTGAAAGGACCCAGATAGAGCATTTCTTGTAATACTATGCCAGGGCCTGGCAAACACAGAAGTGGATGCTCAGAGTCAGCCCTTGGATGGACCACAGGGCCCCCAATGGAGGAACTAGAGAAAGTACCCAAGGAGCTAAAGGGATCTGCAACCCTATAGGTGGAACAACAATATGGACTAACCAGTACCCCCTTGAGCGCGTGTCTCTAGCTGCATATGTATCAGAGGATGGCCTAGTCGGCTATCAGTGGAAAGAGAGGCCCATTAGTGATGCAGACTTTATCTGCCTCAGTGCAGGGGAACGCCAGGGCCGGGAAGTGGGAGTGGGGGGTGGGGGAGTGGGTGGGGGAGTGTGTGTGGGACTTTTGGGATAGCATTGGAAATGTAAATGAAATAAATACCCAATAAAAGAAAAAGAAAAAAAGATTCTGGAAATATTCAAAAATGAACTCTTAACCTTGTTTAGCATGGGTTCTACTATAGGATGTTTCTCTCATACAAGTGTTTCTAGATGTGTGGGCTTGGAAAACAACTTCTGCAGTTCTGCATTATGCCGAGTCGCTGAAGAACCAGTGCTACGCCGCCAGATAGAAAGATGGCTATGTTAACAACCTTGGGGGGGGGGGTGTCTTAGAGCTCGATGTTCTAATGGGCAGATATGAACTTGGCAAATGTGGGATATGTGTTGAAGGGACAGGGTAGTTCCGTTCTGCAGATGTTTCCTTTCCACATCCAGTTTCTCTCATCTTGACCTTCCTTTTGCCATTGATCAGACAGGCTAGCCCATCTTCCTTGCCACTCCTCCGTATCCCTTAGAAAGGATGTCAGTACAAGAAGGTAGACTATAAAGCAAACAATCTATTTGCCTTTCTAGTGTCTGTCTCCCAGGTACCTAGGATTCAACCTCCAGAAAATCAAGTGATAAATTATCTTTAAAATAAATAAAATAATATTAACATAAAAATGTAGGATGATGCTCACCAGTACTCTAAAATAAATTATTATACCTTTCATTTATCCTGTGGCTTTCCTGAGGTCGTGGATAAATTGTAATGCTGATCTTTCCAAGAGAGGAGCTCTGTAATTCTGCTAAATATTTAGATGTGACATCTCTATTGTTTGGCATATTGTGCAACAACTTTGTTGTGCTTGTAGTACTCACCGCACATCATGCTACAGTGTTTATGTAGGAAGAAGTTTAATTTTACAGTATCAATTCTACTATCACACTAAACTTTGTTCCTTTTATTTTACTTGACTACAATATAGTACAATCAAATAGTTCCCATCAAATCTGGCATGTTGTCCTTGTTGTCACATAAAAGTATCTTTTATTCTCATGTTCTAATTGCCATCTCAGAAGCTTACCACCTCTGTCTGTAACATAGGCCTTGTCATGGAAGCTTCTAGACTCTATCTAATCTAATCTAGGCCTAGAACGTACATCAGAAGAAGCTCACCCCTTCTTACTCTTTCTGAACTCTGGATGGCTGATTCAACTCAGCTGTTCTGGCTCAAACTCCTATCCAGGATGACTGATTCAATCTGGCTCCTCTAGGTTTCTCCTGAATTGGTCTGCTTGACCTCATACTAACTATGGAAATCTGTTCTAATATTCTGGCTCGTTCTCATTCTCTGGATTATTTTGTCTTCAGCTTGTTGTCCCTTCAATCTGTCTCTCTATAACTGTCCTAGTAAATTTGCCTCCTCCTCTCTCTGGACTGCCCCTAAAGTAGTTTCCCTTTCCTCTCACTTCTTCTAAAAGCCGGTCATATCAGATTCTGTCAAATCTTTCTCTGATTTATCACCTTGTCTACCACTCGATTAGACATCACTTTCACACTTGGGTGCCTCCTTGTAAAAACCAACTTTACCTACATCTTTTGGGATTAAAGGTGTGTACTAAGGGTGTGTCTGTATTCCAGCAAGGGGTATTAAAGATGTGTGTTAAGGGATGAGCCATACCACAATTAGAAACAGGTTGTTTGTTTTTTTTTTCAGTAAATAACACAATCTCAGGGTTCCCAGGGTGATCAAATATCCTCCAACATTGCCATATGATAATATGGCAAGGACAATTCTTATTCTAGAGTCAACATTTCTTCCTCTTTCATCAACCCTATTGTTGTTTAAAGCAATATAGACATAGGAATTATGATATTTGGGGCTGGAAAGATGCCTCAGTCGGGAGTGCTTGCTGTGCAAGCATGAGGACCTGAGTTTGGTCCCCAACACTCATGTAAGAAAGTCAAGTGTAGAGTGAGAGCACCTAACATTCCTGGAGTAGGGGAGCAAAGACGAGAGAACCTCTGGGGGTTGTCGGCCCAATGGTCTAGCTGAATCAGCAAGCTTCAGGTACTGTGAAACATTCTGTGTCTGTAACTAAGCTGGAGAACAATTGAGGAAAACATCCAACACTGATCTCTGGATTTTACATGCATGCACATACATGTATCCCCTTACCTCTGGATTCCACAGGCATACACACATGTACCACTTGCACACATGTCCCCATGTATGTATTATTGCACACCTCTCCCCACACATAGTCATACTATGGAAATTGCAGCTTGGAATGGACAATAGAATGCACATTGAACCTTCCCAAACAGAACGCTTGATTCTGTCCCAAGCCATGCTTCTCTTTTATCGTGGCACCATCATCTGCCTGCTATCAGGATCCTTAACTTCTCTTTCTTTTTTTGTTTTGTTTTGTTTTGTTTTTGTTTTTGTTTTTTGTTTGTTTGTTTGTTTGTTTGATTTTGTATTTTTGGGTTTTTTTTTTGTTTTTCCATTTTTTATTAGGTATTTAGCTCATTTACATTTCCAATGCTATACCAAAAGTCCCCCATACCTACCCACCCCCACTCCCCTACCCACCCACTCCCCCTTTTTGACCCTGGCGTTCCCCTGTACTGGGGCATATAAAGTTTGCAAGTCCAATGGGCCTCTCATTGCAGTGATGGCCAACTAGGCCATCTTTTGATACATATGCAGCTAGAGTCAAGAGCTCCGGGGTACTGCTTAGTTCATATTGTTGTTCCACCTATAGGGTTGCAGTTCCCTTTAGTTCCTTGGGTGCTTTCTCTAGTTCCTCCATTGGGGGCCCTGTGGTCCATTCAATAGCTGACTGTGAGCATCCACTTCTGTGTTTGCTAGGCCCTGGCATAGTCTCACAAGAGACAGCTATATCTGGGTCCTTTCAGCAAAATCTTGCTAGTGTATGCAATGGTGTCAGAGTTTGGAAGCTGATCATGGGATGGATCTCTGGACATGGCAATCACTAGATGGTCCATCCTTTCGTCACACTTCCAAATTTTGTCTCTGTAACTCCTTCCATGGGTGTTTTGTTTCCGATTCTAAGAAGGGGTAAAGTGTCCACACTTTGGTCTTCGTTCTCTTGAGTTTAATGTTTGTAGCAAATTATATCTTATATCTTGGGTATCCTAAGTTTCTGGGCTAATATCCACTTATCAGTGAGTACATATTGTGAGAGTTCCTTTGTGATTGGGTTACCTCACTCAGGATGATGCCCTCCAGGTCCATCCATTTGCCTAGGAATTTCATAAATTCATTCTTTTTAATAGCTGAGTAGTACTCCATTGTGTAAATGTACCACATTTTCTGTATCCATTCCTCTGTTGAGGGGCATCTGGGTTCTTTCCAGCTTCTGGCTATTATAAATAACGCTGCTATGAACATAGTGGAGCATGTGTCCTTCTTACCGGTTGGGGCATCTTCTGGATATATGCCCAGAAGAGGTATTGCTGGATCTTCCGGTAGTACTATGTCCAATTTTCTGAGGAACCACCAGACTGATTTCCAGAGTGGATGTACAAGCCTGCAATCCCACCGACAATGGAGGAGTGTTCCTCTTTCTCCACATCCTCACCAGCATCTGCTGTCCCCTGAATTTTTCATCTTAGCCATTCTGACTGGTGTGAGGTGGAATCTCAGGGTTGTTTTCATTTGCATTTCCCTGATGATTAAGGATGTTGAACATTTTTTCAGGTGCTTCTCTGCCATTCGGTATTCCTCGGGTGAGAAATCTTTGTTCAGTTCTGAGCCCCATTTTTAATGGGGTTATTTGATTTTATAGAGTCTATCTTCTTGAGTTCTTTATATATATTGGATATTAGTCCCCTGTCCGATTTGGGATAGGTAAAGATCCTTTCCCAATCTGTTGGTGGTCTTTTTGTCTTATTGACAGTGTCTTTTGCCTTGCAGAAGCTTTGCAATTTTATGAGGTCCCATTTATCGATTCTCGATCTTACAGCACAAGCCATTGCTGTTCTATTCAGGAATTTTTCCCCTGTACCCATATCTTCGAGGCTTTTCCCTACTTTCTCCTCTAAGTTTCAGTGTCTCTGGTTTTATGTGGAGATCCCTAATCCACTTAGATTTGACCTTAGTACAAGGAGATAGTACTGGATCAATTCGAAATCTTCTACATGATAACAGCCAGTTGTGCCAGCACCATTTGTTGAAAATGCTGTCTTTTTTCCACTGGATGGTTTTAGCTCCCTTGTCAAAGATCAAGTGACCATAGGTGTGTGGGTTCATCTCTGGGTCTTCAATTCTGTTCCATTGGTCTACTTGTTTGTCACTATACCAGTACCATGCAGTTTTTATCACAATTGCTCTGTAGTACATCTTTAGGTCGGGCATGGTGATTCCACCAGAGGTTCTTTTATCCTTGAGAAGAGTTTTTGCTATCCTAGGTTTTTTGTTATGCCAGATTAATCTGCTGATTGCCCTTTCTAATTCGTTGAAGAATTGAGTTGGAATTTTGATGGTGATTGCATTGAATCTGTAGATTGCTTTTGGCAAGATAGCCATTTTTACTATATTGATCCTGCCAATCCATGAGCATGGGAGATCTTTCCATCTTCTGAGATCTTCTTTAATTTCTTTCTTCAGAGACTTGAAGTTCTTATCATACAGATCTTTCACTTCCTTAGTTAGAGTCACGCCTAGGTATTTTATATTATTTGTGGCTATTGAGAAGGGTGTTGTTTCCCTAATTTCTTTCTCAGCCTGTTTGTCCTTTGTGTAGAGATAGGCCATTGACTTGTTTGAGTTAATTTTATATCCAGCTACTTCATTGAAGCTGTTTATCAGGCTTAGGAGTTCTCTGGTGGAATTTTTAGGGTCACTTATATATACTATCATATCATCTGCAAAAAGTGATAATTTGACTTCTTCCTTTCCAATTTGTATCCCCTTGATCTCCTTTTGTTGTCTAATTGCTCTGGCTAGGACTTCAAGTACAATGTTGAATAGGTAGTGAGAGAGTAGCCTTGTCTAGTCCCTGATTTTAGTGGGATTGCTTCAAGCTTCTCACCATTTACTTTGATGCTGGCTACTGGTTTGCTGTAGATTGCTTTTATCATGTTTAATATGGGCCTTGAATTCCTGATCTTTCCAAGACTTTTATCATGAATGGGTATTGGATTTTGTCAAATGCTTTCTCAGCATCTAAGGAGATGATCATGTGGTTTTTGTCTTTGAATTTGTTTATATACTGGATTACGTTGATGGATTTCCGTATATTGAACCACCCCTGCATCCCTGGGATGAAACCTACTTGGTCAGGATGGATGATTGTTTTGATGTGTTCTTGGATTCAATTAGCAAGAACTTTATTGAGGATTTTTGCATCAATATTCATAAGGGATATTGGTCTGAAGTTCTCTATCTTTGTGGGTCTTTTTGTGGTTTAGGTATCAGAGTAATTGTGGCTTCATAGAATGAGTTTGGTAGAGTACCTTCTGTTTCTATATTGTGGAATAGTTTGTGAAGAACTGGGATTAGATCTTCTTTGAAGGTCTGATAGAACTCTGCACTAAACCCATCTGGTTCTGGGCTTTTCTTTTGGTGGGAGACTATTAATGACTGCTTCTATTTCTTTGGGGGATATCAGGCTGTTTAGATCATTAACCTGATCTTGATTCAACTTTGGTACCTGGTATCTGTCTAGAAACTTCTCCATTTCATCCAGGTTCTCCAGTTTTGTTGAGTATAGCCTTTTGTAGAAGGATCTGATGGTGTTTTGGATTCCTTCGGGATCTGTTGTTATGCCTCCCTTTTCATTTTGATTTTGTTAATTAGGATGCTTTCCCTGTGCCCTCTAGTGGGTCTGGCTGAGGGTTTGTCTATCTTGTTGATTTTCTCAAAGAACCAGCTCCTCGATTGGTTGATTCTCTGAATAGTTCTTCTTGTTTCTACTTGGTTGATTTCGCCCCTGAGTTTGATTATTTCCTGGTGTCTACTCCTCTTGGGTGAATTTGCTTCCTTTTGTTCTAGAGCTTTTATGTGTGTTGTCAAGCTGCTAATGTATGCTCTCTCTAGTTTCTTTTTGGAGGCACTCAGAGCTATGAGTTTTCCTCTTAGGAATGCTTTCATTGTGTCCCATAAGTTTGGGTATGAAGTGGCTTTATTTTCATTGAACTCTAAGAAGTCCTTAATTTCTTTCTTTATTCCTTCCTTGACCAAGCTATCATTGAGAAGAGTGTTGTTCAGTTTCCACATGAATGTTGGCTTTCTATTATTTATTTTGTTATTGAAGATCAGCCTTAGTGCATGGTGATCTGATAAGATGCATGGGACAATTTCAATATTTTTGAATCTGTTGAGGCCTGTTTTGTGACCTATTATGTGGTCAATTTTGGAGAAGGTACCATGAAGTGCTGAGAAGAAGGTATATTCTTTTGTTGTAGGATAAAATGTTCTGTAGATATCTTTCAGATCCATTTGTTTCATAACTTCTGTTAGTTTCACTGTGTCCCTGTTTAGTTTCTGTTTCCATGATCTGTCCATTGGTGAAAGTGGTGTGTTGAAGTCTCCCACTATTATTGTGTGAGGTGCAATGTGTGCTTTGAGCTTTACTAAAGTTTCTTTAATGAATGTGGCTGCCCTTGTATTTGGAGCATAGATATTCAGAATTGATAGTTCCTCTTGGAGGATTTTACCTTTGATGAGAATGAAGTGCCCCTCCTCGTCTTTTTTGATGATTTTGGGTTGGAAGTCAATCTTATCAGATATTAGGATGGCTACTCCAGCTTGTTTCTTCAGTCCATTTGCTTGGAAAATTGTTTTCCAGCCTTTCATTCTGAGATAGTGTCTATCTTTTTTTCTGAGATGAGTTTCCTGTAAGCAGCAAAATGTTGGGTCTTGTTTGTGTAGCCAGTTTGTTAGTCTATGTCTTTTTATTGGGGAGTTGAGACCATTGATATTAAGAGATATTAAGGAAAAGTAATTGTTGCTTCCTGTTATTTTTGTTGTTAAAGTTGGCATTCTGTTCTTGTGGCTGTCTTAGGTTTGTTGAGGGATTACCTTCTTGTTTTTTCTAGGGCGTTGTTCCCGTTCTTGTATTGTTTTTTTTTTTTTTTCTCTTATTATCCTTTGAAGGGCTGGATTCGTGGGGAGATAATGGGTGAATTTGGTTTTGTCGTGGAATACTTTGGTTTCTCCATCTATGGTAATTGACAGTTTGGCTGGGTATAGTAGCCTGGGCTGGAATTTGTGTTCTCTTAGTGTCTGTATAACATCTGTCCAGGCTCTTCTGGCTTTCATAGTCTCTGGTGAAAAATCTGGTGTAATTCTGATAGGCTTGCCTTTATATATTACTTGACCTTTTTCCCTTACTGCTTTTAGTAATCTATCTTTATTTAGTGCATTTGTTGTTCTGATTATTATGTGTCGGGAGGAATTTCTTTTCTGGTCCAGTCTATTTGGAGTTCTGTAGGCTTCTTGTATGTTCATGGGCATCTCTTTCTTTAGATTTGGGAAGTTTTCTTCAATAATTTTGTTGAAGATGTTTGCTGGTCCTTTGAGTTGAAAATCTTCATTCTCATCCACTCCTATTATCTGTAGGTTTGGTCTTCTCATTGTGTCCTGGATTTCCTGGATATTTTGAGTTAGGATCTTTTTGCATTTTCCATTTTCTTTGATTGTTGTGCCGATGTTCTCTATGGAATCTTCTGCACCTGAGATTCTCTCTTCAATCTCTTGTATTCTGCTGCTGATGCTCAAATCTATGGTTCCAGATTTCTTTCCTAGGGTTTCTATCTCCAGCATTGCCTCACTTTGAGTTTTCTTTATTGTGTCTACTTCCCTTTTTAGGTCTAGTATGGTTTTGTTCATTTCCATCACCTGTTTGTATGTTTTTTCCTCTTTTTCTGTAAGGACTTCTACCTGTTTGATTGTGTTTTCCTGTTTTTCTTTAAGGACTTGTAACTCTTTAGCAGTGTTCTCCTGTATTTCTTTAAGTGAGTTATTAAAGTCCTTCTTGATGTACTCTACCATCATCATGAGATATGATTTTAAATCTGAGTCTAGGTTTTCGGGTGTGTTGGGGTGTCCTGGACTGGGCGAAGTGGGAGTGCTGGGTTCTGATGATGGTGAGTGGTCTTGGTTCCTGTTAGTAAGATTCTTACGTTTACCTTTTGCCATCTGGTAATCTCTGGAGTTAGTTGTTATAGTTGACTCTGTTTAGAGATTGTTCTTCTGGTGATTCTGTTACCGTCTATCGGCAGACCTGGGAGACAGATTCTCTCCTCTGAGTTTCAGTGCTCAGAGCACTCTCTGCTGGCAAGCTCTCTTACAGGGAAGGTGCACAGATATCTTGTGTTTGGACCTCCTCCTGGCCGAAGAAGAAGGCCCAAAACAGGACCTTTCCCAGAAGCTGTGTTGCTTTGGCAGGTCCCAGAAGCTATCATCTTCTGTGGTGCAGACTCTCACCTGTGCAGACTAAATTCCTAAGTTCGGTGGAGTCCCGAAACCAAGGTGGCGTCCGCTGCTCCTGAGGCTGAGGCCTTCCGAGCCAGGGGGACACCTGTCCTCTGGTCAGGACGGTGGCCGGCTGTCTCCGCCCGCAAAGGGTGCTGTCTCAGCGGCTCTGTGCCTCTGCCTGTCCCAGAAGCTGTCCGGTTCTGTCAACTTCTCTTTCATAATCTCTACTTCCAATTAGAACTCATTATCTTTTAAAATAATGGCAATGGCCTTGTCTAAACTACTATAACCAACATGCTTTTTGGGCTGCTCTAAAAGTATCATATCTAGCAATGGTGAGATATGCCTATAATTCCAGTAAGTAGGAGGTAAAGTTAGGAAGATATAAAGTTCTAGTCCAGCCTGACCTACACAATAAAATTCAGTCTTAAAATGGAAAAATTATGATACTACTTTCTTTACAATCCCTATAGTCTTTTAATTCTTTCTCTTCACAATTGTGGAAGTAATACACACAATACCATATCATGTTCCTTGAGCAATGGCTTCTTGTTCTCAGGTTAAATTCCAAAGCCCTATATGATCCTCCTTCTTCTTGGCTCTCTTACCTCAGTCCATTTCTCACCTTCTTCTTTCAAAACACATACACACACACTAATCTTTAGCCAAATCATAGAAGTTTTGCTGTACATTGCTATCTTCTCTCCTAACACCTTCATTCTTATTCTTATCTTCCTTGTTCTTCAACACATACACTCTTGAATACACATGCACACATAAGACAGACATAGAGAGTGTGCACATGTGCACACACTTGAGAAAGAAAGAGAGAGACAGAGACAGAAAGACAGAGACAGAGAGAAGAGAGAGACAGAGACACAGAAAGACAGAAAGAGAGAGATTTGTAACATAGTATTAAGTGCAGAACCATCTATAGTCTGAATTTCTACTTTTGATGTTTTCCTCAAATCATTTAGAATTAATTTAAATGTATTGATATTTATGGTGGATTGGATGACTCATAAGAAGTGGCATTATTGGAGGTATGGCCCTGTTGGAGTAAGTGTGGCTTTGCTGGAGGAAGTATGTCACTGAGGGATGGTCTTTGAGGTTTCAGAAGCTCAAGCTAGGTCTAGTGGCTCTTTCTGCTGCCTGCTGATCCAAATGGAGAAGAATTTCATTTTCCCTAGCATCATGTCTGCCTGCTGGCCAGCATGCTTCCTACCAAAATGAATCTCTAACTACTAAACCTCTGAACTGTAACCCAGTTCCAATTAAATGTTTTCCTTTATAAGAGTTGTCATAATTATGGTGTCTCTTCACAGCAATAAAGCCTTAGGACAATATTGTAGCTTGAAATGTATCAGTTTTTGTTGTAAGGACACTTCAAATTTTCTTCATCAACATGCCAAGGGAAGCTATTCAATATCATGAAGATTTCAAACCATTCTGACCAAGCAGTTGTTATTCTCAAAAGTAAAATAGGCCTGCCACAATTAATAAACTATTATATAATAAAATAGTTTGAGCAGTGGGTTTCTGAGTCAGTTACTGGATTACTCAACACTCCAGGTGGCCTTGGGGCATGGTAAGATTGGTAATTAAACTCAGAAGGATGTTGTCATCATCTCTGAAAGGAATGTATAATTACTAGCAGTCTGGGAGTAAGGACATGGACTTTAGTCTCAGTGTCAATGCTGTACAGTGTCATATATTCCTTGATGTTCTGTGAAATATAACTCAAGAGAATGTCTTATGTGCTGATTCATGATTGTGAAGTATTCTATCTCAGTAGAATGCCTACCTAAAGATACACAAAGATACACACACACACACACACACACACACACACACACACACACACATATATACTATCATATTGGGCAATCCCTTGCTATCATGGGATTAAAAATACTTTAGGTAAGGGCACATCTCACATGAACTAGTCTCCAGAATATACTAAAAACACAGAAAAACAAGTAAGGTTTTGAGGCTGATCTGTCTAGAATATTTTTGTTAGACTTCTGTTAGATTTTTAAAAGTTATTTTTAACATATACTGATCCTGTATGTTGGCTCCTGGCAATTGTATTCCTTAAGAAGTTCTGGAGTATTTTCATTCTGATCTATCATATGTAGGTTTAAAAATCAACTAATTCAAAGGCACTACAATATCTGGTTCACAAGGCAAACTTTACCTTAGCTTTTCAGAACAGAGAACAACTTCTATCAGTGGAATCAATGCTCAGTAACTTCACATATATGATTTATCTTTTACTTTGGCTCTTTTGAAGATTATTTTCCAGTAATGGCTAGTTTGAATTATAGTGACCTTATTATTATAAAAATTTATTGACTCAGATATAAAGTCCAAGTTTCCTTGGTAAACCCAGAATCTACAAAAAAGAAATTGTCAATGGAGAAAGATTCCTACTTTTCTAAGATCCTATGAAATTTTCATTTCTATACATTTTTTCCTGAGGTTCATGATAATATTTAATTATCTTTTCTTTCTGTGGTCTTTTGATTTTTACCAAACAGTTCTAAGTACTTTTATGTTATGAAGCTAGATTTCTGCCCCAAATCAAAAACTTAATAAATGAAAAATAAAGAGTGATACTTAAGTTTCACAGTCACAACATTTCTTAGTTTAAGGCATTTCAAAGTTCATGAGTGACCTTGTATCACAAAAGATAGTCAAGGTGTTTGTTCAGTAAACAGAATGTTGCAATCTAACATAAAACATACTAAGATGTGTTGTGACTCAGCCCTTTTTGTCTTTTTATTTTTATTTATTTGTTTATTACCTGCCACACTATAACTCCATACAGAAGCACAATACCCTGTCCAGTTTTGCAATCTTCAGAAGTCTGTGCACACAGTACAGGACCTTATAAACACTGACTGAGTCCAGATGTGCAGGGTTTCAAGTTGGCTGAAGATTAACAGAGGCATAGGAGTTAAGTAAGTGTGTATAGAAAGTTTTCTAGAACAATCTACTTTATCCTGTTATTTCAGGTCCTTCCTTTCTTACATTATGAAATGGATAAATCTGCCCATGAAAAATTCCAGTGACACCCAAGAACCTAAATGGAACTTTTTGGTATGATACACAATGGCTCCTGAATTTTGTTTTTCATTTCCTGTTACTGTGGCAGGGTATCTAAGAGTCAGGGAAAAGAAAAAAAAAGAAAATAGCATGTAGGTTAATCTATATATGAACTGATCTCTTTTGCAAACCTTTCCTTGCTTAGTAAGCCATCCCAGAGATCGTAAAGGAAGGACAGAGGTCAGCGTGTGGTTCAGTATCTTGCTACAACCCCCAAATAGCCCTCCCTTCCTTAAAACCTGAAGGTTTTAACATTACTGATAAAATGGCCATATACCCATAGATAGGAGACAAAAAGCAAGTGTTGCAGTGTTATTGGTCCAGCTGCAGCTCGAATATCCTTTGTGCTTCTTTGCTAATGTTGGCTTTGCTCTTTGCTTGAAGTGGTGTTTTTCTTCTGTTCACAGGTGAACATTCTACTTAAGAAGTCCTTAAAAAACAATGGTGCCTATATAAGACCAATAATGCCCCCTTCCTCATTTAAATGCATATGAAGACATGATGCATGTACTTTCTTTTTTTAACTGGGTCTCAAGCTAAAGATGGCTTTGAATTTCTGATGCTCCCGTCTCTGCCTCCTGAGTCAGTTTTGGGAGCACAGTAGTGTGCTAACACACTTGGTTTATAAGTATTGAATCCATGGCCTTATGCATGCTAGGTTGGCAGGCCCTCCACCAATGGGACACTTCCTTGCATTTGTTTATGTTTTTAAATTATTGATGTCAGTGTTTGTGTTTCTCACCTGTATACCAAAAATTCAATGAATGAAATATTTTATTCGTTTTTGTAAACCCAATATATGTGCATAATAAGTGATGAGTATGTGAAATAAAAAAGGTAAAGTTAGGAAAGAAAACCAAGGCTCATTTCACTGATTTAAGAATAATAATTGAATACTTATTATGTACCAAGTATATTTAGTACATTCATGAACAAGGCATGTATTATTCCCTTTAGGAGCTTGAATATTTGTGAGTAAAGATAAAGAGTAAATAAATACATGTTTGAAAATATATTGATATGGAGATAAGTGCTATGGAGACAAAGCCATAAAAGAAATAAGGACAGCCTTAAGTTATTTAGCTTCCCTCCACCAGTGAAAGCCTCCTCTTTGCCATCTCCTCATTCAAATGACTTGTGCCCTGCTCTTCCCCTCTCTATACTGCCCCTACCATGGTCTTTTTTTACTTTCCTGATTTCTGCACTTGCTTCAGGATATGTAATCATTTCAAAAGATTTGGATGTAAGAACTGCAGATAAGAGACCATGCAATGGTCTTCCTGGATCTGGGTTACCTCATTCATTATAATCTTGTCTAGCTCCACCTATTGACATTGGAAAGTCCTTTCCTACACCTATTCCATTCTTACAATGGAATGCACATACTTCCAATATGGTAACGCTTATATTTTCTTATGGTAGTTTCATGTTTCATACTTAAAGTCTTTGATCCATTGGAGCTACTTTTTGTGAAAGTTGATAGATGTCTGGACAGACCATGTTTCCCCCAAGAGTATTAAACTACCTAATAAAGCCCTAAAACAAAACACTGGAAGCCTCCTTTTGAAACATTGCTCAGGATTATCCAAGAGATTCCCAAAACACTATAGACTATTCCTGTTGCCTTGGGTACATCTCAAGATTGAAAGTTAGTCCCTATTTCTGAAGACCCATGTACTTTGGACATAGGGCCTTGTAGACCTGAACTGGATTTGAGCTGAAAGCATCCTTTCAGAGGACAAGCTTTCATGGTACATAGAGAGCCGCAACCAACAGTCCTTCCTAGCTATGATGTCTATGAACTACAACAATGACCAACATGGCCTAACACTGGAAACTACCCAAGGCTATTGCAGTCAGGAATCTTGGAGAAGAGCCTACAACTACCACTTTACTAAACTAGTATATTCTTAATTATATTCTAAATATTTACTGTCATACCCACAGATAAGTATAAGTTGTCCCCCTCATCAAAGAAACATCTTTTTACAACAGATTGAGACAACTATAGAAAATCACAACTGATCAAAATGCCAAGAACAAGTGACTGTTCAATGCCCAACCCCCAATGATAAATTTACAACAACTAAGGCTTGGGGATCATAGCTGAAGAGCGGGATGGGAAGACTGTATGAGCTAGAAGAGCAGGAAATTTGCTGTGGAATTGCATCTTCTAGAAATGACAGAGAAACGACACCCATGAAATATCATCAACATGGCCACCTAAACATGGAAACTTAGACATGCCTTAACCCTAGACAAAGAGCTACAAGAAACTAAAGAATGCTGAGACTAGGAGAAATACACTTCACCAGGAAAGAGGTCCCCAACTGGTTAACACAACATCAAGTGTTCAGTCCTGAAGTCATATACATAGGAATACACACTACATTACATGCACACACACACACACAAGGCCAGGAATTTGAGAAAGAGCAAAGGGGGTGGAATTAGAAGGGTTCAAGGGAGGAAAGGGAATGGGGAAATGGTGTAATTATATTTTAATTTTAAAACGAAGAGTAATTCAGCAGAAATATGTTTGCAAATTAATGTGTATGCTAGAGTAAGTGACTTTCTGGAAATAAAAGAATGAGTCCTCTGGAATCTAGACTAGACAGCTCATGGGCTTTGAGGCAACAGCATCTAAGTCATATTCAAGGATGAGTGGAAAGCCAGAGTGGATGGAACAGAGTGACCAAGGATAAAGAAATAGGAGAAAGGATATGTTATTAAATTCTGTCCTGGTCTGTCATCGCAAAGACTTTAACTCTGAAGGAGAGAGAAAACACAGACTTCGAAACAGCAGAATTAATAACCTTACCACTATGCTACATTTGGCCTTACATGCTATCTAACACAAATTACAAATTTGTATAATAGTTGTTAAAATAGCCTATTGGTAAAGCACAATAAAATACATGAGCAAGAAGTCAGGTTGGATTCTCCAGTTTGGAAACTTGACAGGATATAATTAATTCTACACTGGAAAATGATTTCTGAATATAAACTATAGAGGTAAAGATCTATAAAACTGTCCAGACTGCGGTGATAGCAATCAAAGGAATAGAGCAGAACTAACTGTATCTTTTTAATTGAAGAGGAAGAGCCTAATAATTATCCCCATGTGTGACTTCCTTAATAACTATGTTCATAGTAAATTAACTAGCAAATGAATACTATGAACCAGTAAATTAGCATGTTGGCCATTGCACAAGTATAAATGTAACAAGGATTAAAGAGAGCAGCTTCTCTCTCTCTTTCTCTCTCTCTCTCTCTCTCTCTCTCTCTCTCTCTCTCTCTCTCTCTGTGTGTGTGTGTGTGTGTGTGTGTGTTTGTGTGTGGTGAGTGCAAACAGGCATATGTGGAGGCCAGGGGTTGATGTCAGAATGCCTTTCCTGGATTCTTTAATTTTGTTTTTTGAAACAAGACCTCTTACTAAACCTAAAGATTGCTATCTTGGTTAAACTCATTGGCCAGCTAGAGCCTCTGGGATCTGTATGTCTCTCCCGTTGCTCCCAGGGGTGGGGTTACTGGCATGCACTGGGTAGTGGTGCTAAACTATATAAGAAAGCAGGCTGAGCAAGCCATAGAGAACAGGCCAGTAAGCAGGACTCCTCAATTCACCTGCTTCAATTCCTGCCTCCAGGTTCCTGCCCTAAGTTCTTGGCTTGGCTCCCCTAATGGACAATGACCTGGGATATGTAAGCCAAATAAACCCTTTGTCTCCAAGTTGCTCTGGGTCTGGGTGTTTTATCACAGCAATTGAGATATGCTGGCTTTGTGGGGTTTTTTTGTTTGTTTTTTGTTTTTTTAATGGTTCAAGACCTTACATGTTTGCTATTGGTCACTTAAGTAAAAATCAACCACAAGCAGGGTAATTTGCAACCCAACATTCCTTTACACACAGGCACAGATCATACAATTTCAACCATTGGAGAGAATGATACATCAGGATCTCTTGAACACAGGAATTAGCAATGTAGAGATACCCTATTTAGCAAGACAAACAGACCCCAATTATATAGGAAATCACTGTATTTTCTGAAACTTACTATGAATTTTTAACCAAAAATAATGGCCCAGGATTCTAAACTTTTGATAAGTGCCAAGTGGAGATTCTCACACAAAGGGAGAAGTTTCCAGTAACTCAATTGTTGAGTTAGAGAACACCTAGGAAAGGCACATGACTATATGACATAAGACCATGGCACTGATAGGGCAGCAGAGTTTTTAGCACAATTTGGCTTGCTATGAGACTGCACAATCTAACAACCTGTTAACAGGAAACTACTCAGACTTTAAAGTAAGAAACAGTTTCTATTGACAAACAACAGCAACAGAACAAAACAAAACAACAAAATGCTCCCTCCAGTCACTAGTGAAACTCTCTTGCATCTGAGTACTGTCAAATCATTGCGGGTAACACTCTCCATTGGATGTGACAGCCACTATCCACATCAGCCAAGGTCACCATTTCAAAACTCAGATCTGATCTTGTCAAACACTTCTTTCCAACCATCTCAAAGACCTCTTGGTACTCTTAGGATGGTGAAAAAAATGTTCAACATGATCAGCGAGCCTGTGTGTAAAACAAATCCTAGGCATCTCTTTTGGTCTTGTAACTAAAAACCACCCTTCCTTACTCTGCTCTGTAGCCATATTGACCTCAGGCTTTTTCTTTCCTCTAGCCTCAGTGTAATACAAATGTTATTCCTTTTTCCTCCATACTTTCTCTCACAAGCTTTTTCCTAGTTCATTTTTATTCTTCCTTAACTTCAGCTCAATTATTAGGTCCTACCTGTCACCCCAGAAGGGCCATGATTTGTTAAACTCCAAGAGCACTATTGACCAGGTCTTTCCCAGAATATCCAGAGACTAACAGCTCAACCACAACACTTGGATTTCAATCTTGGGACATTCTGAGCAGCAAACCAACGTGGGTTGTATATGACTGACTTCTGATCTATAGAACTTACAGCTAATAAATAGATGTGTATAAGATACTAAACTGCTGGAACCTTTTATTGAAACCCTTTATATGCTGGACACCTAACCACCATAATGCACAGTTTTCCCAAATCAGCCAAAAATTATTTCAGAAGATAATAACATTATCATCAAGGTCAGTTTTGTGAACCATGGTGAATTAAATATCACCTTGGAAAGATCTGAATGATGACTCCATATTCAGTTTTCTGTGGTTCAATTATTGACTGATGTAAATATACTTGGCTAAATGGCTAAGTTGAATGACGTACTTAGTCAAGTTTTGAACACCAGTCAGAGATTTTGGTGGATATAAGTTCATGTATAGATACATGTATGTGTGTGTGTGTATGAACTTATAAATATTAATATTGCATTTATATGAATAAATTAGCTCTGGGATTTCTAGATAGAATCATTACTATCATATCTATACAGCTAAGCTTGTATGTACCAAATTTATTGTGGACACAACAAATTAATGCTAAAATAAAACTTTATTCTCTTGATTTTATAGATCTCATAAGAATTTTCTTAAAAGTCATTTTAAGGTGACAATGTCTCATAACAATTAAATCAGCATTTTCTTGTTTCATGTCTGAAAAATCTCATTTAAAATTGTTATTATTAGTTTTTGTGGTGGTTTGAGAGAAAATGCCCTCCCCCCTAGGCTCCTAGAGAGTGGCGCTATTAGGAGGTGTGGCCTTGCTGGAGCAGGCACGGCTTTGTTGGAGGAAGAATATTACTGGGGGCAGGCTTTGAGGTCGCCAAATCTCAAACCAGGGGATGGAAAACTCTCAACTACCTCTCCAGCACCATGTCTGCCTGTGTGCTGTATACTTCTCACTATAATGACAATGGACTAAACCTTTGAACTGTAAGCCAGAACCAATTAAATGTTTTCCATTGTAAGAGTTGCCACGGTTATGGTGTCTCGTTACAGCAATAAAAATGCTAAGACAGGTTTGCTAGTATTTTTTATAGGATTAATAGGTAAAATTTATTCTAAGATCAAAACATAAGTTATGTCGTGTTTGGTAATCTCTGACCTACAGAATTTTGTGCTTGAAGGTTTTTACATGTTTAATTGTAATTTTATTTCTTTAGGATAGGAGGAGATTATTGGGGATAATGGTATACAAGAATGTTGTAAGTATTAGTATCATAGGGTTCCTATGGATTTAGCATCTATGTTTTCACAGTGTATCTTATATTTAGTGTGTGTGCGTGTGCATGAAAGTGCTGTTTGTATGAATGTGTGTGTGTGTGTGTGTGTGTGTGTGTGTGTGTGTGCGCGCGTGCGTGCGCATGCATTTGGAGGTTGGAAGTCAAACTTTGGGCTTCTAGGTGTCTGTAGTTCCTCCAAAGCCCTCTAATTTTTTTTTTTAATAGAGGTCTCTCATCACTCTAGATTTTGCCAGTCAATCTAGGTTGGCTGGCCAATAAGCTCCAGGGATCTGTTTCCACATCTCAAGTGTTGAGCTTACAAGCATGCCATTAAACAGAGCTTTAAAAATGAGTTCTGGGGGTTGAACTCAAGCCTTCTCAAACATTTTATTGAGTGAGCTATCTTGTTAGCTCCTATAGAGAATCTTCTAATGTATTTACATATTGTGCAAATGTTCAAATAGTGAATAGAAATATTTGCCAAAAGAAGTTAAAAATAGTGTGAAAACTCATCTAACTATCAGTGATTTTTAATTCCTTCCTCCAGATTAGTAATCGGGAAAGCACTCAGGACATATCACTCAAGGTAAGTGATGGGGGCAAAAATCTTATCAAATGAGGCCACCAAGTAGCAGTTTAATGAGAACAGTCCATGCAAAGTTAAATGAATTCTTGTGGTAAAGATCATTAAGCAAGTTATCATGTCAGGTGAGCCCACTAAAAGTGATGAAAATTAACGTTGTAGCCTGATAAGAAAAATTTCCTGTCTTCAGTCAGAAATCCAATGGTCATAGTACAAGTAACATGAAGGTGCACTTGATGCCAGAAGGCAATCTCACTTTTTTATTTTAAAATGTGTAACCACATTCAACTTCTTGATAGATGCTTCCCTCCCAAATCTACTAAGGTTGCCTACCGTTTGACTTCAGACATCTTCCTACTCCCTATATCTTTTTGAGACAGGGCCTAGTGTTCAATTTGCATCTGAAATGTTCCTCAGAGGCACAGGCCTCAAATGTTTGTCCCCACCTGGTGGTTTTATTTTGGAAGGTTGTGAAAACTTTGGACAGTGGGACCTACTTGGAGGAAGCAGGTCACTGAGAGAAGGTCCTGGAGTTAGTTGTCTTATCCCTGATGGATTTCCATACTCCACATCCTCTCAGATTTGAAGTCAGCTTCAGTGCTCTCCTAAACCCTTCCATGCCATGAAACTTCTGAAGCATGTACCCAAATAAGCGCTTCCTTTCTCAAACTGTATGTCAGATAGTTTGGACACAACAACACAAAACAAAGCAAGGTATTCCTTCTACCTATATTATCAGAATTCTGGGGTTGTAGAAGTATGCCACCATCCTTTGCTCTAGAAATTTTCTTTTTTTTTTCCAATTTTTTATTAGGTATTTTCTTCATTTACATTTCAAATGCTATTCCGAAAGTCCCCTATACCACCCCCCTCCCCTACGCACCCACTCCCACTTCTTGGCCCTGGAGTTCCCCTGTACTGGGTCATATAAAGTTTGTAACACCAAGGGGCCTCTCTTCCCAATGATGACCGACTAGGCCATCTTCTGCTACATATGCAGCTAGAGACACGAGCTCTGGGGGTACTGGTTAGTTCATATTGTTGTTCACCTATAGGGTTGCAGATCCCTTCAGCTCCTTGGGTACTTTCTCTAGCTCCTCCATTGGGGGCCCTGTGTTCCATCCAAAAGCTGACTGTGAGCATCCACTTCTGTGTTTGCCATGCACTGGCATAGCCTCACAAGAGACAGCTATATCAGGGTCCTTTCAGCAAAATCTTGCTAGCTTATGCAATAGTGTCTGTGTTTGGTGGCTGATTATGGGATGGACCCCCGGGTGTGGATGGTCCATCCTTTCATCTCAGCTCCAAGCTTTGTCTCTGTAACTTCTTCCATGGGTGTTTTGTTCCCAATTCTAAGAAGGGGCGAAGGAAGTGTCCACACTTTGGTCTTCGTTCTTCTTGAGTTTCATGTGTTTTGCAAAATGTATCTTGGGTATTCTAAGTTTCTAGGCTAATATCCACTTATCAGTGAATACATATCATGTGAGTTCTTTTGTAATTGGGTTACCTCACTCAGGCTGATGCCCTCCAGGTCCATCCATTTGCCTAGGAATTACATAAATTCATTGTTTTTAATAGCTGAGTAGTACTCCATTGTGTAAATGTACCACATTTTCTGTATCCATTCCTCTGTTGGGGGGCATCTGGGTTCTTTCCAGCTTCTGGCTATTATAAATAAGGCTGCTATGAACATAGTGGAGCATGTGTCCTTATTACCAGTTGGAACATCTTCTGGATATATGGCCAGGAGAGGTATTGTGGGATCCTCTGGTAGTACTATGTCCAATTTTCTGAGGAACCACCAGACTGATTTCCAGAGTGGTTATACAAGCTTGCAATCCCACCAACAATGGAGGAGTGTTCCTCTTTCTCCACATCCTCGCCAGCATCTGCTATCACCTGAATTTTTGATCTTAGCCATTCTGACTGGTGTGAGGTGGAATCTCAAGGTTGTTTTGATTCCCATTTCCCTGATGATTAAGGATGTTGAACATTTTTTTCAGGTGCTTCTCAGCCATTCGGTATTCCTCAGGTGAGAATTCTTTGTTTAGCTCTGAGCCCCATTTTTTAATGGGGTTATTTGATTTTCTGGAGTCCACCTTCTTGAGTTTTTTATATATATTGAATATTAGTCCCCTATCTGATTTAGGATAGGTAAAGATCCTTTCCCAATCTTTTGGTGGCCTTTTTGTCTTATTGGCAGTGTCTTTTGCCTTACAGAAGCTTTGCAATTTTATGAGGTCCCATTTGTCAATTCTTGATCTTACAGCACAAGCCATTGCTCTTCTATTCAGGAATTTTCCCCCTGTGCATATCTTTGAGGCTTTCCCTCACTTTCTCCTCTATAAGTTTCAGTGTCTCTGGTTTTATGTGGAGTTCCTTGATCCACTTAGACTTGACCTTAGTACAAGGAGATAGGAATGGATCAATTTGCATTCTTCTACATGATAACCTCCAGTTGTGCCAGCACCATTTGTTGAAAATGCTGTCTTTTTTTCCACTGGATGGTTTTAGCTCCCTTGTAGAAATTTTCTTAATAATTAATTTTTATTTTAACATAATTATATTTAAGAGGTAGAGGTGAGACTTTGTCCTGATTTTAGATTTTCAAAATTTAAAAACAAACAAACAAACAAACAAAACCTGAAGTCTGGACATACTTACAGGCAGTCTGAGGTGAATGTCAGAGGTCAGGGTCTCAAGCCCGTAGCCTCCCATAGGTAAAGCCAGAGGTAAAGCCAGAGAAGTAGAGACTACAAAGTGGTCCTCCCAAGGGGCTTATTGGGACTCCAAGGCAGGATTTCCCTCTGCCCTTGACAAACCTCCTCCATGGCTCACGAGCTGCAATTCAGTTCAGATCTCACTGCACAGAACCCAAGACTGGACATCCCCACTACACTCGTTTTTCTATGGTCAATGTGGTTTCAAGGCTGTGCTGGACACTGAGTAAGATGAGGTGAATTCTGACCAGATTCACGGGAAGAGAAATGCCATGGGCGCACTCCCTGATGCCACTGTGTCGTTGTTTGTCAGGTTCAAAGGGGGCGTTTGGGACAAATGGAACTCTTCTTCTATTCTAGGTAACCCCCACTTCCCACCCCACCCAACTATGGCATTCTCCTGCTGAGGCTACTGAAGCCTCAGGACCAGGAATCTGCCATGAACTTAGCCTTGTCAGGGTGACTATGGACCACAGTCACCGTGGAGTAGGCACAGCAAAGCCGGCTTTCCAAGCCAAGGCTGCCTCGCCGGGCTCACCAAGGTGCTGCACGAGCCGACCCGCGTTCTGACAGAGGCCCACGCGCCAGGGCGGGGCTTAAGCGAGCCTCTTTAAAAGCTCCTGGGGCGGGTCCCGCCCCCACCTCTCGTCATTGGCTCTCTCCGTAGCGGCCTTGTTCCCATAGGTGCAGGGGGCGGGGGCTGAGTGAGACAGGCGTGGGGAGGGGGGCTTCACCTCAGCGGCTCCGCCCTGCTGGAAGAATGACGTGCGGTTAGGCCTGCGGGGTGACAGGCTCGCCCGGGCGCTGGTGCGGCGTCCCTGGAGACTCGGAGCCCGCCCTCCCGCCCGCCCGCCCGCGCGCGCTTCTCTCGTGGACGGCGGCGGCGGCGCGCGCGCGCGCGAGCGAGGGTGGAGGTGGCTCGTGCGTGCGTGTGAGTGAGCGCGTGTGTATGTGTGAGAGAGCGTGTGTGAGTGTGTGTGCACGCGCGCGTGGAGCCTGGGTACCGGTGCCCGACTGACTGCCTTCCACACCCTGCCTACTCCGCGCCTCCTTCCTCGCCTCTCTCCCGCCCGGCGGGCTGCCATCGTTGAGAGAAGGCCGGGGGACACAGGTGTGCGAGGCTTGCGGGACCGCTGGAGACAAAGGGGGCGCGGAGGTGAGCCCGCCATGGCCTCCCGGAGCCTGGGGGGCCTGAGCGGGAGCCGCGGCGGCGGCGGCGGCGGCGGCGGCAAGAAGAGCCTGAGCGCCCGCAACGCTGCGGTGGAGAGGAGGAACCTGATCACCGTGTGCAGGTGCGGGGCTGCGGGCGCCGGGCTGAGGGAGGTGCTGGGGCTCGGCGCTGCGGCCCGTGCCGCGCGTGTCCGCGGGCCAGCGGGGCCCTGCAGAGGGGCGGGAGCCTCTCCCCGCGAGGCCGTGGGCTAGCCCTCGCGTCTCAGGGTCCTCGCTTGGAGGCTGCCCGGGGAGGGCCGGGGCGGAGCCGGGGAGGAACCGTTTGGAACCGGCCAGCTTGCGTCTGAGGAGAAGAGGGCGGAGGAAGAGCAGCATCCAGCTGCTGTAGTAGTTACTGAGATGTCCCCAAATCCCTGTGCGTTCTCTTGCTGTCGCTTGTTGGCGTACGCATTTTCACTCCTCTCCCTCGGCCCTTATCTGTATTGGGTATCTAAGTCTTGTCAACTACAGTGCTTGTGCAATTGTGGAAGACTCCTGGTCAGTCCTTTTGGGCATTTATTTAAGTGCTTCCTGGTTGTAAATGTAGCCCTTCCTCCAGGAATTATAGAAATAGATCATCACTATCTATAAATCAAGAATTCAGAAAAAAACTGATTTTGAACAAGCTGATAAATTTTCTTTAAGTCTTATAATATTCTAGGCATCCATCTCTTAGTAACTACTCAGAGCCAATACGCTCTGTTAAAAATGATTTTGTTCCATCATACTGGTTAATCATCAACTACTGATAATTCTCTTGTTATCAGGTAAATGATGAAACCTTTCCTGCCTCTCTGGCTTATGTCTATTTTTTTTTTTCCTTATGTAAAATCGTGGCTAGCATCTTAAGCAGATTGCAGATATCTGTAGTAGGAATGACATTCAGTATTTAAGCAACTTTTAAAAAGTTGGATTCTAATGAATGCTCATCTTTCAGGAAGAGCTTTGCTCACAGTTTGCATTGTAAGTGGTAAAGTAATATAGACTATATTTATCATTTGTGCTGTGTAGAATACAAGCTTTTGGGACAGATGGGCTTTATTACATTGTTTTAAATTGAGGCAAATTTCTATGTTAGATTCATAGAAAAATAAGCTAGTTGGGTAGTCTTATCTTTTAAAGATATTAAAATTATTTTTTTAAAGAAATGAGTTTCAAAGCAGGTTCCAGCCTAACCTGTGCTTCTTGAATCATTTATGCTGCATCAGAGCTTCAGCGGACTCAAACTTCCCGATGGTTTAACATTGGAAGGTGGACCAAGTTGATCTAGTGGAAATGTAACGAGCTCATAACAAATGTTGTCATTAGTTAGTGTCTTAGTACCATCTCCTCATTATCTTCATTGTTTTGTCAGCTATACAATAATGTTGGACTAGATTTCTAGGAATTTCAAATAATGGACTTAAAATGAATGATAGCCATCAAGCATCATTTGATCATATTTGGTTTTTAATGTTTCCAAATATGAGCACGGTGATAATGGTAGAAAAATATTTGTAGCAGATAGGTGAGGCACATGCATTTTTCTCTAAACAAACATTTGAATTGTGGTCCCATTTTGTGATTCTTTATTGATGTCCTGGAAAAACGGGAATTTATAAAACTAGAACAAACAAAACTGCCAACCACTACATATAATTTCTTATACTTGCACAGTAAAGTTTTTTCCCTTAAAAAGTTAGATATAGTTTCAGTGCTATATCATAAAACTATACAATTCTGTATATTTAATGACATATACAAGTACAATATTTTTTACTGTTTTGAATTTTGGAATTAGGCTTTAAGATAGTCAGGAAAAGAACTAAATTGATTTTGGGTTCATTATGATTGTGTGTGTATGTGTAATTCAATTTTTTACAGAGAACTCTTATATATTGTAGACTAAAACCACTGTATAATACTTACCAAATAAATATTTAGTTTATTTTTTCATAGGTTGTACTGGAGAGGAAATAGGTTATTTGAGAACTCTAAATTTTCACACACAACTCCAAAATTTATACACTGATTTTAGCTACCCTATTTTGTGTACATATTTTTCATTATTTAGAACTTTGAAAAATTGAGATATAGTTTTCCATATTCTCCCGTCCTTTTCTGTACATGGCCTTGCTGTGTAACCTTAACTGGCATGAAACTTGCTATGTAGATTAGGCTTGCCTCAAATTCACTGAGATCTTCCTGTTTCAGCCTCCGGAGCCATGTGCTTTATACTGGGCCTGCCCTTTGGACTTTTTTAACCTACATTTTTTTATCCACATAAATTCAGATGTTTGTCATTTTTTTTCTGTTGTTATTAAGCTTATGCATTTTTCAAATATTTTTATATTGTATATGAGTGTTTTGCTTACATGTATGACTGTGCTCTATGTATGTAAATTGCTCTCTGAGGCCAGACCAGAAGAGGTGTCAGATGCCCTGGAACTGGAGTTACAAATAGTTGTGAGCTGCCACATGGGTTCTGGAAACAAACATGAGTCCTCCAGAAGAGCAGCCAGCACTCTTAATCACTGAACCATCTCTACAGCTCAAGTTGATATCTTTTTAAGCCTGTGTATTTCTTTGGCCTTAGTTTTATTGGCAAATACAATTAAAATTTAATTTATCTTTCAGTTTATAATAGTATATAAAATTCTAAAATATTCATATTTAACATTTTAAAACAACTTTTGTCAAACTTTTAAGTCAATAGTCTGCTGGCTAGTTTTGTGTCAGCGTGACACAGCTACACAGCTAGAGTCATCAGAAAGGTGAAATCCTCATTTGAGAAAATATCTCCATAAGATCCAGCTGTAGACATTTTCCTCCATAAGATCCAGCTGTAGACATTTTCTTTTCTTTCTTGTTTTTTTTTTTTTTTTAGATTTGGCTGATTTTTTATATATTTCTTTTTTAATTTTTTATTTAAACAATTTTTATTAGATATTTTCTTCATTTACAATTCAAATGCTATCCTAAAAGTCCCCTATACCCTCTCCCACCCTGCTCCCCAACCCACCCACTCCGGCTTCCTGGCCCTAGCATTTTCTTAATTAGTGATTGATGCAGGAGCCTCCCCCTCCTCCAATCCCCCATTATGGATGGTACAATTTCTGGGCAGGTGCTTCTGGGTTCTACAAGAAAGCAAGCCATGAGGAGCAAGTCAGTAAGCAGCCCACCTTCCAGGACCTCTACTTCAGCTCCTGCATCCAGGTTGCTGCCCTTTTTGAGTTCCTGTCCAGACTTCCTTTGCTGATAAACAGTGATCTGGAAGTATAAGCCAAATAAGCCCTTTCCTCTCCATCTTGCTTTTTGGTCATGGTGTTTTATTGCAGCAGTAGAAACTCTAAGACTGTATTTTAAAGGAACTTTTTATGCAAAATCAATTTTCCTGGCTTGTGGATAAAAAAAAAGGACAAGGGTGATTTAAGAAATACACAATAGATTAACCAGGATAGAGACAAATGGTGATTTTTATAATTAAAATACTTTAATAACATGAAACATCATTTTTATAGGTCAAGATAGTATTTCAGAGAACTAGTATTATTTCAGATTAGAACAGTACCTCATTTCTTTAGTGTGGTCAAGGAATAAAGAGCTCATATTTTATATGTAACTAGTATCTACTCTTGAGCTTAAAATTCTTCCCTCAGGTATACTGCTTCAGTCAGCACTTACTATGGAATACAATCTTCTGTATAATTATGCTTATAATTTAAGTGCTCATATTTAACACAATAAGCAGCATGTAGTAATTTTAGATAAATTACTTAACAAAAAAAGAGGTTGCACATTTCTTTACCTTCTTTAGAGAGGATACAGATAGTATCTTCTGTGTCTATGTCTATGAATATATGCACTGTGCAGTGGCTGTCCTTGGAGACTCTTGAGGTACCTTAGTACCTTTAGCTAAATGGCCCCATAAGATTTGTTGTTTAGAGTTCTTTGTTTTTGCTGCCTGCTGTTTCTTCCTGCTGACTTAGCTGTTGTTTCTTTAAGGTGTGCTCCCAGAAGCGCTTTCACACTTCACATGTTGGCTTGCTGACTATAGCTGTTGTGAACTAGGGAAGGGGATAAATAAATGTGTGCCTAGAGGCACAAGTTAAATGTGAGAACTTTAGCAGTCTTAGTTTTAGATATAAAATACTCAGGGGGAGGAGTATTGCTCTGCTTGAACTTGTTTATAGTTCAAATGTATGTATGTAAATATTACAGAGTATATTGACGGTAATATCCTTTAAACACAGTAACTTATTCTTTGCTACTACTTGATTGAGTGTAGCCATACCTTGGTATGATGGATATGAAAACTATTCAAATCTTGTTATATGTAGTAGAACATTTTTGGGTCAGTTCATAGCATCATAGAGAGCTCTGGAATGTGCAGGATGAATTGCTCCATATTCTTATATTTCCAATTACTCTTATACATCTTCCTTCAGTGTTCATTGAGAGCTAAGATAGGAAGCAATCTAGGAGGTCTTTTTGATGCTATTGTCACGAGCAATGTATACTATAAAAATAGCTTGTGAAGATTTCTGTGAGAGGATCTGTCTTATATCAGTGTCAACAGTTGCCTAATTCTAGGCAATTAGTTTATTTATATTGTTGGGCATATAAATATGGAACTTACAACCTTATCTTTGTTTTAGATAGTTGATAGGTTAAATCTGTGACCAGTTTTTAAAAATATATGTAGAACATTGTGGTAATTCATTCAGCTCCACTATACCTCTACATTTCAAATATGATTTTGTATATGTGTATGTATATGTTTGTGTATGTATATGTTTGTGCATGTATGTACATGTTTTGTGCATGTGATGGTCTGAAGTCAACCTCAAGTGTCATTCCTCAGGCATTGTCTACACTGTTTCTGCATAAGGGGACTATCAATGGCCTGAAGGTCACCAAATGAGGTAGACTGACTGACCAGTGAGCCTTGGGGATGTGCCTCTGCCTGCTTTTCCCAGCCCTGGGATTGTGACTGGGATGTTTGTTTGTTTGTTTGTTTGTTTTTAATATAATTCTGGAGATTGAACGCAGGTCCTCATGCAAATAAAGCACTTTACTGACTGAGATATCTCCTCAGCCTCTGGAATTGTATTGATTTAAAATATGCATGTTAAAAACAATGCATAACATAAACATACTGCCCATCGCATTTTTGTTTCTCTATTGACTTTTTCCTGTACAGTGTAAAGAGAATTCCTTAATTATAAAGCAATCTATAGGTTTCCTTCATGATTAATACTAACCAGCTTAATAATCCGCTTGATTTCCCAAATAATCAAATACTCTCATTTTCTTCTAAAGCTTTGTTGTTTTGCTTTTTGCATTTATATCAACAATCCATTTGCAGATTATTTATATTTGTGGTGTTAAGTGTGGGGATTAAATATTGTCCTTAAAAAAAAAATCAGTTGGCCTAGTACTGCCTGTTGAAAATACCTGTCTAATACCTTCAGATATTACTTTTGTCTTAAATAACAGGACTGTTCTGCCTCTATTTCCGGGCTCTTTTTCTCATTTCATCAGTCTACTAATTTCTTCTTGAAATAATTTAGTACTATCTTAATAGCTATTATTTATAATATGTCTTACTGTTTGATAATAAAGTTTTATAGCTTTATATTTGGAGATAATCCTGTCCTTTAGCCTTTTGCCAGATAAATTGTGCAAATCTACCTATCAGTTTCCATGAAAGGCATTCTGAGTTTTTAAAAATTTTACCATTTTTAATATGTATATAGTGTAGTTTGGTCATTTTATGTGCCTACATCACTCTCTTGTCTCCCTCACACTCCTCAATGAACAACTTCTGCCCAAGAAATCCCCTTTGTAATTATATGTCATGTGTCTGCTTGCTTTGTTTTGTTGTAACCCACTGAATTCCATTCAGATTGCATGCATAAGCGTCAAGAGGATGACCATGGGCATCTTACCAGTGGTTATACCACTGAAGACTATGACACCCCCTCCTCCAACAACCATTAACTATCAGTAGGGATCTCGGAGTTTTCTTATGCTTGCACTGATCCTATAAATCATTTTTGATAAACTTTCATCTTTATAATATTAAAACTTATATGCACTCAATGAACACAATAAATATTTTCATATATTTTAATAATATCTTCTCAGTCTCAGAAATAGGCATTGGTTTAGAATATATAGGCATTATAAATCTGTATTTGTACCGAATGTATTCATGTATATTGGATATATTTATATTATTATAAACAAATCATTATATTTTTCCCCATTATTGCTAGTATGAAGGCATAAAATTGGTCTTTAAACATTCTAGCCTGGAAAATATGGTCTTCAATAGATTTATTGGCTGAGCCTATCAGATTTTCTACAGGTTTAAAAAGATTGATGAAAACTCAGGCATGCATGTTTTATTTCTTCATTTGTCAATCTTTATCTGTTTTACTTCTTATCTCACTACTTACTATATTGGCTAGGATCCCTAATGCAGTGTTACAGAAAACATTAAGGATTTTGTGACTTCTGTGGGCGTTTGCAGCAGATTTTTCTTATTTCTCTACTATTTCTAGATTCCTGGGAATTCTTATCTTAAGCAGATACCAAATCTTTTTTGTCTAGCAAGATTAAACATGATGCCCACTCCTATTTTCTTGTCCATGTACTGAATTCTGTTGTTTGACTTTAAATGTCCTACTACCATGGAATAAAACGCCATTAGGTAGGTGATGTTTTTTGAGATTTCTTTGCATACAGCTGAGTTAATATTTGGGATTTTTTTTTTTTTACATATTTACTCATTGGAGAGATTGGCTATACTTGTCCTTTCTTGTCATGTCCTCATCTAGTTTTATCAAGGTTATCTTGCTGTTTTGTCATGTTCTACATAGGTTTTATAAGATTGATACTATTTCCTTCTATAATAGAACAATTCACCAGGTAGCAATCTAGACTATATTTCTTTGTGGAAATAAAAAAAAAAATTCGGTGGGAAAATTATTAAAAGATTCACTTTATCTAGTAGATTTTAACAACCCAGATTTCTGGGTTTTTTTTTTTTCATCATTTTCAGTAAATTTTTTTAGAGAATACATTTCTATATCTATATATTTTGAAGTCTCTCTCTCTCTCTCTCTATCGCTATATATATACTTTTTGAGATGGGATCTGGCTGTGTATGTAGCTTAGGTACTTCAAACTCAGGATCCATCTGCTTCAGCATCTCCTGAGTGCAGAGAGTGTTAATGCCTTTTTATTGGTTAAAAAACAAATTCTATAGAGATTTACCACCTGTAATCCTGAAATATGTATTTCCCGCACTGTCTTCTTACTAAGGCTTATCTAAAGATTAATTTTTTTCGAAGGATCATCTTTGGATTTTGTTAATTTTCTCTGTCTAATCATGGATTATTTTAAAAATAGTACCCAAGGAGCTGAAGGGGTCTGCAACACTATAGGAGGAACAACAATATGAACTAACCAGTACCCCCCAGAGCTGTGTCTCTAGTTGCATATGTAGCAGAGGATGGCCTAGTCAGCCATCAATGGGAAGAGAAGCCCTTGGTCTTGTGAAGATTATATGCCCCAGTACAGGGGAATGCCAGGGCCAGGAAGAGGGAGTGGGTGGGTTGGGGAGCAGGGTGGGGGGAGGGTATAGGGGACTTTTGGGATAGCATTTGAAATGTAAATGAAGAAAATATCTAATAAAAAATGCCTTAAAAAACGAACTATAATTTTCAGGTAAAGGCCTTCTAGTTACCCTTTACTTACATTTTAAACATAATTCTACTCTGTAAAGATTATATTCTGAAAGACTTCAAGCTTTTGAAATTTTGTTGATGGTTGCTTTATAATATATGGCTAGTTTCCATCAGTGTTTTCTATACATTTGCATATTCTGTTGATTGCTTGTTCTATATATGCAGTTTATGTCTAGTGTGTTATATCTTTCATAACTTGTCTATCCATTTATTTATTTGCTTATTTATTTTATTTTTCAAGACAGAGTTTCTCTGTGTAGCCCTGGCTGGAACTCACTCTGTAGACCAGGCTGGCCTCAAACTCACAAGAGATCCATCTGCCTCTGCCTTCTAAGTGTTGGGATTAAAGTCTACCTTGTAATATGAGAGAGGTGATACAATATCTGAGTTTATATCTCATTTTCCATTTTGTTATTATACATATAGAATTGGGGATTTAGTATGCTAATTATTGTGATCTTTTCCTTGTTGCTTGATGCACTTGTCATCATGATATATCCATTTATATTTCTAACAAGACTACTTTATTCAAAGCTACTTTGTCAGTTGCTAAAATTGTCAAAATAGCATTGGGAATTAAAAAAAAAAAAAAGTAAAGATGGGACAGCTTTAAAAAAGCACAGAGAAGCAGAATGATAGCAACCATAACTCCAGCCTGACTGGGGAAGAGGACAAAGCCCAACAACTCTGGGGAAAACAGACTGTGCCAATTCTATCCGCAGGATAAGCTCATAGTTCTCAAAAGCCTTGCATCTAGAGAATGTGTCTATGTGGAGGTGAGTTGAGTTGGTGTGAAGGCCAGCATTAGAAATTGATATGTTTATCTCAGAGTGTGATAAACAGACACCATCTTGTACGAAGGCCTCTTACTTGAGAATGAGCTTGTCTAGGGGACCTGAAAACAGTAAACAGTCATTGTAGGTCAGCAGTCTTTGGACAGCAATCTTGGACACCTTGCCATAGCATTTGGTTGGGAGACTACAGTCTTAGAAAAAGTGAAGGTGTAGACAGGGATATCTCCCATATAGCATCTCCACCCCTTCCCACATTTTAGTACCAGAGTTCAGACTGAAGGGCAAGGTGGTCCCAGTGGTTCCAAACTCATATCAAACATTAGTGCAGAGTACTGTAGATTACTGTGGAGATTGGGAGTGTTGAGCCAGTGCTCAGTGATTGCTTATCTCCAAAGCTGCCTCCCTGCTACTTGTTTGCTATGAGGAAGGACTATGAGTTCTAAGCCCATGTCCAGTGGACTGGCCAATTTTCCACTTGTTCCCAGCTGCAGGATGGCTTACTTCTTGTCTTAGTTAGGATTTTACTGCTGTGACAGACACCATGACCAATGAAGCTCCTATAAGGATAATGTTTAATTGGGGCAAATGGATGGACCTGGAGGGCATCATCCTGAGTGAGGTAACCCAATCACAAAAGAACTCACATGATATGTACTCATTGATAAGTGGATATTAGCCCAGAAACTTAGAATACCCAAGATACAATTTGCTAAACACATGAAACTCAAGAAGAACGAAGACCAAAGTGTGGACACTTTGCCCCTTCTTAGAATTGGGAACAAAACACCCATGGAAGGAGTTACAGAGACAAAGTTTGGAGCTGAGAGAAAAGGATGAACCATCTAGAGACTGCCATATCCAGGGATCCATCCCATAATCAGCCTCCAAACGCTGACACCATTGCATACACTAGCAAGATTTTGCTGAAAGGACCCTGATATAGTTGTCTCTTGTGATACTATGGCTATTCATGGCTACTCTTATGAAGATCTCTTATGGAAAAGAGCAGGCTGGTCAAGGAAAACCAGAAATGAACAGTTTAGGACAAAAGGAGCATCAGGAAGAAACTAAGCTAAATTCAGTGCTCAAGGAATAAATTTTAAGAAAATCTGATGCTAAACGGAATAAAGGAAGTAGTGACCTCAGGGAAAGATTCCACCCAACCAAGGTTTAAACCTGTGAAAAGAATTTAAAAGAAGTTTATGGGGCTTTGCTGGAGCACCTGGGGGAACCATCTTGGTTCCCAGATCCCTCAGAGACTAGTGTGCACAGGTGAGTGTGAAGTACAGAAACTAACAGCTTCTGGGGCAGGCCCTATTTCGGGTTCCAGACATCCGGGTACCTTCCCTGCCAGAGGAGAGGTGTCCACTCCGCCCGGGAGGGCTTTGCAGTAACACATGGGGGAGCCATCTTTGGTCTGGGATCTCTCAGAGACTAGACTGTGTAGGTGAGAGTGCCGACTACAGAAGCTACACAACTTCTGGCACAGGCAGAAGTGACACAGCTTCTGGGACAGGTCCTGTTTCGGGCCTTCATTTTCTGCCAGGTGGCAGGTCTGAACGCCAGATATCTGTGTACCTTCCCTGCAAGAGGAGAGATTGCCTGCAGAGAGTACTCTGACCACTGAAACTCAGGAGAGAGCTAGTCTCCCAGGTCTGCTGATAGAGGCTAACAGAATCACAGGAGGAACAAGCTCTGACCAGAGACAACTATAACAACTAACTCCAGAGATTACCAGATGGCTAAAGGCAAACATAAGAATCTTATTAACAGAAACCAAGACCACTCACCATCATCAGAACCCAACACTCCCAACTCAGCCTGTCCAACACACCCGAAAAGCTAGACCTGGATTTAAAAGCATATCTCATGATGATGGTAGAGGACATCAAGAAGGACTTTAATAACTCACTTAAAGAAATACAGGAGAACACTGCTAAAGAGTTACAAGTCCTTAAAGAAAAACATGAAAACACAACCAAACTGGTAGAGGTCCTTAAAGAAAAACAAGAAAGCACATCCAAACAGGTAATGGAAATGAACAAAACCATACTAGACCTAAAAAGGGAAGTAGACACAATAAAACCCAAAGTGAGGCAATGCTGGAGATAGAAACCCTAGGAAAGAAATCTGGAACCATACATGCCAGCATCAGCAACAGAATACAAGATATGGAAGAGAGAATCTCAGGTGCAGAAGATTCCATAGAGAACATGGGCACAACAATCAAAGAAAATGGAAAATGCAAAAAGATCCTAACTCAAAACATCCAGGAAATCCAGGACACAATGAGAAGATCAAACCTACGGATAATAGGAGTAGATGAGAATGAAGATTTTCAACTGAAAGGGCCAGCAAATATTTTCAACAAAATAATAGTAGAAAACTTCCCAAACCTAAAGAAAGAGATGCCCATGAACATACAAGAAGCCTTCAGAACTCCAAATACACTGGACCACAAAAGAAATTTCTCCTGACACATAATAATCACAACAACAAATGTACTAAATAAAGATAGAATATTAAAAGCAGTAAGGGAAAAAGGTCAAGTAACATATAAAGGCAGGCCTAACAGAATTATACCTGACTTTTCACCAGAGTCTATGAAAGCCAGAAGATCCTGGACAGATGTTATACAGACACTAAGAGAACACAAATTCCAGCCCAGGCTACTATACCCAGCCAAACTCTCAATTACCATAGATGGAGAAACCAAAGTATTCCACAACAAAACCAAATTCACACATTATCTTTCCACGAATCCAGCCCTTCAAAGGATAATAACAGAAAAAAACCAATACAAGGACAGAAACCATGCCCTAGAAAAAGCAAGAAAGTAATCCTTCATCAAACCTAAAAGAAGACAGCCACAAGAACAGAATGGCAACATTAACAACAAAAAAAAATAGGAATCAACAATTACTTTTCCTTGATATCTCTTAATATCAATGGACTCAATTCCCCAATAAAAAGACATAGACTAAAAGACTGGCTACACAAGCAGGATGCAACATTTTGCTGCTTGTAGGAAACCCATCTCGGAAAAAGACAGACACTACCTCAGAGTGAAAGGCTGGAAAACAATTTTCCAAGCAAATGGTCTGAAGAAACAAGCTGGAGTAGCCATTCTAATATCGGATAAAATCGACTTCCAACCCAAAGTTATCAAAAAAGACAAGGAGGGACACTTCATACTCATCAAAGATAAAATCCTCCAAGAGGAACTCTCAATTCTGAATATCTATGCTCCAAATACAAGGGCAGCCACATTCATTAAAGAAACTTTAGTAAATCTCAAAGCACACATTGCACCTCACACAATGATAGTGGGAGACTTCAACACACCACTTTCACCAATGGACAGATCATGGAAACAGAAACTAAACAGGGACACAGTGAAACTAACAGAAGTTATGAAACAAATGGACTTAACAAATGCCTACAGAACATTTTATCCTAAAACAAAAGGATATACCTTCTTCTCAGCACCTCATGGTATCTTCTCCAAAATGGACCATATAATTGGTCATAAAACAGGCCTCAACAGATACAAAAATATTGAAATTGTCCCATGCATCCTATCAGACCACCATGGACTAAGGCTGATCTTCAGTAACAACATAAATATTGGAAAGCCAACATTCATGTGGAAACTGGACAACTCTCTTCTCAATGATACCTTGGTCAAGGAAGGAATAAAGAAAGAAATTAAAGACTTTTAAGAGTTTAATGAAAATGAAGCCACAACATACCCAAAATTATGGGACACAATGAAAGCATTTCTAAGAGGGAAACTCATAGCTCTGAGTGCCTCCAAAAAGAAACTAGAGAGAGCACACACTAGCAGCTTGACAACACACCTAAAAGCTCTAGAACAAATGGAAGCAATTCACCCAAGAGGTGTAGACAGCAGGAAATAATCAAACTCAGGGGCGAAATCAACCAAGTGGAAACAAGAAGAACTATTCAAAGAATCAACCAAACCAGGAGCTGGTTCTTTGAGAAAATCAACAAGATAGATAAACCCTTAGCTATACTCACTAGAGGGCACAGGGACAGCATCCTAATTAACAAAATCAGAAATGAAGAGGGAGACATAACAACAGATCTTGAAGAAATCCAAAACACCATCAGATCCTTCTACAGAAGGCTATATTCAACAAAACTGGAGAACCTGGATGAAATGGACAAGTTTCTAGACAGATACCAGGTATCAAAGTTAAATCAGGATCAGATTAACGATCTAAACATTCCTATATCGCCTGAAGTAATAGAAGCAGTCATTAATAGTCTCCCACCCCAAAAAAGCCCAGGACCAGATGGGTTTAGTGCAGAGTTCTATCAGATCTTCAAAGAAGATCTAATTCCAGTTCTGCACAAAGTATTCTACAAAATAGAAGTAGAAAGTACTCTACCCAACTCATTTTATGAAGCCACAATTACTCTGATACCTAAACCACAGGAAGACCCAACAAAGATAGAGAACTTCAGACCAGTTTCCCTTATGAATATCGATGCAAAAATACTCAATAAAATTCTCACTAACCGAATCCAAGAACACATTAAAACAATCATCCATCCTGACCAAGTAGGTTTTATTCCAGGGATGCAGGGATAGTTTAATATATGGAAATTCATCAACTTAATCCATTATATAAACAAACTCAAAGACAAAAACCACATGATCATCTCCTTAGTTACGTCAGAGAAAGCATTTGACAAAATCCAACACACTTTCACGATAAAAGTCTTGGAAAGATCAGGAATTCAAGGCCCATACCTAAACATGATAAAAGCAATCTACAGCAAATGAGTAGCCAACATCTAAGTAAATGGTGACAAGCTGGAAGCAATTCCACTAAAATCAGGGGTTAGACAAGGCTGCCCACTTTCTTCCTACCTATTCAACATTGTACTTGAAGTCCTAGGCAGAGCAATTTGACAACAAAAGGAGATCAAGGGGATTAAAATTGGAAAGGAAGAAGTCAAAATATCACTTTTTGCAGATGATATGATAGTATATATAAGTGACCCTAAAAATTCCACCAGAGAACTCCTAAGCCTGATAAACAGCTTCAATGAAGTAGCTGGATATAAAATTAACTCAAACAAGTCAATGGCCTTTCTCTACACAAAGAATAAACAGGCTGAGAAAGAAATTAGGAAAACAACACCCTTCACAATAGTCACAAATAATATAAAATACCTTGGTGTGACTCTAACTAAGGAAGTGAAAGATCTGTATGATAAGAACTTCAAGTCTCTGAGGAAAGAAATTAAAGAGGATGTCAGAAGATTGAAAAATCTCCCATGCTCATGGATTGGCAGGATCGATATAGTAAAAATGGCTATCTTGCCAAAAGCAATCTATAGATTCAATGCAATCCCATCAAAATTCCAACTCAATTCTTCAACGAATTAGAAAGGGCAATCTGCAAATTCATCTGGAATAACAAAAAACCTAGGATAGCAAAAACTCTTCTCAAGGATAAAAGAAACTCTGGTGGAATCACCATGCCTGACCTAAAGCTGTACTACAGAGCAATTGTGATAAAAACAAAAAAAACAAACAAAAAAAACAAAAACAAAAACAAAACAAAAAAAAACCCTGCATGGTACTGGTATAGCGACAGACAAGTAGAGCAATGGAATAGAATTGAAGACCCAGAAATGAACCCACACACCTATGGTCTCTTGATCTTTGACAAGGGAGCTAAAACCATCCAGTGGAAGACAGCATTTTCAACAAATGGTGCTGGCACAACTGGTGGTTATCATGTAGAAGAATTCGAATTGATCCATTCCTATCTCCTTCTACTAAGGTCAAATCTAAGTGGATCAAGGAACTCCACATACAACCAGTGATACTGAAACTTATAGAGGAGAATGTGGGGAAAAGTCTCGAAGATATGGGCACAGGGGGAAAATTCCTGAATAGAACAGCAATGGCTTGTGTGGTAAGATCGAGAATTAACAAATGGGACCTCATAAAACTGCAAAGCTTTTGTAAGGCAAAAGACACTGTCAGTAAGACAAAAAGGCCACCAACAGATTGGTCAAGGATCTTTACCTATCCTAAATCAGATAGAGGACTAATATCCAATATATATAAAGAACTCAAGAAGGTGGACTCCAGAAAATCAAATAACCCCATTAAAAAATGGGCTCAGAGCTAAACAAAGAATTCTCACCTGAGGAATACTGAATGGCTGAGAAGCACCTGAAAAAATGTTCAGCATCCTTAATTTTCAGGGAAATGCAAATCAAAACAACCCTGAGATTCCATCTCACACCAGTCAGAATGGGTAAGATAAAAAATTCAGGTGACTGCAGATGCTGGCGAGGATATGGAGAAAGAGGAACACTCCTTCATTGTTGGTGGGATTACAAGCTTGTACAATCACTCTGGAAATCAGTCTGGTGGTTCTTCAGAAAATTGGACATAGTACTACCGGAGGATCCCACAATACCTCTCCTAGGCATATATCCAGAAGATGTTCTAACTGGTAAGAAAGACACATGCTCCACTATGTTCATAGCAGCCTTATTTATAATAGCCAGAAGCTGGAAAGGACCCAGATGCCCCACAACAGAGGAATGGATACAGAATGGAGTTTTACTCAACTATTAAAAAGAAGGAATTTATGAAATTCCTAGGCAAATGGATGGACCTGGAGGGCATCATCCTGAGTGAGGTAACCCAATCACAAAGGAACTCACATGATTTGTACTCACTGATAAGTGGATATTTGCCCAGAAACTTAGAATACCCAAGATACAATTCGCTAAACACATGAATCTCAAGAAGAATGAAGACCAAAGTGTGGACACTTTGCCCCTTCTTAGAATTGGGAACAAAACACCCATGGAAGGAGTTACAGAGACAAAGTTTGGAGCTGAGACAAAAGGATCGACCATCTAGAGACTGCCATATCCAGGGATCCATCCCATAATCAGCCTCCAAACGCTGGCACCATTGCATACACTAGCAAGATTTTGCTGAAAGGACCCTGATATAGTTGTCTCTTGTGAGACTATGCTGGGGCCTAGCAAACACATAAGTGGATGCTCACAGTCAGTTATTGGATGGATCACAGGGCCCCCAGTGGAGGAGCTAGAGAAAGTACCCAGGGAGCTAAAGGGGTCTGCAACCCCATTGGTGGAACAACTATATGAACTAACCAGTACCCCCGGATCTCGTGTCTCCAGCTGCATATATATCCAAAGATGGCCTAGTCAGCCATCAGTGGAAAGAGAGGCCCATTGGTTGTGCAAACTTTCAATGACTCAGTACAGGGGAAAGCCAGGGCGAAGAAGTTGGAGTGGGTGGGTAGGGGAGTCGGGGGAGTGTATGGGGGACTTTTGGGATAGCATTGGAAATGTAAACGAGGAAAATACCTAATAAAAAAAATAAAAAAAAAGAAAGTGTGTATACCAGGAGACACATATTTACGTGTGAATAAACCTAAGAGCGTAAAAAAAAAAAAAAAAAAAAAAAAAAGACTGGAGGGATTGCTAACTGGTTAAGAGCATTGCTGCTCTTAGGACTTAGGTTGATCGATACCAGCATCCACATTTGGTTAACAATTGTCTGTAACTCCAGGTCCAAGATATACTCATCTGAGCTTCTCAAGTACTAGGGGTACATGCAATGCATATTCATATATGCCGGCAAATATCCAGGCACATAAAATAAAAATAAAAACTTAAAAAATCAGAAAATGGTTAAATTTAAATGTGCAGTATAGTCTGCATATCTCTGCTTAAAAGACACATTGAAAGTTTTTTTAATTTAATTTGTTCTTGGTAGATTAATACACATGCAATGGCTGAGATTCTTAAATTATTGCTTGAAAAGGAAAGCAAATTTTATGATTTCTTTTAAAAATGTCTGGTATAAAATATAAAAAAGAAAATTAATTCCATTTTACAAATATCTTCAGGTACTTAGTGTTTTACATTTGCTGTGATTTATATCTTATTGCTGTGTATTGCATATGATTATAGGGGTATAGTGTGCATATGTGTATTACATACAGAGACCAGAGATTGAAGTCGTGTTTCTTTTATTGCTCTCCTTTATTTTTTTTTTTTAATTTATTAAAGACAAATTCTCTCATAGAACCTGGAGCTTAATAGTTTGGTTAGACTGTCTGTCCAGGAAGCACTTAGGGTCTTCTTGTCTGTCTCCTAGCACTGACTGATATACAGCCATACACTACCATGCCCAGGCTTCATATGGGCCTGGAACTCAGGTTTTCATCCTTCTGTGGAAAGCATTTTACCCACCAAGCCATCTCTCAGCTCCTCTATCCTCTCCCTTGACAGCCATTTCCTTGTTGATTATTTGAAGATGGAAATTATTATTTTCAAGAGAGAATATAGTTACTGTGTTTGTATGGAATCCAGTAAATTTGCTATGAAATAGTAGAAGAAATAACTCTTATCTTTGAATTTGTACCTTCTTTATTAATAGTGTCAGTCTCAGGCTAATGATATAGCTTACATGGTGTAGGTACTTGCTGCCTGGAAAGACATAAGGAAAGCTAACCACACTGTCAAAGAAGAAACTAAATCCTAACCCAGCTTCCTGGTGAAATATACCTTGTTATAATTATTTGAAAATATGTTCAGTTTGTTTCACAGTGTGCATCACTGTTTCAATGACATAGGTTTCTAAAGCAGTAGTTTTTCTCTTACCTTGAAGAATGTGCTTACAGAGTCAGCCTTCTTACTCCATTCCCCCTAATAAAAATTAGAGAAAAACATTTAGAAATTTTCTTCTCAAGTCAACATTAGGGGTAGAGGGTTTTTTTTGTTGTTGTTGTTTTGTTTTGTTTTTTGTTTTTTTGTTTTCATTTTAGAAACCTTTCCATTTAATTCACCTGAGGAAGAACATAGAATTTATGACATTAGTTTTATTTTATACGTATACATGTTTTGCCTTCACATATATATGGGCATTACATGTTCTGGAGGTACTCTTTAAGTTACACTCACAAATTAGATAGTCACAGGCTTAGATTTGCATATGAGGGAGAACAGTTTGTGTCTTTTTGGTTCTGGGTAACCTCACTTGGTACAATTTTTTTCCAGTTTCATCTATTTGCTTTTAAATTTCATTATTCTTTATAGATGAATACAATAATATGCTTATCCTAGGAATAATGGGCCATTGAGCAAATCCCCAGTGCCAGGTCTGAGGTACCAGGCCTTTGTTATCTATTTATTTTCTTACCAGAACCAGTTGATAAGACCTTAATGCTGAAGATATCACCTTCAAGATGCAAGATTTAGAGAAATTAAGCTGGAACTTGTCTGGAAGTTTCCTGCTGCCTAGTTCTCATAGTACTGGGAGGGGGCACGCAGGCTGCTGGATAAGCAAGGCATCAATGGGCTTATCTACCTGTGAACTCAGTGAACTGTGTACCAATTTGCCAGGCAAGTGGTGCCATTAGTGTAATAATGGCACAACTGTTTGGGGGGGTAACCAACCTCTCCAAGATTGGATTTGAGGCCGGTTCTACAAGAAACAATCCATGCATAGTTATACAAACCCAGTAAAAAACTTACTACTATTTCTTAGCTAAACTGAAAACATCAAAGTACCTTCTAAATATATTCACAGACAAAGGGTACTCTTGGCCTTAGACAAGCGTCTCTTAGCAGTAATAAAGGCAAATGCAAAGAAGATGGCTGTTCTCATGTTTGATGCCTTTTGTGACAGAAGAAACAGTCAAGCTGCCTTGCACTGCTTCTACAAAGATAATAACAGAAGATGCTTCTTAACTGCTGGAAGGCCCAGCTTGTTGATGCTAGTGCCCTAGGCCTCTCCAGCGATCTAAGAACTTGAAGGACATCAGCATTCAGATGTTAGCAATAACTATGCATGTGGAAGCTTGTTTTCTGTAAAATTCTCAAATTACAGAGCACATTGAATAAACCTGATTTTCAGGGTTCTTTTCTAAATATCTTCTCCTATTTTCATACTTAAGTGAATGGATTTACTCTCTCTAAAACTAACCATCCTGGTTTTTTGGTTTTTTTGTTTGTAGATTTTCTGTGAAGACCCTGATTGATCGGTCTTGCTTTGAAACAATTGATGATTCATCTCCTGAATTTAATAACTTTGCAGCTGTTCTGGAACAAATTCTAAGTCACCGGCTAAAAGGTAATAACTCTGATGTACTATTTATTTTTCCTAACAAATTCCTTGTAAGAAGATAGACTTTGCCAATTTGTATCCCCTTAATCTACTTTTGTTGTCTAATTGCTCTAACTAGAACTTAAAGTACTATATTGAAACCTTGTCTTGTCTCTGATTTTAGTGAGATTGCTTCAACTATCTCTCCATCTAGTTTGATATTAGCTGTTGGTTTTCACTAAATTGCTTTTGTTATGTTTAGGTATGGGCCTTGAATTCCTGGTCTTTTTAATACTTTTAACATGAAGGAGTGTTGTATTTTGTCAAGCTTTTTCACCATCTAATGAGATGATCATGCGTTTTTTTTTTTTTTCCCTTTGAGTTTGTTTTTATAATGGATTACTTTAATGGATTTTTGTATGTTGAACTAACCTTGCATCCCTGGGTTGAAGCCTACTTGATCATGGTGAATGATTGTTCTGATATGTTCTTGGATTAAGTTTACTAGAATTTTATTGAGTATTTTTGCATTGATATTCATAAGCAAATTTGGTCTGAAATTTCTTTCTTTGTTGGGTCTTTGTGTGGTTTAGGTATCAGTAATTGTGGCTTTGTGAATAAATTAGGTAGTGTTCTTTCTGTTCCTATTTTATGAAATACTTTGAGGAGTATTGGTATTAGCTCTTCTTTGAAGTTCTGGTAGAATTCTGCACTAAAACCATCTGGCCCTGGGCTTTTTTTTGGTTGGGAGTTTTTTAATGACTTCTTCTATTTCCTTAGGGATTATGAGGCTGTTTAGATAGGTTGCTCTTGGTTTAACTTTAGTACATGGTATCTGTTTTGAAAATCATCCCTTTCATCTAGATTTTTCCGTTTTATTGAGTATAGGCTTTTGTAGTAGGATCTAATGATTTTTTGATTTTCCTCAGTTTCTGTTTTTCTGTTGTTATATATGCCTTTTCATTTCTGATTTTGTTAATTTGGATACTGCCTCTTGGCCCTTTAGTTAGTTGGGCTAGGGGTTTATGTATCTTGTTAATTACTCAGCTACCAACCAGGCAGCATACACGAGCCGGTCTGATGCCCATGACACATACACAGCAGAGGACGGCCTGGTCTGACCTCAGTGGAAGAAGACATGCCTAACACTAGAGAGGCTTGAGGCCCCAGGAAGTAGGGAGGCCTGGCAGGGTGGGGGCGGGGGGGGGGGGGACGACGACATTCTTTTGGAGATGTGTGGGAGGAGGAATGGGATGAACTGTGGGAGGGTGGACCTGAGGGGGGGGAGGGGCACAACAACCAGATTGTAAAAAAATAAAAGTAATTTTTAAAAAAATCACACACACACCCAAAAGAATCAGTACAGAGTGAAACCTTTTCATGGAGGAAAATGAAAAATATATATTTTTTCACTCAGTGCATTGTTTGAGGGAAGTTTTTCCTATGACAAACAAGCATAGTTAATAGTAGTAATTAATGCATAATCATTTGGGAATCTGAATTTTGCAATTCATTTAATTATACATTTTAAGTATCACAAACATTTCTAAGTTCACAAGACAATGGTTGGGAAATATTTAATATTATATTCAGTGTTCAGTTTTTTTTAAATTTCCTTTATTTTACATCTGACAGCAGTTTCCCCTCCCTCCTCTTCTCCCCGTACCTCCGCCTCCCCCTCCATCCACTCCTCCTCCATTTCTCTTCAGCAAAGGACCAGCCTCTCCACCCCACCCCTACCCTCCAAAATAAACTTTTTGAAAACTTATGTCTGGAGTGGTTTAGATAGCAATCATGTTACACATTTAAAATAAAAAAACATAAATCTGACTTCATAATGTGTGATCTTTTGTTCTATGTCATTCAGAATGAATCTGTAATCTCATATTTACACTTATTTCTAGGATACATTTAAGTACCTCAAAATAATGATTTTTACTTTTTCTTATATCAGCAAGCATATTTACATCATATATGAATCTTTTAAAATTTGAAAGTCAGTGAAGTAGTTGCTGGTAACGGTCCTTGCTCAAGTAAATAATGTCCACCCATCCATATTCAAGCAGCTCTAGTTAAATGCAGTGGTTCACACACAAAACAAAGCAAAACCCGAGAACATAAAAGTAGGAGAAAGACTTAGGAAGAAGAAAGGATTCAGTGGGAAAGGGATAAATGAAGGTGGAATATGGTCAAAATATATGTGTGTGGAACTGTAAAGTATAAGTCATTTTACTTTAAAGGGTTTATGGAAAACATTGTCTCTGAACTCACATTTTGTTAATATCAAAAGTTAAATTTTAAGCCAGGTGTGGTGATGCATGCTTTTAATTCTAGTATTTGCAAGGCAGAGGCAGGTGGATCTCTATGAGTTTGAGGCCAACCTGATCTATATAGTAAAGTCCAGGCCTATCTTGGGCTTCATAGTGAGACCCTGTCTCAAAAATAGATATTATCTATAATTAATAAAAATCAAGAATTATATAAGTCTTAATAGCAACAATTAACAACATTGTTACATCAATTCCATTATCTACTCTTCAAAATAAAACTTGGTAACTAGAGAGCTTTGCTTTAGCTTTTACTTTTTAAAAACAGTCTTAATAGTATAGTTTGCAAAAGTAATTTGCTTTGACAGAATACAAGAACTTTCAAGTGTAGTCAGAAAGTTGATTCCATTTTATACTTTTTAATGCTGATAGCATGCAAGTTATGCTAAGCTTCAAATCATTTGAAGAAATAATTGAATTAACATGGGAGAAAAAATTCTGAACTTGTTTATAATTCTGCAATTAAGATGGAGCCCATAAAACCATCAATGTCTTTTCTGTTAAACTCTGTTGTTTCACATGTAAAAAGGGTTAGTGCTTTTCATTTTTGCATTTCTGTATTTCCTCAGTTCTCTGTCAAGAAAATACTTTAATACATCATGATCTAGGGAGATGGCTCAGTGGTTAAGAGCGCTGATTGCCTATCCTAAATCAGATAGGGGACTAATATCCAATATATATAAAGAACTGGAGAAGGTGGACTCCAGAAAATCAAATAACCCCATTAAAAAAATGGGGCTCAGAGCTGAACAAAGAATTCTCACCTGAGGAATACCGAATGGCTGAGAAGCACCTGAAAAAATGTTCAACATCCTTAATTATCAGGGAAATGCAAATCAAAACAACCCTGAGATCCCACCTCAAACCAGTCAGAATGGCTAAGATCAAAAATTCAGGTGACAGCAGATGCTGGCGAGGATGTGGAGAAAGAGGAACACTCCTCCATTGTTGGTGGGATTGCAAGCTTGTACAACCACTCTGGAAATCAGTCTGGCGGTTCCTCAGAAAATTGGACATAGTGCTACCTGTAGATCCAGCAATACCTCTCCTGGGCATATATCCAGAAGATGTTCCAACCAGTAAGAAGGACACATGCTCCATTATGTTCATAGCAGCCTTCTTTATAATAGCCAGAAGCTGGAAAGAACCCAGATGCCCCCCAACAGAGGAATGGATACAGAAAATGTGGTACATTTACACAATGGAGTACTACTCAGCTATTAAAAAGAATGAATTTATGAAATTCCTAGCCAAATGGATGGACCTGGAGGGCATCATCCTGAGTGAGGTAACACATTCACAAAGAAACTCACACAATATGTACTCACTGATAAGTGGATATTAGCCCAGAAACTTAGGATACCCAAGATATAAGATACAATTTGCAAAACACATGAAACTCAAGAAGAACGAAGACCAAAGTGTGGACACTTTGCCCCTTCTTAGAATTAGGAACAAAACACCCATGGAAGGAGTTACAGAGACAAAGTTTGGAGCTGAGACAAAAGGATGGACCATCTAGAGACTGCCATATCCAGGGATCCATCCCATAATCAGCTTCCAAACGCTGACACTATTGCATACACTAGCAAGATTTTGCTGAAAGGACCTAGATATAGCTGTCTCTTGTGAGACTATGCTGGGGCCTAGCAAACATATAAGTGGATGCTCACAGTCAGCTATTGGATGGATCACAGGGCCCCCAATGGAGGAGCCAGAGAAAGTACCCAAGGAGCTAAAGGGATCTGCAACCCTATAGGTGGAACAATATTATGAACTAACCAGTACCCCGGAGCTCTTGACTCTAGCTGCATATGTATCAAAAGATGGCCTAGTCGGCCATCACTGGAAAGAGAGGCCCATTGGACACGCAAACTTTATATGCCCCAGTACAGGGGAACGCCAGGGCCAAAAAGGGGGAGTGGGTGGGTAGGGGAGTGGGGGTGGGTGGGTATGGGGGACTTTTGCTATAGCATTGGAAATGTAAATGAGCTAAATACCTAATAAAAAATGGAAAAAAAAAAGATGGCCTAGTCAGCCATCAATGGAAAGAGAGGCCCATTGGACTTGCAAACTTTATATGCCTCAGTACAGGGGAACGCCAGGGCCAAACAGTGGGAGTAGGTGGGTAGGGGAGTGGAGGGAGGGTATGGGGGACTTTTGGGATAGCATTGGAAATGTAAATGAGGAAAATACCTAATAAAAAATATTTAAAAAAAAAGAATTTACAAGTCATTAAGATAAAGATAACGAAGCAATGTCTTATCAAGTACCTTCTTGGTAGGTGGCTTTCTTATTACCTTCTGCTACCAGAAGTTTTTAACTGTAGGTCTTCTTATGAAAGATATTGAGCTTGGAGAGATGGTTCAACTGTACTTAGTGTTTTCCCCAAGATCCCAGCCCAAATTCCAGTTCAAATGGAAGAGCAGCAAGTGAAATATGACACCGTGTTCTGGCCTCCATGAAGTCATACATACATGTGACATTCACTTACACACACACACAGACACATAAAAATTAAATGTAAAACATTGTTACCACATTCATATTTATCCTTAGCATTCCCTTATTTTTTGAACATTTTTAAGTTCTTGACTAACACATTGGCTTATACAAACTACCTGAACATCTCAAAGATTCTCATTGGTGAAGAATTCCATATACACTGGACACACCTGCCACAGTTCATCCTGGATACCATGAACAGAGCTGGATCCAGCAGCCAAGGCCTGAGTAGAACAGGACTTTAGCTGTCATTCAAACAAATTCAGAAGGTAGGAAGAAAAGGAGGAAGGAAGGAAGGAAGGAAGGAAGGAAGGAAGGAAGGAAGGAAGGAAGGAAGGAAGGAAGGAAGGGAGAGGAAGGAAGGGAGGGAGGGAGGGAGGGAGGGAGGGAGGGAGGGAGGGAGGGAGGGTAGAAAGGAAAACAAGCCAAAGAGACCTACATGTCTGGAATGAAAGCATCATCTAAGTAGGAAGCCAAATCCTAGTCCTATCACAGTCTGTGTAATCAAGAGAACTACGGTGGCAGCATCTTCCTGCTAAATACAGGGTCTGGTTCTAGTTACAACAGCTGGACCAAAGCCCTCTTTCGCCTAATATTTTAGGATGCAAATATAATTGTGGCACATGACATTTAGACAGTACCTCAAAGATCGTCAGCTCTTCAGATATGACAGTGATAACGCCAGAGGTCAGAGATGTGGGATGTGATTCTACAGAGGGACAAGAGGTCATCAGGGTTGAAACCACAGGAAGCCATCACATCCAGGATGCCTTCAGGCCCAGAAGGATGGGTACAGCTATGAAAAAAGACTAGACTGTAACCATGGAGATAGGACAGGTGCCTCCTAGAGTAAGTAATCAGACAAAATTGTGACTACCTAATGAGAGAAACAGACAAGAGTAAGGACACCCCAGAATTAAAGACTGGAGTTTCATCCCATAACCCAGAAAGTAAACAGAAAACCAAGATAAGGAGTCAGTGCCAGAAAAGAACAGGAGAGAGGCAGAGGGAGGATCTGGAGATCCAGACAGACAAAAAACAAAAAAACAAAGCAAAACAAAAAACCACGTGTCCTGTGCATCCTCTCAAATCCAGAATCTAGAGTCAACGTTGTGTGGTGTGTGTGTACGTGTGTGTATGTGTGTGTGCATGTTGTGTCCACAGTGTACACTTCAATGTGTATATATGTGTATGCATGTGAGTGTGCATGCGTGTGTGTGCACATATATTTAGAATATGAAAGTAAGAGAGTATGAAGAGGAAAAGGGAATTAGAGAGTGTAATACCTGTGACATGAGAGCAGAAAGGGCACCGCTTGGAGGGAGGAAAGTGACCAGTAAGGGGATGGGGATTGGGGCGGGCAGTGGAGGAGAGAGAGAGAAGCAAAGTATACTAAGTATTTAAGAGCTCATACTGCTCTTGCAGAGGACCCGAGTTCCCAGCACCCACATCAGGTGGCTCACAATGCTCTAATCCCGGCTCCAAGCATATACACCACTGTGCACACACAAACATGCACACACACACACACACACACACACACACATGCACTCACACACACACACACACACACACACACACACAAAGAAAAACCTTGACTCTAGATTCTGACACCCTCTTCTGGCTTCTGTGGGCACTACACACACTGGGTGACACACACTCATGCACATACACAAAATCTTTAAAGTCATCCTCTTACTCCCCTCGACCATCAGTGCATTTTAAGTGTTTCCTGGACAAATCCACATTTTTGATAGCAAACATACTACTTGCTAAATAGTCAAAGCACGTATCTACTACATAAAGACTTTGGTTTTTGTTGACTTGGGTTATTCTGTGTCCTCCAGGGACTAGAAAGAAAAACATGTGGCAAGCTCAAATGAATCTGTCTTCTGACTGGCAATTTTAAATCTAAAAATAAAGGATTGTTACTTGATCACATCAAAAAAAAAAAAAAAAAAAAAAAAAAGAATTCTCACCTGAGGAATACCGAATGGCTGAGAAGCACCTGAAAAAATGTTCAACATCCTTAATCATCAGGGAAATGCAAATCAAAACAACCCTGAGATTCCACCTCACACCAGTCAGAATGGCTAAGATCAAAAATTCAGGTGACAGCAGATGCTGGCAAGGATGTGGAAAAAGAGGAACACTCCTCCATTGTTGGTGGGATTGCAAGCTTGTACAACCACTCTGGAAATCAGTCTGGCGGTTCCTCAGAAAATTGGACATAGTACTACCTGTAGATCCAGCAATACCTCTCCTGGGCATATATCCAGAAGATGTTCCAACCAGTAAGAAGGACACATGCTCCACTATGTTCATAGCAGCCTTCTTTATAATAGCCAGAAGCTGGAAAGAACCCAGATGCCCCCCAACAGAGGAATGGATACAGAAAATGTGGTACATTTACACAATGGAGTACTACTCAGCTATTAAAAAGAATGAATTTATGAAATTCCTAGGCAAATGGATGGAACTGGAGGGCATCATCCTGAGTGAGGTAACCCAATCACAAAAGAACTCACACAATATGTACTCACTGATAAGTGGATATTAGCCCAGAAACTTAGAATACCCAAGATATAACATACAATTTGCTAAACACATGAAACTCAGGAAGAACGAAGACCAAAGTGTGGACACTTTGCCCCTTCTTAGAATTGGGAACAAAACACCCATGGAAGGAGGTACAGAGACTGTAACTCCTCGGTTTGGAGCTGACACGAAAGGATGGACCATCTAGAGACTGCCATATCCAGGGATCCATCCCATAATCAGCTTCCAAAGCTGGCACCATTGCATACACTAGCAAGATTTTTCTGAAAGGACCCAGATATAGCTGTCTCTTGTGAGACTATGCCAGGGCCTAGCAAACACAGAAGTGGATGCTCACAGTCAGCTAATGGATGGATCACAGGGCCCCCAGTGGAGGAGCTAGAGAAAGTACCCAAGGAGCTAAAGGTATCTGCAACCCTATAGGTGGAACAACAATATGAACTAACCAGTACCCCCCAGAGCTCGTGTCTCTAGCTGCATATGTATCAGAAGATGGCCTAGCCGGCCATCAGAGGAAAGAGAGGCCCCTTGGTCTTGCAAACTTTATCTGCCTCAGTACAGGGGAACGCCAGGGCCAAGAAGTGGGAGTGGGTGGGTGGGGAGGTGGGTGGGGGACCAAGAGGGGGACTTGTGGGATAGCATTGGAAATTTAAATTTAATAAATACTTAATAAAAAAAAAAAGAGCGCTGATTGTTCTTCCAGAGTTCCTGAGTTCAATTTCCAGCAGCCACATGGTGACTCACAATCACCTGCAATAAGGTCTGATGCCCTCTTCTGGTGTGTCTGAAGAGAGCAATGGTGAATATATTAAAAATAAATTTAATATAAAGTATGTTTTTATGAAAGCAAAGAATATGAATGTATTTTCAAATATTTTTAGAATTGTTATTTTTGTGGTAATTATATTTTATTACCAAGATTTATGATCAAACAGCACATTAAATAAAATATGCCATAATGTATCTTAGTATTCACAACTACTTTATCTTATGAAATTTCCCTTGACTATCATTTATGATTATCTCACAAAATACACTTTAAAAAATTATCAGTAGAAAAATCTAAGACTACCTTAAAATTTGCATTTTAAATTGAATGTTGAATAACTGGGCAGACTCATGAATGTAAATGAATTCATTTCATACAACCAATACAAATCTTCTAAGGTGTGCCTCAGCAAAATTGGATCATGAACATTCCAGATAATCGAATTTGTTATTGTCTTTTCTGAGAAATACTGTAATGAAACTATACAGTCTAGTTCATTTATCAATATAAATTTTAATAGAATAAGGAAAGAAGCTAATTGAACTTGAGGTAATAGTTCAGTGGTAGTGTGCTTTCTGAGCAGGAGCATGGTCCTAGGATCACTCTCTAGTGCCATAAAACAGCAAGAACAAAAATTCCATGGACATAGTAAGGTATTTCAGGTTTAAGTCAAATGAGGTTAATAATTCAAAGCATGTTTTTAAAACAGTTACTATAAATCAACTATGTGGTTGTTAATAGACATGGGTCCTGAAATGATTTTTGGGAAGAAATATTTAAATGTTTCAGGTGCCTAGAAACTTCATATATTCCTATTTTTAATAATGTAATGTAGTAAATTTATTTTACACATGGGAGGTTATATATTTTATTATACATCGTAAATATTTACTTAAAATTTACTGCTATTTTTAAATTAAAACACCCAATGTCAATATAAGTACAAATTAGAAGCATCTAATTTTATCAGATTATAAGGCTTATTTTTATCAAACTACTACTAGTTTTTAAAATAAAGAACATTTGGCTTGTACATTAAATTTTTTTCCAGAGAAAGATAAATATCACCTCCAGACATAGTGTAAGCCGTGCTGCCATGGGTAAAGTGAAGAGCTGACTAAATTCTCTACTTTTATTTCTTTTTAAAAGACTCATAATTAGAGAAATGGAAGCTTTTACAATCTGACATGAATCTTATTTGTACTAATAATCCCTTGATCAAATGATGGCCTTACTTTTTCCAGAATATAGTTGAAAAGGAAGAATTCATCAGAAAATATTAAAAATAGTAGGGCCTGAGATCTGTTTCTTCAGTTCAGTACCATTTAAACTGTAGTCATTTTAAGTGTAAATTGAGCTCAATAGCTCCCACGTGTAATCCCAGACCTTCAGGAGCTGAGGCAAGAGCACTGTGAAGTTGAGGCCATCCTGAGCTGTATAGTAAGACACTTTTTTCATGTGGCTTTGTGTCTTCTATTAAAGCCACTGCAGAAGCTGCACACATAAGTATTCTGCTCAAGTCAAGCTTCTAGCCTTCTCAGCAATAACTGCATCCTCACCATGCATTTCTATGCACTGCTGCAGTCAGGACAAGAGACCATCGGTTGAGAAGTGCAAAATGTTCTAGGCTAATGACAAAGCACTATCAGTATTTTCTTTTCTATCTTTTTCTTTTCTCCTTGTCTTTTCTTCTTTCTTTCCTTTCTCTTGTTTTCTGCCAGTCTGTCTGTCTATCTTACTTTTGGTCTGTCTGTCTGTCTGTCTGTCTGTCTTACTTTTGGGGGGGCAGGGGAAGACAGACTTTCTCTATATAGCCCTATTGTCCTGGAACTCACTTTATTGATCAAGCTGGACTTCCAACTCACAGAGATCAGTCTCCTTCTGCCTCCCAAGTGCTGGGACTTAAAGCTGTGCACCACCACACCCAGCCCACTCATTAGTATTTCTAATTGGTGGATTTATACCCTTTTGTTTTAACCATATGATCTCTGGGAAACTAGGAAGGCAGCTCATCACATTTTTGGATAGTTCAAGTAGTTAGAAAATTCTTATGTTTATGAGTCCAGCAAGATGGCTCAGGAGGCAAAGTGTTTGCAACCAAACCTGACTACTGAAATTTATTCCAGTCACTTACATGTTAGGAGAGAACCTACTTCCACAAGTTGTCCTCTACACATGTGTTATGACACCCACAGCCCCCCCCCCACACTATGTGAACAAACGAAATATAATTTTACAAATTAAAAAGAAAATTATTACGTATTCAAAGATAGCATATCTCATTGTCCTTTGACTTTTTCTGCTAAACTTTCAAATGTGAGATTAATAACTACTACAAGGTTACTATTATAAGAGGCTTTCTCTTCTTCTCACTCCCAGGCAGATAGCTGTCTTTAGTCCCTTCAGTTATCTGTAACAAGTCTGACAAAGATGTATAGAAAAAGAAATATATTTACTATATTGGTGAGAATATAGGTTAGTAAAACTACTATAGAAAACACTGTGAGGGTCCAAAAACAACTAACAATAGAATTTATGATGAAGTAATCCTATTGTTGGCTATATATCCAAAAGCAATAGGATATGTCAAGAAAATATCTTTGTGTTCATGTTATTTGCTATGGTGTTCACATTGTCCAAGGTATAGAATCAATTTAAGTATTTTTCTACAGATAGATAAAGAAATTGTATTCTGTGTACTCAATATAATACTATTCATCTTTAAAGAAATAGGAAATCCTGCCATTAGCAGCAACATTGGTGAACCTGGAGAGCATCTTTGTAACTGCAAAGTAAAATAATTTAGTCACATGAAGACAAATACTGCAGGGTTTCTGAAGACCTCTCCTGAACCCTGTGATTTGAGAAACTGGTGGTCTGCAGTGAAGACTGGGGTCAGAAGTTAGGTTGACGATATGGTTCCGTCTCCCAGCTCTGCATCTATGTCCATATTCCACCTCACAAAACCGCGTCAAGCTCCTTCTGTTACTTACCAAATTCTGAGAGATGAAGAGAAACTACAACTGCCATGCATTGCTGGTAGTATAAAATACTATATAGCCTCTTTAAGAAAATCTATGAATTTTGTATTAAGATAAATAAACTTTTACTTCCCTGAAATGCTGGAACTTTACTTGAAAGACATGAAAAACTGTATTTTTATAAAATCTGTTTAGAGCAGCTTTATTTATACTTGTAAAAAAACAGAGGCAGCTCGGATATTTTTCCACATGATAAATGGATAGTTATCATATACAATGAAAAAACTCAGCAATACAAAATATATTTTTACTTACAACATGTATGAATATCAAATGAATGATAAATATGTGTAGCAAAATTATGAAAACTTAAATGGTATATAATTCACTTTTATAATGTTTTGCAAAGTGTTAAACTCTATTGTCCAAGACTAGATCAGTGGTTACTAGGGATTACAGGTTGGCAGGTGCACAACATAGCATCAATATGCTAGAGGGTTTTGATGGTGGAATTGGTATGAGTCTTTTGTTTCTAGTATGTGTCACCTGTGTTCCCAAATTTGATACAAATATCTAGGAACAATGAATTTTTTAAAATAAGTTTATAATTCCCTCATGGGTAAGATCCTGCATTTTCATTATAATACATGAAATTAAAACTTCTGATCCCCAGTAGGTTAGAAGGTTGGCTAGCTTGTCAGAGTGTTGTAGTAAGTCCCAAGAAACTGTTCTTTGCTATTACCTCTCCATGTTTTTGTTGGCTAAATGTTACTTGTTTCCTCTACTTGGGAAATGAGTCATAGCTTGAAGTCTCTGTTCTTTCTCTGGAGCAGATGCCTCCGCTTTGTTACTTTGTATGAACTTTCTGGGTTTTCTTTCCATTTTAAATCCTGCCAATATTATACACACATTCATGATATTCTTTTATTCCATTTATTCCTGTTATTAAGTAACCCGTTTAGATATAGTTTAGATTACAAAAATTAATAAAGCATGCTATTTTTTTACACCTGGATTTAAAGGGTATAAAGAAGATAATTTAACAATGTTGTATAGTTGAGTAATGTTTTTGTAAAAGTATTACTAATTGTGATGTAATGAAAAGGAGTTAGTAATCTCTGCTTCATTGAGGGAAAGTTTCACGTAGGAAAGAGGCATAACAGTGGCTTACAAGAAAACACAGCTTACTTTTTTTAAATGCGATTTGTAACTTTGTTCATTACCTAGTTAGTAAGTTGGAAAACCAAAAAATATTAGTAAAGCAGTCAAATAGTCTTATAAAATTCTATGGGTGATTTGGTAGTTGAATTTATTAAAGATATAGAAAATAGTTAAGTGGAAAAGGTCTGCAGCATTCTAAAGAGCTATAATGTAGTGCCTAGTGCACCACATATTATAGAAAAAAAAGCTGCGACATGTCATTTCTTTTGAATTAATCTGATCATTATTCTTACAAATAGTGGACTCATTTTCAGTTGAGGTTTTATATTGATCCCAAACGTTTTCTCAGTTGTTCTATGTATCTGCCTTTGTCCTTAAGGTACCATGCTATCCTTCACCTGATCTTCTTTTTGACTGTACCAGGTACATTTCATCATAGACATCATTGCCTGGCTTTTCCTGTGTAGGGGACCACATCTCCTAATATGTGAATGGTCAACTCCAAAATTTACTAGGAAACTGCTCAGTGAGGCCTTCCACTCACAATATTTAAAACTGTGAGTCATCTACCCATCTCTTACCATCCCCTGACACTTCTGACATCTTTTTCTCTGTATAATTTTTAAGTCTATCTAATGCATTGTCCTTTTTCAGGATTAGTAACATTGTCTCTCTGTTGATGTAGTCCAAATATCTTTATCAGTAATGTGGTAGATATTTAGTAAAAAATTGTTGGAAAATTGAACATTTAATGCAGAAGCAAGAATCTCTATTCCTCCTACCCTCAATACCATTTGATTTCAGACACTTAAAAAGAGCTAGAACTCCTGTGCTTTGACACTACATGATTTCTGTAATCCAACTAAACTGTTCTGGTACCTAAGCTTTGGCTTCAACCTCAAAGTGCTTCCTGACTTAGATGGTAAATAGTCACCTCCCTATGAGGCCATCTTTTGAAGTGAGTATAAACACTCTTAGAAACAATAAGTAAAGATAAACCTGTCCATTTGGTTTTTGAGTTTTCTTTGTTTGTTTCTGAAGGCTTTCCAACTTTTGATTCCTGGTTTGCACATAAATGAGACTTGAATTGTTTCTGTAGCAACATGAACAGAAGTTATCCAATAAGAGCCCATAGACCCATGCAAAAACACGATACCAGAGATAAGAAACTGCTCCAATTGCCAGGTCTTGGTGTTTAGACAATGGACAAGGCCACTCAGAGAAATGTCCTTTTAAGTTATGTGCTTGGAAATAAAAGAAAGTCTCAGCAGATTTTTTTTAAAGTTAAATGTCATAATTAAATAACTTCTTAAGCATAGGGCTTTATGTTTAATGGAAAATTAGGTTTAATATCTTTAATCTTACAGAAAATAAAATAGTTATTAATGTGTCTTAGTAAACTTAAGGTACAATAGTGTAACTGTAGATTCTAAAAATAGAAACTCTTAGTTTCTAAACAAACTGTGGAGTAAAAGTTAGTAACTAGAAAACCTGAGAATCACTTAACTTCTATCCTGTTCATTTACTATTTTCAATCTCCATTACCTTCCTGTGCTTTCTTTAGAGCCCTTGTCTGTTTTCTTTTCTTTTTTTTCCCTGATGCTGTTTGAGTAGATGCTTCACAGTAAAATTTTACTCTGTTCTATCATATCGACTGCCTGGATTTCCTTATATTTCTGTTAAAAACAAAAGGAAGAAAAGTAAGGAGAAAAGGACAAAGCTTGCCATGATTCTTAGCCTTTTTCTGTGTATACCTTCAACTTTTGGGGTTACATCTTACATCTTTGTCTTCCCATCATTCACCAAAGGTATAAAGCATTCAGATATAAAGTTGCAATAGTAATGAAAATGTCCAGAATTACAACTCTAACTGCAGGTGACAATGTTATATTATCACCATAATTCATGAAACAAATTGTCCCGTTTTAACCAAAATATGCCTTCCATTTGATTTTAGTATATTTGCAGTTATGTAACGGTCTCTGATGCCTATCTCCAGAACATTTTTATCACCCTTAAAAGAAGCTCCTACCTGTTAATTAAGTTATCATCTGACTTTTCCACCTTTGTACATCCCCTGGAATCTGTTAAACTATTGAGACATTTATTTGATCTAGAAATTTCTTTAAATATGTGTTTTTCTAATTGGTTTTGTATATTATTTCTTTGCCAGCACAATGCTTTCAATCCATGTTATTGTATATCAGGACTTCATCCTTTTTTGTGATTGGATGGTATTCCTTTATATTGATATATGCAGTATCCATTCATTAGTTAATGGACATTTGCATTATTTATATATTTTGTTCTTTAAAATAAGTATAAGAAGTATCCATGTACAAGTTTTTGTTTTTACAGGGTTTCTATTCTTGTGAATATTATTTTCATTTTATTTTATTTTTGGGAGTATATAGTATTTATTGTGTGATCTATCAACAGTAGATTTCTTCTAAGAATTTTCTTTCCAATCTCCCATGCTCATGGATTGGCAGGATTAATATACTAAAAATGACCATCTTGCCGAAAGCAATCTACAGATTCAATGCAATTCCCATCAAGATTCCAACTCAATTTTTCACTGAGTTAGAAGGGGCAATTTGCAAATTCATCTGGAATAACAAAAAACCTAGGATAGCAAAAGCTCTTCTCAACAATTAAAAAAAAAAAAAAAAAAAAAACAAACCTCTGGGGGAATCACCATGCCTGATCTAAAGCTGTACTACAGAGCAATTGTGATAAAAAAAACTGCATGGTACTGGTACAGCAACAGATGATAGGTCAATGGAATAGAATTGAAGACCCAGAAATGAACCCACAAACCTATGGTCACTTAATCTTTGGCAAGGGAGCTAAAACCATCCAGTGGAAAAAAGACAGCATTTTCAACAAATGGTGCTGGCACAACTGGCAGTTATCATGTAGAAGAATGTGAATTGATCCATTCTTATCTCCATGTACGAAGCTCAAGTCTAAGTTGATCAAGGAACTCTAGATAAAACCATACACACTGAAACTTATAGAGGAGAAAGTGGGGAAAAGCCTCAAAGATATGGGCACAGGGGAAAAATTTCTGAACAGAACAGCAATGGCTTGTGCTGCAAGATCGAATATTGACAAATGGGACCTCATAAAATTGCAAAGCTTCTCTAAGGCAAAAGACACTGTCAATAAGACAAAAAGGCCACCAACGGACTGCAAAGGGATCTTTACCAATCCTAAATCCGATAGGGGACTAATATCCGATATATACAAAGAGCTCAAGAAGCTGGACTCCAGAAAATCAAATAACCCCATTAAAAAATCAGGTACAGAGCTAAACAAAGAATTATCAACTGAAGAATACCGAATCACTGAGAAACACCTGAAAAAATGTTCAACATCCTTAATCATTAGGGAAATGTAAATCAAAACAACCCTGAGATTCCACCTCACACCAGTCAGAATGGCTATAATCAAAAATTCAGGTGACAGCAGATGCTGGCAAGGATGTGGAGAAAGAGGAACATTCCACCGTTGTTGGTGGGATTGCAAGCTGATACAACCACCCTGGAAATCAGTCTGACGGTTCCTCAAAAAATTGGACATAGTACTACCTGTAGATCCAGCAATACCTCTCCTGGGCATATACTCAGAAGATGATCCAACTTTTAATAAGGAAGCTATGTTCATAGCAGCCTTATTTATAATAGCCAGAAGCTGGAAAGAACCCAGATGTCCCTCAACAGAGGAATGGATACAGAAAATGTGGTACATTTACACAATAGAGTACTACTCAGCAATTAAAAACAATGAATTCATGAAATTCTTAGGCAAATGGTTGTATCTGGAGGATATCATCCTGAGTGAGATAACCCAGTCACAAAGAACACACATGATATGTACTCAATGATAAGAGCATATGAGCCCAGAAACTTAGAATACCCAAGATACAATTTGCGAAACACATGAAACTCAAGAATAAGGAAGACCAAAGTGTGGATACTTTGTTTCTTCTTAGAATAGGGGACAAAATATCCACGGAAGGAGTTACAGAGACAAAGTTAGGAAGCTGAGAGGGAAGGAAGGACCATCCAAAGATTGCCCCATCCAGGGATCCATCCCATAAATAACCACCAAACCCAGATACTGTTGCATATGCCAGAAAGATTTTGCTTTTGGGACCCTGTATAGAGTCTCCTATGAGGCTATGCCAGTGTCTGGCAAATACAGAAGTGGATGCTCACAGTCATCTATAAAATGGAACACAGGGCCCCCAATGGAGAAGCTAGAGAAAGCACCCAAGGAGCTGAAGGGGTCTGCAACACTGTAGGTGGAACAACAAAATGAACTAACCAGTTATCCCCAGAGCTCGTATCTCCAGCTGCATATGTAGCAGAAGATGGCCTAGTTGGCCATCACTGGGAAGAGAGGCCCTTTGGTATTGCAAACTTTATATGCCCCTGTACAGGGGAATGCCAGGGCCAAGAAGCAGGAGTGGGTGGGTAGGGGAGCAGAACAGAGGGAGGGTATAGGGAACTTTCATCAAAAAGTCATATTTGATATGCCTGTAAATTTTATTATATAAACTTTTTAACAGTTTTGGTTACTTTACTGCTCTAACATATCCTCTTACAGTAAACATTTATATTTTGTAGAACACAGAAGATGGTAAAATTTAGGAGACTTCATATTTGGAGTGTGTCATAATCTCAAGTATACATTATTCTGATTTTCTAATTTTAGTGAGGTGCTTTTCTTAAATTGTTTGTAAATTTGTGCTAATTTTACCCACCCTCCCTTTAAAAATAGAAATTAACTGCAAGATACTCTATCAGCAGACTAGTGCTAATTTCCTGCTGTAATCTATAACCATTCTGATACCATAATATTCGGAGTGGAATAACTAGTTCAGAAAGTTTATTGTATTTGCATATATACTATACTTTTACTTTAAATTTTGCTTTTTTTGATGCCTTACATCAAACTGAAATGACTATATGTTCAATTATATTTGATATAATTTAGAATTGTTTTGTTCATATAAATTTAAATACTTTAACTCTATGGAAAGTATTAATTTCTATTCATTGACAGTTGCATTTTATACATTTATTTATGTAGTTGTCATTGTTTATATAGTCTAATCCCTTTTTATTAAAATTATATATTTATTTGTTTTAAAGAAATTTTGATTTAAAAACTTAAAGAACATTTGAATGATTTAGGTATTCCCAATTTTTAAATTGTTGGGTCCACAAACACTACTCCTCACAACAATCTACTTATAAATAGCATTTTCTTTAATTCTCTCTCTCTCTCTCTCTCTCTCTCTCTCTCTCTCTCTCTCTCTCTGTGTGTGTGTGTGTGTGTGTTTAGATATATTAACTATATCTTACTTTGCTTTCTATATTTTTAAAGATTCTTTTATTAGATGTTTTCTTCATTTACATTTCAAATGCTATCCCCTTTCCTAGTCTCCCTCAGAAAATCCCCTATAACCTCCTCCCTCCCTCTGCTCCCCAACCCACCCACTCCCACTTCCTGGTCCTGGCATTCCCCTATACTGGGGCCCTATACTTTGGCAAGATCAAGGGCCTCTTCTCCCACTGATGGCCAACTAGGCCATCCTCTGCTATATATGCAGATAGAGACACGTTGCTTTATATATTTTTATTAGATATTTTCTTCATTTACATTTCAAATGCTATCCTGAAAGTCCCCTATACCCTCTTCCCACCCTGCTCCCTAATCCATACACTCCCACCTCCTGGCCCTGACATTTCTCTGTATTGGGGCATATAATCTTCATAAGACTAAGGGCCTCTCCTCCTAATTAATGATAGCCAACTAACCATCTTCTGCTATATATGCAGCACAAGCTCTGGGAAAACTGATTAGTTCATATTGTTTTTCCTCCTATAGGGATGCAGGCCCCTTCAGCTCAGAATTATCTGTCTCTTGTGAGGCTATGCCAGTGCTTGGCAAATACAGAAGTAGATGCTCTCAGTCAGCTATTGGATGGAACACAGGGCCCCCAATGGAGGAGCTAGAGAAAGTAACTAAGGAGCTTTATATTTTTAATACAGTATCTCACTATATATTCCTGGCTAGCCAGACTATGTAAGCCAGGCTGACCTTAGACTCACAAAGGCCTTCTTGTCTCTGCCTAGGCAGTGCTGGGATTAAAGATATGCTCTGTGCTGGCTTGCTTTTTTGTTTGTTTGTTTGGTTTGGTTTGGTTTGTTTGTTTGTTTTTTGGTTTTGTTTGGGTTTTTTGTTGTTTTATGTTTTTTGAAGACAGGATTCTTCTCCATAGCCCATGCTGGCCTTGAATTTGCTAAATAGCCTAGCCTTTTCTCAAACTCACAGACCCTCTGCGACTAGTTATGACTCATCACATCCAACTTATAAATAGCATTTTAAAGCAGCCTTCTAGAAGTTGAAGAAAAGTTGTATATAATACATTTTAAGATCACAACCTATGAAATGATGGAAATGACAGAATAGAAAAGCATTGCTTTATTTTTAGCTAAATTGCAGTATGAGCTCTCATGAAACTGCCATTCCCAGGGAACTCTGCCTCTTGGTGGATAATCAGGCTCTCCTGCCTCTTTCCTGTCTCAGCTGTTCCTTCTATCCCAGTTCATTACTTTGTGACACCTGATGATCCTCAGAAATTGTTTCTACCAGAGATACCCAGTGGCCATACTATCTAGGGACAAGTCAAGTGACTTTTACTGTCCTTCCTGTTCTTACTCTGGTCTCTCCAGAGTTATTCCTCATCTTACTGCAGCCTTCCAGAAAGAGCTCCTCTCCACAGCTCTCCTTCATTTGCTGAGTTCTCAGGTTCTGTATGGACCCCCTAGTTCTTTCCTACCATCTCTTCCAACCTTTCTTTTTAAGCACAATGTCATTGCTTTGTTAATACTTGCCAATGTATAGGAACATTCTCCACTAAGGATTCCTAGATCCCTAAGGATTCCCAGTTGCCTAGATCCTAGCACATGAACACTGAAGATAATATGCCTCCTCTAGAAGCCAGCGACCTTATTGCAATAGGCCCTACAAAAACAAATTAGTCTATGCTCAAGATAAAGATCTCAAAATAGCAATTATGAATTTGTTCAAGTGCCTTAAAGAGGACATGAATAAATGTCTAATATTGGACGTCAAATTTTTTAAAAAATCCTCAGAGTTAAGCCTCACCAACAGGTTAAAAGACATGGAAGAGAGAATTTTAGGTCTTAAAGACAAGATAGACTAGATAGCTCAGTCAGGGATGTTGAATATATAAAACCCAGACACAAAACATCCAGGAAATCTGGGATATTATGAAAAGACCAAACCAACAAATAATAGAATTAGATGAGGAAGAAGAAACCCAGGTCAAAGGCACAAAAAAGAGTTTTAACAAAATTACAGTATAAAATTGCCCCGATCCAAAGCTGCCCATCAAGCTGCTCAGTCTTCAGTGGCAGGTGGATCTCTTGAGGTCAAGACCAACCTGGTCTACAGAGCAAATTCCAGGAAGCCAAGGTTACACACAGAAACCTTGTCTCAAAAAAACTTAAATAAACAAACAAAATGTCATTCAAGGTTGAAGAAGCATAAAGAACACCAAATAGACAGGACCAGAAAAGAAATTCCTTGCAACATATGATAATAAAATATTGCAAACCAAGTCCAAGAAGCCATGAAAAAGATCATCTACCATGATCAAGTTGTCTTCACCCCAAAGATGCAGGAATTGTTCAACATCAGTCCAATGTAATCCAAAAAAGGCAAAACACATGATCATCTCACTAGATGACGTTTACAAAATCCAGCACCCTTATATGATAAAATATTTGGATAGACTAGGGCTACAAACGACCTCAGCATAGTGAAGCCAATTAAGAGCAAGCTTACAGCCAGCAACTTAAGCAGTGAGAAACACAAAGCATTTCAACTGAAATTAGGATATTCACTCTATCCATACCTACTTGATATAGTATTGGAAGTCTTGGGTAGCACAGTCAGACTACTGAAAAAAATCAAGGGGTACAAATAGGAAATGAAGAAGACAGAGTACCTCTATTTGCAATTGATAAGCTTTTATACATAAAGGCTCTTAAAAACTTCACCAGGAAACTTCTACAGTTGATAAACATTTTCAACAAAAATAACAAGATACAAAAAATGTAGCTTTTGTACACACATACACACACACACACACACACTTATGACAAACATATTGAGATAGAAGCCAGGGAAATATTACTAATAATAATATTGTTAATATTATTATTAACAATAGCAACAACAACAAGTAATCTTGGAATAACTCTAATCAAGCAAGTGATATAGTTACATAGTAAAACTTTTAAGATACTGAAGAAAGAAATTGAAGAAGACACCAGAAGATGTAACAATCCTTCTGATTTCAGGTTGTATTACAGTAATGAAACAGCATGCTATTGGCATAAAAACAGACATGTTGACCAATGGAATTGAACTGAAGATCAAGATGGGATTCTACATAACCTATAGACACCTGATTTTTGATAAGCCAAAAATAAACACAGGAGAAAAGTCACCATCTTCAACAAATTGTGCTGGTCAAACTGGATGTGGAAGAATGCAAATCTGTCTGTATCACACTGAACAAAACTCCAAGAGGATAAAGAACATCAACATAAGACCAGATATTCTGAATCTAATAAAAGAGAAAGAGGAGAAAAGGCTTGAAGTCATTGACACAGGAAAGGACTTCTTGAATAGGACACTGATAGCATAGGCACTAAAGTGAACAATCAATAAATGGGACTTCATGTAGCTGAAAATATTTTATATGTCAAAAGATACATCATGAACAAAGTACACACATATATATATAATGAGAGAGAAAGAGAGAGAGAGGTTAGTATTTAGCATATATAAAGAATTAGAAAACTTGAACATTAAGGAAACAGATTATCCAATTTAAAAACAGGTTATAGAACTAAGCAAAGTCCTCAAAAGAGAAAGCACAAATGACTGAGAAACCATTAAAGAAATGTTTAACATCCTTAGTCATCGGGGAAATGCAAATTAAAACTACTTTGTGATTTCATCTTATATCAGTCAGAATTTCTAAGATCAATAAAACAAATGAGAATGAATATAAGCTAGAGAAGACATGGAGAATAGGAAACAGTCATTGTTGGTGAGAATGCAAACTTATATAGCCATGATGGAAACCAGTGTGGTGCTACCTCAAAATCAAATTACCACTTCTTGGCATATACCCAATGGACTCTATCCCCTTTTACTGAGATATTTATTAATCTATGTTCATTGCTGCATTATTTATAATAGCCAGAAATTGGAAACAGCCTAAATGACCATCAACTGATGAATAGGTAATAAAAACGGATGGGGTATGTTTATACAATGGAATATTATACAGCTGTTAGTAAAAATGAAACTACGACATTCTCAGGTAAATGGATAGATGTAGAAAAAAATCATACTGATTGAGCTAACAGAGACCCAAAAGGCAAATATTGTATGTTCTGTCTTATGTGTGTATAGTAACTTTTAAGCTTTCCATATGTGTCCAAGAATCTGAATAACCACAAACCATGTAGTTAATAAGGGACCTGGAGAAGGAGAGGGAAGATAGAATATCGTCTTATGGAGAGAAGAGGAGGCACTAGAACCATAGGATTAAATACAGAAGGAGATGGGAGAGCAGGGTAAAGGAGGGATGTGGCGAGGGACAACTAACACTAAAGGTTATTTGAGAAAAAAACGTTTAGAAACCTACCATTGTAGAAGGTTCCTAGAATACATACATATATGAAAGGCATCTAAATGAAGTTACCGGATAATGGGGGAGACAATGTCCCCACCTAGGCATCTTATATCAACAAGGAATCCTCAAGTGCCAGAAATTGGTTACATCCTGTTGAGTCATTGTTAAAATCTAGCTCAACCTTCCAAATACCACAGGATATTGCCAAGGCTGCTAGTTGCTCTTCACAACAATGTTAAGACCCTACTGCTGAAGACAACGCCTATTAATGTAATCAAACACAGAGAGGCCCAGCTGTGCCTAACTAGAAGCTTCACCTCTGCTAATGTTCGTAGTGCTGGAAGGTACTCTGTATACTGTGGGAGTAGAAGAGTAACCATCCATAGACGCTGCATATAATCCATATGGCCTTTAACATGACAGTGCTTACACCATGTACTGTACAATGTTTTGGAAGCAACCAAAATCTCTTTGAATGGATTTAAGGCTTACTCCATGAGATGAATTGTCATTGCTAAAGTGGTCAAGAACCTGAAACTAGATAGGCCATGACACTAAGAGAAACCTAATACTGTGATTTTGCCAAAGGAATATATTAGTAAAATATCTCCTAATGCAATACAGTTAGATCCATAGATCCTTGTTCAACCCTCATCAGAAAAGCTTCTTTTTTCCATAGCTGTAAATTAATTCAGAGAGCCACAGTTGGACAGTGTGCAGAGAGAGACTTTGGAATAACCAGTTCTAAATGAAATGTCTTCATTATACCTGTCCTCTCAAGGTCCAGGGATCTATGCAGAAGAAGAAATTGAATGATACTAAGAGCCAAAGGTGATGGATGACTAATGGAACACTGTGTTTCACATACAACAGGACTGATATACATATAAACTCACAGAGACTGGCAAAGCTGCTTTTTTCCTCATTATTTACAGGAAGAGAGCAGGTGTACTAAGGATTTAAATATTATGTGAGAAAGTCCCAGATACAGTGTGTTTCCTTATGTTCCCACTACCCCTTCCTTCTGGGACTGTCAATGAGAATTCAAAACCAACAGGGAAACCAACTAACTGATTCTCCTCCATCATTCAGACTCGTGAGGCTAGAAGAAAAATAAATGCTTGGTTGTGGCAGTCTTTGAACACCTCTTTTTCCATCCATAAAATGAAAACATTGTTAAAACTTGTCTATGGATAACATGGAATCCAGTGGATTCTTGTTTGGTCTGTTTGTGCCTGGTCGCTTTTACTCAGTCTAGAATAAGATGATTAATTATGATTAAAACACTTAATATCCTTCAAGTAAATATATAATTTAAGTCAAACATTTTCCCATGACCTCTTGCAGTGGAGTGAAAATAGTAACCATAGTAAGAGAATATTAGCTAGTGTACTAACTGTCATAAACCGAGTCTAAATAGACTCAGGAGATCTCTTCACATTATATGAGGGATTGATTAAGCTTTTGGCATACGTCTAATTATGTTATAGGTTATTTTTCTTTAATGGTATCTCATGAAAATTGTTATTATGTTAGTAAATTTTTGGTTCTACAAATAATAAACAACATAGCAAAACTTAAAACTTAAACATTAATAATTGACATTATTATTTTGAGAGCAAGCATTCTATTCTTATTTGCATTTTAATATTGGAACATTTTATAGCTGTAGTTTGATGTAATAGATTCTCTCTGATGTTTCCAATTTTAATATTTGTTAAACTGTAACAATCTGAGGTAAGATAGATGTGGCACAACTCTATAAACCTTCATTTGATTTTGCATGAAATATTATTCTGTGTGCTGGTTGTGTACTTTAATAAAGGATCTAGTTGTTTGGAATGATGTCAGACAGTGTCCTATGGGGGAGTTCAGGGTTTGCTCATGAGAAAAGGAAATGTCTTTTGTTTTGAGTATGATTTAAGAAATTTGACCTTGGAGTTTTCCTGTAGAACTATACTAGAACTTTTAAACAATTTGGCCAAGGTTTATCATACTTTCCAAAGTGGTTGTTAAACACTATAGGGACTGAGCCGGTTAATTTGAAAGACAGCAAAGAAGGTGGCTCTGTGTCAAGGTTTGGAGGGAGGAAAGAGATGGGGAAAATAATGTAACTGCAGTATACTCTCAAAAACTGAAAAGAGTACTTAAATAAAAAAGTTCATCTGTGAGGAAAAATGCTTTTAAAAATTGGAAGTTAAAGCAAAGAAGATCTGTTCCATAGAGCAGAAATTTAGTCCGTGTCATTAAACTGATGAATGTGTTGATACTGGAATGCTGTTTCCAGTGTTCAGGAAAAAAATGTATAAACTGTAACATGTTGAGGCAGAAATAGAACACTGTTCTTTCAAAACATATTTGTTTATCATTTGAAGACATGTTAAACTTAAAAATGTATATTTATTTTAAGGTTAAAAGTTCTTGAGCCAGATTGTTCAAACTTAAGTTTTCTTAATCAATTCTACAACTCTGAAGATGAAAAGTGAGTACATTCATTTAGGCTCTTGCTCATCTTAGATACTGTAAGTTGCTTGTGTTTGGAAAGAATGAAGGTAAAAATCAAGGGGAACAGGCCACACTCACCAGGCTTAGTTTTCTAGCTAGAGGAGGGCTTACTGTTCTTGCATTTTTAATTTTCTAGACTAGCTTTATTTATCCTGTGTTTTGATTTATCTTCTGAAGGTCAAGTAACATGGTTTGGCTATGAAAGCCCACGTAGCTTCTGGGACTATATCAGAGTGGCTTGCCGGAAAGTTTCACAAAACTGTATCTGTAGTATTGAAAATATGGAAAATGTCAGCTCCTCCAGAGCTAAGGTAAGACTTGATAATATGAAGTATGTCTAATCTAATTAGAAGCTATTTTATATGAACTGAAAATATTTGAACTCCGTATTGGAAAAAAGTTTTGTTGTTGTTATGTTGTTGTTTTGGGAATTTGCACATTACCCAAGTTGTTGACATCCTTTAGAGGCTCTTTCTTTTATTTTTATTTCACTGTGTGTACTTGTTTTCGATACTGTTTGTTGAATGACCACTGTTGCAGCTTGACTAGCAGAGAGATGGGAGCCTACTCACTACAGTTTCCTTTCAGAAGAGCAAGGTGAACCTCTGACTTCAAGGCCAGCCTGGTCTACAGGGTGACATCCAGGAATCCTGGGTGTCTTCAAAGGCCTTTCTTTGGGGGTCTGTAATCTCCAAAGTGTGTTCCTTTTCTTTTCACTGTGTTAACATTTACATTACTAATGCATAAACAATGGTGACTCACACAAAGGAAGGCAGTGGCATCAAATGGCCCAAGTAGCCACTGAGTACTTTCCTACCAGGTAGTTTGTATTTAAAAGGCAGTTTTACTTAGAATATCTGCTGGAGGCATTTTTTTTTAGATTTATTTTTTTTCCTTTTTTAATTGGATATTTTCTTTATTTACATTTCAAATGCTATCCCAAAGTTCCCTATACCCTCCCCCTGCCCCCCACCGTGCTCCCCTACCCACCCACTCCCACTTCTTGGCCCTGGCTTTTCCCTGTACTGGGGCATATAAAGTTTGCTAGACCAAGGGGCCTCTCTTTCCAATGATGGCCAACTAGGCCATCTTCTGATACATATGCAGCTAGAGTCACAATTTCTCAGGGTACTGATTAGTTCATATTGTTGTTCCACCAATAGGGTTGCAGACAGGGCTCCCAATGTAGGTTCTGGAGGCATCTTTAATCTAGTCAGTTTAATCTTTGACTAAGTATCAACTAGGCAGTAGTGTATGAAAATGTACAATATGACTGGGCAAGATTATGCATGCCTGTACTCTCAGACTAGGGAGGCTGAGGCAAGACTGAGGGTTTGAGGCCAGCTTAGGAGACTTAGTGAGTTCTAGCCAGCCTAGATTTTATAGTAAGTTATATCAGCAAACAACTCTGTAGAATATTGAAATGCTATGGTTCCTTCAATAAAGACACTTGTATAATTGTGTGTATTGTGAGGTGACCTTAGCACTTTTTCTGTACTACTATTTTTATTCAAAGAAAGTTACAAAATGTAATTTGGGAGCTGGAGAGAGGGGGGTGGGGAAGGGAGGAAGGGAGGGAGAGAGAGAGAAAGAGAAAACCCAATCAACCAAGCACCCAACCGACCTTTATTTAAGGGCTCATCACATAAGCGTAAGGACCTGAGTTTGATCCTCAGAATCTACTTAAAGCCAAACATGGCATTATATGCCTGGATGAGGCAAGTAGATGCTTCAGGGTTGACTAGTCAGCCCTGTGAGAAACCTCGTCTCAAAAATCAATGTAAACAGCTCTTGAAGAATAACATGCATCATTATCCTTTGGGTTTCACAGGCACTCACACACAGGTGTACATGAATACACACACACACACACACACACACACACACACACACACTATTTTTTTTTCAGATTTAATTATTTGGCAGATTATTTTCTTGAAAGAAATAACCTTTCTTCCTGAAGAATATACATGATAAAACAACTGATAATATTTGTTGCTAGTGGTCAAGCTTTTAAGCAAAAATTAAACTTTTGGGAAACTTGCATTCACTGCTTTAAGCTTAATAAAAGCTTTTCTGATAGAATCGATATAACCAAGAAATATATTTTTAAACTGTTTTGTAGAATTTAGTACTTAATAGAACTGCCTAACTTAAATTTTCCAAATGTCCAATTCATAGACTTACAAAAAAACAGGCATGAACATATAATTAATTCAAAGTTTAAGATAAGCCTATGAATTTAATGCAATAATATATTAAAAGTTCATTGTTTTAGTTACATATCCACATTGCATCTAACCTTTTAAAATTATCATTTGATGAAGGTGTGTATTTGTGTGTGTGAGTGTGTGTGTGTGTGTGTGTGTGTATGTGTGTATTCGTGTCAGTGTGTGGCACATGCTGCATTCAAATGTAAAAATTTGCACACTTCTGCATGCACATTGGGTATCTTCTTTTATCATTCTTTACCATATCACCTAAACTGGAAGGTTGCTGTTTGGCTAAACTGGCTGGTTGACTAGAGAATTTCTAGAGAAATTTCTGACCTGACTAACTCTACCCCGCCACTCCCTGGATACTAGCATTACAGGCCTGTGCAATCGTGCTGGGTTTTATGTGGCTTAGGATCATGCTTGCTGGACCGGTGCTCTAACCCATTGAGCCATTGAACTTTCCCATTTACTGAGTTAGAATGCTAGGTACAGTAAATATTAATAGATATAATCTACCTAAAAGCTCGCTTAGGGTCTCCCATATTTTTTTTAAATATGTAAGAAAATAAAAATAAAAAACCTTTTTAAAAGGTATGAAATACAGATATAAGGTATGTTAGCCTTAATTTAGAAAGTGTTTTATGTTTTATTGGGCTGTCTATCATAAGTAGAAAAATAAAGATTTACAATTTGAAGATCAAGTCATGACTTAGTTCATTGTTTTAGAATTTCAAAACTGAAACTGCACCTTAGTTGAGTTTGTATCAGCTTTGTTTCCATGCTTTCCTTATGATTTAGGAATGATATCTCAATTTCTTTAGGTTAAAAAGAGTATTTTTAGTTACATTAGTTGTGGTTTTTTTGGTGAAACAAATCTACACAAGCAAAAAATTGTGGCTCATGGTTTTCATCTTCTTCACGTATTTTCGCTGCCTGCTTGGGATTGCAGCCTGATAGCTCTTACTAAAACACTAAAGCCTTCTTTCTACACCGCCCTCATTTTTCATTGTAAATAGATTTGTTTCATATAAACATTATGATTATGGTTTTTGCCACCCTAAGTTCTCCCAGTTCTTCACTTCATGCCCTCCCATCCGGATCCACACCCTTTCTGCCTGCACTTAGAAAACACACAGGCATCTAAGGAATAATAATAATAAAATAAAATAAGATAAAACAAACAGAGCAATTTGGAAGAGGACAAAACAAACATAAGAAAAGGCACAAGAAACACATGGAAATGCAGAGACACACATTCCCTTTTTAAGGGATTTTAAGAAATTCCTTAAACACTAAGAACTGGAAGCCAAAGTATATACACAAGGGACCTGCATTTAGATCCTCAGCTTCTCACTTTGCTATAAAAATATATTTTGGAATCAGTCATTTTCATAAGGAAGATCTATGTAGATAACCAAAACCCTTCAAACACATCAGTTTCCAGAATTGCCTCCAAGTCTCATGATGATATATGAGTTGGAAACTGTGTGGGACTCAATTAGAGCAGCTAAATGCACTTATGTGAGGGAAGAGAGCGCCCCATGACTCTCAGGTTTCATTTGGTAGAGGGACTAACAATGCTGGCATTGCCAAGGCCCTTCCTTTACTTTGTTAAGGTATGTATTCAGTAGTAAATATTAAATATTGATCTTAACAACTTTTGAAATAGAGCATTACTTCTTCACATTCTTCATAGTTTTAAGTTGAAGCCAAAATAAATAGCTTTGAAAATGTAATAAATAGCAAAGGCAGTTAGTTGGCCTTTAACTGGGAATTTTACAAAAACAGGATTTGCCCTATCTGGTGGTAAATGAAAACTCAGAGATGTGAGTCCTGTGAGAGGTTAGGCTCCCCCAGTGTCGGCAATAAGGTTGACAACCAGACCATGAAAATTCCTGTAGCCTCTGCAAGCTAAAAGTGGACTCTCCAATAACCATGAGGACAAAAAAAGGGTGCATCAGTTGCCAACCTACAAGAGCATAACTGGACTGTCTGCTGCTATGAACTTGGGTGTAGATCCTCCCCTAACCCCCACCGGGGCCTGTACTTTGTGTGACGTTAAACAGAAAGGTCCTGTGTTGCCACCCAGACTTCTGCCTAGTAAAGGTGCTGAGTCAGTCATCTTAAGCCTCTAAGTTTGCAATGTCCTGCATAGCATAGGAAACTAATACAACTTTCCACAATAAAATACTTCTCTCCTAGCTGGGGAGGCCCAGAGCTTATTGCCTTCCTTGCTCCATCACAGCAGGATGCTCTGTGCAATGGCCGCACACAGAGAGTAATATTTAGCATAAATAACTCTCTCACCATAGTTGAATGAAAACATTCACAAATTTTCAATATTTATTGTACAGATTAAGTCATTCTTAGAAGCACTTTGTACTTCAAGTGCTTCCTGAATCTGGAAGCTCTTTTTTTTTTTTTTTTTAACTGGATGATGAAATCCCCAAATTCCAGTAAATAAAACAAATTTTAAGGCAGAAATACATAATCATAGTGTAAGCACACCGAATCCTGGATAAGGAAAACAAATTTGTGTTATAGTTTTTAAGTCATTATGAAGGTTTATTGGACAGAGCATTTATCTTGATTCAATGAAATGTGCCTGGTGGAAGGGCTGAAGACCAGGAGATAGCCACCTCTAGTCTCTTCCTATTGACCATTCTTATTTGAGAAATTGTTCAAGAGAAGTCACATGGATGAATGGATCTATAAAGTACAGAATGGTAACAAGTATTTCAAAAACATAAAATGGAAAACTAACTTTCTAGTTTTCAGATATAAAATAGGAGACATGAGTATAACAAGTTTTGTAAACCTCTTTAATAAAGGCTGGAATAATAAGTATATAAACAGCTTGTCCTCATAATGCAGAAGATAACTGAGAAGACAACAAACATGCACTTCAATACAAAATTAGACTTCAGAATGTGCCTTACTTACAGAGAGAGCAGAGAGAGCTTTATGACCACAGGGGCCATCATGCAGCCATGAAATTGGAAAGCATTGGAAGAGACAGAGCATCAGACTATAGGCAGGATGATAGAGCCGTTCCTTCAAATCCCAAGAGAGAGCAACCATGAGCATTCTGGAGGGTGGTGTTCTGATACTTAAAGGGTTTCAGGATGAGCAAGTTTCACACCATATTATCTAGCCTGGCCTGGCCTACATACCAGTGGACATGTACTAGGTGGAACCATAGGCTTTTACCTTGCAGCTACAAAGGAAAAGGGCTGTCAAGCCATAGAACAGCATGATTACTTATCAGCTCCATATGTCAGTGTGAGAAGGATGGATGGAGGGGAGTAAGGGGGCAAGTTATGAATCCTGGGAAAAGAAGAATGCTTAGTCTGTGAGCTAGGATTAAGCAGCAGATAAAACAGCAGACTAATTTTCACTTTATTTTGTAGGAATAAGAGGTTAACGTTCTGGAAAAACTGGGTAGGATGTTCTGTAAACACTCCAGACTTTCATTTGAGGCCAGAAACTTTTCATACTGAGGATAAAGACAGTTCAGAAAGATCAACAAAAATTTTAAAAAGGCCTAAAAGTGTTGGTCTTTTACATGCCTCCAAGGGAAAAAAATGAACTGTGGAGAGAGGAAGCATCCTAGCACTGTTAGTTATTGTTAGCAACATCCGTTACTCAGTCAAGTCAAGCAGATCAAGAAAGAACAGCAAGCTAGGTGTGGTGGCATATGCCTGTAATCGCAACACTCAGGAAGCCGAAGAAAGAGGGTCTCAAGGTCAAGGCCGGTTGGGAGTACGTAGAAAAACTGTCTCAAATCTCATAATCCCCAAAAAGAAAAGAAGCAAGAAAACCTACAAAAGAAACAGAACTATGGATGATCGAATAAACTCTTAAGTAATTACAGTGGGTTAAAATAGGAGCAAAGGTGAGTATTGGGAAACTGGACATTTTAAAAGAGCTAGCTATAAATACAATTCTCATCATATACACATAGCACTTACACAAACGTTAGCTGTTTGCTGAGCCGTAATTGATCTCAGTGACCTCCAAAGGCTCATGTAAGGCAGGTTCTCTAACCATAGTGGAAGTAAGCTGGGCTCAGTAAGGACAGAACAGCAAGACCCTTTCATTTGAAGGACCTCTAAGGACCTCTTAGGTGAAAGAGGAAATCATAACCAAAATTGAAGTATATTTGAAAAATGATAAAAATGTATTATATTAAAAACTTGTTTTAAGGAAAATACACTTATGTAAGCTTTTGTCTATGTTTGAATAACATTAAGTGATAGAAATTAGTTGTAAAAAATGTTCATTTAACAAGTCATCATGTGAGTAGTAACTGTAAAAAGAAAGAATAAAGATCAACACTTCAATTACAGTGAAAGCAAATTTATTCTAGAATTGCCTACTAATGCTGTGGTCATTTTTGATTATTGGTGTAGTTAATATATTTCAGTATATCTCTTCAAAATGTAAAACAGATTATAAAATATCAGGAATGAAGACAGCACCCATATAATCTGTAGACCACAGGTTCTCAATCTGTGGGTTGAGACCCTTATGGGGTGGATATGCCGCCTATCAGGTGTTTACATTATGATTCGTGACTGTAGCTAAATTACAGATATAAAGTAGCAGTGAAATAATTTTATGGTTGGGAGTCACCACAACATGAAGAACTGTATTAAAGTGTTACAGCATTAGGAAAGTTAAAAACCACTGCTGAAGACAATGATAGTCTGTGAAGGTATTATTAGTAACTTCACCCTGATACATTTGCAAAAATGATAGAAGTGGGAAAATTCCTTGAAAAATAATCACCCAATCTGAAACAAATAATTAACATCTGAATATCCTAATAATTAAGTTGAACTATAACTAAAACATACTCCGACATGATGCATTTTCAATTTGGTGGGGATTTGTAGAAAATTTAAAGACTATTTTGTAGTCTGTAAGTGACAGTCTTTTGTCAGATGTATCAAGACATACATCTTTACTTTGTGATATCTTTTTTTCTCTTTTCAATGATGATATTTCATTCTTTGGACAAGAAAGAGGAATTTATAGATCAGTCAGTTTGATGATGAAAGTTTTTTCTTATACTAATGATATTGTTTTGTTTCATCATATAGTAAAGTAGGTATAATATTGTACCCCTAACTCATACAATTCTTATGAGAACTATTTTAATATATACAGAAGTCTTTGAGTAGAGTTTAAGCATAATAATTATGTTCTTAAAACTATTGTCCATGTTCATAATTTTTTTAAGTCTCGACTATTCACTATTGCCAAGTAATAAAGTGTAAATTCCTTAACACTGCTTTAGATTCTCTATATCATAGTAGCCAACAATCTTCCTAAGTCTTGTTTGTTTTTTTAGTCTAGTAAAAGTTCTTTTATTGAAAGAAAATAAATCATTAAAATTAGCACAATTTGTTACCACAACAGAGAGTTCCACAAACATACAAGGGCAGGAAACTTAAGTGCAGCCCAGCTCTGTGTGGATTGGAATTAATAAATCTGGAAGCAGGGCTTTCCCCACATCTCTTATCTAGCCACAGCAGTCTCCTGCGCCTAACTTTCTCTGGGAAGCACCTTGCTTTGCTTCTCTACTGTGACAGTGTAGCCTTTTGATTTTACAAACCACTACTAGTTGCAAACCACTTCAGTTGATGTGTCAAACTAAATTTGTTGGGAGAGGCCTGGATCTGTAAGGCCCCCAGCAGTTGCCTTTTCCTTCCTCTGTTTCAAACAGCCTCACCGCCTGTGGGATCCTCCAGGTTTACTCAAAAGAAACAATGGACTGAGTGCAGGGCAAGCGGAAAGTCAGTGGAGTGGGAAGATTGGCTTGCTACTACATCCCCTTTGTTCTTTTGATTCCTGGCAGCATTGCTGTTCCAGTCTGGTTGTTTTGATCACTGCCTAAAATCATTGTATCTGTGGATATTTTCATGCTTTGTCCAAGCCCGGTAGTTGAGCATAACAAGTATTGATTAGGCACCTTTATTCCCACTGCCAAACCACTGCCATTGGTTTTCTGTGTTATTCAGTTGCATGAAATTTGCTGGTGAATTGGGAAGAACTAGGTAGAAATGAAAGTAAATGTACTTTTGCATTCTTTCTACAGATATTATTCCTTATATTCTTTCAGTCTAAATAGGCTATAAAAAATGGCTGGGGAGGTAGCCTGGTGAAGGAAAGTGCTTTTTTCACAGGCTTGATGACCTGAATTCCAATCTCCAAACACCTACATAAAAATCCTGGTGTGGCCGGGAGTGGTGGCGCATGCCTTTAATCCCAGCACTTGGGAGGCAGAGGCAGGCGGATTTCTGATTTCGAGGCCAGCCTGGTCTACAGAGTGAGTTCCAGGACAGCCAGGGCTACACAGAGAAACCCTGTCTCGAAAACAAACAAACAAACAAACAAAAAACAAAAACAAAAACAATCCTGGTGTGAACGCTCTGGTCTGTAACTCCAAGTCAGAGATATGGGAAATTAGATAAGAAACAAGTAGATCCCAGGTGTTTGCTGTCCAGTCAATCTAGCCAAAATAACTGAACAATCTCCAGGTTAGATAAGAGACCTTGTCTCAAAAAAAGTCACAGGAGGGGGATACAGAGCAATAGAAAGAAAAAGATACCTGGAATTGACTTCTGACCTCCACACATCCACAAGCAAGTGCAAACGCGCATACACACACACACACAAAACCTATGTAGGGAATAATAATAACTATCTAATGTCTACTACTAAAAGCGCATACACACACACACACAATATGTAGGGAATAATAATAACTATCTAATGTCTACTACTAAAAGCGCATACACACACACACAAAACCTATGTAGGGAATAATAATAACTATCTAATGTCTACTACTAAAAGGTGTTGATACTTTCTAGCATTGTCTAATGACTCACAAGTCAGAATTGCTTGTCTGTGATTCTGTGCTGACATCTGAGTTGAGGGTTTTTTGGGAGGGCAGGGGTAAAACCAGAACTGGATCATGCTAAGCAAATGCAGTATCGCAGAGCTACATCCCCAGTCCCTGGCCTCTTGTTTCTGTCTTAAGTCTTTGGTAGCTTGTTTTAAATTTGGGGGAAGGAGCTGCAAATTTAGTAACTCTTGACTTGGGTTTATGATTGGGTTTATGACAGTATAATTTACGGTCAGTATAAAAACGTCCTCTTCGGGTATGAGTAGAATATTTTTTCAAGAAAGTATTGTTGAAGTGAATACTAAAGTTTCTATTTTATAAGGAGATTCATTTTAACTAGCATGTTGCCTTTGGATATTAAAGAAGAATTTTATTTATTTGAATAAAATGAATTTTATTGATTCAAAATACAAAGGACATAGCTGTAATTTGATATGTCATGTATCTTCTGAAAGACAAAAATACATATTTAATATAACCAAAGTTTTCTGCTTATCTTCTTAGATGTTTTTCTTGTTCTTTATTTTGAATTATTTATTCCTTATTGTTATCATGCAGATATTTGACAGTATGTAGAAAATATTTCTTAAGTTTCTTATTTGATCCTTTCTTGTTCCTCTTAGGGTAGAGCCTGGATCAGAGTAGCACTCATGGAAAAACATTTGTCTGAATACATCTCTACAGCTTTGAGAGACTTCAAAACAACCAGGTTTAAAAGTCCTTTCAATTTTCTAATATTTATGATTTGAAAATCAGAATAAAGAGGTAGTCTGAAGTTCTCAACTTTCAGATCATCTGTTTTTTCTACTGCTCAGATAAATCTGCTATCTTCTTAGAAAAGTGTAGTTTGTCCCTGACTACATTTGACTTACTGATTGGTGTAAAGGCATACATGGGACCACCTCAAATATCTTTTCATTGACTCGTTCTGAGTATCAGTCTGTCAGTGATTTGACGTTCATTCCCCCATTCACTTTCCTCTGCAAATTTGAAAGAAGTTCTAAGTATGAAATTCATACATACCTGATCTCTTTCCCGAGTATAGTGCTTCCTTATTTCTTTGCTTGGGAAGACTATAAGCAGTTCGTTTCTTTCATCCATGTATAGAATTAACAATGGATTTGTTGTCTTTCCAATGACCTCTTTGTAGATATTTTTCTAAGGTTACATAGACTTAAGGGGTGACCTATTGTCTGCTTTGTCAAAGTGAAGACTTTATTGCTTTTTAGTTGGTAGTGGAAAGGTTCTTGCTCCACAACAGTTGATTGTATTTAGTTCTTGTCTGGTGACCTATATTTGTTGCTGTTGATGACACTACTCTCCTCTATGTCAAAAGTACTTGTAAATGAAAACATTTAATAATCTTATTATTTTAGACATATACTGTAGAGTGTCACTGGCACAAAATACTACATGAGATAAAATTAAATAGGATCATATAAAATTCAAATTTTGTTGTTTAGTTGTCATAAGACTTTTCAGGTACTTCATTTGTGGCAAGCTGTAGAACTTTCCCATCTCCAAGAGAGGCTGCCCTGTGCTTCTAAGCGACTTTACTTAGTTAACCTCATTCTTAGTTCTGAAAAGGATGGTAAAATGGCAGCTATAGATCAGTTTTGATAACAGAGATTAGGAATAAAGAACTTATGAATCTGGAACCTCAATTTCCATGTCCTGATGGATTTAACACTCTAGATTTTAATAAATCCTTGACATGGGTTATGACATTCTTTTAGCCAGCTAGCTGGTACAGATATCTACTGAGAATTTTTCAACTCTGTAGATAATAAATAAAACAGTAAACTTTTTTGTTGTTGTTTTTTGTGAAGTTCTTTTTTTTTTTTTTTTTTTTTTTTTGAGACAGGGTTTCTCTGTGTAGCCCTGGCTATCCTGGAACTCACTTTGTAGCTCAGGCTGGACTCGAACTCAGAAATCCACCTGCTTCTGCCTCCCAAGTGCTGGGATTAAAGGCGTGTGCCACCACGCCTGGCAACAGTAAACTTTTAATTTGACAGATACAAAAAAATATTATGATAATAAATTTGATCCGGAAAAGACTTTTAGCTACAAAAGTGTTTTAATAAGATAAATATAGTATGTAATTATTGAGATTTTTAGCAACTTGATACTCTTAGGAAATACCTAAAGATGGGTAGTGAGATGATAAACTCATAGACCTTTAAAATGAACCTGACAAAATGAAATTTTATCACCACAGAGAGACAAACTTAATTATAAGAAGAAATATTGAGGGCACAAAGGCTTTGTAAATAAAACTACAGCACATATCAGAATCTAGTATGCCAAACCAAAAAAATCTAAATTAAAACTAAGCTTATATAATAATTCTCTTTTATATAATTATCTCTTATTTAATTATAATATATTTTATCTTTTCTACAGAAATGTCTCTCGTTATTAGTCCTGTGTCTTAGTTGACTCAATGGGGTGTGATAGACATAATTTTTGAATAGATTTTCTTGGAACAATAGTTTAAAAATTAAAGGGAGACATTTTAGCTTTGTCTCACATCTAGCTGTACCCTGATGAGAAAGGAAATGATTCAGTTCTAAACACAAAAGTTTCCAAAATAAAAGGCTTGTAATATACATAAACATATGATATCCATACACAAACGTGGCTTCGTGCATATTATATGCATACATGGATATAGTATACATAAACATGGCTGCCCTAACGAAGGTGCTTGAATGTGAATGCAGTGGCTTCATGATTCACATGAAGGAAAGTAAGCACAAAGATATTTCAGAATTTTCTTCTTAGATTGTGACTAACAAATGTGGAAACTCAGAACGTTTTTAACTACTTAATTTTGTTATTTTTACTTAAATAAATTCAAATAACTCTTTCATTATAAGTAATTTGAATGTAAACCTCTGGCTAAACAAACACATTTGGAAGAGTAAATTTGTAAAGTATAAGAATAGTCCTGGAGAGAATAGATGCACATTACCTTTTATCTGAATGCTTCCAGGCATAAGCGCTTAAAGAAGGAGAATTTAATCCTGTCAGAATCTTGAGAGTACCTGAATCAAGTGGATTTCTTCTTGTTCTGTCTGACTCCGCGGACAAAGAGAAATGATAGTCTTTAAAATAGTGACAGCATGTTTACCCCAGCTCAAGGGGAGGAGCTAAGGCAGGCAACTTTGAAGCAGTAATCTGTGAATATCCAAGGATGGAGGAAGGGTGGAGGAAGGGTGGGGAACTGAAGTACAAATTCTTGGAGTACATAACTGCCTTCAAAGTATTAAAGAGTTTCATGTGAACTTTGTGCTGAAGTGAAAAGTGTCTTGAGGAACAACTGAAAAAAAAAAGAATAAAACCTAGGAATGTTTTGTGATTAAGGAATTTGGGTGTTAACTGGAGACAGCAGAACTCTGAAGTGATAGAGTACAAGCTCAGATTTTGTTTTAAGGTGCAAAATTACTTTGATAGCATTCTGAGGAAAATCTTAAATGAAAAGTGAATTTAAAACTGAGTTGGTTTGTTCAAAGTTTAATTTCTGTCCATCCACAGACTAAGGATTAATTAGAAACATTAAGCCAAATTTTATACATGTGACATTTGAAACAATATTGAAAATATTTTGGTGATAAATATATTCATTCAAATATATTCACATTTGGTGATAAATATTTAAGAAATAAATATTGGCAATAATAGATTTGGAAATTAGGAAGATAAAATTTAGCTTTATGAAAAGCTAAATTTAGCTGCTTCAGTATTTAATTTAAAATGATAAATTATGTCATAAAGACATGTCAGTTTTTACAGTATTTTCATATAACTAAAGGAAGGAATAAATTATAAAATAACTTTTAAATTCCTGAGCTATCACTTAAGATGTAGCTCCCAATTTTAGAAAAGTAGCTAGAATCTAAATCTTGCTAAATCTTTTAAGAACCAAGAGTTTTTAAATCTATAAATATGGTAAATGCTTACATTAAAATTATCCTTTGATATCTATTAATTTGCTTTCTAAGACTTCTGTTACTCATTGACTGGGAAATTCCAGGAGTAACTCATACATTTTATACAACTGTTTTTACACGCGGTTGCTAATACCTGCTTTAATCAGTTGTTACTGTTAATCTCTCCATGTGGCTTATTTATGTTAATCTTTATCATAGCATGAATGTATAGGGGAAGCATAGAATAGCATGGCAGCTGCTCCTGAGGTTATGATAGCCTTATGTCTGGAGAATCTCAGAGCATGTTGAAAACATTTTAAGTCAAAACCACATTTAGTACACAAACTGCAGGCATCAGAACTTAGCCTACTGCAATTTAATAGTCTCAAAACTTAGGAAAGCCCATGGTTGGGCAAGTACAACAGCAAGTCTGTTTTTATATATAGTAACCATGTGATGACAGACTGGCTAACTGTAGTGACAGCTCACTGCCATTGCCCTGCTCCTACCCTGAGGAAGATGAAAATGCAACTATGAAGCACAATTGCTGTTGAAGAACTACTGTTTTCTCAGTACCTTTAGGTCAAAAATTGGAAGCTGTACTTGTATATTGACTGCAAGTATAGATCTTACAGTTCCAGACATTCAGTGGGTTTGTTGGGATGTTCTTCATAGATGAGGTAAGCTTCTGTATTATGATGAAAAAAATTAATAAAACTCGCTTTTGAATTGTCCTACTTCATGACTTAACAAAAACTCCAAGTAGATCTGATTTAAATACAAAATTATTGAAAGAAAACATAAGTTTAGCTCTTTGGTATTTCCTTGACATGATATCCTATGTACAATAATCAAAAGAAAAATAGATAAATTGGACATCAATATTTATAACTTGATCCTTCAGTAGACACCATTGAGAAAGTAAACAAGAACACAGACTAGGAAACAATTTTAAAATCACATATCTTATAAAGAACATGGGGCTGGTGAGATGGCTCAGTAGGTAAGAGTACCCGACTGCTCTTCCAAAGGTCCGGAGTTCAAATCCCAGCAAACACATGGTGGCTCACAACCATCCGTAACGAGATCTGACACCCTCTTCTGGTGTGTCTGAAGACAGCTACAGTGTACTTACATATAATAAATAAATCTTTTTTAAAAAAAAAAAAGAACATGTATCTAGAATATATATAGAGAGAACTTTTACCATTAGTTAGTAAAAATGAGCAAACTTTTCTCTGGCAGAGTTATATTGTTCATAAGTAGCAAAGTAAAGCCTTGATGGTTAATTTTCATTGTTATCTTGGCAGAACTTGGATCTTTGAGTATATCTTTAAGATGGGGTTTCTAGACAAATTTGACCATGGAGACCCATCATGAATATAGGTGACATCATGCCATCTGTGGTGTCCCAAGCTGAATAAAAAGAGGAGAAATCCAGTTGAGTAGTCCCCCTACTATGATTCTGGGTCTGCTAAAACATGAGGACAGCCTTAGGTTTCCACTGTACTGGACTCTACCATGCCTTTCCCTCCATGATGGGTGACACCCTCAAATGTGAGTCAAATTAAGAACCTTCTCTCTTAAATTCAGTTGTAGCACTAAGAAAGTAATTAATGAAAAGCTCAGAGTCATTAGCTACTGAGAAATGCAAATCAGAAATATTATAAAATACTCTTTCATATGAAGTAGATGTGTATATACAAAAGATTACATAAAAGCAAATGTTGATGAAAACTTGGAAATTTTGGATCCCCAATGCATTGCTTGTTTGAAAAGTAAAATATAGCCATTTTGAAAACAGTCTGCAGTTGCTGAAAAAGTTTTAATGCAAAATTATCATAAGACCTATAATATGACACCTAGGGGTAGAGTGTGTAGATATTTGTTATACTTATATATTGATGCATGTATATAAAATTGATACCATCATTGTAAAATGTCCATCTATTTATAGCAGCATTATTCGTAATAACCCAAAAAGAAAACAACCTAAATCCTTATCGCCTAAAGATCATTGAAATGTCCAGGGTGGCTAAAGAAGTACAAAGAAATAGGAATAAAGTTAGTGATCTAGATAGACGGGGACTGGGAGCACCCTGGGCAGAGGAGCTGGAAGGAAATGATAGGTAACTGATGACAGACGCTGTGCTGGCTATCATGGTATTCATAACAGCAGCTGTCCCCACCAAGGGCATACACCTGATGACCTACCTTGAAAGTACCTTGAAAGAAAAATCTTGCAATTTTTTCCATAAAATATGTAAATGAGTACTTATTGGCGTAGGCAGCATGTTTCAGTTACGTTTCTTAAAACCTTCCCTGATTTTACTGCTGTCTGGCTGGGGGCCCTGCAATGAGTTGTTTAACTTCTCTGGAGGATGATGATATGTACTAGCTGTAGTAGCAAAATTAAAGAAAAGAACTTCAATAAAATAGTTATAATTATGCCCTACGCTCAATACATATTGTTTACTGTTTTTGTAAATGTTTCGCAGCTTACAAAACCTGTGGTTAGACTCATGTAGATCAAGTGTTCAGATTAAGCACAAGTATACCAGTTTTTAATGATTCCAAAATTAAGATCTCATCTTTCTCTTCCTCAAGAAACTATTTACCTTCTTTGTAGTATTTACCACCATCCATAATTATCTTTCTCCTTTGTTTTTTGCCTATCAACTTACTGAGATGTTATGCTGCACAGAGCAGGAACTGTCTACTTCTCTCCTTCCTTCCTTCCTTCCTTCCTTCCTTCCTTCCTTCCTTCCTTCCTTCCTTCCTTCCTTTCTTTCTTTCTTTCTTTCTCCTTTTTCTTCTTTTTCTTTCTTTCTTTTTTGCTGTTATAAATGCAGTAAGCAGCATAGTTTTGTCACATAGAAGGAAGGATTTGTTATATAGTCATTGGTACAATAACCAATGATTCTCACATTCTTAAGATCTTTGAAGATTTGTGCTATATCCGTTTCACATGCATTTTAACTTTAACCATAATGTAATGCTTATGTATGCTATTTTGTCTACCACATGGGAGGACTTTTTCTCATGTGTTCCTTATAATTTCTATGTACAGATTAAACTGGAAACGGGAAAGAAAAGTGTCCGTAACAAAATTTCTTCAACTTATAAGCTTCCTCATATTTTAACAATGTGCTTTCAGAGTAAAACTTTTGATCTTTACAAAAGGGTGATTTGAAGCATGATACTGTACTGGGGTATTTCGGTCCCATCCACAGGTTATTTGTTGTTTACCAACCTGAAAGGCCGTAAAAGAGGCTTTCAGAGTGAACAATCGGATGGCATTTTGAGAGAGCTAATTTATATGTAATCAACAAAAACACTGCTAGTCATTAGCACATTTTTAGCCGAAAGAAACAATTGGTAGGAATGCACCTAATAAAAATAAGATCACAATAATATGAAAAATTGTTTTCATGGAAAGTATTGAGCAGTACCCAATGATATACTCTTTTATTTGTGTGGAATTTTATGTATTTTTACCTCAGTACTTTAAATATTTTTCTTCTTGGAATTCAGTGTACCATTTTTGTTAGTGTTCTCAAAAAACATTTTCTTTAAAACAAAAAATCCTGTTAACAGAGGAGTGTTTTGTTTTTATTGCATGCTTGCTTTATGCTCTGCTTTGCCACTGAGCAGCTTCAGCACGCTTTCCTATTCCAGTCCTTCTGTGAGACAGTATTGAATAGCTGGAACTTTATGATCTCTTGATTTCCTTCTACCCCTTTAATGTGTAAATGACTAATGTCTGCAACTAAGTGGTAAAGGTAAGATTTCTTTCGATTAGTTGAATTCATTGTGTCAGACTTAGACGTACATTTTCTGAAATTTTCCTCACAGAGGAACAGTAATTGAAAGTTGAAATGATGACAGGCAAGCCTCTTAAGGAGTCTTCCTCTTGAATTTGTCCTCTAGACTCATTGTTGAATTATAGTGTGAGGCTAGTGCAGTGCTACAGGTGGATTAGGGTTTAACTGGAATAAATTATTTAACATCTAGCAAATATTTCACTTATTGTCTTTAAAAATTCATTAGCTTAAAAAGTTGACTCATTTCTTAGTTAGTAGAACTAATTTCTACCATCTGATTAAAATAAATCCTTAGACTCAGATAAATAAATAGTTCTCTAAAATCAGTTAATGTTTTTTGTGTTGCTTTGTTTCGATATTCTTCAGCAGCCCTTAATATAGCATTGACACTAGGGAAAATGTAGATTATTGTTGTTTGACTCTTAAACTGTAATTTCAAACTATGGTGGGCTCAAGATGGGTATTTTGAAATGGATGGAGAAATGGTTCAGAGGTTAAGAGCACTGGATGCTGTTCCAGGGGTTCTGGGCTCAATACCAAGCACCTTCAAGGTGGCTCACACCCATGTGTAACTCTAGTTCCAGGGGACCTGATGCTTTCTTCTGACCTCCAAGGATCTAAGGCATGTGAGTGGTCCACATACATACATCTAAACAGAACACTCATACACATAACATTTTAAAAAGCAAATCTTAGAAACAATATCTCCTATAAGAAAATAAAGGACAGTTAGGTGATTCTCAAAATCAGAGTTAGAATTCTTTTCTGAGTAGTTTAATTGTTATTATAATTCTTATAGTATAATTATTATTTATTAATGTTCTATAGAATTTAATTATCTGGAACCACTGAAAAAAAGGTGGTAGAGAGTAAGGGCCAGTAGTAAAGGGTAGTAGGAGACAAAGGAGATAGTTAGGTACCAGTGGTAGCCAAGTGTAACCTGCAACCCAGCTTTCAGAAGCATGCATGAGTGCTGGGCATTCATTGGCCTGCTTTGATAGCTGTAAGAGAAATCAAGCAAAATACTTTTTACATTGCAATGACTAAAATAAAAAGAGATGGATGAAGCAGAAGGTATGTGGACACCACATATGTGGACACTAGTCTGTACAGACTTGTCAGGACAGTATGCAGAAGGGGGAAGGAGGGGCTGCTCAGGAAAGGCCATAACCTGATGGCAAGGCTCTAATTGCTGAAGATAGCAACTTACTTATGTTATTGAATGTGGAGAACTTGAGCTGGTGCTCAACTAGAAGCTACTACTGATAAATATGTATGATGTTGGAAGGTACTTTACATACTACTAGAGGAGAACAGTAATAAATTTCACCCAGTTTCAAACCCTGTGACCTGTAACAGAGATCTTCCTGCAAAATATACTGGTACAGTGGTAGTACAAATGTTATAGAAGTAACCAGCCACTTTTATAGTGAATTTATTTTATGGTTATTAAACCATAAAAACATTTGGCTTCTTTGGGCCCCATCATTTGTAAGGCATCTACATTGTTCCCTTGATATATCTCACAAACTATTAGGACTTTTTATTTGTAGCTAGTACATACCAAATGAGATACACAATATGTTATATAACTACAGTTTGCTAAAACATTTGATCTTTTAGGAATTGATTTCCAGATTTTAGTATTTTTTTTCTTTCAACTATGAGAAAAGAACCATTAGAAGTATAGTTCTTCTACAAGTCTATAATATACTCTGATTAAAAAAAAAACTATACTGGAGTGGGAACAAAATCCATGTTTTTTCATCTAAATGTCTCTTTTCTGTAACACTTATGGAATTTATAGAAAAATCACTAATTTTACTAATCTTTGTCAGACTACAAGTTTTACTTGTTCTCCTTTTATGGAAATCACTACAAGCAATTTTCAGAAGGTGCAAGATAGGCCTATGACTTATCTAATCTCCTGTTCTTGGCAAGTTTAACAGTGTCATATCTGGGTTCCATCTCACCAAGGTGGGCATGGGAGAGAAGAGTAGAGAGGGAAATATGAGCTGGACTAAGTTAGTACTAATGGTATTTTTCACATTTGTTCCAGGCTAACCCTCCTAGTATGTTTGTACTGTACACATGTCAGAGAGTAAACTAGTTGGCTCTCATTTCCTCTTCATACTTTTTACTAGTCAAAACTTCCTTGTGAACTATAACATGGCTAACTTTTCTTTAAATATGTTTGTTTTACAAGAGGCTGAGTGATCTAGTAGAAATAATTTAGAGAACTGGGTTGCCTACTTGAGCAGCTCATGAATGTGAAATTCAGCAAATGGTATTAACCTGAATAGCTGGTAAATTCCTGATTAGTTCGAAAAGAAACTTTAAATGAGCATTAACCAGAACAGAATGCTCTAGTCAATAGCAGAGGCAACTTTTGTTCACATGTTGTTAGAGAATGGTTAGTTTCTTTTTTCATATACGGGCGTCTTGATAACCATCTGCTTGAGTATCATAGTATTAACATGAGCATAAACTATAAAAGACCATTTGTTCTAAGTTGTAAATTTGGTCAGTAACTCTTAGAATTGCAGGAAGACAAAAATTCTTCTTTCTGTATGTATATAACAAACTAATGTCTACACCGTTTTGAAAACAGACCCTTAACATGGAGCCTGAATTTGCTGACTCTTGCTTGACATTTATATTACCCTTTATTAAGGAAATTTTTGGACATCCGAGGTCCATTGAGATCATTAATTTAGATATTTTTTCAAGAGAGTATTTTAAAAAATAAGGAGTAATGACTTTATTTAGGATAATGAGTTTGGATGTTTTGGGTTATTTTTATTTTGGGGTGTAAATATTTTTGAAACTACAGTACTCACTTTTTATGAGTCCAGTGAAATTATGCTTTTCATATGGCTATGATTTCTATAGGTCAAATCTCGGTTTGTTTTTCATACTCATGTATTCACTCGTTGCATTTCTCAGGAGGTTTTATGAAGATGGAGCCATTGTCTTGGGTGAAGAAGCAAATATGCTTGCTGGCATGCTGCTTGGACTCAATGCTATTGACTTCAGGTACTCACTATCAAGTAAATGATTACACCTCATAGTTCCTACGCCTGAGTTTTCCCTTTCTAAGTATAGTATAGTTGGACTTTAATATTTGATTTCTATTGCTTTCAAACTTAATGGGCTTGCTCTCTAAAGTTGACTGAAAGGAAAGGGTAGGCTGTATTCATCCAGCAGCAGGACTCTGCTGGCAGGAAAGGGAATTTCTGGATCTTACTCTTAGTATTTTCAATGACTGCTTTAAAAATGTAAAGAAATAGATTTCAAGCAAACTTAAAGTAAGCAAAATTCTCCTTTTCCCATGTCTAGATGAACTCTGGGAGGATATTTTAGGTACACTTCTTGAATTATTCGTATTAATTTAAAATATAACATTGTCAATTTTCCTTTTATTCTCAACAAGATAGGTCAGTGTCAGACCTATAATAAGTGCTAAAATGTTTAAAGAGTCTGAAGACATAATTTTTTATTCAATTCATCTCAAATTATATGTTATATTAAAAGTAAAAAGTTGTAAGAGAACTCAAAAACAAAAATGAAGGAAGAGTTTTTTATAAGTAGAATCATTTGAAAAATCCAACAATAGTAACAAAACAAGACCAATATGACTTTCAGGTTTTGGCTTTAATAATTATTTGACTTTAGATTCTATAATTTTAAAAAAGGTTACCTTTTTTTAGTAACTCACATTCTCTTCAAAATATTTGTCATTTTGAGGCCCATTGGTCTTGCAAACTTTATATGCCTCAGTACAGGGGAACGCCAGGGCCAAGAAGTGGGAGTGGGGGGGGGGAGTCGGGGGAGAGGGTTTGGGGGATTTTGGGGGTAGCATTGGAAATGTAAATGAAGAAAATACCTAATTAAAAATAATAATAAAAAAAGAAAAGAAAAAATATTAACACATCAAAAAATATTCGTCATTTTATAAGTCTAGATTTCCCATATTTGTGACTTAATGAACTAGTATTAGCTTAATTTTAGGATGACCATCGTAAAGTCTGAAGGTTGTCTAAGTCTTCTATGGTTTTTATTTATTTGTTATGTGGGGTGGGGGGCACACAAGTTCCACAGTGTGAGTGCAGAGATCAGAGAAATACTTGAAGGATTCTGGCTTCTCTTTTTGCCCTGCGGGTCCTGAGGATTGAATTCAGGTCTTTGGGATTGGAAGCAGGCACATCCACTCACTGGCTAATCTTGCCAGGTGTGATCCTCAAGTGTTGCTAACTTGTTACATAGGGTGCCCTATCATCGCAGGCCTTTAAGTCCATGTTTTATGTGTTTGACATTTAAAAAAATTTTTTTTTTTACATTCAGACCACAAAATTCAAATGTTTGGCCACTCATGGCCATTTTATGGTGCAAAATCATGTAGTCAGTCTAACTTTTAAAGTTCCCACAGTCCTTAACAGTTCCAACAGTGTTCAGAAGTCTCAAGATTGAAGTGTCTTCTCTTTCTTAAGACAGTCTTTTGACTTGAACCACTGTTAAATAAATAAATTACATACTTCTAACATACAATGATACATTCCCATTCTAAAAGGGAAGAATGCAAGCATATTTTTTTTTTTTCACAGCACATGACGGATTATATATTTCTTTTTTTTTTTTTTTTCCATTTTTTATTAGGTATTTAGCTCATTTACATTTCCAATGCTATACCAAAAGACCCCCTTACCCACCCACCCCCACTCCCCTACCCACCCACTCCCCCCCTTTGGCCCTGGCGTTCCCCTGTACCGGGGCACACAAAGTCTGCGTGTCCAATGGGCCTCTCTTTCCAGTGATGGCCGACTAGGCCATCTTTTGATACATATGCAGCTAGAGTCAAGAGCTCAGGGGTACTGGTTAGTTCATAATGTTGTTCTACCTATAGGGTTGAAGATCCCTTTAGCTCCTTGGGTACTTTCTCTAGCTCCTCCATTGGGAGCCCTGTGATCCATCCATTAGCTGACTGTGAGCATCCACTTCTGTGTTTGCTAGGCCCCGGCATAGTCTCACAAGAGACAGCTACATCTGGGTCCTTTCAGTAAAATCTTGCTAGTGTATGCAATGGTGTCAGCATTTGGAAGCTGATTATGGGGTGGATCCCTGGATATGGCAGTCTCTACATGGTCCATCCTTTCATCTCAGCTCCATACTTTGTTTCTGTAACTCCTTCCATGGGTGTTTTGTTCCCACTTCTAAGGAGGGGCATAGTGTCCACACTTCAGTCTTCATTTTTCTTGAGTTTCATGTGTTTAGGAAATTGTATCTTATATCGTGGGTATCCTAGGTTTTGGGCTAGTATCCACTTATCAGTGAGTACATATTGTGTGAGTTCCTTTGTGATTGTGTTACCTCACTCAGGATGATGCTCTCCAGGTCCATCCATTTGGCTAGGAATTTCATAAATTCATTCTTTTTAATAGCTGAGTAGTACTCCATTGTGTAGATGTACCACATTTTCTGTATCCATTCCTCTGTTGAGGGGCATCTGGGTTCTTTCCAGTTTCTGGCTATTATAAATAAGGCTGCTATGAACATAGTGGAGCATGTGTCCTTCTTACCAGTTGGGGCTTCTTCTGGATATATGCCCAGGAGAGGTATTGCTGGATCCTCCGGTAGTACTATGTCCAATTTTCTGAGGAACCGCCAGACTGATTTCCAGAGTGGTTGTACAAGCCTGCAATCCCACCAACAATGGAGGAGTGTTCCTCTTTCTCCACATCCTCGCCAGCATCTGCTGTCACCTGAATTTTTGATCTTAGCCATTCTGACTGGTGTGAGGTGGAATCTCAGGGTTGTTTTGATTTGCATTTCCCTGATGATTAAGGATGTTGAACATTTTTTCAGGTGCTTCTCTGCCATTCGGTATTCCTCAGGTGAGAATTCTTTGTTCAGTTCTGAGCCCCATTTTTTAAGGGGGTTATTTGATTTTCTGAGGTCCACCTTCTTGAGTTCTTTATATATGTTGGATATTAGTCCCCTATCTGATTTAGGATAGGTAAAGATCCTTTCCCAGTCTGTTGGTGGTCTTTTTGTCTTATAGACAGTGTCTTTTGCCTTGCAGAAACTTTGGAGTTTCATTAGGTCCCATTTGTCAATTCTCGATCTTACAGCACAAGCCATTGCTGTTCTGTTCAGGAATTTTTCCCCTGTGCCCATATCTTCAAGGCTTTTCCCCACTTTCTCCTCTATAAGTTTCAGTGTCTCTGGTTTTATGTGAAGTTCCTTGATCCACTTAGATTTGACCTTAGTACAAGGAGATAAGTATGGATCGATTCGCATTCTTCTACATGATAACAACCAGTTGTGCCAGCACCAATTGTTGAAAATGCTGTCTTTCTTCCACTGGATGGTTTTGGCTCCCTTGTCGAAGATCAAGTGACCATAGGTGTGTGGGTTCATTTCTGGGTCTTCAATTCTATTCCATTGGTCCACTTGTCTGTCTCTATACCAGTACCATGCAGTTTTTATCACAATTGCTCTGTAGTAAAGCTTTAGGTCAGGCATGGTGATTCCACCAGAGGTTCTTTTATCCTTGAGAAGAGTTTTTGCTATCCTCGGTTTTTTGTTATTCCAGATGAATTTGCAAATTGCTCCTTCTAGTTCGTTGAAGAATTGAGTTGGAATTTTAATGGGGATTGCATTGAATCTGTAGATTGCTTTTGGCAAGATAGCCATTTTTACAATGTTGGTCCTGCCAATCCATGAGCATGGGAGATCTTTCCATCTTCTGAGATCTTCTTTAATTTCTTTCTTCAGGGACTTGAAGTTTTTATCATACAGATCTTTCACTTCCTTCATTAGAGTCACGCCGAGATATTTTATATTATTTGTGGCTATTGAGAAGGGTGTTGTTTCCCTAATTTCTTTCTCAGCCTGTTTATTCTTTGTGTAGAGAAAGGCCATTGACTTGTTTGAGTTAATTTTATATCCAGCTACTTCACCGAAGCTGTTTATCAGGTTTAGGAGTTCTCTGTTGGAATTTTTAGGGTCACTTATATATACTATCATATCATCTGCAAAAAGTGATATTTTGACTTCCTCTTTTCCAATTTGTATCCCCTTGATCTCCTTTTGTTGTCGAATTGCTCTGGCTAATACTTCAAGTACTATGTTGAAAAGGTAGGGAGAAAGTGGGCAGCCTTGTCTAGTCCCTGATTTTAGTGGGATTGCTTCCAGCTTCTCTCCATTTACTTTGATGTTGGCTACTGGTTTGCTGTAGATTGCTTTTATCATGTTTAGGTATTGGCCTTGAATTCCTGATCTTTCCAGAACTTTTATCATGAATGGGTGTTGGATCTTGTCAAATGCTTTTTCTGCATCTAACGAGATGATCATGTGGTTTTTGTCTTTGAGTTTGTTTATATAATGGATTACATTGATGGATTTTCGTATATTAAACCATCCCTGCATCCCTGGAATAAAACCTACTTGGTCAGGATGGATGATTGCTTTAATGTGTTCTTGGATTCGGTTAGCGAGAATTTTATTAAGAATTTTTGCATCGATGTTCATAAGAGAAATTGGTCTGAAGTTCTCTATCTTTGTTGGATCTTTCTGTGGTTTAGGTATCAGAGTAATAGTGGCTTCATAAAATGAGTTGGGTAGAATACCTTCTACTTCTATCTTGTGAAAAAGTTTGTGCAGAACTGGAGTTAGATCTTCTTTGAAGGTCTGATAGAACTCTGCACTAAACCCGTCTGGTCCTGGGCTTTTTTTGGCTGGGAGACTATTAATAACTGCTTCTATTTCTTTAGGGGATATGGGACTGTTTAGAAGGTCAACTTGATCCTGATTCAACTTTGGTACCTGGTATCTGTCCAGAAATTTGTCCATTTCGTCCAGGTTTTCCAGTTTTGTTGAGTATAGCCTTTTGTAGAAGGATCTGATAGTGTTTTGGATTTCTTCAGGATCTGTTGTTATGTCTCCCTTTTCAGTTCTGATTTTGTTAATTAGGATTTTGTCCCTGTGCCCTTTAGTGAGTCTAGCTAAGGGTTTATCTATCTTGTTGATTTTCTCAAAGAACCAACTCCTCGTTTGGTTAATTCTTTGAATAGTTCTTCTTGTTTCCACTTGGTTGATTTCACCCCTGAGTTTGATTATTTCCTGCCGTCTACTCCTCTTGGGTGAATTTGCTTCCTTTTTTTCTAGAGCTTTTAGATGTGTTGTCAAGCTGCTAGTATGTGCTCTCTCCCGTTTTTTCTTGAAGGCACTCATAGCTATGAGTTTCCTTCTTAGAAATGCTTTCATTGTGTCCCAAAGGTTTGGGTACGTTGTGGCTTCATTTTCATTAAACTCTAAAAAGTCTTTAATTTCTTTCTTTATTCCTTCCTTGACCAAGGTATCATTGAGAAGAGTGTTGTTCAGTTTCCATGTGAATGTTGGCTTTCTGTTATTTATTTTGTTATTGAAGATCAGCCTTAGTGCATGGTGATCTGATAGGATACATGGGACAATTTCAATATTTTTGAATCTGTTGAGGCCTGATTTGTGACCTATTATGTGGTCAATTTTGGAGAAGGTACCATGAGGTGCTGAGAAGAAGGTATATCCTTTTGTTTTAGGGTAAAATGTTCTGTAGATATCTGTCAGATCCATTTGTTTCATCACTTCTGTTAGTTTCAGTGTGTCCCTGTTTAGTTTCTGTTTCCATGATCTGTCCATTGGTGAAAGTGGTGTGTTGAAGTCTCCCACTATTATTGTGTGAGGCGCAATGTGTGCTTTGAGCTTTACTAAAGTTTCTTTAGTGAATGTGGCTGCTCTTGTATTTGGAGCATAGATATTCAGAATTGAGAGTTCCTCTTGGAGGATTTTACCTTTGATGAGAATGAAGTGTCCCTCCTTGTCTTTTTTGATGACTTTGGGTTGGAAGTCAATCTTATCAGATATTAGGATGGCTACTCCTGCTTGTTTCTTCATACCATTTGCTTGGAAAATTGTTTTCCAGCCTTTCATTCTGAGGTAGTGTCTATCTTTTTCTCTGAGATGAGTTTCCTGTAAGCAGCAAAATGTTGGGTCTTGTTTGTGTAGCCAGTTTGTTAGTCTATGTCTTTTTATTGGCGAGTTGAGACCATTGATGTTAAGAGATATTAAGGAAAAGTAATTGTTGCTTCCTGTTATTTTAGTTGTTAAAGGTGGCATTCTGTTCTTGTGGCTGTCTTCTTTTAGGTTTGTTGAGGGATTACCTTCTTGTTTTTTCTAGGGCGTTGTTCCCGTTCTTGTGTTGGTTTTTTTCTGTTATTATCCTTTGAAGGGCTGGATTCGTGGAGAGATAATGCGTGAATTTGGTTTTGTCGTGGAATACTTTGGTTTCTCCCTCTATGATAATTGAGAGTTTGGCTGGGTATAGTAGCCTGGGCTGCAGTTTGTGTTCTCTTAGTGTCTGTATAACATCTGTCCAGGCTCTTCTGGCTTTCATAGTCTCTGGTGAAAAATCTGGTGTAATTCTGATAGGCTTGCCTTTATATGTTACTTGACCTTTTTCCCTTACTGCTTTTAGTATTCTATCTTTATTTAGTGCATTTGATGTTCTGATTATTATGTGTCGGGAGGAATTTCTTTTCTGGTCCAGTCTATTTGGAGTTCTGTAGGCTTCTTGTATGTTCATATGCATCTCATTCTTTAGATTTGGGAAGTTTTCTTCAATAATTTTGTTGAAGATGTTTGCTGGACCTTTGAGTTGAAAATCTTCATTCTCATCCACTCCTATTATCCGTACGTTTGGTCTTCTTATTGTGTCCTGGATTTCCTGGATATTTTGAGTTAGGATCTTTTTGCATTTTGCATTTTCTTTGATTGTTGTGCCGATGTTCTCTATGGAATCTTCTGCACCTGAGATTCTCTCTTCCATCTCTTGTATTCTGTTGCTGATGCTCAAATCTATGGTTCCAGATTTCTTTCCTAGGGTTTCTATCTCTAGTGTTGCCTCGCTTTGAGTTTTCTTTATTGTGTCTACTTCCCTTTTTAGGTCTAGTATGGTTTTGTTCATTTCCATCACCTGTTTGTATGTTTTTTCCTCTTTTTCTGTAAGGACTTCTACCTGTTTGATTGTGTTTTCCTGTTTTTCTTTAAGGACTTGTAACTCTTTAGCAGTGTTCTCCTGTATTTCTTTAAGTGATTTATTAAAGTCCTTCTTGATGTCCTCTACCATCATCATGAGATATGCTTTTAAATCTAGGTCTAGGTTCTCAGGTGTGTTGGGGTTCCCTGGACTGGGCGAAGTGGGTGTGCTGGGTTCTGGTGATGGTGAGTGGTCTTGGTTCCTGTTAGTAAGATTCCTCCGTTTACCTTTCGCCATCTGGTAATCTCTGGAGTTAGTAGTTATAGTTGACTCTGTTTAGAGATTGTTCTTCTGGTGATTCTGTTACCGTCTATCAGCAGACCTGGGAGACAGATTCTCTCCTCTGAGTTTCAGTGCTCAGAGCACTCTCTGCTGGCAAGCTCTCTTACAGGGAAGGTGCGCAGATATCTTGTATTTGGACCTCCTCCTGGCCGAAGAAGAAGGCCCAAAACAGGACCTTTCTCAGACACTGTGTTGCTTTGGCAGTTCCCAGGTGGTACAGACTCTCACCTAAGCAGACTAAATCCCTAAGTTCCTTGGAGTCCCGGGACCAAGATGGCGACCGCTGCTGCTGTGGCTTAGGCCGCCTCCCCAGCCGGGTGGGCACCTGTCCTCCGGTCCGGAAGGTGGCCGGCTGTCCCCGGCCCACACAGGGTGCTGCCTCAGCGCCTCTGTGCTTCTGCCTGTTCCAGAAGCTGTCAGGTTCTCTGGCGCACCCTCTCACCTGTTCAGACTAATTTCCTAAGTTCGGCGGGTCCCGGACCAAGATGAATGCAAGCATATTGAGACTAGTCCGAAGCAGGAACTTCAGCAGGCCAGCACCAAATCCTGTAGTTGTATGTCCAGTGTCTTTGGCTTTAGTTCCAAAGGGTGTATGTGTCTAAACCTCCATACACCATGCACCCTGCAATATATGCCACTCTCTTGGACTGTTTTCACTCCTGGTCTGCAGCTGTCCTCAAAATATATTTCATTGCCCAGATATATCCAGCATCTTAGAGTCTACACTATAATCTTGCCTTTACCTTCACAGCTTCATGCAATGGCCTCCTAGGGCCTCTTTCTAGGGATTCCAGCCTGTCACGCTGTCACACATTGCCTACCATCAGCAGCTTTCTGAATTCTTGGGAAAAGAGTCTCGGATCCCCTCAGACTTGCATCTATTATGCTATCACCAGAGACTCACTGCTTAGTTCTGCTTCTAGCTTGGGTGGAGCCTGGCCTCCTAGGACCTAGTTGTAGCAGATTCTGTATGCTAAAACTGATTTTTAAAAAAATCCTGTAGAGTTGCTTTCCAAGAGCAGGAAATCTGTCAGGCTATCTCCTTTCAAAAGTCAGAGCCTTTGGTATATGGGATCTTGCCCTCAGGGTACCTTTCCTGTTGCTCAGGTGCAGAGCAGAAGGCTTTTTCTTAATGGCATTCATCTCTCTAGCAAGTAGTCTCTTTAGGCTTGACTGGAACCTTAAGCGTCCCAATGCTCGCTCTTGTCCTCTGCACATTTCCCTGCTCCAGCACCATGTGTTCCTTTTCCTTGTAGAACTGAATAAGCTCAATCAAAAATAATCATGCCACTCCATTAACGCTGTGCTTTCTTGAAATTTCTTCTGTCAAGGAAATTAGTCCAATCCCTTTAAATTCTGTCTCATATAAGTTCTCAGAATATGAGCCAAATGCAGATTCTTTGCCAAAATAACACATTCATGTTAGAATCTTTGTTTTTCTCTGAAACCTCACTAGCTGGGTCTCTACTGTCCAAGTTTCTCTGGCTTGCTATTGCCAGGTAACATTGCTGTCTTCCAAGGTTCCATCAAAATGCCCTATTAAGCTCTGCTTACAACATTTAATGGCTTTCCAACCCAAATTTCTAAAATCTTACATATTCCTTCTATATAATAAAGGCCTAAAACTACATGGTCTGGTTTACCACAATAATGACTCATTTCTGGTACTATTTATGTATTCACGTCTTTTGTGTTGCTTGATAAAATTCCTTGACATAAACAGTTTGGGAGAAGGCGTTTTATTTTTATTTGTAGTGTCAGAGAGCTAGAATCCATTATAGCAGGGAAGACATAGCAAGTAGGGAAGACAGAGATGGTGACTAGCAGACCATATCACATCCCCACTCAGAAAGCAGAGTGAGAACATCAAGTGAGGCTAAGCTACAAAAGTGCAAGCCCTCCCTCACTGACAGCTTCCTCCATCAAGACTCCACCTTTTAAAGATTCCATAACCATCTCAAACAATGCCATTGGCAGGGCAACACATGTTCAAAACAGCCTTTAGGGATACTTATGTTTAATCCACAGCGTGTGTGTGTGTGTGTGTGTGTGTGTGTGTGTGTGTGTGTATACACTTGTGTGTGTGTATGTGTATGTGTGTGTATGTGTGTGTGTGTGTGTGTATACACTTGTGTGTGTATGTGTGTGTGTGTGTGTATACACTTGTGTGTGTGTGTGTGTGTGTGTGTGTGTGTGTGTATACACTTGTGTGTGTATGTGTGTGTGTGTGTGTGTGTGTGTGTGTGTGTGCACACTTGAATGCACAGACATTGGGGAGCCTTTATGGATTGCTTCTTTCCTTCCACCTACAGTCACCAGGCTTTTGCAGCAAGTGTGTGCCTGCTGAGGCATCTCACTGGTTATTGTTCACGGACACTGTGATGAGTGAGAAAGCAAGTACCTTAACATAAGTCAGTAGTGTTTGTGAAAATGAAGGAGTGCTGCCGCTTTAACTCTGTTCTTACTCAAGCCTGGAAAAGCAAACGCATACTCTTTGTATAAATATGTTAAAAGGAATATTTTAGCAGTCAAACTTTGGAACAAAATTAAAAGGGTGGAGTTCATAGGTTATATCTTTTTCTCTGGAATATTTTTATAGGTTTTTCTACATTTACACTTTTGGAGGGTTTGACTTTTGTTGTTCATGTTTTAGTTGTTTTAAGACAAGTTTTGTTTAAAGATGGGATAATGTCTGTAACACTACACTGAAACTTTTAGCAATAGTAATCATAAACCAAATACCTTTTTATCTTTTTGTATGTGTTATAGAAAAGTAGAGATTGCTGGGTTAGTGAAGAGATTTAGATTTCCTTTATTGGCATTGTGAGCATCACAGAGTGCCTTTGGGCAAGTTGCTTAATCATTTTCTTGGTCTTATGATCTCAGAAGAAGATAACTAGAGATTAAAAGATTGTTCAGCACCACTTAGAAATCTAAGTTGCAAGCCTTTTCACTTATTTAGATAGTTTAGAAAATGTTTGTTTACTGGTTAATCAGACCTTTCTAGGGGCTACACAGTGTCACCTGAGAATGTGTATTTAAACATGGGAGACAGATCTTTTCAACATTCTCTGGTGACATTTTGAATGTCCAATAAAAGTCAACATATTGCCAAATAGAAAAATGTAGTTTAAGTTGTGTGGTTGTTTGACTAATAAAGGTTCCCATAGGCGCATGTGTTTGAATCCTTAGTCCCCAGGGGCTGAGCTGTTTGAAAGGATTACAAGGATTAGGAGGTGGAGCTCTGTTGGAATAGGGGTGGCCTTGTTGGAGGGAATGTGTTTTAAGGTTTCAAAATCCCATGCCACACCCAGTGTGTCTCTCTCTGTTTCTGTCCCTCCCTCCCCCCACAACTCCCTCTGTCCCCCACCTCTGCTTATGGATCTGGATGCAGCTCTCACTACTCTAGCAGCACACCTCCCTGCCACCATGCTCCTACCATAATGATAATGGACTAAGCCTCTGTAACTGTGAGCAAGCCCCCAATTAAATGCTTTTTATTGGTAAGAGTTGCTGTGGTCATGGTGTGTCTTTACGGCAATAGAATAGTGATTAAAACAGATTTATTTCTCAGTAAATTTTAATTTTGCTTTATGAAACAATAAACCATTATTTATGTAATAATGTACTGACTTGAATAATATTTATTAGTATTGAAAATAGAACATTTAAGGTACTTATTTATAACAAGTAACAATTAAATTATGAAAAATTCCTATGAAGTTATAACTCTATGATTTATGAACTAACATGAGTGTTTTTCTGCTTTCTTAGCTTCTGCCTAAAGGGAGAAGGATTAGATGGCACCTTCCCTGCTGTGATAGACTATACACCATATTTGAAGTTTGAACAAAGGTACTTGCCATTTTGAAAAGTAGTTGAAATCTTAATTGTAACTTAATGCTTTGAATAAGTTTTACCTGATTTAAACTTTGTATGCAACATTAATTTCTTACCAGAAATTATTAGTCAGAACTATGATTTGGTTTAGTGAATAAAGTGCTTGCCTTACAAACAAGAATTTCTAACTTAGTATCAGTAAAAGTCACATAAAAGATAGCCATAGTGGGATGGGTTTGTAACCTGGGCAGTGAAAGGCAGGTGGTTCCCCAGAACTCATGGCAGGGCAGTCCAGCTGAACTAATGAGCTGCAGACTCTAAGAAAGAGACCTAGTCTCAAAAAATAAGATGGAGAGCCATAGAGAAAGACACCCAAAGTTGACCTCTGTGAATGTATACACACACACACATACACACATGGGGGGGGGCATTGAGAGATTATTAGTGAGTTCAGCCTCTAATTGCATTTTCAATATTTATGAAAAAGCACAACTTTTATCTTAATCTTCGTGTGTAGCTTAAATAAAAATATCTATATTACTATCGTAATTATAAAAGAATTGCAACTATTTCTGCTCTGAAATATTCCACTGAAACTTCAGAACTATAGTTCATCTGAGTATGGTCCATTTTGAAGAAATAAATTTCCCTATCATTTCTAATGTAAAATTTCAGTTATTTTAGGTAAATTCAATTACAAGTTCACTGACCCTTAACCTTTACGTTTATTAAAAAAAAAATTGTCTAGCAATTAATCCCACTACTAGTATGTGTAACATTGTGTAAGAACTCTGGATTTCCTATAATTTCATTGAAATTTAATTAAATGAAATCTGTAAATATTTTTTAGTTTCCTAATCTTGCAAACAGCATGAAAAATCTATTATACTTAAACATTGTAGTCAGGCCAAAGTTATAAGGTACTCTGTAAATTATATATACATGTAATAAAGGGATATAAGTATTCAATGAATATGTGTTGCATATCTAATCTAGGAAAGACATTTTCTATGTCTGTCTGTCTGTCTGTCTGTCTCTCTCTCTCTCTCTCTCTTTCTTTCTTTTGAGACTACAAGGTCTCTCTCTAGCCCTAGCTCTTCTGGAACTCACTATGTAGACCAGGCCAGCCTCTAATTCACAGAGATCCACCTGCCTCTGCCTCCTGCTTGCTGGCACCAAAGGCGTGCGCTACTATGCGTAGCTTAAAAAGACATTTTCTTTTTGTTTTTGTTTTTTTTTTGTTTTTTTTTTTTGGTTTTTCAAGACAAGGTTTCTCTGTGTAGCCCTGGCTGTCCTGGAACTCACTCTGTAGACCAGGCTAGTCTCGAACTCAGAAATCCGCCTGCCTCTGCCTACCGAGTGCTGGGATTAAAGGCGTGTGCCACCACGCCCGGCTAAAAAGACATTTTCTTAAATGCCAGTGTGTGTGTGTGTGTGTGTGTGTGTGTGTGTGTGTGTAAAACATTAGAAACTTTTGAATGAAAAGTACAATTCCTGACTCCAAGCAAACCACGCACTAGTAAGAGATTTCTTTCTTTTCTTTTCTTTTCTTTTTTTTGTTTTAAGTTTTATTGCATTATGATGAGAAAAATACATAATTTCAATTTATCTGAATTTGTTAACATTTAAAAACATATTTTGAGTAAATAGACTTTTATCACATTCTTCTTTTCCTTTTGTACCCCAACTCCTCCGGGAGAGCCCCCCCTTCAAAACCTGAAATACCTTTCGTTTTTTATCATATTCTTTAAAATTCATAAAATATTATAACAGTAAAAATGAGTGTTATATAAAAGTTGTTTGATATAAAACAATTAATTGAACAGTCTTATGTAGATGTTTGTCTACAACAATACTGAAAATATTTTCTCAATATAAATTTTAAATAACTCCAAATATGTTAACTGTATGTTATTTTAAAAGAATACATCACTATTAGTTTTTTAATGAACAAAAATAGATAAAGTCTCTTTGTTTGTTTTGTTTTTAGTAGAGCTCTTGGCTCTTACTGTGGTACAAACACAAAATAAGAACAGTTTTTGGACATTGGAGTTCATTGTAAAAAGGCTGTACTTGAATGTCTCTCACATCACCAAATGATTTTACCTCTCCAGAGTAGATAAGCTAAGAGTTGACAGTTATGCTGCTCAAGAAATGAATTGTAGGTACAATTTTTGGATACAGGTTTTCTGCTATAGTTAAAGCTATTTGACTTGAGTGATTGTCGTCATTCTCAGCCCGCAGGAAGCAGGTTACATTCATTTAAGAAATGGTGTGTGTATTAAGATGGTCTATCCATGAAGTCATTCATCAACTGTTTCAATAAACAATGGTTCTGCTTAGAGGGTGGCACAGACAATAGGTGAGGCTAAGATTCTGGTTCATTGGCTGTGATGATTTTGAAAAGCATACATCTCAGAAAAAGAGTAACCTATAAAGTATTCTTCTACATAATTGATAAAGTAATTGTAAATATCAAGCGAAGCCTTCAGTCTCACTCTTTGCTGGTTATGCCCAGTTGTACCTGCCCTGGCTATGTCTGACTGGAGCCTGTCCTTCCTGTGATCCTGGTTGTGTAAGAACTCTCCGAGTCCAGCTGTCTCTGTGACCCTGTGGTTCTGGGATCCAGGATCCTGAGATCCTCGGTGTGTCTGAACTCCTGGGAGTCAAGCTGCCTTTGGAACCTTGAGATCCTGGTGTGACCAAGCTTCTAGGGTCCTGTGATCCTCTGATCCTGGCTGTGGTAGAGCGCCTGGGAGTGGAGCTGCGTCTGGGTATTGGGCTGGCTGTGGAGCTTGTGCCCAAGGTCTGCTCAGACAGGCCCGAAGGAACCCGTGCCACTTGTCTGGCAGAGTTCCTATGTGCCTGGTTCCGCTGGTCCCAGTTACTCCCGGTGTTGGGAACAGATGCTGTGTCTTCCTCACCTCTGATCCTCAAGAGATTTCAAGTAAAAATATTTGTAACTTTTCTGGGGACTTGTGTTGACAGCAGACCAGAGCAATTATTCCACCTAAGAGTAGCCTGGCCGAGCGTGGTGGCGCACGCCTTTAATCCCAGCAGGGGCGACAGAGGCAGGCGGATTTCTGAGTTCAAGGCCAGCCTGGTCTACAAAGTGAGTTCCAGGACAGCCAGGGCTATACAGAGAAACCTTGTCTCAAAAAACCAAAAACCCCACCCCCACCCCCCAAAAAAAAGAGTAGCCTGGTGTCCCACTGCCTTTCTTGCTGTTCGTACCATGAGCATGGGTGAGGGGTTACTGCCAGGGAAAGGGTGAGTGTAAGGTAGCAGGTTCTCTGGAAAGGCCACATTGCTGCCTGCCATAGTGGCTCTTAGACAAATGTTCCCCTTGAACTCAGAAATCCGCCTGCCACTGCCGGGCCCCCCCCCCCCCCCCGCCCATGTTCCCCTTGAGCGCCCTGCACAGCTTGGCCTGAGCTCCCCAGAAGACTTTATGAGTAGAGGGACTTCTGTGCTTTTGGAGTCTTGTAATGTTAATTAGCTTGCTGAGGTGTTGTAAGCCCCCTGCAGGGTTCCAAGGAAATAGCTACACATCAATCAGTCACCAGCTGGGATCACCCTCACCCCAACAGGCAAAATGGAGCTGATTCATAAAATACTGAAGTGTCTTATGTCTTGTATAAAGGATTCAAAGTTGAGAAGCAAAATCTAGTGAGGAGCCAGTTAGCAATTCTGACATGGAGGTGTCCCTTGCGGAGTGTTTGAGCCATGCTGATTGTTACTGAGAATCCACACACAGTCTGGAATTGGAATTGCCTCATTGACTTGGGAGACAGTTTTTTAAAAATCTGTAAAGTTCCTAATGTTCTTTAACTTTTTCATATAACTAAATACTGTATGTTGGTAAGTTTTTTTTTCACCATGATCCCTCCTTTTCCCACTCTTTCACTCCTTGAACCTGTGTTTCCTAGATGGTTTCACTTCTTCTTTATGTCACATACACACATGACTTGATGTAGCATTAAAACATCTAGGAACCACTGTGTTTACGTCTCCCAGGATGGCTAAATTCACTTAATATGATTATTTCCAGTTATTTCCGTTTTCCTGAAAGCATGATGTTGTTCTTCTTTATGGCTGAGAAAAATTCAGTTAAGTCTATGTACCACATGTTCTTTGTCCTGTCTACTGTTAGAGGATCCCTAGGTTGGTTCCAGAATCTAGCTAAGTGCATTATAAACATGGTGCAAGTGTCTCTGTGAGGCTCTGACTTGGAGTCTGCAAGCCCAGGAGCTATATCTGGCTCAGGTGGTAAATGTAGCCTTGGGCTTTTGAGAAACCTTTGTGCTGGCTTTTATTCCTCTGAACTATTTTACATTTCTGCCAAAAGTGTATCAGCTTCCCTTTCATTCACATCCTTGCTAGCGTTCATTGTTACCTCTTTTCATTTTCTCCTTCAGTCTACGCTCTCTTTATTTTTACTATAGTATTTTTATCATTTCAGAATTCTGTTCATGAATGCAATGCATTTTGACCGCAGTCACTCCAGCCTTCCCCTTAACTCCTACATTCATCCCACCCTCTCCCGCTTGAACGTCATATCCTCTTTAGTAGTCTACTAACCCCCTGAGTCCACTCTGTGCTGTCCATATGCTCACACATGTGGAGCCATCTACTGGACATGGCCCTCTTACCAGAGACCATGCCCTTAAACGTTGACCTGTCTTTGTCCAGCAACAGTCAACTACACCTGAGGGCTGAAATGTTGACAGGCTTCTAACTTAGTGCAGCAACTACTGCTGCTATGAGCTCAGGAAAGCAGTAGTCCTCTCAGATCCAGGAGAGGAGATGTGCTTGAGTCTTCCCTAACCAAGTTCATCTCACAGTCTTTGTACAGTCTTTCCTCCTTGAGGTCCCTGAACCTTGTGGGTAGAGGTGTGATACAAATGTCCCATTTATGACCAAGTACTCCACAGACACTTATTCTCTACACACTGAACAATCATGAGTCTCAGCCCCCAGGAAACTTCTCTGGTGAAGTCCAGGGGCTGCACCAACCTATGGGTATAAAGGCACAGATTTAGAAGGAAGTTGATACCATGTCCATGCAGTGCACTAAACTAACAGTATAATTAACAATAATAGCCTTATCTTCAGGGTCTATAAGTTCCCCAGTCATGGGTTATTGGCCAGACTTGCAGTACTAGGCATGCATTTCCTCCTGTGGCATGGGCCTTAAGTTTGTGTTTCCTTAGAATATCCTGGTGTTTCATCTCCCCTTGGATGTAGTGTAGCCTGTCCACTGCTTTTAGTTTCACATCTCAGTTTTCCTTCCTGGGCTCCCAGCTGCCTGTCACACCTCTCCTTTCTAAAGATTGAATTTCTGACTCTGGCAAATGATGAATGGTTTCTTCACGGGTCAGTTCACAGATGCCGGTTACACCTCTGGGTGGTGTGGTAAGAGTGCATTTGAGAATGCCCTCCGTACCTCAGAGCTGTCCTTTGTAGGGTTGAGTCATGGAAGTTAATCTTGGGTTCATAAGTTTTGTTGTGACTGTTGCTGCTTGTAGTCTGAGTCTATATTCCCCTCCAGACTCTGGATCCAGTCAGGTTTCTCCCTCACTGAGTTCTTACTCAGTTACTTCCTCCCTAACAAGAATTATTTTGTTGGCCTGGTTTTAGTGTATGGTTCTGTGACATTTGCTCTGAGTTTACTGAAAGTGCAGTTCTTAGAGGGTTTCAGGTCATTAGATTGCTCACGTAACAGTGGCAATCTTTTTTTTTAAATGTCACAGACATGGCTGCACTATCTTTTTTTGCTACTGCCAAGCCTCTTCTATCTGACTCCTCCCTCTCTTCCTTCTTATGGAAATGTCTGGAACTACTTTCTTAAGTTACCAGTACCTCTTCACTGTAGGCGAATCCCCAAATTTAGCCCAGGGATCTTAATTTTTAAAGGACATCTACATTAGTTACTTTCTTTTTTTTTATGGCTAAATATCTGACTTAAACTGCTAACCATTTTTCTCCCTAAGTGTAGTGCTCCACACTGAATGATCCCAGCAAGTGACTGGTTGAGGTACGATGAGCTCAAATTCAGGGCCAGCCTGAACTCCATAGCAGGGCAAGAAAAAAACACAATTTTCTGACTTAAACAAAGGAGAAAAGATGTATGTGGCTGTCAGTTTTAGAAGATCCAGCATGTGGTTCTTTGGTGTCATGCTCTTGACCATAACCTCATGATGACCTCTCACTAAAAGGCACAGAAGAAGTAGAGGAGAGAGAGGAAACGGGGAGTGGTATACTCTTCAAAAATACTCCCAGGAACCTCCTCCCACAGCTATGCACCCTCCTGAGGGCCTGCCTCCTCCAGAGGCAATTCTGCCAGCTTCAAAGTGAGAGCCCACACTGGGTGTGTGTGGATACTTCACATTGAAGCCCGAATGCTATGAGAGTCTCACCTCCACAGTGCTGCCTTTAGATTAATTAGAGAGTAAGACATATTCACTGAGGAAAATGAAAGTACAGAAAGGTAGACACAATGATTCTGTCACTAATTACCCTCAAGAAATAGCTGTTAGGAGCATTTCCAGTTTTTTTCTAGGCGCAGACATATTTTCCTTAATAGAGATGCAAATAATAGCCAGCCGCAGTGCTTTCTCCTTTAAACAGCATACGGGAACAATCTCACGTGTGCTGAACCTTCCTTCTACAGCAGCATTCACTACACTGCACACATGTTAGTAGTTATGCTTACCTGTTAGACTTTTAGAGAGTGTTCATTTATTAATACTGCATGCAGTTTTATAGCAAACAAGTTTATAGTTTTTTTAACATTTTATATGGAAACAGGATTTTCTCTTACATGAAAAGAATTCCTAACAAAGCATAAAAGTTCAAGGCCTTTCTACACCCTCCTTTGCTTTGAATAATAACACAGCAAGCTGATATTTATTAAAAGCTTCAGGCATTAAGATAGGCTAGTTCTCAGCTCCTGCAACTAGGCTGGCTTGGCCTACTTTCCAGCCATGTGGCTTTCCTGCCATCTTGGTCTCCCCCTGGTCTTCTTTTTCATTCCTGTTCTGATGGTGACTGCCCCATAGTGACTCCTTCATGGTGAACTCTGAAGTCTCATCTTAACTTCCCTCCCAGCTATAGACCGATCAGCTCAGATGCGATGGAGAACAGTTTTTACACAACATTGAGACAGGAGATGCTTGACAATGCCAGTGTCTGGAATACAACCAGCTCTCTGGGCACAGTAATCAGTACCTGATACGCAGTGCACAGAACCATGCAAAAGCAACAGAGGAATTCCTGGGACAATTAGCATATGTTTTATTAAAGTTTTCCAAATACACTGTAAATTTTCCATTCAGAGAGACCATACAATTTCAGTATATCAGGTATATTTGAGGATGCCTGCTTCTTACTCTTTCCACATAAGTATTAAAAGTGAGGCAAAATTTATAAGAGAAAAATTATATCATATTGTTTTGATTGCTGGTAAAGTTGATTATTTTACAGTGTTAACTAAAATGCCTCTCTTTAAGTGAAGATATATTCTTCTGAAACTATAATATGAAATAAATAGGAAAATATTAAAACATATTACATATTTAATTCACTGTTTCAAGGTGTATACCAGTAAGAAAATAGTTGTTTTTATCAAACTGCTACTTGATACAATACTAACCATTTTCTCACTGAGTGGAGTGCTCCACACCTATGATCTCAGCATGTGGCTGACTGAGGTAGGATGAGCTCAAAATCAGGCCATCCTGGACTATATAGGAGAACAAGAAAAAAATACCTTTTTCTTGAATATACTCTATGCTGAAATTTTAATAGGTATTAATTGTTTTTATTTTATGGTACTTTAAATCAGCTTTTCTGTTTTCCCCATCAACTCTTAATCCCTCCATCTCTTTATTATGAGAAAGAGAAAAAGAGAGAAAGAGAGAGGGAGAGAGGAAGAGAGAGGGAGAGAGAGGGAGAGAGAGGGAGAGAGAGAGAGGAGAGAGAGAGAGTGGGAGAGTAAGAGAGAAAGAGAGAGGGAGAGAGGAAGAGAGGGAGAGAGAGAGAGAGAGGGAGAGAGAGAGAGAAGGAGAGAGAGCGGGAGGAAGGGAGGGGGAGAGAGAGAGGGAGGGAGGGAGAGAGAGAAAGAGAATGAGAGAAGGAGAGAATGAGAGAAGGAGAGAAGGAGAATCATTATTAAGAAGGGTAGCCTAGAGCTTACTCTATACCCCAGGTTGCCCTCAAGCTCAAAAGCATCCTGCCTCAGCCTCACAAAGTGTAATAACAGGCTTTGGCACCACACATGGCTTTAGGTTTTTTTGCACATGTTTTCAAAAATTATTGTATACTTTGTATGTGTGTACATGCATGCCCGTGAACATGTGGTATGCATATGTGTGTGTGGCTATGCATGTCATAGCATGCATACAGAGGACAGCATGCCAAAGTCAATTCTTTTCTTCCACTATGTGGTCTATGGGGATTAAACTCAGGTTCAGCCTCTGCAGTGAGTGCAGTATCCACTGAGCCATCCCCCTGGCCTGTTTTTACTTTAAATCAGAATGATTTCAGCATATTATCTTTTCCTTAAATAGTCTTATTTCCTGAAGAGTAATATTTCCACATACAGAATTACTGAGTCAGACCATGTCTGATTACAAATGTCATTAAACATCCCTTTCTACACAGTACATCCCAAGTTCTCTGTACCCTTGCTCCTCTCAGCATGGTTAATACATTGTTTTGTGTGTAATACCAGCCTTTGACCTGTGAACTATATCTGATCCTTTCTCTTCTATTCTTTGTCCCAGCAATTGTTCCCTCTCCTTCATTATGCCTTTCCTAGATCCTTTCATACTTCATAGTTTAAAAGACAAACTGGAAAGCAAACTCCCTTATTACACAGTCACAACCCAGAACATGTCAGATGATCCAGAAATGTAGGGATTTTTCTCCACCAGCATGTATGCCTGCAGCAGATACCAGCTGGGTGTCCTGTAGCTCAGCTGAGTTCCTGTGCTGTCTGCCTACTTCCCCTCTCTGTGAAGCACTTCTTCCTCCAAGGTATGAGAAAGAGTTCATCTGAAATAGGATGTTCTCAGGCAGGGTCAGAGTGATGACCAGTTGTAATAGAAAAGGCAGGGGAGGGTTGCGCTATAACTCTTGCTTCTGTGGCCTGTTTAGGAAGAGACATTTCTTACCTGTTCCTATCTGTAACAGATGAATAGAGTGAATGAGGCCAGGATGTAAGAGGAGGGAGAGAAGGAAGAAGAGACAGACAGGGACAACAGAGACACTTGATTCTGTTTTCTGAGATTTCCAGTACCCCAGTATTAGAATCCAGCCTTTCATCTTTATTGCTCTGAAGCTGTTCCAAAACTGCTTCAGGAGCCAAGGACAAAAGGCCAAATAACATTAACCTTATTGTTCTAATCACTTAGGAAAAAACAAGGACTATGGGAGTTATAAGCCAGGAACTATGAATGCAAATAAGTAAATAAAAGGGGGCATTGGGGTGCCTTCATCCCCAGTATAGACCCTTTTAAATGAGGCTCCAAGGTTGTCTACCCAGAAAGTCAACAACCCCAACCTATCACAGCAGTATAAACCTAAGGATATTAAGTTTGTAGTTGCTTCAGTTCTCTGTGCTTTTAGCCACATGACATCATTGTCAAATCTTAGCAACTCCACCTTAACCTGCATCTGAAGTTTTGCAATGGCCTCTGTGGTATCTCCCTTTGGCTACTGTAGTTGATCCTTGACAAAACAGCCTAGTATTCTCTTGAGCTCTGAGTCATATTTTACTCCGCTTTAGAAAACCCGTATTAACTTCTTTCAGTGTAACGCAAAGTAAAAGGCAAAACTCTGGGCTTGTCTGTGAACTCCTCTGTTGCCGGTCCTTCCCACAGAGCCCAAGAGCGGGTCTGTGTCTTGAGCACTCTAGGCCTGCCTGCCCATCAGTCCATCAGTGTCTGAGTTTTTCCCTCCTCTACCCAGGAAAGAGGTTGCTAGGTTACTTTTATTTTTACCATTCTCTAGGCTTAGATGAAAGAGTAACTAGACCAACAACCTGTATATCAGAAAACAAAAAACAAAAAAAACAGAGCTTTTCCTCTCAATCAAGTGATTTTTCTTTATGAAAAACCAAGACCTTTATAAAAGCCATCAATTACACTTTCCAATGACAAGTAGAAAGAGGTCAAAGGTAAACTTGGGGAAAGTAGTGACTTATTTGGTATCAGTAAAAATAAGTCTTAGAACTGGAACTAGAAATGGAGCTCATTTCAGTTATTTTAGTTATTTAGTTGTTAACCCATTAACAATGAGGGCTAGCACTGGTGTCGAGCACTCTGACTTACATCAAAGCTTTGCTGAATACCACCTTACTCAGGTGTCACTGACCTTCCCCTCCCCTGGGAGTGCCTTTCCTCACTTCTTTCCACGTTATTCTGTCTGTTTAATACTGGTTATATTACTTGCCTGCTTCCCTCCACTAGAATAGAAACTGACAAAAAGCCAAATAATTTTTATTCAGGTTTATATTATACATGAATCATATACCCTGCATACATCTGTACCCTCTGTTTTCTCTCTCCTGCTCAAGACTTTCGTCTCCTGTTATTTTTTCTTAGACATTTTTTATTGGATATTTTATTTTTTTACATTTCAAATGTTATCCCCTTTCGCAATTTCCCCACTTCCTCACAACACACACACACACACACATACACACACACACACACACCCCTATCCCATTCCCCCTTCTCCTGCTTCTATAAGGGTGTGCCCCTACCCACCCACCCACTCTTGTCTCCCTGCCCTCACATTCCTCTGTACTGGGGCATCGAGCCTTCACAGGACCAAGGGCCTCTCCTCCCATTTATGCCCAACAAGGCCGTCTCTGTTACATATGCAGCTGGAGCCATGAGTCCCTCCATGTGTACTCCTTGGTATGTACTCACTGATAAGTGAATATTGGCCCAAAAGCATCCACTTTCCTGCAGTGACAAAAGACAAGGGTTTTTGTTTTGCTTTATTCACATTTCCTTGGTGCCTAGCATAGTGCTTAGCTATGTGCAGTAGACATGCTTTGAGAATTAAATAATAGAGCTTCTAGATTTTTCAGTGTCTACTTATAAAATGAAAAATATTTATTTGAAGGAGATAATACTTGTAGAAATTTCATCAAAGCTTATCAGGTTAGATATTTTATAATCCAGTTGATTTGTTATATGTCACATTAAACTTAAAATTTCATTAATAAAGAAGTTGATAATAATCACTACCCTCTTTTTAATAACTATAAATAATGAAATATTATTAAATGAAAATTTTTCTTTGTATTAAAATTCCATTAATTTTTCAGTGTAAATTCCTAAAATGTTTTGTTCTTTGAAATATTTATATTGAGATAATTTTTATTATTCATCTCTGTTATATGTGTGGGTATATTACCAGCATGTGTGCCTGTGCAGCATGTGACGGCTGCCTACTCAGGGCAGAAGTGTACGTCAGAGACCCTGGGACTAGAGCTAAAGATGCTTGTGAACTGCCGTATTGCTGCTGGAAGCCTGGGTCTCTGGAAGAGCAGCTAGAGCTCTCTTATAACCTCTAAGCCATCTCTCCAGATTCTCATTTAGAAAATCTTGAATATAATTTTCTACTAAACTATTTGAAGAACTTTTGTATCTTTTAAACTAAAAATATACCTTAAAGAATTATAATGTATTAACTGCACTCTACCAAAACGTACAGGCTATCACAGAGTTGCCTCCTATCAACTTATACCACATTTAAATTTTTTTCCTTGTTTACTTATCTTCACATTGTATAATATAATTACATCGGTTTCCCATCCTTTCCTTCTCCAGACCCTCCCATTTGTTTTATTTCCCGCTCATTCAACCCATTGGAACATTTGCAGCTTTGGTCAGCAAGGCATTGAAAGAGAATAAGATAGTATCAAGAGTCTGTTACATAACACCATTTCCTATTAGGATGACTGTGAATGAACTATTTAATCTCATATCCCTCCTTTGTTGCATGAATAATTACATAAAGAATTTGCTACTGGTGACTCGAGCCCCGGGCTACCTTGCCAGTGGAGTCTCGCCCAACACCTGCAAGGGCCCACACAGGACTCCCCACGGGATCCTAAGACCCCTGGTGAGTGAAACACAGCGCCTGCCCCAACCCAATCCAATCGCGCTGAACCTGAGACTGCGGTACATAGGGAAGCAGGCTACCCGGGCCTGATCTGGGGCACAAGCCCCTTCCGCTCCACTCAAGCCCCGGGCTACCTTGCCAGCGGAGTCTCGCCCAACACCTGCAAGGGCCCACACAGGATTCCACACGGGATCCTAAGACCTCTAGTGAGTGGAACACAACTTCTGCCAGGAGTCTGGTTCGAATACCAGATATCTGGGTACCTGCCCTGCAAGAAGAGAGCTTGCCTGCAGAGAATACTCTGCCCACTGAAACTAAGAAGAGTGCTACCCTCCAGGTCTGCTTATAGAGGCTAACAGAGTCACCTGAAGAACAAGCTCTTAACAGTGACAACTAAAACAGCTAGCTTCAGAGATTACCAGATGGCGAAAGGCAAACGTAAGAATCCTACTAACAGAAATCAAGACCACTCACCATCATCAGAACGCAGCACTCCCACCCCACCTAGTCCTGGGCACCCCAACACAACCGAAAATCTAGACCCAGATTTAAAAACATTTCTCATGATGATGATAGAGGACATCAAGAAGGACTTTCATAAGTCACTTAAAGAATTACAGGAGAGCACTGCTAAAGAGTTACAGGCCCTTAAAGAAAAGCAGGAAAACACAGCCAAACAGGTAGAAATCATTAAAGAAAAACAGGAAAACACATCCAAACAGGTGATGGAAATGAACAAAACCATACTAGAACTAAAAGGGGAAGTAGACACAATAAAGAAAACCCAAAGCGAGGCAACGCTGGAGATAGAAACCCTAGGAAAGAGATCTGGAACCATAGATGCGAGCATCAGCAACAGAATACAAGAAATGGAAGAGAGAATCTCAGGTGCAGAAGATTCCATAGAGAACATCGACACAACAGTCAAAGAAAATACAAAATGCAAAAGGATCCTAACTCAAAACATCCAGGTAATCCAGGACACAATGAGAAGACCAAACCTACGGATAATAGGAATTGATGAGAATGAAGATTTTCAACTTAAAGGGCCAGCTAATATCTTCAACAAAATAATAGAAGAAAACTTCCCAAACATAAAGAAAGAGATGCCCATGATCATACAAGAAGCCTACAGAACTCCAAATAGACTGGACCAGAAAAGAAATTCCTCCCGACACATAATAATCAGAACAACAAATGCACTAAATAAAGATAGAATATTAAAAGCAGTAAGGGAGAAAGGTCAAGTAATATATAAAGGAAGGCCTATCAGAATTACACCAGACTTTTCACCAGAGACTATGAAAGCCAGAAGAGCCTGGATAGATGTTATACAGACACTAAGAGAACACAAATGCCAGCCCAGGCTACTATACCCGGCCAAACTCTCAATTACCATAGATGGAGAAACCAAAGTATTCCACGACAAAACCAAATTCACACAATATCTTTCCACGAATCCCGCCCTTCAAAGGATAATAACAGAAAAGAAGCAATACAAGGACGGAAATCACGCCCTAGAACAAGCAAGAAAGTAATCACTCAACAAACCAAAAAGAAGACAGCCACAAGAACAGAATGCCAACTCTAACAACAAAAATAAAAGGCAGCAACAATTACTTTTCCTTAATATCTCTTAATATCAATGCACTCAATTCCCCAATAAAAAGACATAGACTAACAGACTGGCTACACAAACAGGACCCAACATTCTGCTGCTTACAGGAAACCCATCTCAGGGAAAAAGACAGACACTACCTCAGAGTGAAATGCTGGAAAACAATTTTCCAAGCAAATGGACTGAAGAAACAAGCTGGAGTAGCCATTTTAATATCGGATAAAATCGACTTCCAACCCAAAGTTATCAAAAAAGACAAGGAGGGACACTTCATACTCATCAAAGGTAAAATCCTCCAAGAGGAACTCTCAATTCTGAATATCTACGCTCCAAATGCAAGGGCAGCCACATTCATTAAAGACACTTTAGTAAAGCTCAAAGCTCACATTGCACCTGACACAATAATAGTGGGAGACTTCAACACACCACTTTCATCAATGGACAGATCGTGGAAACAGAAACTAAACAGGGACACACTGAAACTAACAGAAGTTATGAAACAAATGGACCTGACAGATATCTACAGAACATTTTATCCTAAAACAAAAGGATATACCTTCTTCTCAGCACCTCACGGGACCTTCTCCAAAATTGACCATGTAATTGGTCACAAAACAGGCCTCAACAGATACAAAAATATTGAAATTGTCCCATGTATCCTATCAGACCACCATGGCCTAAGACTGATCTTCAATAACAACATAAATAATGGAAAGCCAACATTCACGTGGAAACTGAACAACACTCTTCTCAATGATACCTTGGTCAAGGAAGGAATAAAGAAAGAAATTAAAGACTTTTTAGAGTTTAATGAAAATGAAGCCACAATGTACCCAAACCTATGGGACACAATGAAAGCATTTCTAAGAGGGAAACTCATAGCTCTGAGTGCCTCCAAGAAGAAACGGGAGAGAGCACATACTAGCAGCTTGACAACACATCTAAAAGCCCTAGGAAAAAAAGGAAGCAAATTCACCCAAGAGGAGTAGACGGCAGGAAATAATCAAACTCAGGGGTGAAATCAACCAAGTGGAAACAAGAAGAACTATTCAAAGAATTAGCCAAACGAGGAGTTGGTTCTTTGAGAAAATCAACAAGATAGATAAACCCTTAGCTAGACTCACTAAAGGGCACAGGGACAAAATACTAATTAACAAAATCAGAAATGAAAAGGGAGACATAACAACAGATCCTGAAGAAATCCAAAACACCATCAGATCCTTCTACAAAAGGCTATACTCAACAAAACTGGAAAACCTGGACGAAATGGACAAATTTCTGGACAGATACCAGGTACCAAAGTTGAATCAGGATCAAGTTGACCATCTAAACAGTCCCATATCACCTAAAGAAATAGAAGCAGTTATTAATAGTATCCCAGCCAAAAAAAAAAGCCCAGGACCAGATAGGTTTAGTTCAGAGTTCTATCAGACCTTCAAAGAAGATCTAATTCCAGTTCTGCACAAACTACTTCACAAAATAGAAGTAGAAGGTACTCTACCCAACTCATTTTATGAAGCCACTATTACTCTGATACCTAAACCACAGAAAGACCCAACAAAGATAGAGAACTTCAGACCAATTTCTCTTATGAATATCGATGCAAAAATCCTCAATAAAATTCTCGCTAACCGAATCCAAGAACACATTAAAGCAATCATCCATCCTGACCAAGTAGGTTTTATTCCAGGGATGCAGGAATGGTTTAATATACGAAAATCCATCAATGTAATCCATTATATAAACAAACTCAAAGACAAAAACCACATGATCATCTCGTTAGATGCAGAAAAAGCATTTGACAAGATCCAACACCCATTCATGATAAAAGTTTTGGAAAGATCAGGAATTCAAGGCCCATACCTAAACATGATAAAAGCAATCTACAGCAAACCAGTAGCCAACATCAAAGTAAATGGAGAGAAGCTGGAAGCAATCCCACTAAAATCAGGGACTAGACAAGGCTGCCCACTTTCTCCCTACCTTTTCAACATAGTACTTGAAGTATTAGCCAGAGCAATTCGACAACAAAAGGAGATCAAGGGGATACAAAATGGAAAAGAGGAAGTCAAAATATCACTTTTTGCAGATGATATGATAGTATATATAAGTGACCCTAAAAATTCTACCAGAGAACTCCTAAACCTGATAAACAGCTTCGGTGAAGTAGCTGGATATAAAATAAACTCAAACAAGTCAATGGCCTTTCTCTATACAAAGAATAAACAGGCTGAGAAAGAAATTAGGGAAACAACACCCTTCTCAATAGTCACAAATAATATAAAATATCTTGGCATGACTCTAACTAAGGAAGTGAAAGATCTGTATGATAAAAACTTCAAATCTCTGAAGAAAGAAATTAAAGAAGATCTCAGAAGATGGAAAGATCTCCCATGCTCATGGATTGGCAGGATCAACATTGTAAAAATGGCTATCTTGCCAAAAGCAATCTACAGATTCAATGCAATCCCCATCAAAATTCCAACTCAATTCTTCAACGAATTAGAAGGAGCAATTTGCAAATTCATCTGGAATAACAAAAAACCTAGGATAGCAAAAAATCTTCTCAAGGATAAAAATACCTCTTGTGGAATCACCATGCCAGACCTAAAGCTTTACTACAGAGCAATTGTGATAAAAACTGCATGGTACTGGTATAGAGACAGACAAGTAGACCAATGGAATAGAATTGAAGACCCAGAAATGAACCCACACACCTATGGTCACTTGATCTTCGACAAGGGAGCTAAAACCATCCAGTGGAAGAAAGACAGCATTTTCAACAATTGGTGCTGGCACAACTGGTTGTTATCGTGTAGAAGAATGCGAATCGATCCATACTTATCTCCTTGTACTAAGGTCAAATCTAAGTGGATCAAGGATCTTCACATAAAACCAGAGACACTGAAACTTATAGAGGAGAAAGTGGGAAAAAGCCTTGAAGATATGGGCACAGGGGAAAAATTCCTGAACAGAACAGCAATGGCTTGTGCTGTAAGATCGAGAATTGACAAATGGGACCTAATGAAACTCCAAAGTTTCTGCAAGGCAAAAGACACCGTCAATAAGACAAAAAGACCACCAGCAGATTGGGAAAGGATCTTTACCTATCCTAAATCAGATAGGGGACTAATATCCAACATATATAAAGAACTCAAGAAGGTGGACTTCAGAAAATCAAATAACCCCATTAAAAAATGGGGCTCAGAACTGAACAAAGAATTCTCACCTGAGGAATACCGAATGGCAGAGAAGCACCTGAAAAAATGTTCACCTCACACCAGTCAGAATGGCTAAGATCAAAAATTCACGTGACAGCAGATGCTGGCGTGGATGTGGAGAAAGAGGAACACTCCTCCATTGTTGGTGGGATTGCAGGCTTGTACAACCACTCTGGAAATCAGTCTGGCGGTTCCTCAGAAAATTGGACATAGTACTACTGGAGGATCCAGCAATACCTCTCCTGGGCATATATCCAGAAGATGCCCAAACTGGTAAGAAGGACACATGCTCCACTATGTTCATAGCAGCCTTATTTATAATAGCCAGAAGCTGGAAAGAACCCAGATGCCCCTCAACAGAGGAATGGATACAGAAAATGTGGTACATCTACACAATGGAGTACTACTCAGCTATTAAAAAGAATGAATTTATGAAATTCCTAGGCAAATGGATGGACCTGGAGGGCATCATCCTGAGTGAAGTAACACATTCACAAAGGAACTCACACAATATGTACTCACTGATAAGTGGATATTAGCCCCAATCCTAGGATACCCAAGATATAAGATACAATTTGGTAAACACATGAAACTCAAGAAGAATGAAGACTGAAGTGTGGACACTATGCCCCTCCTTAGAATTGGGAACAAAACACCCATGGAAGGAGTTACAAAGACAAAGTTTGGAGCTGAGATGAAAGGATGGACCATGTAGAGACTGCCATATCCAGGGATCCACCCCATAATCAGCATCCAAACGCTGAAACCATTGCATATACTAGCAAGATTTTATCGAAAGGACCCAGACGTAGCTGTCTCTTGTGAGACTATGCCGGCGCCTAGCAAACACAGAAGTGGATGCTCACAGTCAGCTAATGGATGGATCACAGGGCTCCCAATGGAGGAGCTAGTGAAAGTACCAAAGGAGCTAAAGGGAACTGCAACCCTATAGGTGGAACAACATTATGAACTAAGCAGTACCCCGGAGCTCTTGACTCTAGCTGCATATGTATCAAAAGATGGCCTTGTCAGCCATCACTGGAAAGAGAGGCCCATTGGACACGAAAACTTTATATGCCCCAGTACAGGGGAACGCCAGGGCCAAAAAGGGGGAGTGGGTGGGTAGGGGAGTGGGGGTGGGTGGGTATGGGGGACTTTTGGTATAGCATTGGAAATGTAAATGAGCTAAATACCTAATAAAAAATGGAAAAAAAAAAAAGAATTTGCTACTGGTACTTGATGTGATTTTTAAGAGAATTCATGATAAAATGTTAAGATATATATGTGACACTGTGAACTATGTTTCTTTTCCTCCCTGTCCCCTAAAAGAGCCTTCTTATCACCATCCCTCCTTTTCTATTTTGGGGGATAATCATTTTCTGAATTCTTAGGAAATTAAGCATTTGAATTTTAACATCCTTATGTAATGATCTTCCTGATTATTAATTGAACTGCTGTATTGAAGAGAGAGCTACTTCTCATTTTCCTTTTTTAATGTTAGTAGTTTAAGTTTTTTAATTACATACATACATTTGTTTGTTTGTTTGTTTGTTTGTTCATCCTGTCTCTCTCTCTGGGGATAAGGAGAGAAAGAGAGGAAAGTACAGTTGCTTGGGTCATGGCATTTGCATGGAAGTCAGATGATGGATGCTTTGTTGGTCCTATCCTTCCACTGTGAAAGTCCTAGGATGGAACTCAGGTTACCCGGCCTGGTGGCCATTGCGTTTGCCTGGAGAACATCTCACCAGCCTGGCTGTAGTATTTTTAAACTCTGTATTCTGCCAGAAGTTGTGTGCCACCTTTATCCTCTCAGGTTTTTCAGGCAGGACAAATTTTAAGTTGAGGGTTTTGTTCCTGAGTTGATTGGTGTCCCAATCCCTCCACTGGAACCCTTGCCTGATTGGATTTTTAAATTGTTTACTTTTCAAATTAATGCAGATGATCCAAGGAAAACTTGGATAAATTGATAAATCTTGTTCTTAGACTCTCAGTTGATTTAACTACAAGTGATACTTTTAGAGTGACTTATAAAAGATTATCAGTTTAGCCTATGTAGTCATCTTGTGATTCTGTTGAAGTAATACTGTAGAATACATATGTAAATATACAGAAGCAAGGAGAATAGGAAAGTGGTCATTGGTTTGTAACAGATACAAACACTGTTAGTTGAAAGCTTACTAAGTCTAGATCTTGTTCTATCTGTTGAGGAAAAACCTGTAAACAATATAGACAAAAATCTGATTCCTAATGTCCCTTATGTAATAGAATATTTAGGGTATAGGTGACAATAAATTTAATGTCATAAAATGGGTGAAAGAAGCTAGATTGTGTTTTGTCAAGACAGTTAAGTCTTCAAAGCAGAATTGTTATAATTCTGCCTTTACTACAAAGTATTTTTGAGTTTGTTTGGCAATCTCAGAAAACAGAAGTGTGAATTTTAAGAATCAAATTGGAATGAGCATTTCACTGTCTTCTTTCTACCTTTGACCTTCCCAGTTCTGACAGCATCAGCAGTGACGAGGAGGAACTCAGGACGTTTGGGAGCAGTGACAGTGAGAGCAGCACCCCAGAGAATGTGGGACCGCCTCTCATCCTAGACGAGAACACCTGGTTCAACAAGTGCAAGAGAGTAAGGCAGAAATACCAGCTTACCCTGGAGCAGAAGGTACTTAGCAATTCTCAAAAGCCACTTGCTTTGGAATGGCAAAGGTCTTTTTATTTTGTTTTATTCAAATAACTTTCAACTAAAGAAAATTGTGTACTCATTGCTACTTTCTTTTTACTTCTGAATTGGAAACTTATTTAAAAATAAAGAAAGATGAAAGGCAGCAGGTTAGAGGTACTCAGCAGAAACCCACTAAATGACTCAAAATAGCTGAGGAGACTAGGTGTGGTAGCATCAGCCTCTAATCCTAGCATTTAGGAGAAGACAGAAGGATTAAGAGTTGCTATGTAGCCAGGCGGTGGTGGTGCATGCCTTTAATCCCAGCACTCGGGAGGCAGAGGCAGGCAGATTTCTGAGTTTGAGGCCAGCCTGGTCTACAGAGTGAGTTCCAGGACAGCCAGGGCTACACAGAGAAACTCTGTCTCAAAAAACTAAAAACAAAACAAAACCAACCAACCAAACAAACAAACAAACAAAGAGTTGCTATGTAGCCTAACATAGCAAGACCCAATTTTAATAAAACCAAAGGGCTAAAGAGGGATAGATAGTTTAATGGTAGAGCACTTGTGTTGCATGCTCAAACCACTGGAATAGTCCCCAGCACCATAAATAGCAAAGACAACAAACCCTTGGGAGAAGCTACTCAGCGTGTGACTGTAGGGAGACAGTGAAGCTCAGCATTATGCACATCGCTTGGAGAAAACCATGCACTTTGATAGCGGGATAATTTGCCAGCATTGGTTGTATAAGAAGTTTGAAGTGAGAGAGAAAGAGAGCCAGTGAGCACAGCTGGACATCGGTACTGTGCAGAAGTGAAGAAGGAACACAGTGACCCAGCCTGATGGCTTGGCACTGGAGTTTCTCTGCACTTTCCAGCATATATTTGGAAAGCTATTTTGAAAAAGTCTTGTCTGAGCTTGCTGCTCTGGGAATCAAAATGCCTTGCACCCTGTTTCCAGGAACTGACAATAAACAGAATTATGCTGATTTGAATTGGAGACTAGTCCGCTGGGAGATTGTGTGGAGTAAACTGACTGAGAATTCTGTTTAAGGTGAAGCCTGTCTGTGACAAGGAGGCAGCTGGGTCAGTTCCCTGTAAGACTTAGCTGATTCTGCTCAAGAGACAAATATTGAAGCACAGGAGCCCTGGGTGTTGGCAATGAATGGCACATGCTGCCCCAGATGTGGCAGGGATCCTGAGGCCCTGTGGCATCATCTGTACCCCCATTCATCCCATGGAGCATGCAGAGCAAGTGTCTCCAGAATAAAGCTACAGGGGCCTTGTGCTAGCTCCAGATCTTACTTAGAGCAAAGCCACTAAGGGTATTTCAGATGCCCATACCACCTGCCAGGAACAAAGTGGAAGAAGGACAGGAGTGAAAAGGTCCAGACTTCGCTTTCCTCAAGGGCACATGACTAAGAGATGTGAAAAGAGACCACTAACAGAGAGACACAACAATGTGTCCTATCTCATTTTAGTAGAGAGGAAATTTTCATTTTTATTTTAAAAGCTTCATTATTTATTTATTTGTGTGTATCACACATATATACACACAACATACACACATGCATGTGCAAATGCACAAGATGCACGTGCCAAAGCGTGCATGCGGGGTCAAAGGACAGTTTAGGGAGTAGACTCTCCCCTTCTGTGGGTTCCAGGGATTGAATGTAAGTGAGCAGGTTTGGGCAAATGTACCTTTACCTGCTGACTCACCCTCTGACCTTTCTTACCTGATTTGCTTGTAAGCTAATGGGTTAACTCACTGATGAGGTTTAAATCCTCATAATCCAAAATTCCCTGAGCAGGCCTATATCAGGGACCATGTCTTCAATTAATGAGTCTTCAGAAGACATTCGATACTAAAACTATAATAAAAGTGGGAAGATACCCATCTCCACAGAGTATCAAGATTTCACATACAGACAGGAGATATTACTGCAAAGGCATGATCCCTTAAGAATTTCAGAACTCTCTTGTAATCGAGTCCAAAGATAACAAAGTAAAAGATACACTAGACAATTGAAAAGGAATGCTTTTAAAGAGCACTTAATGATTTTTTTCATGTTTTTTCCTTCTTCATTTTTGGAAATTAGTGTAACTGAAAACATGTGAATTAACAGATATAAGTGGCAGTTTTTCAGCATTTTGTAGGACTTAGAAAAGAACGGAATGAGGAAGATAATTATCTAAAATGTAGGCAGAGAACAGACAATTCAAAGGAAGTAAAAGAATAAAATGACTGATAGAGACAAAATAGAAAGTAGAGATTAGCAGAACCGAGTGGTGATTGTTTACCACATCCAATGAATTAGAAAAATCCATAGCAGAATAATTTCCTCTAAAATGTTAAGGCACAGATAAGCAGTTTTTTCAAAGGATTAGCCAAGCCCTTGCCAATAATATTATTAGAGAATAATTGTAATAATGCCATGCCATAGGAAACTTAAATCAAGAATTTCTTTAAATATCACTTAGCAAAACTGATACCCTCACACTTTTTTGAAAATTAAATTACCTTTTAAAAATCATTTCCCAGGACTAACTAATGAGCTCCTCAGACTCATGATTTGGGAATACACTCTAGCAACTACTGTAACAACAGTGATCCCTACTGTACAGTGACTGTTTCTAGTACTAGACAAGCCAGAAGTGATTTAAGTGAAGCTGATATATCGTTACTATTTGTGCAAAGTCATAGAAGCATAGTACATGGTAGGAATATGATTACTATAAAATATAAAAGCAGTAGTAAGAACAATTAGACATCTAAGAATTCTAAGAATGCACTGGGCTTATTCCTCAGAAGTTATACTCTTGAGAATTCTGGAATATATGGCCAGGAAACATATAACTGTGTTCATAGCATTATTGTTAATAACAAAAGAATTCTGAAATAATTCTAATGGCCATTGACTAGGTATAGATTAAATTATAATATTCATACAATGAAATAATATATAGTATTGAAAGTAAATAGACGATTGGCTAAAATCACCAATGTAGATGAAAAAGCAAGCTTCAAAAGAGTAGAGGCAAAACTCAGGGAAACCAAGCTGTATTTTAAGACAACATACATATATGTCAAGATACTGCCCTTCCTGCAGATTACAGAAATCAGTATACTGGCTCCTACTATAGCAGTAATTAATTGAGATAATAGATTGTTTATTTTTTAATTACTAGTGCTTAAAATTTTTATATATAGTTTATATTAAATATATATAAAGACTTGTTTTGCTTATAAAATTATTTTCTATGATTGAGATTCTATTATGATCTAAATGTATGAAATTTATTATGGAAAACAGCCTTCAGGGGCAAATAATACTAGCTACTATCAACAGGTATGAAGTTAAAAGAAAGGAGGCAGTTTGTCAATGTCACAAACAAGATATCACAGACTGTGGTATAAATGGAAGAGCTAGACTATGACCTCAGCATCTCATAGCCAATACCCTACAGTCTAATGAATACACAGGCCTCCCACTAGTATACTAAAATATCAGTATCTATATGATTTTGAATAGTAATTACATAGAGTAAATTTTCTAATAGAACTATAGTTTAAAGCTAGGAGGTATGTACTGAACACTGTTAACAAAGCTTGGGAATATTTTCATTTATTTATGTATTCACTTTACGTCTCTATCACAGCCCACCCACCCCCTTTTCAGTGTCCCCCTCTCACACAGCCCCTCCCCCTCCACTTCTCCTCTGAGGATTAGGAGCCCCTCCTCCCCCTTGGTATGAACTCACCCTGGCACATCAATTCCCTGCATCCTCTCCCACTGAGGCCAGACAAGTCAGCCCAGTTAGGGGAATGGGCAGGCAGGCAACAGAGTCAGGGACAGCCCCCTCTCCAGTTGTTGGTAGACCTGAATGAAGACCAAGCCACACATCTGCTATATGGGGTAGAGAAGATGGTTACAGCCCATGCTCGCTCTTTGGCTGATGATTAAGTCTCTAGGAGCCCCAAAGGGTACAGGTTAGTTGGCTCTGTTGGTCTTCCTGTGCCATTCCTATCCCCTCCAGATCCATGAATCCTTTTCCCAACTCTTCCACAAGACTTCCCAAGTTCAGTCTAATGTTTGGCTGGGGGTCACTGCATCATTTTTGGTTAGCCATTGGGTAAAGCCTCTCAGAAGACAGTTATGCTAGGCTCCTATCTACAAGCTTAACAAAGTCTCTTCAATAGTGTCACGTGATTGAAAAATAGAGGACCTAGAAGGCCCAGCATCCATCAGGGAGCTTTAAGCTGCCAGAAACAGCTCTTGTTCTGTGATTTGTGGGCCCTTTCCCTCCTGGTTCCATGGTCTGAAGGCAATTAAACCCACTGAGATGAGCCTGGCGTGGTGGCACACGTAATCCCAGCACTCAAGAGGCAGAGGCAGGCAAATCTCTGAGTCCCAGGACAGTTTGGTTTACAGAGCCAATTCCAAGATAGCCAAGACTACACAAAGAAACAAACAACAAGAAAACCTCAGCAAGGACTTAGAAACTTCCTAAGTCTAATCTTAGCTACAGGAACAATAATCTAGCAGAGAACAGTATGTGGATTAATAACATTGAGGAGCATTCCAAGCAGGCTCATATATTTGAACTTAACTCCTTTAAGGAAAGGAAAGGAAAGGTACAGGCTTGCTTGAAAGAAAGAAAACCAAGTTGTATTTGCTTGAAGAAAGTCTAGCCGTGAGGTGGCAGAAGTGAGAACAGCAAAGTAAGACCAGATGTCTGTGGATCCAGTGACTTGGGAAGCACAATTCTTGCCTGCACCACATTTCAAAACTACCTATTTGAAGCTGTGTGTGTGCATTGTGAAGTTGAACAACTTTTTGCAAATAAGTGGAAGGCATCGAGACTTTAGGTCCATCTAGATTCAAAAATGTCCAGGGAAGTTTCTTTGCATCATGAAAGAACATTTGGTAGCCTTGCAGCTGGGGACAGGAGGCATGTTTTGCAGACCGTTTTGCAATTTTCTGAAGCATCCTGCTTCCCAAAGTTAAATGTGAGGATATACATCTTTTTAGTGAAGAGATTCATGGCTTTCTCAAAAAGGAAACTACAAAGACACAGGAGTGTGTGGCTGAATTATGTACTAAGCAGGCCTTTCTGTCAAATTAGAAGAGCAAAAAAGTGTTTAAGACACGAACGGATGGACCATCCAGAGACTGCCCCACCCAGGGGTCCATCCCAAAATCAGCCACCAAACGCAGACACTATTGCATACGCCAGCAAGATTTTGCTGAAAGGACCCTGATATAGCTGTCTCTTGTGAGGCTATGCCAGTGCCTGGCAAACACAGAAGTGGATGCTCACAGTCATCTATAGGGTGGAACACAGGGCCCCCAATGGAGGAGCTAGAGAAAGTACCCAAGGAGCTGAAGGGGTCTGCAACCCTATAGGTGGAACAACAATATGAACTAACCAGTACCCCGGAGCTCTTGACTCTAGCTGCATATGTAGCAGAAGATGGCCTAGTTGGCCATCACTGGGAAGAGAGGTCCCTTGGTCTTGCAAACTTTATATGCCCCAGTACAGGAGAACACCAGGGCCAAGAAGTGGGAGTGAGTGGGTAGGGGAGCAGGGGGGGAGGGTATAGGGAACTTTCGGGATAGCATTTGAAATGTAAATGAAGTAAATACCTAATAAAAAATTGAAAAAAAAGATATGCATGTAAAATTGTAGTATATTTATTGTTTTTCTTCTATGTAATAAAAATGACCACATTCTTGTCTCACATTGTTAATTATTCTTCTCCAACTGTTTTCACAGATCTATCAGATTTAGGGTCTAAAATATATGCACTTAATCATTTGTAAGAAAAAAATACAAAATTGTGAATATCTGTGTATGTTTTCACCTCTTTATCTTTAATGCAGCTGTGCGATAATAAATACAGAAATTACAAAACAAAACAAAACAAAACAAAACAAAAAACTGTTCAAGACAAGCTCAACAAGACTTTGACTTTGTCTGAATAACTTGAAAAGGGTGCCAGATGTCACAAAACTTGTGATTGTAGGGAGAATTTGGTGCCCCTGGATCTGGATTCCAGAAAACTCCAGAATATTAGCAAAAGGATGGGAGGGGGCCATAAAGATGGCTCAGTGGTTAGAGTACTTCCTGCACTTCCAGAGCACTTCCGGGTTCAGTTCCCAACACTCACATGACAGGCCACAGTCCTCTGTAACTTCAGTTCCAGGGAATCTGGAACCCCCTCTGGCCTTCACAAGCACCAGGGCTGCACATGGTGCACAAACATTTGTGTAGGCAAAATACAGATTAAATAAATAAATAAACAAACAAATAAATAAACAAACAAATAAATAAATAACAAATGGCGATATGGAAAGGAATATGTTGATTTCTCAATATTAAAAGAAATGGGTGTTTTAGTAGTAGCTTTTCTTTGCTCACTCTTGTTTTGCATCTTGTTTTGGTCCAACTTTCTAAAGTGTTTACACATTGCCTTGAACTAGTCTTGAAACACCTTTCCATGAGGCCGCTATCTAATAGGTAGGAAGGGATCCACATTAATCAGCAGTAGTTTACTTGGGGCATGCCTAAAGATGTGAAGCTATATGCCAAAGACACTTGTAAAGTTATACGTTGGTCATGAATCTTTTGTTGCAGCTGAGAAGAGTTTAAACAGATGACTCTGTCATTACCTGGCCATTACATCTTGCCCCAGCCAACACTGACCAGTCCTTTTCCTAGTTGCTAGTAATTTCACTTATATGGGAAAGGTGACAGCTGGCTGAAAGAAAGAAGTAGCAAGAAACTAAAAACAAAAGTAAAATACCAACAACTTTAGTCTTTGGTACAGAGAAAGAAGTTTCTATTTCCAAAACAAATCTTTATAATGAACAAGGCTCTGATGGTATTAAGCAATTAGCCTTGTAGTTTATCAGGAGATGTTAGACAAAAGAAGCAGATCTTAATGGAGAAAAAAGCATGGACATGTGTACCTAGAAATGAGATAGTGTCTTCAGACTCTTGGGTTCTATACCTATTTGTTAATAGTAAAGTTAGTTTTGGAAACTGCCTTGTACCCACTGTTGAATTAACCTATTTGTTAACTCCTGTAAGAGTCAAGTACACAGTGCCTGACAATTGAGAAGAAAAGGAGTAACTACTTTGAAGGTGTCTTCTGCCTTCCATGTCTTCTAAAGAGTGGATCTAGAGTTGGTTTCCTGTATATACAAAGTGTAACTTGAGAGTATTAATACTTGTAGTTAGATATACATGACCTTAGAAAACCTGTGTTTGTCATCTATAGCCTCATTTATGTCTTGTGCATTAAATAATCCTTCCACTCTGGAACAGGAAGACATAGGAAAGTTCCAGGTCAGCTGGAATAGATAACCAGTCCCTGTCTCCCACCCCACCTCAGCCATAGTGTCAAAGAGTGCACGGAGCACATTAATCTTCTATAGTCAGTTAAAATCATTCACCTCTAATACTTTAAGATGTGACATTATGAAATAGATGAAAATAATGCTGGAGGTGCTCAGCACTGATCTTAAGATATCACAGTTGTGCAGTTGACATAAAGATAACTTATATAATGATACTGTATTTCCAGGGTTATCTTGAAGAACTCTTGCGGCTTCGTGAGAACCAACTTTCTGAATCTGTCTCTCAGAATAAAATCCTACTTCAGAGGATCGAAGATTCTGATCTGGCCCACAAATTGGAGAAAGAACAGTTAGAATATATCATTGTGGAGCTTCAAGATCAGCTGTAAGTGAGACACTTTTATAAAAACATTGACAGTGCATGAACACCACAGCGGAATGTACTTTGCTGTATGATTTAAATTCCAAGAAATCTAGTAGCATCCCTTAAAACTTCTTACTCTTTTTAAATTAACTTTGTTCCTTACTAGAAAAATATTCTGTTTTTATTCTGAAAAAATGACAAAACATAAGATAAAATTAAAATCATCCTTAGCATTCAATGCAATATATTATTATAAATGATCTTTTTTTTTTTTTAACTTTTTAAGTTTCTGTTTTGTTTTTCCAGTGCTAGGCTTTAAACTTCCTGAGGCATATTCTCAGCCCTAAGCATTTATGTAGTTGCATTAGCTATCGATTGACTGCAAAATGATTGGACATAGACCATCATCATTCAAGCTCAGTCCTGATTGATGAAACCAATACCAAGCTCTGCCAGGATGTCACTGTGTATAATTTAATGTAGTCTCCTCTTAAAAAGTTGTGTAGCAAGAAGTTTTTAGATGAACAAAGCTATGGGGTATGAAACTGCATTCTGGTAGGAGCTCCTTCACCTATCACTGTTCAAAGCACTCACACTAATTCTACCATTTTGTTAAACTAATGTTGATTGTTTATTTTTTTTAAAAAAGTACATAATAGCTTCTACTCTTAAAGGATGATTTTTAAATGTTATTAGACTTCCAGAAAAATTATAAAGATAAGTACCCAGAATTTTCATCTTTATTTTATAAGATTCATCAGATTTTAACGTTTACCTTGTAGTCCCTCCCTCTCCTCACATATATGCACATCTTTAACCACTTACATGTCTTATACATTATCATATGTCTTAGTGCCTTCTGCCTCTGTGTATCTGATGTTTACTAAGAATCAAGATATTCTAGTATATAACAAATGTCCATAAATCAGCTATAGTAGGTCAAATTAGTTGAATATTTTAATCTTCTCCATCATTCATGTGTCAGTGTCATTTCTAAGAATGCCCCTCAGTGCAGTTCTGTTTCTTTGTCACCACATCCAATTCAAGAGTGTTTGTTATTTTATTCAGTTTTCAGATTTTTTGGATATTTTATTTATTTACATTTCAAATGTTATCCCGTTTCCTAATCCCCCCACCCCATCCCATCCCTCCTTGTTCAGTCACTTTAAACATAGAGCAGTTTCTCTCTTTGTATCCCATGAGATTGATACTGATAAGAAATACAACCCAGTAAATTTTATCATATTTAATTGCCTTTCTTTGGTTTTGCTTTGAATTTACTCATTTTTTTAAACTGAACTATAATAGAAGTTAAATTTGCCTTCAGTGTATAATACTCAAAAGCATGTAAAGTCTATTGGCACCATATTAATGATATAAATTTTAATGGGTTACGCAAATATTCTTAAATATTCTGTCTTTTGTAGTTAATGCAGTTCCCTTTTGTAGTTGGTACATACGATGTGATAAGAGATAGTCTAATAGGGGAGCCGGTTGGAGGGAGGGTATGGGGGAACCTTTGAGATAGCGTTTGAAATGTAAATGAAGGAAATACCTAATAAAATGTGTAAAATAAGAAAACCAAGCAAGTACAGGCTGCTGCCTTGAGGGAGACTGCAGTAAACGTTTACATTTGAGTTAATGCAAAGTTCAGGAAGCCTTAGCAGAGGCTTGTGAGGCTCCCTTTTGTTTTGCAAACACTGCCTAAGGGAGCTTTTTGGGCCCTTGCCTCCAGGGACCTGGGAATTATGTTAAAACCAAAACAACATTACTACAGCTTTATCCAGGTGTGGTTCAAAACAGAGTTCAAACTTAAGATTTATGAAAGGTTAGTGAGGATATGGAACTTGCAATTTGGCCTGCCTATTCCAGCAGCCATTCCAGGAAATGCATACAGAATTATTATAAATGTTGAATATTGGTTTAATACAATCTTCATTTGCATCCTGATGATTGTAAAAGGTTTGCAATTAGCTTGTTTGCTTGTAATTTTAAAGAACCAATGAAGCGATATCATTGGAAACTTTTGCCACAGGGAATGGCTAATAGCCCTTCAATATATATATATAACATGACAATAGCTCTTATTTTACTCATTTATTTATTTGTTGTTGGGGGGTTGGTTTTTTGGGTTTGGTTTGGTTTTTTTTATTTGTTTGTTTGTCTGTCTTTGTTTTGAAAGAGAGTCTCACTGTTAATCCTTAGCTGTCTTGGAATCTTGGAATTCACTGTGTAGACCAGGCTGGCCCAGAATTCCTAGAGATGCTCCTGCCTCTGCCTCTGCCTCAAGAGTGCTGAGAAAAGATGTGTACTACCACACCTGGCAGGCAATGGCTTTTAAAAGTAAGAAATCCTATTAATAAACAAACAACTCACTGTATTCTCTAGGGGTTTGCATATTGATAAAAATAATTATGTCCAGTCATGGTGCCTATTACTTCTAATAATGCAGAGCATTTGTAGCTCATCAATAGAGAGCACATTCCGTATTACCCTAGCTTCTGTTAAACTGGATGAAAGTAGCGAGACCCAAGTAATAGAGATGGCTGCGTATTCTTTTATAATTAAAAGGTTAACAAGGTAATTGCACTTTTCTTCTTAAGTAATACTTGTAGCTCATCTAACTATTTTCATAATAAAATCGTTTTGATGAGCTGAACCCGTTGCATGAGCCTATAATGTCAGCACTGAGAAGCAAAGGAGAAGCATCGAGTGGCTGAACCCATCCTGGGCTATTATATAGCAAGCCTTTGTCTTTGGAAATTAAATGTATATAAAATAAAAGTTAGGTTTACTTTATTAAAAGTATTTTATTAAAGAATTAAATTTTAATAAGTTTATTTGACCTTTGATAATTTAAATGAAGAATCCCATATTTTAATTTGAAAAATAATTCATCTGTGTTATAGTTTTAGAATAGTAAAATAAATCTGTGTTATTGATCCTTTTGTTTTTTCAAAGGAACCTTACAGTTATTCCTAATACCTTTAAAAATATTTTAATTAAAACAATAAAGCAACAAATAAAAAGTGTCTAAAGCTGTACAGATGGCTCAGTGGTTAAGAGCACTGGCTACTCTTTCTAGGTACCCAGGTTCAATTCCCAGCATCTACATGGTGCCTCACAACTGTCTATAATGTATAGCGTCAATTCCAGATGATCTGATGTTTTTTTTTTCCTAGCCTCCATAAGCAACAGGCACAGATGTGGTACAGAGGCACACATGCAAACTAAACATCCATCCATATAAAATAAAATAAACATTTAAAAATATATCCATTGATAAAAGTGGACCATTTTTGATTGATAAGAGTTGGACTGTTTCCTTGAGTTTAGGAGTTTCAGATTTACCTTGAAATAATAGAGCTGTATCCTCCAGATTGCTTTAAGCTGCCTCACAAGATTCCTTTGCATAAGGCTACGTTGGAAGACAAAGAGCAGGAGAGTGATGTAATTCTTACACGAGAATTCTCATTTTATTACATAATGCTACTGAGAATTAAGATGCAGAATAGTCTATTTTACAGCTATAGGGAGAGTGTGAGCATTTCCTTCTTAATGCTGAGGGCTATCACTCATAGTCCATAGTCATGAAGCTGCATCAGACCTGGATACTGGAGTTTCTTTTGTTTTTTTCTGACAAGATAAAGGCAACCAGGAGAAAGTAAAACATTTAAATACATCGAAGAGATAGAAGACATATGTAATGCTTATTTCCACATGGGTTAAGAATCTTATTGCAACCTTTTCCATTCCTCTTGCTTTTATGTTTAACATTTCTTAATATATGTACTATAAATTACATTATTGTCTTGTACTACAGGCATCACTAAATTACTTATGAGAACTACAAAATGCTCAGACTTTATGAACATTTCTGTCATAGAACACCAAAACAATTAAAGTAGTAAAGATCACAGACAGAAAGCAGAATAGCTGGGCATTGTAACACAGGCGTTACTGGGTTTCTCCTATTTTTATTGTTTGTGTATATATGATTTCAGGGACTATGGTTTTTTTTTCCCTTTAATTTTTGTTTTAAATACATCTCAGTCAGTTTCCTTCCTTCTAGTCCCCTCCCTCCCTCCCAGATCCACCTGTTCTCTCTTTCCCTTCAGAGAAGAGCAGACTTCCTAGGGATGTCTGCTGAATAAAGCATAACAAGATGCAATAAGACTGGACACAAACCCTCTTATCAAGGCTAGATGAGGCAACCCAGTAAGAAGAAAAGGCCCCAAGACCAGGCAGAAGGGTCAGAGACACACCCCACTCGCACCGTTAGAAGTCCCACAAGAAAACCACATAACTGTGGACCCGCATTCTGCCTCGCTGCTGAGCTGTGTGAACTCAGCTTGGGCAGACAAAGGGGGCACTAGGCTACATTCCATTCTCTCCACCATGGCTGTGCTGGGCTCTGTGAGCCTCCATGAGCCTTTCATAATTAATGCAGGGAGCTGTATTCTCCTGGTGTTCTTGACCACTCTGTCTCCTAGCATTCTTCCTTCCCTTCTTCTGCAGGGTTCTCTAAGGTCCAAGAGGAGAGACCTGATGGAGATCTCTAATTTGGGCTGTCTCCCTACCTAATGTCTGGTTTGTGGGTCTCTGCATCTGCTCCCATCAGCTATAGGAAGAGACATCTCTGATGACAACTGGACTAGGCACTGATCTGGACTCCTGGCAACCAATGTTCCTTTCTGCAATAAACAGTTAGGGGTCTCATCTCAGCAATCGTTAGTTTCCTATATTTCCTTGTCTATGTGTTAGACTCCATGAGACTTCCCTCCTTCTATGTTAGCATGTCTAGTACTACTATTATTGTTCAGATCTTCTTCAGGCAGCTATTTGTAGGAGACTCAGTCTCACCGACTTTTGGTCCTCTGACTCTAGAATCTGTCTGCCACATTTTGTGATCAAGGCTTAGGTACAGTAGTTGCATTGTAGATATATCCATTACGGCTGGACTTCACATCACCCATTGGTCTAATTTCAACACTTATTAGAGTTTTAAGAAAATTGTGAAATGTGAATATTTATCTTTAGTCACTGGTTTAACAGTTATTTGATAATTTAAGGTAAAGCCACGTTGAGGCTAGGCACAAATAAGAAAAATGTTCTTCATGGCTCACAGAATCAACTGACCAGGACTCAAGTGTGCTCACAGAGGTCAGGGAACTTGTACGTATCTGACCTTGGTCTGCTGCATATGTGTTATGATTGTGTTGCTAAGTGTTCCTGTGGGATTCCTAATAGTGGTAGCAGGGTTGTCTCTGACTCTTTTGTCTGCCTCTGGGACCCTGTTCCTCCTACTGGGTTGCCTCATCCAGCCTTGATGTGAGAATATGACCTGGTCTTATTATGCTTGTTATGCTGTATTTTGTTGAAGTCCCTGGAAGGCTTGCTCTTTTCTGAGGGAAGTGGAAGGGGAGGTGAGGGGACACTGCAGTTAGGATGTAATATATGTAATATATGAAGGGTAACATGGGAAAAATTCAAAAAGGAAAGAAAAGTGTTCTTGCTTTGCTAACCTTAGGTGAATCCCTTTGAGTAGGTCTTACTATAAACTTGCTATCCTTTTTAAGGTAAATAATGGGATTGTCTAGTTTCAAGGCAGCTGGCAGTTAATTCTTGGTTACAGTAGAGGTTACTGGAAAGCTGCCTGCAGTTTGCAGGACAATAGAGTAGAGAAATACTAGTGACTGTGGGAAGTTCTCTGCTGATCTTGGTCAGGCCCCAGTGCTTGAGGAGACAAATAGGCCTGCATATTTGTCACTCAGATTAACTTCTTGTCAAAATTCTAAAATATAGAATGGAATTTTTAATTTAGCATGACTCATTTGCCTGTTCTGTGGTGAACCCAAGAGAGAAAACCTAGCTCATTTCAAAGACCCAATCAGCTGTCAGTAGAAACAGTATAATTAGAATTTCTAAGGACAAAAATCTAAAGATAACACTGAGGCCAGGGAGATGGCTCAGTTGGTAAAGGTACTTGCTACTAAACCTTAGTTCATTTCTCATAATGCGCAAGGTGGAAGGAGAGAACCAACCCCTATAAATTATCCTCATACCCAATACACTACACTAAATAAATGAGCTTATTTAAGATAATACCATAACTTAGTTTTAGGCAAAAGTTTTCTGTGGACAACTGTTATGATGTAACCTTTGTGAAACAGTTCTTTTAAATTAGAAATTGTAGCAGGCAGTGGTAGTGTGTGCCTTTAATCCCTCACTTGGGAGCCAGAGACGGGCACATCTATGTGAGTTCAAAGCCAGCCTAGTCTACAGACTGAGTTATAGGACAGTAAAGAAAAAAGGTTTGGATAGTACAAAGAAAAACCCTGTTTATAGATAGATAGATAGATAGATAGATAGATAGATAGATAGATAGATAGATAGATAGATAGAAAGAAAGAAGAAAGAAAGAAAGAAAGAAAGAAAGAAAGAAAGAAAGAAAGAAAGAAAGAAGAAAGAAAGGTAGGTGTGCTGGTACCCATTCTTAGCAGAGTCTGCTAGTGCAAGTTATTCACAGATGCACAGTTGTAGTTCTCAAACCCTGATGGGAATGTTGCCTGACATCTCCTCATAGCTTTGAAGCTGAGTTTTCCATTGATATACATTATAAACCTCCTAGGGAGGGAATATGTAATATAGAAAAATTTACTATGAAAACCCAAAATAATGGCAGTGTATTGTATTGTGGTAGATTATCATGCTGATAATCCTTATTTCTTCTTTTTCTAACAATCTTAGATTTTCTGTAAAGTTTTGTTTTCAATAAGTAAACAATGTTAAGACACCTTGAAAGTCTTTTAAATGAGTTTTATGTCTTTTTCCAGTGAAAGGAATTGTGTCAACTGTCCAGAAAAAAAAAAAGTATCTTAGTAAGAGTCATTCTCCCTGACTTCTTAGTATAACATTATGAGACAAAATCTAGTATGTATATTAGATGATATTTCTCTGTGTATATAGTAAAACACATAATTTAGCAGACAGTTATAAAATACAATGTAAAATCAGAACTACTCCATAGCCCACTAAGACATGTAAACACAGTTACTCTGTAGACCCACTGTTAATAGTCAGAGGCTTATGCTAGCGATTGTCTGTAGAGTAGGATTGTGCTGCCAACTACTGACCCACCCACTCCCTTCTCCTGCACCCAGAACAGGGCTGTGGGCTGAGGAGGTTAGCAATAGGTATCCATCACAAGAGCAGGGACTCCTGACATGACGACCCACAGTCTTAGTGCACAGTAAGCTCATAGGCTTCTGTTTGAGAATGCATGTTGAACAGATGGCTTATAAGGCTTTGAGAGATATAGTCCCTTTGCTTTTAAATTTTCTTTAATCAGTTCAGATGTTGAATTAGTCTTGTGACAAAAATCAGTTGCTTCATGTAAATTAAAATTTTGGCAAAATTTTAATTCTGTTGCCAGTTGTTCTTATCAACTAACATTCTTATAAGAAGAACTTGGCGAAAGATTGCCAGTTGATTATAGCATCTAGTACAGTTGATACTTGATTTAATGATTTTTATGAAACTTTATTAATAGTCATTTCTGACAAAAGCAGTTTAGTAGGTCTGGAAAGATGACTTGGCAGGTGAAGGCAGCATGGAGTGCTTTGGTAGAGGACCTGACTCTAGTTCCCGCCATCTAAGGTCCTCCAGGGGACCTGGCACCCTCCTCTGGCCTCCAAAGTATATATGTATACACACCACACACATACATACCATACACAGACACACTCACAGACATAGTTAAAATGTTTACAATTAAAAGGGAAAATAAATAGAGGAAATTTTTTAAAATAAAAATATTATTTAGCTGGGCCTGGTGGCGCACACCTTTGATCCCAGCACTCGGGAGGCAGAGGCAGGCGGATTTCTAAGTTCAAGGCCAGCCTGGTTTATAGAGTGAGTTCCAGGACAGCCAGGGCTACACAGAGAAACCCTGTCTCGAAAAACCTAAAAAAAATAAATAAATAAAAATGTATTGCATGAATTTTAAAATTTCATATATTTATAGTATTTAAATTGCTTTTTAACTGATCTTTTTACTTGAGTTAAATTATTTTCAATAATTCTTTGTTTTCAAACCAGGAGATCATAGACATGGAATCTATGTTTTAGCTAGGATGCCATTGCTTTTGGTTGAGGTTTACAGTGATGTTGGACCCTTTAGTTCTTCTACTAAAGAGTTAACACCTCATTGGAGAAGACAGGAAGTCTAATTTACAGTAGTAGTAATTGTTCCTAGCCAGCAGAGAAAGTCTAAAGAGCATGTGCTGCAGAAGATGAAGCAGCAGAGTCCCAGCCAGCTCTGGCCTGTGGTGGCTCCAGTGGTTCCACTCAGCCTAGTGACATACCCTTTGTAAGCAATTACTTTGGGGCCTACATACCAGTTAGGTTCCTCTGCCATTGAGAAAAAAAAAAGAGTAAAAACAAAAGCACTCACCATCTTAATATTCACAGGACTGTACTAAAGAATAATGATTTAAGATCAAGACAAGAGTTAACTGCCCACCTCACCAAGCAGTGGCCCTCCCCAGGAGCTCTGGATGTCAATGCTGTTGCCTTGGATACCTTGCTTTACCGAAAACACAATAAACAGTGGTATGAGTAAGTGTAATGTCTTTTTTCCAACTAATTACACATTTAGTTGTACCAAAACATGTGGCTATCCACTCTGGTATCTCAGTTATTTTTCTGATCGTCCTTAGGGCTGCTTTGATGAGGTTCCCTTAAGAAGCAGGTGTCTGAACATTTGAAGCCAAGGCACTCTGGGGAAGCAAAATACGGGAAGAATTTCTAGGTGGTAGTGTCAGACCAAAATTTCCAGTCATCCCTTAAGTGTATCTATGAACTTGTTTTCATGAGGCATCTATTTTGAAGTTTTAGCTTTAGGATATACTAGCCTAGAATTATTTTTCTAGATTTTTTTATTTAAAAAAATGCCGTATTCAATCTTTTAAAAGTATATAAAAGTTTGAAATTCTCAGTGGATTTGACTTTTGATCATTTTAATCATTCTAATTTTTAGGAGCAATAATACAGTCACTCTATCTCTGAGCCATAATTTCTTATTCCTAGTGTTCAGACTTTCATTTGAAAATCAGGTTATATTAGCATCTTTGGGGTTTTAACACTTTTTCATCTTAATCATTTGTTTCCACTGTATTTTTTTTTTTTTAGTTTAACTTCTAACTTTTCTCCCCATTATTCTTCTCTCCCAGCCCCTTTTCTTTTTTATCTCCTTTCCACCTATTTCTCCATTTTCTATTTTCTTTCTCCCTCCCTCTGACCCTTCATCTTTCCCCTCTTCCTTTATCTGTTCTTCTTTATTGTCACTGGCAAAGTCACACATTCTTGCCTGTGCTTCTTAGGGCACCCTATTACATCACCTTGTGTTTCTGTCCATCCGGCATTCATCTAGATTTTCTGCTTCTTGACTTGTTACTCAAACAGACATAGACATGTCTTACCAGAAGCACTACTTCCACCTTCTTTATGCTTATGATTTTGGGAGTTGTTGTTTATCAGTGATAGGATGCAAATTAAATTTGACCTTGCGTTATTAAAAGTAGTACTAGAGACAAGCTTTGCTTGTCTTATTGATTGTTAAAGATAAGTAGAGGTGAGAAGGCTTCTTGTGGTATAAATCAGAAAATTTTTTTCATCTATTAAATCATTTCTTAGTATGACTCGAGGTGTGGCTTTGACCATTCCATAAATTAGCATAGAGTTCCTGTATGTGTTTACACATGAATAAATGTGTTACAGTAGCTATATCCTATGTGGAGTATAAGTTTACCTTTCTGTGTCACACTTAATTGATAGAACAATATTTGTATTTCAAATTTATAATTTAAAACATAATTTATAGAAATATATTTATTATATACATTACATTTGACACATGAGAAGCTCTTAAATTTACAGTGATGAGCTGGGGATATGGGTTGGTTGATAGATTACTTTATGTTCAAATGTGAGGACCTGAGATTAGATCCTCTTTACACACAATCAGTAGGGGAACATACTTGTAATCCTAACCCTGTGGAGGCAAAGACAGGAAGATCTTGGAACCCACTAACCAGCTAGTGTTGTCCAATCCAAGAGCTCCTGTCTCAAACATCGCATGTGAACCTAGAGGTGCATACATGAAAAAAAAATACACACACACACACGCACGCACGCACACATATGTATCATGTACACATGCTCACTGTTGTGACAAGAGCAGTGGGCTGATCTCAGTCATTAAAGTGTTGAATCCCAGCATGAGGACCTGTATTTGAGCCCTAGTTCCCGTGTAAAAAGCTGGAGGTAGTGACCGGTACTTATAATCCCAGGCTTGGGGAGGCAGCGGCAGATGGATCTCTGGGTCTCACTAGCCAACCAGCCCAGCCAGATTGGTAATCCTTGGGTCCTTTAAGCACACACACACACACAACCAAAAACGCGGACAGCTCCTGTGGAATAGTATCCAAAGTTGGCCTCAGACCACCCATCAAAGTACCCATGAGTACTGAAACTCACTCACATAAACATGAACAGATACACATTGTGGCTATATTAAATCTGCAGAATCTTTCTTCACAACATCCACTTCATTGTGAAACGGTAAAAAAAAAAAAATAGGAAGTAAAATATTTTAGCCAGATGATGTATACTTTTACCTACCCACAGAGATACCTATAGAGGAGTCAATAAAGAACCCAAAGTGTGTCTGTCTTAGCCATGTACACACACACACACACACACACACACACACACACACACAAACCCAAAAATGTGGACAGCTAGTGATAAATAAAAAATTAAGAACCATAAGTGGAATATCTATTGCTATTTTACATCTGCATGTATAATGTTACAAAGCAACATTGCAGCACTCCAAGTGATTGCAGTCTTAAAGGCAACGGAACAGCCTTGTTCCCCTGCTCAGCATGAGTTTAAAGTTGTGCTTCTTGATTCACACACATCAGCTGAGAAAGGAAAATATCTTTTTCTAGAATTATCTCATTCACCTGCTTGTCCTCATATGTTCTTGCTATTTTTAGATGAGCCTGCTATCCCTGAGCAAAGCCTGTCTAGGTGTGGTTTAGTATGGAGGATTCTGGACCTGGGGGTCAAACGCAGTATTGTCAGTAGCCACTACTAATTGGTTACTGTGTGACACTAAGTGATGCTTCCTTCCCTTAACACTCTCTTTTTGTATGTACAATACAAAAAGGGTCAATTGCATCATCTTCTACTTAATAGCTTCTCAATGAGTATGAATAGTTGACATATAATTCGCTAGTCTTATGTATGCCAATCTCACATTCCAAGATCTGCTCTCTGAGTCTTATAGAAAATTGACTTATCCTTCTGAGTATGTAATTCCAACTACTTCATTTAAACATATAGGTCTGGGTTTTCAGGATAGGGAGTTTTCTATAAATAATGTTTAAAACTAAGCAGACATTTTCATCATTTATGATAACCTACAGATTATGGGGGTGGCTAGGTCTTTTTAAATAAGTATTGTCACCTCTGTAGCTGGCCCTACAATGCAGTAGTTTTGGTGTTAGTAAGTTTCCCCTGCAAAAGGGGTACAATGGCCAAAGCTCTGTGAAATTATCCTACCAGCTAACCTAAGACTGTCTGAAAGAATTACATGGATGGAAATGGAAAGGAACCTGAGGAAAAGAAGGTCCAGTGACAGGCCCAAAGTGGGATCCAGCTCAAGGGGAGGTCCCAAGGCCTGACACTATTACTGAGTTTATGGAGCACTCACAAAAAGGGACCTAGCATGACTGCCCTCTGAAAGACCCAACAAGCAGCTGAAAGAGTCAGATGCAGATATTTGCACCCAACCAATGGACAGAAGCAGCTGACCCTATTGTTGAATTAAGGAAGGTGGAAAGAAGCTGAGGAGAAGGGAGATTCTGTAGGAGGACCAGCAGTCTCAATTAATCTGGACTGCTGAGATCTCTCAGACACTGGACCACCAAACAGGCAGCATACACCACCTGATAGGAGGCCCCCCAACACACATACAGTAGAGGACTTCCGGGTCTGTGTTCATTCAGAGGTGATGCACCTAACCCTCAAGAGACTGGAGGCCCCAGGGAGTTTAGAAGCCAGGTGGGGTGGGGGGTGGGGGCATCCACGTGGAGACAGGGGTGGGGAGGAGATGAGGGAAGTGGAGCAGTCAAAGGGTGGATCAGGAAGGGGCTGGGGGGGGGGAGGGGATCGGAGAATGGAATGTGGAGTGTAAAAAATAAATTAATTTAAAAAAAAGAGAGAGGGGAGGCTCAGGACAAGTTGGGCTTAACAGTGCTTATTTAAGCTACTAGCAAATGTGTAAATCAGGCAGCACTCAGAACAAGTTCTGAGACCCCTACCCACTGCAGAGCAGTAGTTCTCTAAAGAAAGCAGAAAGCAGAGAAAAGCATCTTCTCATGACTTGTCATAGAGGGAAGAGGCACAGGCCTTCTTTGGGGCTGATGTGACAAGTTGGCCCTTTGGGTTGGCTGAGCATTAGCTTGTTACCAAAACGTACAGCCTAAGGTAGGTATAAGTGTGAATAGAAGCCAACTTACACTTCGTTACTAGAAACCAAAAGAAGTCATGGCACCTTGACTTATATTTATATTTAATTTACATTTAGAAATTATATTTTTATATTAAGCTACTGGTTAACTGGTTTAAGATCTGCAACCACAGAAGGACCCCTCTCAGAACTCATCTGAAATTTATTTCTATTACTTATACTGTTTATTAAACTTTAAATATACTACCCGTTTGTTTATTTGTTAAATAGACATAGCAATATAAGCCATGCCAGATGTAAAATCTTTTTTTGTTTTTATTTCACACATGGCAATGTGGTAAAAATTGATAAAGCCAGATGTGGTGGTGTATGCCTTTAGTTCCAACACTTGAGAGGCAGAGGCAAATCACAGTAAAATCTCAATAAGAACTAAACATATTGGGTATGTTTTCATAACACAGCATACAATGAGTGTTTATTTTTTGTTTCTGTAAGTTTTATCTTAGGGTTTCCATTGTTGTGAAGAGATACTATGACCAAGGCAACTCTTGTAAAAGACAACATTTAATTGGAACTGGCTTACAGGTTCAGAGGTTTAGTCCATTATCATCATGGTGGGAATCATGGCAGTGTCCAGGCAGGCATGGCAGTGAAGAAGGAGCTGAGAATTCTACATCTAGATCCAAAGGCAGTAGAAGGAGAATGTGTACCACAGTGGCATACCTTGAGTATATATGACCCCAAAGCCCCCCCTCCCACACACACACACAATGATAAACTTCCTCCACCAAGGCCACACCTCCTCCAATAAGGCCACACCCTATGTGCCACTCCCTGTGTCCAAGTATTTAAACACATAAATCTATGGAGGCTGTAACTATTCAAACCACCACAGTTTTGTTTTACTATCCTTTTTATACATGAAGTTTAGATCACCTAAGCTTCTAAATTTATCTTGTTAAAGTGTTATCTCCCTCACTCATTCTTATCCCAGAAGTTCAGACTCATCAGCATCAGGTTTCAATTTTCCTCTTATTTTTTTTTAAACATTTGTTTATTTGTTACTTATTTACTTTGCATTTATTTAGCTTGTATGGGAATATGTGTGGGAGTCAATTCTCTCTTCCTGCCAGTCGGGTTTCCAGACTTGGAGACAAGTACCTGTACCTGCCGAGCCATACTCACCTGCCCTGCTTAAGCTTTTTAGTCCTTTCAGTGTATCATTGGCTCTCAATTTGGCTGCCACTCAAATTGCAGTTATGACAGCCTGACTTACTATGGTTTTCATGGTCTAAAGGGGTTTTTAGGTTTTGTTTTTTCTCTTTTAAAATGTTTATTTTTTAAACTTGTGTGTGTTGCGTGGGGGAATGTAATAGTATTTGAGAGCAGGTGTGTAAGGAATCTGTGGGGTCAGATCCCCTGAGTTAAGGTGGTTTATTGGGACGCAGTCTACATAGATGCTGGGAACCAAACTCGGGGCGTCCGCAAGAGAACTCCTACTTTACATGATTTAGGATTCTTTCCATGTGTGTTTTTTGAATATTTGTGGAATTATGATCACTAAGGCAACAAGGCTCCAAAAGTATTTCAGAACGTGTATGTTGAAGTTTAACCTAAGTCATATGGACTGTCTTCTATCAAGTTTCCCCTGTATCCCTATGCTAATTAGAGTAGATTAAGAGTCTGTAGACACTCTGCTATAGCAAATGACAATTGTATTTTTTTATAAATGTAATTTTATTTTATTATATTTTGTGCACATTGTGTGCATGTGTGTCTGTGTGATCGCATGAAACTGGAGTTACAGACATTGTGAGCGGCCATGTGGGTGCTGGGAACTGAACCTGGATCCTCTGGAAGAGCAGCCAATGCTCTTTACAGCTGAGCAACTCTGCAGCCTCTACAGCTGTATTATTAAACATATCCCTATGGGAAAAGAGAGAGAAAATTAGCTTCTTTGTCTCCATGTGCATGCATATGCCTGTGAATATTATGCACACAATTTCTTTCTTTTTCTTTGTGTTCTTCATTCTTCTCTCATACAATGCAGCCAACCACAGCCCCCTCTCCCTTCTCTCTTCCAAGTTCCCAGCCCCTGACCTTCCCTCTCCCCCAGATCCACCGCTCCTCCATTTTCCTTCAGAAAAGAGCAGGCCTCTCAGGGATATCAACCATACATAGTATAATAAGATACAATAAGAGTAGGCACAAACCCTCACATCAAGGCTGAACAAGGCAATCCAACAGTAGGAAAGGTGTCTCAAGAACAGGCAAAAGTGAGAGACAGCCCCATTCCCACTGTTAGAAGTCCCACAAACCCCCAGCTAAACAACTGCACTGTATTTACAGACGACCTAGTGCAGACCTATACATGCTCTGTGCTTCAGTTTCTGTGAGCCACTATGGTCCTTGCTTAGTTGATTCTGTTGGCCATGTTCTTCTGGTGTCCCAACAACTCCGGCTCCTACAATGCTTCTTCCCCCTTTTCCATGGGGTTCCTCAAGCTCCACCCAGTGTTTGACTTTCCCAGTGGCTTTCTTCATCTGCTCCCATCAGCTGCAAAAGGAAGCCTGTTGGATGACAACTAGGCCAGGTGCCAGTATATGAGTATAGCAGAATATCATTAGGAATCATTTCATTGGCTTGGGCTGGTGGTGGTGGTGGTGGTGGTGGTGGTGGTGGTAGTGGTGGTGGTGGTGGTGGTGGTGGTGGTGGTGGTGGTGGTGGCGGCGGCGGCGGCGGCAGCAGCGGCAGCGGCGGTAGTGGTTTTTTCCTATCATGTTTGGTTATACTTTTAGGTCTCTGGGCTATCCAGCTTCCATTTCCTGGCCCTCTAACCAGTGTCAGGCACAGGTGCCCTCTCATAGCTTGGGCCTCAAGTTAGATCAGTCATTGGTTAGCCATTCCCACAAGTTCTGAGCCACCATTGTCCCAATCCATCTTGCAGGCAGGACAGGTTATAATTCAAAGGTTTTGTGGCTTGGTTGATGTCCCAGTCCCACCACTGGAAGCCTTGCCTAGTTACAGAAGATGGCTTGTTCAAGTCCCATTTCCTCCATTATTAGGCCTCCCTCATAAGTACCAGGAAGTTTTCACTACTCTAGGTTTCCATATAGTCCCTAAATGCCTACAACTGGAAAGTTGTCTCTCTCCATACTCTCTCCCTCCACCCCTCCCTTCCCCCACTTGATCCCTCCTGTTCCCACCCCCATTTGTTTCCAGGATACCTGCAAAATCTATCCTAGTTCCCTTCACAGGGAGATCCATGCTTCCTGCCTGGAGCCCTCCTGACACTGAGTCTGTGGCCTGCAGTGATCTTGCACAGACTTTCTCCCTGTGGATAGTACTTACTTCCCTCTGTGTATCACACAATGTATTGTTCACTGACTACCACATAATAGGAATTACTGACTTTAGAACATCTTTTAAGCAAAAATATAGTATAAAATGATATCATTTGTTCTATTAATTGATTGAGATAAGACTACCAGTGACATATGATACCATTCTTACAAGTTTAAATTAAATTTAACATAGTGAACTTTATTAAACTACAGGTTTTTGTGTTGTCAGAAGATATGCTGTTTTGGATTCTTATTTTTTTAATATACATAAACTACTTACTTTATAAACATTCCGTTCTGAAAAATAGCAATATATAGCAATATAGTTTGTGTATAATAGTTTGTGTATCTCTGTGGATACCTTTCTTTTTTCTTTTCTTTTCTTTTTCTTTTTTTTTTTTTTGGTGCAGGGAAACTTTATTAGATATTTTCTTTATATACATTTCAAATTTCAAATTCTATCCCAAAAGTTTCCTATACCCTCCCCACACCCTGCTCCCCTACCCACCCACTCCCACTTCTTGGCCTTGGCATTCCCCTGTACTGGGGCATATAAAGTTTGTAAGACCAAGGGGCCTCTCTTCCCAGTGATGGCCAACTAGGCCATCTTCTGCTACACATGCAGCTAAAGACCCAAGATCTGGGTGTACTGGTTAGTTCATATTGTTGTTCCACCTATAGGGTTGCAGACCCCTTCAGCTCCTTGGGTGCTTTCTCTAGCTTCTCCATTGGGGGCCCTGTGTTCCATCTTATAGATGACTGTGAGCATCCACTTCTGTGTTTGCCAGGCACTGGCATAGCCTCATATGAGACAGCTATACCAGGGTCCCTTCATCAAAATCTTGCTGGCATATGCAATAATATCTGGGTTTGGTGGCTGATTATGGGATAGATCCCCGGGTGGGGTAGTCTGTGAATGGTCCATCCTTTCGTCTCCAAACTTTTTCTCTGTAACTCCTTCCCTGGGTATTCTGTTCCCTATTCTAAGAAGGAATGAAGTATCCACACAATGGTTTTCCTTCTTCTTGATTTTCTTGTATTTTGCAAGTTGTATCTTCGGTGTTCTATGGTTTCTGGGCTAATATCTACTTATCAATGAGTATATATCTGATGACTTGTTTTTTTTTTTTTTTTTTTTTTTTGGTTTTCTGAGACAGGGTTTCTCTGTGTAGCCCTGGCTGTCCTGGAACTCACTCTGTAGACCAGGCTGACCTCGAACTCAGAAATCTGCCTGCCTCTGCCTCCCAAGTGCTGGGATTAAAGGCGTGTGCCACCACCACCACCAGGCTTATCTGATGACTTCTTTTGTGATTGGGTTACCTGACTAAGGATGATATCCTCCAGATACATCCATTTGTCTAAGAATTTCATAAATTCATTGTTTTTAATAGCTGAGTAGTACTCCATTGTGTAAATGTACCACATTTTCTGTATCCATTCTTCTGTTGAGGGACATCTGGGTTGTTTCCAGCTTCTGGATATTATAAATAAGGCTGCTATGAAAATAGTGGAGCATGTGCTCTTATTACCAGTTGGAACTTCTTCTGGGTTTATGCCCAGGAGAGGTATTGCTGGATATTCCAGTAGTATTATGTACAATTTTCTGAGGAACCTCCAGACTGACTTCCAGAGTGGTTATACAAGCTTGCAATCCCACCAGCAATGGAGGAGTGTTCCTCTTTCTCCAAATCCTTGCCAGCATCTGCTGTCACCTAAATTTTTGATCTTAGCCATTCTGACTGGTGTGAGGTGGAATCTCACAGTTGTTTTGATTTGCATTTCCCGGATGATTAAGGATGCTGAACATTTTTTCAGGTGATTCTCAGCCATTCCATATTACTCAGGTGAGAATTCTTTGTTTAGCTCTGAGCCCCATTTTTTAATGGGGTTATTTGATTTTCTGAAGTCCACCTTCTTGAGTTCTTTATATATATTGGATATTAGTCCCCTATCAGATGTAGGATTGGTAAAGATCCTTTCCCAAACTGTTGGTGGTCTTTTTGTCTTATTGACAGAGTCTTTTGCCTTACAGAAGCTTTGCAATTTTATGAGGTCCTATTCGTCAATTCTTAATCTTCTAGCACAGCCACTGCTGTTCTGTTCAGGAATTTTTCCCCTGTGCCCATATCATCAAGGCTTTTCCCCATTTTCTCCTCCATAAATTTCAGTGTCACTGGTTTTAGGTGGAGGTCTTTGATCCACTTAGAATTGAGCTTTATACAAAGGAGATAGGAATGGATCAATTGGCATTATTCTACATGATAACCGCCAGTTGTGCCTGCACCATTTGTTGAAAATGCTGACTTTTTTCCCACTAGATGGTTTTAGCTCGCTTGTCAAAGATCAGGTGACCATAGATGTATGGATTCATTTCTGGGTCTTCAATGTTATTCCATTGATCTACATGTATGTCATTGTACCAGTACCATGCCGTTTTTATCACAATTGCTCTGTAGTAAAGCTTAATGTCAGGCATGGTGATTCCACCAGAGGTTCTTTTATTGTTGAGAAAAGTTTTTGCTATCTTAGGTTTTTCATTATTCCAGATGAATTTGCAAATTGCCCATTCTATCTTAGTGAAGAATTGAATTGGAATTTTGATGGGGGTTGCATTGAATCTCTAGATTGCTTTCGGCAAGATAGCTTAATGTACTAATCCTGCCAATCCATGAGCATGGGAGATCTATCCATCTCCTGAGATCTTCTTCAATTTCTTTCTTCAGAGACTTGAAGTTCTTATCATACAGATCTTTCACTTCCTTAGTTAGAGTAACACCAAGATATTTTATATTATTTGTGACTATTGTGAATGGTGTTGTATCCCTAATTTCTTTCTCAGTCTGTTTATTCTTTGTGTAGAGAGAGGCCATTGATTTGCTTGAGTTAATTTTATATCCAGCTACTGTACTGAAGTTGTTTATCAGGTTTAAGAGTTCTCTGGTGGAATTTTTGCGGTCACTTCTATATACTATCATATCATCTGCAAATAGTGATATTTTGACTTCTTCCTTTCCAATTTGTATTCCCTTGATCTCCTTTGGTTGTTGAATTGCTCTGGCTAGAACTTCAAGTACTATATTGAATAGGTAGGGAGAAAGTGGGCAGCCTTGTCTAGTCCCTAATTTTAGTGGGATTGCTTCGAGTTTCTCTCCATTTAGTTTGATGTTGGCTACTGGTTTGCTGTAGATTGCCTTTATTATGTTTAGGTATGGGCCTTGAATTCCTGATCTTTCCAAGACTTTTATCATGAATGGGTGTTGGATTTTGTCAAATGATTTCTCAGCATCTAACGAGATGATCATGTGGTTTTTGTCTTTGAGTTTGTTTATATAGTTGATTACGTTGATGGATTTCCACATATTAAACCATCCCTGCATCCCTGGGATGAAGCCTACTTGGTCAGGATGGATGATCGTTTTAATGTGTTCGTGGATTTGGTTTGCAAGGATTTTATTGAGTATTTTTGCATCAATATTCATAAGGAAAATTGGTCTGAAGTTCTCTTTCCTTGTTGGATCTTTGTATGGTTTAGGTATCAGATTAATTCTGGCTTCATAGAATGTATTGGGTAGAGTACCTTTTGCTTCTATTTTGTGGAATAGTTTGAGAAGAGTTGGAATTAGGTCTTCTCTGAAGGTCTGATAGAACTCTGCACTAAACCCATATAGTCCTGGGCTTTTTTTTTTTTTTTTTTTTTTTTTTGGTTGGGAGGCTATTGATGACTGCTTCTATTTCTTTAGGGGAAATGGGACTGTTTAGATCGTTACTCTGATCCTGATTTAACTTTGGTACCTGGTATCTGTCTAGGAATTTGTCCATTTCATCCAGGTTTTCTACTTTTGTTGAGTATAGCCTTTTGTAGTAGGATCTGATGATGTTTTGGATTTCCTCAGGTTCTGTTGTTATGTCTTCTTTTTCAATTTTGATTTTGTTAAGTAGGATACTGTCCCTGTGCCCTTTAGTTAGTCTGGCTAAGGGTTTATCCATCTTGTTGATTTTCTCAAAGAACCAGCTCCTGGTTTGGTTGATTCTTTGAATAGTTCTTTTTGTTTCCACTTGGTTGATTTCACCCCTGAGTTTGATTATTTCCTGCTGTCTACGTATCTTGGGTGAATTTGCTTCCTTTAGTTCTAGGGCTTCTAGGTGTGCTGTCAGGCTGCTAGTGTGTGCTCTCTCTAGTTTCTTTTTGGAGGCACTCAGGGCTATGAGTTTTCCTCTTAAGACTGCCTTCATTGTGTCCCATAAGTTTGGGTATGTTGTGGCTTCATTTTCATTAAATCCTAAAAAGTCTTTAATTTATTTATTTATTTCATTTTTGACCAAGGAATCATTGAGTAGAGTGTTGTTCAGTTTCCACGTGAATGTTGGCTTTCTATTATTTATGTTGTTATTGAAGATCAGCCTTAGTTCATGGTGATCAGATAGCATGCATGGGATAATTTCAATATTTTTGTATCTGTGGAGGCCTGTTCTGTGACCAATTATATGGTCAATTTTGGAGGAGGTACCATGTGGTGCTGAGAAGAAGGTATATCCTTTTGTTTTAGGATAAAATGTTCTGTAGATATCTATTAAATCCATTTGTTTCATAACTTCTGTTAGTGTCCATGTGTCTCTGTTTAGCTTCTGTTTCCAGGATCTGTCCACTGGTGAGAGTGGTGTGTGGAATTCTCCCACTATTATTGTGTGAGGTGCAATGTGTGCTTTAAGCTTTACTAAAGTTTCTTTAATGAATGTGGCTGCCCTTGCATTTGGAGCATAGATATTTAGAATTGAGAGTTCCTTTTGGTAGATTTTACCTTTGATGGGTATGAAGTGCCCCTCCTTGTCTTTTTTGATAACTTTGGGTTGGAAGTCGATTTTATTAGATATTAGAATGGCTACTCCAGCTTGTTTCTTCAGACCATTTGCTTGGAAAATTGTTTTCCAGCCTTTTACTCTGAGGTAGTGTCTGTCTTTATCCCTGAGGTGGGTTTTCTGTAAGCAGCAAAATGTTGGGTCCTGTTTGTGTAGAAAAACAAACAAGACAGTCTGTATGTCTTTTTACTGGGGAATTGAGCCCATTGATGTTAAGAGATATTAAAGAAAAGTAAGTGTTGTTTCCTGGGTTTTTTTTTTTTTTGTTGTTGTTGTTAAAGTTGGGATTCTGTTCTTGTGGCTGTCTCCTTTTAGGTTTGTTGAAGGATTATTTTCTTGCTTTTTTTAGGGCGTGGTTTCAGTCCTTGTATTGGTTTTTTTCTGTTATTATCCTTTGAAGGGCTGGATTCATGGAAAGATAATGTGTGAATTTGGTTTTATCATGGAATACTTTGGTTTCTCCATCTATGGCAATTGAGTTTTCCTGGGTATAGTAGCCTGGGCTGGCATTAGTGTTCTCTTAGGGTCTGCATAACATCTGTCCAGGATCTTCTGACTTTCATAGTCTCTGGTGAAAAGTCTGGTGTAATTCTGATAGGCCTGCCTTTATATGTTACTTGACCTTTTTCCCTTACTGCTTTTAATATTCTATCTTTATTTAGTGCATTTGTTGTTCTGATTATTATGTGTCGGGAGGAATTTCTTTTCTGGTCCAGTCTATTTGGAGTTCTGTAGGCTTCTTGTATGTTCATGGGCATCTCTTTCTTTAGGTTTGGGAAGTTTTCTTCTATAATTTTGTTGAAGATATTTGCCGGTCCTTTGAGTTGAAAATCTTCATTCTCATCTACTCCTATTATCCATAGGTTTGGTCTTCTCATTGTGTCCTGGATTTCCTGGATGTTTTGAGTTAGGACCTTTTTGCATTTTGCATTTTCTTTGATTGTTGTGCCCATGTTCTCTATGGAATATTCTGCACCTGAGATTCTCTCTTCTATCTCTTGTATTCTGCTGCTGATGCTCGCATCTATGGTTCCAGATTTCTTTCCTAGGGTTTCTCTCTCCAGTGTTGTCTCCTTTTGTGTTTTCTTTATTATTCTACTTCCCTTTTTAGGTCTTGGGTGGTTTTGTTCAATTCCATCACCTGTTTGGTTGTGTTTTCCCGTATTTCTTTAAAGACTTCTCCCTGTTTAGCAGTATTTTCCTGGATTTCTTTAAGTGAATTATTAATGCCCTTCTTAAAGTCCTCTACCAGCATCATGAGATATGATTTTAAATCTGAATCTTGCTTTTTGGGTGTGTTGGGGTATCCAGGACTGGCTGAGGTGGGAGTGCTGCGTTCTGATGATGGTGAATGGTCTTGGTAAGATTCTTACGTTTGCCTTTCGCCATCTGGTAATCTCTGGAGTTATTTGTTATAGTTGTCTCTGGTTGGAACTTGTTCCTCCTGTGATTCTTTTAGCCTCTGTCAGCAGACCTGGGAGTCTAGATGTCTCTTGATTCTCAGTGGTCAGAACATTCTCTGCAGGCAAGCTCTCCTCTTGCAGGGAAGGTGCACAGATATCTGGAGTTCAGACCTGCCACCTGGCTGAAGATGAAGGCCCGAAACAGGAACTGTCCCACAAGATGTGTTGTCTCTGCAGTCTCTATGCTCACCTGCACAGACTGGTCTCCGAGGGACACTCGACACAAAATCGCTCTCTCACCTGCTCCTGTGGTCAGAGCCCGCCCAGGCAGACACCTCTCCTCTGGCATGGAAGGTGCCCGGATGTTTGGAGCCCAAAACGGGGTCTGTCCCAGAAGCTGTGTCACTTCTGCCCGTACCAGAAGCTGTGTCGCTTCTGTAGTCCAAACTCTCACCTGTGCAGACTAGTCTCTGAGGGATCTGGGACCCAAGATGGCTCCCTTACCTGCTCCGGCTGAGCCCTCCCAGGTGGACACCTCTCCTCTGGCAGGGAAGGCTCCCGGATGTCTGGAGCCTGAAACTGGTTCTGCCCAAGAAGCTGTGTTGCTTCTGCCTGTACCAGAAACTGTGTAGCTTCTATAGTCCACACTCTCACCTGAGCAGACTAGTCTCTGAAGGATCAGGGACCCAAGATGGCTCCCTTCTCATTACCCATCTCTAATGTTCATTCTCATTCCCCCCACCTCCCCTCGCTCTCCCATTTTCTCTGCTCCTCTCAGGTCCCTCTCTCCCTGTCTTTCCTCTGTGGATACATTTCAATCCCATGATGTTATTGTGTCTAGGATTCTCAGGACTTAGCTTTGACTTTTTAATGAGACAGCTCCTATAGACAGCTTACTACAAACCTACAAATATTTATGAGAATGAGTCTTAATGGAAATTAGGTAGGATTATATAATCTAAACCCTATTCTTTAATATCGGAAGCTGGTCTCCTTTCTGTTGGTAGGTTTGTCTTCATCTTCAATAAGGGAGGTGGAGTGTATCATAAGGTCTTATTATTAAAGTGTTTAATTTCAGGATGAAATATTTGTTGTTGTTTTAAAACATCAGTGCTTCCAAATTCTGTTTCTACTTTCATTTCATTTGATTAAGTAGAAACGTTAGACTCAAGGATTGTTGCTAACTGTGAAAAACTAAAGAAAAGGTTTAGCCTCAATTTGGATTTTCAAGTGTCCTTCTGGACCTGAGCTATGTGGGAAGCTCACACAGCCGTTATCCTCAGGATCTCTTTCAACACTTTCTCCCTCTAGTAAGCTGCAGGCCTGGAAGCTATTGTAATATACCACAGGATTCAATAAATTTCTGCCTTTTGATTATGAGTATCTTGTTTTTAAATGTTTCTTCATATAATATTTAAATTAAAAATGTTAACACATTTTTTATGATGAAAAAGTGTCAGAAACTCAATCCACCAGTTTAAAAGCATGAATTCTACAAATTGAACATAGAAAATAATTTGTGATGAAATGTCTAAAATTATTCAGTAGTGTCCTGTGTTCTAAGGCTAGGAAAATGGCTTAGTGGATAAAAGTACTTGGTCTGTAAGCCTGGGAGCCTAAGTTTGGATCTCTAGCACCTATGTTGAAAACTGGACATGGTTGCTTATATCTGTAACCCTAAGCATAGGGTGGGGAGGGATTTCAAGAGTCAGTTTCTCTGAAACAGCAAGCCCCCATTTCAGAGAGAAAGCTGGTCTCTACTAGTAAGGTGGAGAGGTCTATAGAGAAACATATGTGAAGGCCTACTCTGGTGCCTATTTGTGCACAGGTATACACACACACACACCAAAAGCCCATGTTTTTACTGTCCTCTATAACTAAGGATGAACGATTTTAATGAAAACCAAGTGAAATTTACACGAACAGAATAATTGAATATCGTTCTCAGGATCTGTTTCAGCAAATGAAACTGCTCTTTGAGAAGATCTACTAAAACAAGAAGGCAGATCTTTCCTTCTGATGCTAGAGTGGAGGTGAAGTAGCTAGGAGAACAGGTCAGTCCAAGGCCCAATGGCTAGGATTGTTTACGCTATATGTGACCTTTCAACAGCGTTAAAGAGGTAATGGTCTAATTCCCTAAGGTACTTTCACATATTGAGTAAGTTTTATATGTGTGTGTTTACTTGTACACATGTGAGTCATAAATGTCTATAATTGAAATGGATAGCACTGTGGTTTAGCATGTACCAAGTGCATTTAATTATTGTATAGCATGTAGCTCATTAAGTATGTGCTTTATCAAAATTGAACTGATTTAAAATAAAGGGTTTTTATATACAAACGTTTGAGACGTTATAAATTGAGAGTACTGTTTGAATTGTTAGTAAAGTCATTCTGCCATCTCATTTTGCATTTCAGAGACACACAAAATGGATTCCTGATAAATGTATTCTATCACTATGGAAGCCTATAAAATTTTATCTTAATAATATTGATGGGAAATAAATACCAACTAATTTAAAATAGTTACTATTTTAGTAAACTTATTTAACTCCGCTTTTTGTTGGTATGGTTTAGTTATTATTAATATAATTTTCAAATTGTTATTATTAAAATACAATCTACTTTTTAGTAAAGAAATATTTTTCCATTTCCTCCTCATTTTAGTTAGGAGTCCAGGCTAGCACAAGACAATATCTGGGCATAAGTATTCAAAACTTTTTCCATGAGACAGGATGTCACTGTGTAGCTCTAGGTGGACCTGCTATATAAAACAAGCTGGCCTTGAACTCACATAAATCCACTGGCTTCTGCCTCCCAAGTGCTGAGACTAAAGGCAATGCACACTAAGCCCAGCGTTTTGCAGCATTTTTAATGTATGTCCCTTTGCAGATCTGAGACCAGGTCTACCCATGTTATACATATGCAGACAACCATGAAGGAGATCATTTGCTTCATGTGTGCTTTCTTGTAAATGTTATTATAAAATACGTATCTGTGGATTTATGTAGGATCTGAATATCTAATGAAAGACATTCAGCTTGGAAAAACCTACTTTCCTATGTCCACTGACACTTTTATTAGTAAATGATGATCAATTCCAATTTTCCATGAAGTGCAAAGGACACCAAACCTGAATATATCTTTTTGTTAGCCTTATCCTGAAAACCGAATTTGAGGAAAGATTAATAGTAAGCATTTGTTAACCTTTTACTTCTAACTGAAATATCCTCTGATATAATTAATCTAAGCAATTAGCATAATACAAAAGGTCTTAAAACAGGGAAGGGGATTAATTATCTTGATGGTATATTAATATAATAAATATTTATTAGTCTAAAATTTAAAACTTTTACATTATAGTGATTTATAATAATTGTTTTTGTTGAATATCAGCTGTCAGTGAGTATATCAAGGTGCTAAGGAATCCTGAAGTACTAGAAATGATAGGTCATTATTAAATTATACCATTTGTTTCTTTATTGGTAATATTCCTTAGGTTTTTCTGTTCCTACTTTAAAACTATAATAACCTAATTAGAAGTTCCTATTTTAGTTGTCTGAATAATAAATAATTAATTTGATAATGTTGATTTGCTTGAAAAATAATTATTCTTTTCTGTTTTTCAATGAACAAACTAGATAAGCTTCCAAAATAGGTAAGGAGAAAAGTATAATGGAAATCACACATAAACCATAATAAACGCAAATTTAGGGAAGGCATGAGAAAATTAGTCACAATTTTAATGCATTGTAAACCATTGATGTTTATCAAAAGATATTCTCTTTTGTGAGAAGAAATTACAATAATTTTTTATCCTTATTTTCAGTAAAAGTTACCAAAGCCTTGACCAGTTATCAGCAGAAGTTAGCCTTTCTCAGGCCTCATTGGATCCCAGCCACTCACAAGAAGGAGATGGAAAGCAAGACTCATTGAATTTCATTGGTGAAGGTAGTGTGCTGGCTGATTTTACATCCACTTGACACAAGCTAAAGTCATTTGAGAATAGGGAACTGCAGTAAGAAAAGGCCTCTGTAAGTTTGGGCAGTAGGCAAGCCTAGGGACATTTTCTCAATTAGTGATTGATGAAGAGGGCCCAGCCCATTGTGGGTGGTAACATCCTGAGCTAGTGGTCTTAGGTTCTATAAGAAAAAGTCATGGGGAGCAAGCCAGTAAACAGCACCCCTCCATGGCCTCTGCATTAGCTCCTGCCTCCAGGTTCCTGCCCTGTTTTGAGTTACTACCTGGACTTCCTTCAATGATGAACTCTGATGTGGAAATGTAGGCTGAATAAACCCTTTCCTCCCCAACTTGCTTCTTTTCATGGTGTTTCATCACAGCAATAGGAACCCTAAGACAGTAAGGAAATGACATTGGTATTTGTGAGCAGTTTAACATATCTGGGCTTTAAGAACAAAGTATTATTTTGCCCACCCTGGCTTTAAACATGTAACCCTTTTAACTCTGCCTCTAGAGTCTGGGATTATAGACATGTCCACATATGTACATACATGCACATATTCAAATAGATAAACATTAAGAATAATTAAGTTGTGTTCATGACATGTCACACACGTTTTAATGCATTCTGGTTTCCTTCAGCCTCTCATTTCCCTCCCATACCTGCAAGCCCCTCTTCTTCCTCACAAATCTTTTCCTCATATTCATTAGTCTTGTTTGTTTTGTGTCCCACAGAGTTTAACTAAGGTGGTCTGTCTGTGTTCCCCAGGGGCTATACAACTGGATGCTATCCCCTCTCACTCTCTTCCCAGCAGGACGTGAGCACTGGGAGCTCCTTCCTCACTATGACTGTTAGGGAGCCCCAGTGTTGTGTGGGCCCAGTGCACGTAGGCACAGTCGCTCAGACCGTGTTTGTGCTTAGAAGTTGGCATTTCACAGGCCTTTGGTTCTTACATGTTTTGTGCTCCCCCTTCTGAAAATATTACAAAAGTGGTGGTACAAATGTCTTAGTCAGGGCCGAGCCCTTCTTTTTATTCTCAGCATCTTTTGTTGTTACAGATCTCTGCATTACCTCCAGTCACCATAAGGGAGGGTTTCTTTCATTGAGCCTGAGAGTAGCATTTGTCTAGTCTCTCCAGAGTAGATACATATGGTAGAAAATTTTAATTATCTGATTATTTTATTATTTATTTCTAAGTATGCCATTCTTTTGGACTATATTATAAACCAATTTATTTTCCCTATTTCTCTTTTTAAGGTTTCTAAATAGTTTCTTTTAGATTTTAAGCATACACTTTTTTTAATTGCCTTTTTCTCTTGTCTACCTGTAAAAAAGAATAAAGGTTTAGTTGCTCATAGTAGTCTTAGAATCTTTTATTTTATTTTTTTTAAGATGGGGTTTCATATAGCTGAGGTTGCTGAAAACTTACCGTATCACTCAGGCAAGTCACGAGTGTACAATTCTAGAACTCCTTCCTGTCCTCTCTTCATTGGAGATGTTCAGTGGAAAGTGGGAATTGCCTTTCCACACACACTGTGGCACACACGCCAGAAATAAAACTATGAAACAGAGCTATAATTAAAAGCACAGATCCCAGTGCTCAGGAGACACAAAATCAATGGTCAGCTAGTGAGTAATGTCTGATGAGGGTAAGTTTGTTTCTATCGCACTTCTTAATGAAAGTCCAGGATTCTCATTCTCCCTGCTTTGGCCACAGTTACTCTTATTTAGTTGAGTATTCTTTTCTCTTTGCTGGGTGACAAAATGTGAATATATTCTCAAAAACAGGGGGTAGAGGCGTGGTGGCACAAGCTTGTAATCCCTGAGTTTGGGAGGTAGAGGTACAGTGATCTCTGAATGTGAGGCCAGCCTGGTCAAACATAGTGAGCTCCAGGACACCCAGGGTGTCAAAAAAAGACAATAAATAAGTCAGTAAATAAAAGGTAAACTACATTTTTACTCCAAAATGCGTTATCTCAAACTACCATACCAAGATGTTTTACGAGAAACATAAAAACACTAATATTCTTAGAGGAGGTATTAGAAGCTGCTGCCGGGTAAAATAGGTTTAGCGGCATCGATACATTGTCACTACTCCAGAAGCTCTGGGAGTTTCTCCTGGGTTTTGGTCTTGCAGTGATTCATGAAACTGTTACTCTTGTGTGCTTGTGTCTTAATGTCCAGGTAAAGAAGATACCCCCTCACTTCTTGGCCTCTGTGGGTCCCTGACATCAGTGGCAAGTTACAAGTCCCTAACAAGCCTAAAATCCAACGACTGCCTTGCAAGCCCCACCACGGAGCTAACCAGCCCAGGCCTGACTCCATCCTGAAAGACTACGTAAAAACCCAAAGTTTCTGCATTGTAAATATCCTGTTTACATAAGTTTGGCTGCTGGGAGATTTTGAAATTTTATATTCTGGTACATGCGTAACATTTTGTTGTTTGGAGATTTTAGTCCAGCCCATGTAAATTTCTGAGGGAAAAGCATAGTAGTCCCCTATTTTTCTTTTTAAAATATTACATTTGTCACTGAGGATGTTTAAAGTTGATTAGGCTTTAAAAATCTTTCAAAGAGTGTCTGAATTCATTATAAATTGTACATAGTTGTTATTCAGCTGAATTTTTATATTTGTTTAAATGCGTCTTGGTGTCCAGAGACCAGGTCCAGGTTTTACTCCAGAGACTTAAGCTTAGCAGTTTCTTTCGCTCCTTTATTTGGTGGTTAAATTTGCACAAAAGGCAACTAATTCCATGAAGTACTTCCTGCACTCTGATGTCTGTGTACCATGCTGTAAGGGGAAGTCTCCAGCCACAACTACACAGTGGCTCGTTAAGCTTTCCTTTTACCAGTTGGTACCAACTTTTAGCATTTCATAAAGTTTGTAGAATTGTGCCTTTTTAGGCGGTTGCTGACTTAATTTGTCAGGTATGGAGGAAAAGCATCTTTTCCCAGGTATGCCTAAGACATTGGAAACATTTCAAACTTCAGAACTAATGTTGGCAAGGGGTTACTAACCTCAGAAGTTTCCAGTTTAATGAATGACTTGATAATGATTTTTAAAGAGCTGCAGAGTAACCAGGATGTCTGACTGTGGATATACATTGGAGCTACAATGCTATTTTCCCTGTGTGCAACAATGACTTACATACTGGGTGTTTCATAGCCATTACCACTATGCCATGATTTCTCATTTTTCAAATTGATCTTAGTGTTTAAAAAAAAACAAAACTATACTTCTGTAGGAAAACAGGTTTTTTAAAAAGAGCTGTGTTTCAATTTTTTTTTTTACAATTTTTAAAACAGCTACATGTGTCCCTAAAAATTCCACCCTATTGAAAATAAACACGTATGAAGTGTGTATTCTATAGTGAGTCCTAGGAGGAAAACAAGTGTGCCAAAGACATTTCCTATACTGTTTCATGAAGGGGCCACAGTGCTCACTCTTGTCTGTTGATTTTTATATTTAAACTTAGCAGCTGTGACAAGTAGGAAGTGCATCCCTCCTAAAGCTTCCTGGGGAGTGCTGAACTCACAGGTTCACTCCTTCTATCCAAAGTGTAGGGGTGGGAGGTTCTGGGAAGTGCTTGGAGCGCAGTCTCATGGTGTGGAATCAATCAATAGTAACATGACCAGTGTCACATGTGAGGCAGTGCAGACACTAATCTCTGGGGCAAAGGAGGCCTGCAAGCTCATGACAGACATTGCATCGGGTGACTCAGAACAAACTGAGCAATTTCTTCCTGAGGCTGATGCATTAAAACAGAGCACCTCCATCTTCTCTGATCTGTGTGCACCATATTAAGTGTACAGTGGCCAAAGCCACGTTTAAGTAGTGTCAGGAATAGCAAATAAAGACAGCAGGCCTGCAGCAGGCTGCATGAGGACTTAGATGGTCATGAGAACATTGGGAATTTAGGCTGGCCGTGGGCGCACCTCTACTTTCCTAAGAAAGTCAAAGTGTTTACTGCTTTATCACCACGGCCTGCTCTCACCTGTCATTTATGATTTTTCAGATATAAAACCTTGGTAAGATCTTTTCATACATTTTTATAAAGTAGAAGGGAATACAAGATTCCCCAGTTGGTACACTTTTTCAGATCTGTCCGATAGAAGCACTAGTTTGTGACATATCCCTGCTGCGAACTGCGGACTGAGACATGACACCTGAGGATCATGGCTTTCCCTCCATTATTGGAGCTCTTGATATAAAGTTCATCTGCTACTGTGGAACCCAAGTTTCTGCAGTTGGTTTCGAGCTACAGGCAGTTTGTAACGCTTGCATGAGTGAACAGTGTCTCAGTCTTTAATTTTCAGTGGTACTGTTTATTTTTCAGAACTCCACAAAGAATGCTGGCTATGTCTATCTTTCCATCTGTATTTTGTTGCCTCGATGTACTATATTTGTTGCATGTATATTAAAGATTTTTTTAACCATACAGTACTGGTCTTTTTCCTTGACAAATATAGTTACCTGGTTCAAGTGTTTACTGAACTTCCATTTCAGCACATAGAATAAATATTGAGGACTAATTAAATCCAACACACTAATGGATATGATTGGAGAAAACCCTTCTGTTGAGATTGAATATTATACATACTTTTAAAATATTCCTTATATAGCACATGACATTTTGAGAGTTACTGACTACATATAGGACAATGGTCCCAAGTAACTGAGAGAAGTTGAAAAATTCCTATCCCTTAGTGACATCACAACTCTCTAATATAAAACTGACAGAAATTCTGATATATTCTGAATTTCTTATAATTCAAGAACCAAAGAGTAGAGGGAAAGATAAAGTCCAGTCAACTCGTAGTTTACAGGCAAAACCCGGACACGGTTATAGTCATGGCCTGGAAATATGTTAACATGTTGCCATCATGTGGCCATATGATGTAATTAAAATTTGTAGTAAAGAATATAAGGCACTGAGTATAAAACAGATGTCTCCTATATTCCTTTATTCATTTTTTTGAACCTCTCCAGGAGCACCAGGACTGATGTATAACGGACTTGGGGATTCTTTCCAAAGAGTCCTTCTCATCACAGTATGTATCAGTCTACATATCTATATACATGATATGTAGCGAACAGTGTATTTCCTGGCTTCCCCCACTGTGTGTTGTAACATAGATACAGGCACGGCAGAGAGTAGCTGATTTTTTTTTTTTTTATTAAACTCAGCCTAAACTGTGTATAAGCCCTTTTCCTGTTAACAAGGCAGTGGCCCTCAGAGTCTGGTGACATGTTTCAGCAATCTGGCAAAGTGTTCTATCTGCAGTAAGAATTGCAAATCAAATTATGTTTTCACATTCAATTTGCAAGTGTTTTCTGCAGATTTTTTTGATTTATGTTCATTAAGGAGACTGGACTATAGTTTCCTTTTTTATTATGTCTTCATGCAGTTTTGGTATCAGGTTGATTATGGTTTCATAAAATGAGTTTAGTAGTGCTCTTTGTTCTTTCTGACAAGATAAAGGCAACCAGAGACAATAAAACATTTAAATATATTAGATCTACCCCAAATGAAAAAATTCTTATTGTGGAAGCTGTATTCTGTAGCCATGAACCCCACAGTACACCCTTTTGTTCTTATTGTGGAAGCTATATTGTGTAGCTGAGTATCCCACAGTACACCCTTTTGTTCTTATTGTGGAAGCTGTATTGTGTAGCTGTGTACCCCACAGTACACCCTTTTGTTCTTATTGTGGAAGCTGTATTGTGTAGCTGTATACCCCACAGTACACCCTTTTGTTCTTATTGTGGAAGCTGTATTGTGTAGCTGTGTATCCCACAGTACACCCTTTTGTTCTTATTGTGGAAGCTGTATTGTGCAGCTGTGTATCCCACAGTACACCCTTTTGTCTCAGCAGCTTTACTTGCAAATGCTTTCTGCAGTGCATCTATTGGTCTGGTTCCAGAACTCTGGCTTCTGTTATACTATCAATACTGGAGCCTCCCTGGGACTCCTCTGGGATATCCTGTCACTGCCCTGTGTCATGGAGATCCTGTAGTTTTGGATTGCAGGACTGGCCCTTTCGCACTCTTCGACAGTTCATAGATGGGGTAGATGTTGGGGAGGGTCAATGTTAAAGTCCTGGATTTGGGCCTGGCTTGTAGCTGAGCTGGTCAGTACACCAGCTCCCCCATACTGAAACCACCATGGGAGAGCTCTCTGGCAGAACACTGACTAGCCCACCCAATGCTGCAGCCAGCAAGAGGCAGAGCCAGCTCTTCTACTCTCATGCCCTCGTGCCGATTCATCCCAACCCAGCAGGGCCAGCTCTGCTGTCCAGTTGAGGTGTGGGCTGCTCTCCCAAGTACTACACCCAGCAAGGGGCTGTGCCAACTCTCTTGTTCTCATGCTTTGGGACTGGCTTACATGTGACCCCTTGCAACCAAGGACAGCTCTACTGTGCTGACCAGGAGGGCCTGCTGAGTACTGCTCGGAGACAGCTCTCCTGCTCTCATGACCTTGGGGGCCAGCTCTCCCATCTTCCATAGGTGGTGAGGTGGGGGAGGGCATCTCTCCCTTGCCACAGCACCACACATTAGACAAGTGGCCAGGCCAGCTCTCCCACACTTACACCCCAGGACCAGCTCACTCACAACCCCCCAGCAACCAGGGCCAGCTTTGCTCTGCTCCCTGGGTGAGATGTGGGGCCCCTTCTCCTGAGTACTGCAGTTGGAGACTATGGACATCCGCCTGGCCTTTGGTGGGAATAGACCCCTGCTGTTGCAGGTCCATGAACTTAGACATGGCCCTGGCTGGCAGCATGGGCCAGGACCCCACCATAACCCCAGGTGGCATCACCAGCCACCCTCATCAGGCTGTTCTTCACACTCTCAGCAGTTCTACCTCCCTTCACTGTACAAACATCCCTCTCCCTCTCTGTCTCTCCACCACTACTTGCTCATCATCATAATGATGCCTGGGGCCTCTGTGTTTCTGGTGTCATCTCAGGAGTGTTATGTCCCACCCATTCACTGGACATGGATTGCCTAAGGCATGGACTACCCAGCCAGGCCTGCATGACACTGGCTGGGGGGTCTTCTCTGGTGTGGTCTGTCTGACTGGGTAGCATGGTACCTGACTGGCTCAACTTGCTTTTTATAGGTGTTCTGCATCTTGGTGTCCAGAGACAGGGTCCAGATTTTATTCCTGAGTCTTAGGCCTAGTGTTTTCTTTCACTGCGTTATTCAGTGCTTAAAGTTTCACAAAAGACAACTAACTAATGTCATTAAGTATTTTCTAAGTTCTGATGTCTTTGTAGTGTATTTGTACAAGACAAAGCTGAATTTGCCTGCTTTTTTTTTAATCCAGATGTTTTTATTACTGCATCAGCTCTATTAATTCTTATCTGTTTATCTCATTTGGATTAATTTTTGTAGGTCATATACATCTAAACATTCATCCATTTATTTTAGATCTTTCCAATTTAACAGAATATATTTTTAAGATCACTCCTAGTAATTCTTTTGAATTTCATTTGTATCTATCATAATGGCTCTCTTTTTCTCTAGTTTTATTATTCTGGGTCTGAAAATACTTTGGCAAATTTAGTCTTACTTAATTGATCAAATGACCTTGTAATTTTTATAATTTTTCATTTCTATTTCATCTATTTCTGCCCTGTTTTAATTATTTCTTTCAAACTGATTTTGAGTTTGGTCTTTCTGGTTTTTCCAGGTCCCTCAGGTTTGTCATTAAGATTTTGTTGTTGTGTTTTTATTTTCTTTTATTTCTGTAAATTGCTGATCTCTTTTTTTGATCTCTGCATTGACTGACCAATCTATCATTCAGTGGTGTTGTTCAGTCTCCCTGAGTTTGTGACTATTCTGTAGTTCCTCTTGCTATTAATCTGCAGTTCTAGTCAATTGTGGTCAGATAAAATACAGGAGCTTTTCCAGTTTCCCTCTATTTGTTAAGAGTGTGTACTCTGTCCTAATATATTATCTATTTTAGATAAAGTTGCGTGGGCTACTGAAAAAAATATGAACTCTTGAGTGTTCAAGTAGAATATTAAATAGATGTCTCTTAAATCTATGATATATGATCTCATTTAATTTATATGTTCTGTTTACCTTTTGCCTGCATGATCTATCAATTAATTAGAATGGGCTATCACAATCTCCCACCATTATGCTGCTGACTATACCATTGCTGGTGTCTTGTTTTATGACATCAGAGGCACCCACACTTGCTATGTAGATGTTTAGAATTGTAATGTCTTCTTGGTGGATTGTTCACTTAGTCATTACAAAGTGGCCTTCTTTATCTCTTCCAACTAGTTTTGGTTTCAAGTCTATTTTATCAGATATGAAAACTCCTTTATTCCTAGATCTATTTGCCTGGAATCCATTCTCTACTCTGTCCTCTAAAGTATTATCTGCTTTATCTGTCTTTTATGATCAAGTAAGGTTCATGAACACACACAAGGATGAGGCCTGTATTTTAATACACTAGTTTAGACTGTGTCTTTTCAGTGGGTGAATTGAGACCATTAATTTGTTTGTTTGTTTTAAGATAAGGTTTTTCTGTGTATCCCTGCCTATTCTGGAACTTGCTCTGTTGACCAAGCTGGTCTCGAACTCAGAGATCCACCTGCCTCTGCCTTTTAAGTGCTGGGATTAAAGGCGTGCGCCACCACTGCCCATCTGAGATCATTAATATAGAGTGATTGTTGAGTGATGCATATTTATGTCCTGTCATCTTGTTGATTTTGTAGAATTTGCTATATCTAGTCCCTGTAAGGTTCCAGTATTGATAGTATTCAGTATTGATACCTTACAGGGAGCCAGAGGGCTCAAACCAAACCAGTGACTCATTGCAATGAACCTTCGCACAAAGTGTGGACTAAAAGGTGACACACTGGGACTCACTATAGCTTCCATAAGATTTTTTTCTTCTTTTTGGAGGGAGGTTGCAAGGATGGGGTAGATATGAAGGGACAGAGATGAGTGAGATTGGAGTGCATGATGTAAAATTCACAAAGAATCAATTAAAGGTTTAAAACAAACAAAAAGAAAAAAAGCAGCTGAGCAAGCCATGAGGAACAGGTCAGTGAGCAGCATTCCTCTATGGCTTTTGCTTCAGTTCCTGCCTCCAGGTTCCTTCATCGAGTTCTTGCTCTGGCTTCCCTTCATGATGGACAATGATTGGTATATGTAAGTCATATAAATCCCTTTTCTCTGCAGTTTTCTTTTGGTCATGGTGTTTTATCACAGCAATAATAAGCAATCTAGAACAATTTTGGATCTGCAATATCCCAACTCACCACAACCAAAAAGTTCTAACCAGCCTTGTAGAATCTCTAATATAGGTGTGGCTTTTTTCTGGTGGCCATTACCATTTTTTATTACATGCATGCACATGAGTGAGTGTGTGTGTGTGTGTGTGTGTGTGTGTGTGTGTGTGCACTAGTCTTGCGCGCGCTGGACTCGACCAGCAAGAATGACGCTGCAACAGGATCCTTCTGCACACGTTTATTGGGAGAGCTTGATTGCAGAGGCGAAAAGACCCCGAGCCCAGAACTGGTACTGCTTATATAGGCCTAGGAGAGGCGTGTCTCACACCCGGATTGGTTAGGCACTACGCCTCATTTGCATGTTCCTCATCTGATTGGCTACTCTCTCTCTCTGTACCTCACAGAGCCTCATTATCATACCTCATTTGCATGTCTCACATCTGATTGGTTATACTCTCAAAGCCTCATTATCATGCCCGGGCCAGGCAGTGTCTTTGCAAAAAACTTTACTGCATATGTACACATTGGTTGTTTGTCCAAACTTATGCGTGGTGGCCAGCAGTAGTCAGTGCCACTCTGCAACGGCACATGTGGCTTCCCACACACTCGTGCTATACATGTCCACACATGTGAGGCATGTATGTGCAGGTGCATGGACACATGATTACATATGCATCTGAATGTAACTACATTGGGTGTTGTACTAGTTACATTTCTTGCTGTGATAAACATGACAACCAAGGTAATTTACAGAAGACATTTACTTGAGCTACAGTTTCCAAGGGTTAGAGTCCATGGCAGTGGAGCCAGGGTAGCAGCCAGAAGGAGTGGCAGTTGGAGCCAGGGTAGCAGCCAGAAGGAGTGGCAGTTGGAGCCAGGGTAGCAGCCAGAAGGCGTGGCAGTTGGAGCAGCAGCTGGAAACTCACATCCTAACCCACATTCACAAAGCAGACAGAGAAAACTAGGAATGGCATGAGTCTTTAAATTCTCAAACCTTGCCCCCAGTGACATATTTCCTCCACAAGACCACACCTCCTAAACCTACCCAGCCTATGCCAACTGGACCAAATATTCCAATGCCAGAGGCTATAGGAGACATTTGGCATTCAAACTACCACGGGTATCTTCCTTGATTATTCTCCCTTTATTGAGTCACAGTTTTTTGGGGATTCATGAGCTTATTAATTATGGCTAGTCTAGCTAGAATTGTCCTAAGGATCCTCTGGTTTTGCCTTCCATGTACTTGGGTTATAGGCTTTGGTCCTCACACTTGTGTGGTGCCCCTTCAGCCACTGAACTATTCCCCTGTCCCCCAACTCATCTTTACCTGGCATATTAGAATGGTGGCCTAAACACCTCACCTGAAGTGGCTGCCCAAAATGGAGCCAGAGTTTTGGCCCTAAAATTCTGGGCATTCAATCACACCATCCTAGACAACTGCTCTAAAATTTGGGGTGGGTAATCTGTCTTGTGAGGATCATAGTTTCATGGGAATGCTCATAAAGGTGTTCCTAGAGTCCAGGGTTTCTTCAGTTTCAATATATGAGACAATGAACTCTCAGACACCTTTTGGAATCTGAATTTAGACACTGTAAAAGTTGAAAGCAAGACATCTAAAGAAAAGAACTACAAAAATGCCAGGCTTTTGTCCTGCTTTTAGTTAATTCCAGGGACCAAGTGAGAAGTCAGTGTCATCTAGCAAGAACAGTGTCTGTGTACCTGTATGTCAATATGATAGGAGAGTGAAGGGGTATGGCTGAGAGGGATGGAAATTTTCTCAGCTTAACTAGGAGCCTGGAAAACTCAAGGGCCACCAAAGCTGTCTTCAGTCAGTAGCTTTAGAGTCCTTGTCTCAAGAATTCAAAGAATGAAATCCACAGACTAGAGAATGGGAATTTCAGGGAGCAGTTAAGATGAAGGTGAGTAAGCAGAAGTCCCATCTTGCAGGAGAGGTCCTAGGAACTAGGATGCCATTGATATGCCAATCTGGAGGCTTTGAAGGACTTATGGTGGAAAGGCATGAGGTGGGAGAGAGGAATGAACTGGTCAGCCCAGATGGCCCACCCAAGTGTCCAGGAGCCTCCTCTCAGCGTGAAGTACAGGCACTAAAGCCCTTAGGAGAGGCGCTCATATAGGAGTTAACAGAACAGACCAGAGTTCTCCTGGCCTGCAACTGCTTTGGGGCCCCTTCCATGACCAGTTTCTGTGTCCTGTGCTAATCTGCTCTTTAGTCCATTTATGCAACTCTTCGATTTCAGAGCCTGGAAACCTACAGAAAGCTACTTATTCATAAAGATTAAGCTCTCAGGTAAAGCAGGAAGATGTTTTGACTGTTCTGTCAGAGCTATGTGTGCACTAGTGACACACGAGAAATCCACAAGCTGTGCATGGTAACACTGGGCTGTAGTTCACTGTTTTCACTGTTTTCACTGTTTTCACTGTTTTCACTGTTCTGTCAGAGCTGTGTGTGCACTAGTGACACACGAGAAATCCACAAGCTGTGCATGGTAACACTGGGCTGTAGTTCTCCAAGCTGATAGGCTGAAGTAGGATGATAAGCAAGTTCTAGGCAGCCCTGAGCTATGTAGACATGTCCAAAAAGAAAAGGAGAAGTATTTAGATCACTGGACTCTACTTTAAGCTACTCCACACCGTATAAAGCAGTAATTTGTCTGGCTGTGTTGCTGCAAGAGACTCCCTCTCCATGCAACCATTGATTCCATTTTCAGGGAGGGTAACTACAGCCCAGGGTAGACCTAGAGCTGTACCATCTGTTGTGTTGCGTATCACCCAGCCAACAATGACTGATTAATTTATTCCTAGGAATTGCAAAGAATCACTGTAAGTTTACTGAGGACAACTGAAGCTATAGGGATACATAGGCATATTAAAATTATATCAGAAAAACCAGGCCCTAGAACTCACTAGACACACCAGACCACGGAATAAATGTAACTTCCTTTCCTGGACTATATAAAGTGCTGGACATCTAACATTAAGGTGATGGCTGCACACCAACCAATCATCTGATGCCTAGTGTGGGCAGTGAGGACCAAGGAACCTCTGGCTCCGCTTGGTCCCCCACTGTTAAGTCCTGTCTACCTGTTTGCTCATCTAGATCCAGATGTGACCTGCTGTTTCCTATTCCTATTCATGTCCAAGTCCACAGGGGGTGGACCCCAGACACTGGCTCAGCTTTTCTGCTCACAGCTGAACCCCACAGCTTGCTCTCCAGCCTGACTCCAGCTGTTCTAGCAGCACTCCTGTCTCTGGGTTACAGCTCTGGTCTCTGGTTTGTTCTTACAGCACAGGACTTTCTCAGTGTACTTCTGAATCCACTTGAACCCCTTTACTGGGAATTCATTGTATAACCTGTGTATACACATATAGATTATTCTTACTCTGTGCTGTGTGACATGAGCTGTAACAATAATAATCAATAAATGAACTTACTTGTGTTCGCTTCAGCCAGTATTAGCTATAATCAGCCTATGTTTACCAATATAGGTGGATTAAATGGTAAACTGCTTTCATTGAAACCACTAAACCTTGTGAGTTTATTGTTACCAATAAACTCTGACATTGTGCAAAGACAGCGATGTGTTGATTTAGGTTTCCAGCAACCCCACACTCAAATACAAGTTAAAAATACCACTTGCCTTGTTTCTAAAGTGCAAGGGTGCACATCAATTGAGTGTATTTAAGACTTTTTTAAAGGTACCTATAAAGGAAAGTTGAGGGTGTTAATATTTCTCTCTTTTTGCAAATCATCCTAACACTAGGGAAAGCACCAACAAACCTGTATAACAGGCCTCATGTTTATTTATTTGTTCAGAACAGAGTCTGCCTAGTTAGCTCAAGTTATCTCAGATTTGCTATCTATCCCAGCTTGACTTCAAACTCAAAAAATGGAACAATGTCTCCTACATCTCAGTCTGACCTTGAACTTGGGTGGTACTAAGTTTCTGACCCACTTGCTTCAGTGTCATGAATTATGGAATTGCTGGTGTTCTATGCAGGACTCCAGGTCTCACTGCCTTGGACCGTTTTGCCTTACCTACTTCTCTGCCCTCCTCTCCATGAATCATTATTATATTATACAAGTCTTTGAGACTTGTATCTTGGTGTTTCCTGTGTTGTTGCACCTCTGTCTTCCTTTGGAAGTACAAAGTTATAGTTAACAATTGCTTCCATTATAACAGTGGAGGAAGTCACACCCTACTTAAATGGAGCAAGAGGAAGGAACCTCTTTGAACTTAGCAAATAGAGAATCTGAAGAGAAGTTTCGGGCTGGGGAGGTAGCTTAATTAGTAGAATACTTTTAGCATGCAAAGCTAGGTTCAATTCCTGAGAAACTGGACAGGTTGGCACAAATATAATTTCATCACTCCAGTGGAGATAGGTGGGCTAGAAGTTTAATACCATTTTTGGTTACATACCAAGTTCAAGGTCACCTGTGATTCCTAAGACAATGTTTCAAAAAACAAAAAGCAGTCTAGAAAAAAGTGGGGAGTACAAAGAGGGTTTTTAAAAGTAAAGGAGCTTGCCACATCAGCTCAACAACCTGAGTTTGGTCTTTGGGACCCACATGGTAGAAAGAGAAAATTGATTCCCAAATGGTGGTCCCTACATCAAAGTAAAAACAAAAAACAAAACAAAACAAAACAAAAAAACAACCAAAAAACATTGTTTATATGTGTCTGTGGGATTTTTTTTTTTTTTTTTTTGGTTGGTTGGTTGGTTGTTGGTTGGGTTTGGTTTTGTTGAGACAGGGTTTCTCTGTGTAGCTCTGTAGCTCTGGCTGTGCTGAAATTTACTATGTATACCAGGCTGGCCTCAAAATCAAGATATCTGCCTGCCTCTCTGCCTCTCTGCCCCTCTGTCCCTCTGCCCCTCTGCCCCTCTGCCCCTCTGCCCCTCTGCCCCTCTGCCTAAGTGCTGGGATTAAAAGCATGCACCCACCCTCAGTTATACATTTGTGGTTTTGTGTGTGGATTCTAGCATATGAATGCAGAGGTAAGAGGGTCCTGTTTAGGAGACCAGCCAGGTCTACTTAGTGAGGCACTGTCTCAACAGAACAAAAGTTATTCTTCACTATAGTTGACCCCAAACCACAACAGTCACCTTAAAGGAGTAAGAGATTATTCTGGGGGCTAGCAAGATGGCTCATTGGGTAAGAGTACTGACTGCTCTTCAGAAGGTCCTGAGTTCAAATCCCAGCAACCACATGGTGGCTCACAACCACCTGTGATGAGATCTGATGCCCTCTTCTGGCATGTCTGAAGACAGCTACAGTGTACTTACATATAATAATAAATTATCTTTGGGTCAGAGCGAGCGGGGCCAACCAGAACAAGTGGGATTGACCAGAGCAAGCAGAGATCCTAAAAAATTCAATTCCACAACCACAAAAAGGCTCACAACCATCTGTACAGCTACTTGTATACGTAAAATAAATGGATAGATCTTTAAAAAAATTATTCTGGAACCAAATATGAGTGACTATGGCCTAGGAACATGGATTTAGGCTTCTCCAGATAACTTTTTTAAAAAAATAGAAATAGTACAGAGAAAGTCATGAAGCAAGATGCTTTTCAAATACAGCAATGGAAGCATCCGGTAGGCAGGTGACAGCAAAGCAGAACGCTCTCAGCTACAGAGCTCAGGTGCTAAGGCATGGCATTCCTAACCAGATGGTTGTTTTCTTCATACTTCACAAAAGGTTTTCTGTGATAGTCACAAGAGTGCTAGGTTCCACATCTCTACAGTGAGTCCTTAGCCACTCATCAGACATGTAGAAAGTTCAAGATAAGGTGTGGCCCTGCCCAGTACCTTTACTTCACAATATCAGTTATTAAACATAGTTTATTTTTCATAATGAAAACCACTAAATAAATACTGAGTCTCTACGTCCTGTTTCAGATTTTTTTAAATGGCATTATGAGGAATCACTTCTTTTACCTGGCACGGTCTCCTGATCTCTTCAGGCAGCAGGCACACATGTGGTACATATACATACATGCAGGCAAAACTCTCATACATACAAAGATAATAAAATAAAACTAAAAAAAAATTATAAAAATGGTGTTAATCTACAAAATCCTGTCCATGGTGATAAAGAATAAAATCGTAGATAATAGTAACCAAAACTACATCTGGAGAGAAAACTGTGCACACCTGGAGGCAATGTGTGCTTTATGAAAGACAGAATGGAATGGGATGATCTTTTGTAGGAAGGAAAAGGGAAAATATTTTGCTCTATAAAATGATAGGCTACTTTTTTGCATAATTTAATTGCATTTTAAAAAATATTTTTATTAGGTATTTTCCTCATTTACATTTCCAATACTATCCCAAAAGTCCCCCATACCCTCCCCACCACTCCCCTACCCACCCACTCCCACTTTTTGGCCCTGGCGTTCCCCTGTACTGGGGCATATAAAGTTTGCATGACCAATGGGCTGCTCTTTCCAGTGATGGCCGACTAGGCCATCTTTTGATACATATGCAGCTAGAGTCAAGAGCTCCAGGGTACTGGTTAGTTGATATTGTTGTTCCACCTATAGGGTTGCAGTTCCCTTTAGCTCCTTGGGTAATTTCTCTAGCTCCTCCATTGGGGGCCCTGTGATCCATCCAATAGCTGACTGTGAGCATCCACTTATGTGTTTGCTAGGCCCCGGATAGGCTACTTTTTACATGTAAACTTTAAAGATCAGATGCAGGGGGAGAAATGGGGAAGATTCAAAGATGTTTCATACACAAGGTAAGGGAAGAGGTGGGTCTTGTAGGACAGTTTATTTCTGATGATGTTCACTAAAATTACAAACTTTTCATGGTTGTGTGACCTGACTGCAGTCTGGATGTTCACCAGCAGGAAATGCTTATCTGAGAGGGAGGGAAGCCTTATTCAGTGAACAAAGAGTGGACAAGCTCAGAATATCAGAGTTCAGCAGGTACAGACACCAGGGAGTAGACTGAGAACAGTATCTCCCTGTATATGGAAGGGAGAAGGGCTCTCACCCCTAACTGTGGGCTGTGGGCAGCTGGTGGCTTCTGAGGAGAAAAGTATTAAGAGTATGGATTCTGGCAAGCTGCCCATGTTGTATGGGTGGCCCCACACCCAGCAGTACATGGGCAGCATGAATTGGAGTGGATGTGTTATTTTTGAAAGATATGGGTGGGTACTGAAGTGGCGGCTCAGTGGTTTAGAGAACTTGTTGCTCTTGCAGAGGACACACATTGAATCCCAGAATTTCACATGGCATTTTGCCCTTTCATGCTAGAATGTTGACTGCCTTGATCTTGTGCAGGCAACTGGAGCTGTTGTAAGCTCACGACTCAGGGGGGGTCCTGCCATGTCCAGAAGACATCGAAAAGCTCATTTTGTTCAGTATTCAAATGCCCATCATTTGTTGGGCATTCATCTGCTATTAATAGGAAAATATGAGAGAGATTTCCTTATCTTTTTTTTTTTTTTTTGGCTATCAGCAAACAAAGATTTTGTCATTTCTTCAGCAGAGTCCCTTAAGGCTTCTTTTTGTCCTTGAGGTTTTATTTCATAATCTCATCTACATAAGTATTTTAAGTTTTTTTTTTCTTCAGAAAAATACACTTAATAAAATTGATAAAAATCAAGCATTTTTTGGCCTAGAACTAATCTTAGGATTTCCAGAGGGCATCTAAAATAGATGTAAAAATAGATTTAATCATGGAAAAACATTGTCAAATAAGAAATACTCAGGCTTTGGTTATATTGTATAAATACACTGCTAATGTTCATTCCAAGTATGAGTATGAGAGTTTTTGAAGTCTGATGCATTTTGATTTGTATTTTCAGCTACAATTATAATGTTAAACAATTTGTGATAACACAAAAGTAGCCAAATTTACCAATTGGGAGTTGTCATCGGATCTAGTTTAAGTCTAGTCAACACTTCCAACTGTTTTGTTCTGGGCTTGAGCTTAAAGGAAAAGAACTTTGCTTAGCATGTGTGAGATCCTGGGTATGGTCACCAGCACTGGAAAAAAGAAAAAAACAGACATTTTCTGTTTTTTTCCTTGTTAAAATGTTGAGATGGACACAGATTCTCAAGGAAGCAGGAGCTTCAGGCACTAGTCCATTACCAAACAATATTTAAATGAACCGTGCAGCCAGGGACTGGCTCATCAGTTAGTAGCACTTGAATATTCTTGCAGAGTTTGGTCCACAGCACCCACATCAGGCAGCTCACAACAGCATGTAACCACAGCTCGGGAGGGCCAAATGTATTCCTCCGGCCTCTGTGGGCACACAAATTTGCATGCTCATACACTAAGATCAAATAAAATAAATCTTTTTTTAAAGATTTATTTATTTATTTTAAGTATATGAGTATACTGTTGTGCTCTAATCGACCCCACTTGCTCTGGCCTAAAGATTTATTTATTATTATATCTAAGTATACTGTAGCTGTCTTAAGACACACCAGAAGAGGGCATCAGACTTCATTACTGATGTTTGTGAGCTACCATGTGGTTGCTGGGATTTGAACTCAGGACCTTTGGAAGAGCAGTCAGTGCTCTTAACTACTGAGCCATCTCTCCTAAAATCTTTTTCTTTCTTTTTTTCTTTTCTTTTTTTTTTTTTTTAAAACTAAATCAGCTTAGAACTTGCAATTTTTAGGTTAAAGAGAAACCACTTGGGCAGCTTTTATTCACTCAACAATAAAATACAAACTTGCACTATTGTATGTGCTTAGCTGTCTCTTAGCTCAGACAGACATCCTGAGATTTAAGCCACAGAGATCAGCCTTTAACTGACCAAAAAGTGAATCAAACCAACACTCTTTGGTCATTGCAAGAAGATGGAATGTGACTTTTATATCTAAGGCTCATGGTTAGATTGCAGTTTTCATGCCAACTTCACAGTATTATAGCCAGGCTAAGACTCAGGGTCACTCTTTCTTGTCCTCTCAGTTTGTTCTCTTTGCACCATCTTTCCCTATATTCTTTGGTCTCACTAAGAACCCCTGAACCTAGCCTGCATCTGTGTTGGTTGTTTGGGAAGGTGTCCAGGTTAATATTCCTAGCCCTAGGCTGCATTTTTCTGGTTCTCTGGTAACTTTTATAAACAGATGTAATCCTAAACTGTTGTATCTTCAAGGTGGTTTATAGAAAGGATGACAAGAATTTGAACAAACATAGATTTCCAGTGTCCTGGGATTGGGTAAGAATTTCCCAAAATTCTCCGTGAAGTAACTGATCCATTCATGAAAATACTACTTCAAATCAGTCATAGCATGACTCAGTTGCATGATACTGAATCAGCTGAAGGGTTCTATGTCAACCCACTGACTGGAATTGCTGGAATAAACTATGACAAAATTAAGGAATCATAGACTCAGTTCCATTTTTTTCTTTTAAATCCCTTGGAAAAAAACATTTTATGCATTCAGACCTGATTTTCATCCTGTTCTGCTATGCTTTTTTCATATTCTTGGCCATAGACCCTCTGGTGGTTAGGCTTAGTTGTCAATTGGATTAGGTTAAGAGGTTTAGTATTAAAGTACAAAATCCCAACTCTGAGTGTCCGTAAGGCTATTTCTAGAAAAGACTGACAGGAGCAATGATAGGGATGGGACACCTACATTGAAGGTGGGTAGCACTGTCAAGGAGGAGTCCAAGTGGGAGGGATTTGGATGAGAAGGAAGCAGCAGCTACAATAGCCATGAGTATGCATCTTCTTTTATCCTTGATGAGTTACACCCTTCATTGCAGGCCGTCATCCTGTAGATAGTATCTGTAGCTTCTTTTACCCTTCAATGTGGACTCTACACTAGTGACTCCTCAAGGAGCTTCCAGACCTCCAGCACCAGCTGGAGTATCCAGCTAATGTATCCAGCTAATGTATCCAGGTTCTTAGACTAAAGAGTGACAGGACTCTCTGCTTGTCCAGCAGAGAGACACCGGGGTTTGACTACTCAGCCTGTTATATTAGAGGTCAACTGGACAAACCACGTCTTAGCTATTTTGATCCCTTAGTTCTGTGTCTCTCAAACTCAAGCTAACAGAAACTCTATGCAGATACAGCAAAATACCTCTTGGCTGTTGCTGCTTTTAGAGACCTGTAACCATCAAGAAAACGGTAAAAGCACAGTCATGTTTCTAAAAGAGAAATGTGTGTAATATTGGATTATACCTGCTGGAACAAGAGTAACAGGAGCATGATAAAAAAAAAATAGTATTTATTCTGATCAAAGATTCATCTAAAATATCTAATTTGGGATATTAGAAGAATTCACAGTGTACCTTTTTTTTTTCTCCACTCTTTTGAGATCACAGAATAAAGGACTATGTGTCTTTTCCCTATATCCACAGATAAAAGGGGTAGATCTTATTAAAGTTATTAATACAATTTAGCAAGCAGTCTTTTTACTTTGAAAAAAAAATGTCTTCATCTCATAGCATCCTAATTATCAACTTTGTAGGAAGGACATGTTGTGCAACTGTTTCGGCAGAGTTGAAATATTCTACTTTAGAAGGAATCTCCTTAAGATTGAGAAGGAACACAACACACAAATCTCAAGAGAATCCCTAAAATTTATCAGACTTACAAGGTGGTTCCTTCCCCAAGTAATATAAGCAGGAAGGACTACTGAGGAAGGGGAACTCTGGAACTTGTGCTGAAAGGTCCAGAGATACAGCTCTCCTAAGTTATCAGCCATACTTCTTTGGTAATGGAGCTGAGTTTCAGTGCTTCTGTGAGTCACCCCTTACTCATACTCCTAAAAGAAAATTTAATGATATTCTAAACTGAATGTTGATATAACCATTTCTTTCATCTGTCATTGGTACTCTGAGATGATAAAAACAGTTACTCAGATCTCCCCAGGAAGACTGCCATACAACATTTATGTAGAAATTCTTCACAACCAACTAGAAAGATCCTTTCCAGATGGCTAGAGAGATGTCTCAGAGATCAAGAACACTTGGTATTCTTGCAAAAGACTCAGATTTGGTTGCTAGCACACACATAGTTCCTCACAACCACATATAACTTCAGTTCTAGGGGATCTGGCCATCAAAGTTTAAACACACACGTGGTAAACATGTATACAGGCAGGCAAAACTAGAAAAGACTCATACACATTAAATAAAGGAACTTTTAAAAAATGAATGTTCGATTTCAAATGTTCTTATGAATCCCCGTGTAGCTAAACTAGAGGGGGTGGATTTTAGGGGTGACTTTGCCCAGCAACCAAAATGTAAACTACTTGAATGACTCAGCATCTCATCACTCACGTCAAGCATCATCTGACCAGTAAAAGTTGATGTAATTTTTTCATGGGAATATTGTTAGTTTTGATAGTGCTATCCCAAGCTGGTCAGCTTCTGTTTCTGATTGTCCATTTTAAGAACTATTATGGCACTGGCACTGATCTAATTCACCAAAAGGGAGCTCGCCGTCATTCTAAGTAGCCCACACATAGGATAATGCTTCCTAGAATGGTTTATTTACATCTCGGTGACACCCCCCCCCCCAAAAAAAAAACAATCTAAAAGAAAGAGGTATTCATTTGGGCTGAAGGTTTCAGCCCATGATTGGCAGGTCAATTTCTTGACGCCTGTAGAGTGACAAAACAACTGGTACAGTTTTCAGAATGTTTCCCCACGAATAGTGACAACCCCAATGTGGCATGCCTCATCATGTGTGGCAGCTACTAAAATAAGTGGTAGTTACGGTAGTGTCACCATTTTAATTACATGGCTATTTGTATTAGCCCAAGTTCTCTAGAGTAACCGAATTAACAGAATGCTCTCTCTCTCTCCCGCTCTCTCTCTTTCTCTCTCTCTGAGCCTTAACTCACACCAGTAAAGGGAATTTTAGCTGGAATGTGGCCCAGCTACTCCAACAATGGCTAGCTGTAAACAGAAAGTTCAAGAATCCAGTAGTTTCTCAGTCCATAAGGCTGAATATCTCAGTTTGTCTTCAGTATATGCTGGAATCTGAAAGAAGTAGACTTCAGTGTCGCTGAAGGAATGGATGTCCTAGCACGGCAAAGGAAATCAGCAAGGAGCAAAAGCTTCCTTCTTGGTCCTCCTATGTCCTTACGCAGGCTTCCAGACAAGGTGTGGCCCAGGTTAAAGGTGTGTCTTCCCACCTTAAGATCCAGATAAAGTTGTATGTCTTCCCACCTCAAAGATCCAGACTAGAAGTGGATTCACCCACTTCAAACCAGGCAAAAATAATCTCTCGTAGATGTGTCCTCCATTTCTGGATTGTAGTTCACTCCAGATGTAGTCAAATTGACAACCAAGAATAGTCATCACACCATGTTTGTTTCCCCATCTGCAAAATGTAAATATTGCTATTTTGGGTACATAACAAAATGAGTGGAGGATATCTGTATAAAACAAACACATGTACATGACCAGAGAGATGGCTCATGGTGTAAAGTACTTGCTTTGTGAGTGAAGTGGTCTGGGTTCAAACCCACGTAAGAGTGAAAACTAACTCCTAAAAGCTGACTTTTGACCTCCACACATGTTCCATTGCACATGAGTGCCAGAACACACAATAAAGTCCAAACCTTATACATGTTTTTTAACTTAATAATCAAGTTATTTTAAAAAATAATGTATATTTGTAAATAGCAATGCAATGTAAATATGCATGCTGTGGGTGGGCATAGTGCTGCACAGCTTTAATCCCATTTGTGTGAGTTTGAAGCCACCCCTATGCCTACATAGAGAGTTTCAGGACAGTCAGGGCTACATTGAGAGACCCTGTCTCCAAAAACAAAAATGCATGCTCTAGCAATCTTGTAGAGGTTGAGGCAAGGAGAAGGGCTATTTCAGCATTTGATTATTTAGATAAGCATGTTTAAATTGGAGTAACTATTGAAGGCAGGTGGATTAGGTAGGATTCTCTAGAGTCACAGAACTTACAGAATGGATATGACTATGTATTTATATAAATATATGACATGTATAATACATTTATATTATATTTATATATTAATATAGTTTATGTTACTTGTTTATATTAATATATAAAATGGGGATTTACTCAAATAACTTACAGGCTGGATTAAAGGTTTATCTTCTCACTTCAAATATGTGATTACAAGTTGGTCTTCCCATTTCAAACTATTTAATTAAGAAAAAAAATCTTTCACAAGTGTGTCTAGTCATTTGATCTTAGTTAATTCCAGATATGATTCCAAGTTGACAACTGATAATAGCCATCACAAATCTACCTTTTGTGAACTTGATACACAATCATATCATGCTTAATTTCCAAATGAAAACAACAACCAGGTCATAATTACTCCCTAAAATATCACTATTCCATGTACAATCACAAACACATTATAAACTTAGAATAAATGGTAATGTCCTTTGAGGGACATTCTTTTAGCATCTCAGACTTAAATAAGAGACTGATATTCTCTTAATTGATGTTACAAACAGATTCTTAACAAAATAGAACAAAAACACTTATGTCATTATAATACTCCTTTCTGCAACTGGCCACATGGTCGTTGGAAGAATGACTCACACCTTCATTCCTGGAGGGTCTCTGTCCTTTGTCATCCTGCTGGGAGTAGGTCGATGTAGTTCCGCATTGACTTTAATCATAGGACGAGATAGCACCAAGATACACCCTAAAGGATCTCCAGGACACTAGATATAGTCTTTTTTTTTTCCCTCCATGATGGAGAAGCAATCCAATTTCCCCTTGGAAATCTAGATCCGTCACCTTTCTAACACTACACCATTCCTTTCTTAGCCTGTTTAGCTTAGGGGCATCAGAAGCCCAAAATGGCTAGAGGGAATTCTGAGTTTCCAGTTCAATGGAATGTTCATTGTGTCTTCTGGCAAGAGCACTCACTGTTGCTCTGAAACCAAAACTTCTAGGCCAGCAGAACTTAAGGTCATGGGAACAGGAAGAAAAATTTTCCTGGAGGTTCCCTAGGGGTGGTGGGATTCCTGGACTATGCATGATTTCTGGATTCATGGGTCCTGTCTATGGGAGAAACTGTACCATAGATTGGGCATTATTCAAATATATTCAAAGCATATATTGCCTTCTGGAGAATCTTGCTCCAGTCCTCCAGGCTGTTATTAACTAACTGGAGCTGTAATTGTGTCTTCAAAAGGGTATTTCATCTTTCTATTGGGCCAACTGCTTCAGGGTGATGGGGAACATGATAAGACAACTGTATTCCACGATTGTGGGCCCAGTGTTGCACTTCTCTGGCTGTGAAGTGAGTTCCTTGGTCAGAAATAATACTTCCTGAAATACCATAATGGCTGATAAAGCATTTCTGGAAGTCCACATATGGTGGCTTTAGCAGCATTATGTGCATGAAGGGCAAATCCACAATCAGATTAAGTATGTATTCCACTAAGGAGTGTCCTTTCCACAGAGGAAGTGGCCCAATGTAGTCAACCTGCCACCAAGTCATTGGCTAGTGACCACAGGGAATAATGCCATGTCTGAGGCTCAGTGTTGGTCTCTCTTGTTGGCAGATCTTGCACAAAGAAGCAGCTTGTAGCCAGGTCAGCCTTAGTGAGTAAAAGCCCATGTTGTCAAGCCCATGCATAATGTCATCTCTGTCACCATGCCCAGGTTATCCACAAAGTGGCTGGAATCCACAAAGTGGGCCTTCCAATCAACTTGATTCAGCTGAAGTCACCTTTTGATGAGTATTTACACAGAAAAAAAGTAGTTTCACATCATTCACCCATGTGGAGAGATCTATCCACACACTTCTTCTACAGCTGTCTTTCTCACCAATTTTCCAATCATGTTCTTTCCAAGTCTCCAACCATCCGCCAATCCATTGGTTACAGTTCATGGACCATGTCTCCAGGCTGAAGTTCTGCCCACTGTGATGATTTCCCTTAGCTGCGGTCTTTCAGGGTTGTCCCAGAAATGGGTTGTAATGCTAAGGTGTTTACTACTGGCTGGGGCCTGCATAGCATTCAGAACCATCATCAGACCAGGATGTCTTCTCTTCCTTACTCAACTCAACACGGCACAATTTGTAGTAAGACATTTGGTTTCTTTAAAAACCCAGTTATGTTATGTAACTATGTGTTTCTGTTTTGATCCCAGATGTGGAATAAGGGGCTGCTTCAGCTTCTCCACAGCTGAAACAAGTCACCAGATTGAAGAAGAAACTGCTAATCCAAAAAAGCATTTGGTTCATTGATATCTGTTTATGATTTCTCCCTAAACACAAGAAAATTAATGGCAAAAAGCAAGAAGGGGGAAATGTAGTGAGAATATTGGCTTCTTTAAAAACCAAGTTATGTGAGTATGATTTTGTTTTGATCCCAGGTGTGGGATATGGGATTGTTTCTAATTGTCCACTGTAGCTGACTATGATTTGTCTCATGCTCTGGCAGGGGTGTGATTCTGTCAGCTGAAGATAGTTTACATTCGGAATGCCAGGAAATTTTCAGAGGGTGTAAATACTAGTGCTCCCAAGAGGGGCAGGTGGGTACTCCAATGTGGGCATGCTCCAAGGAGGCTGCTGCTGCTCCTTCTTGCTGCAGTTTGTCAAGTAGTTGTGAGTAAACAGAAGTTGGAGATATCCTGACAACAAAGACTGGACTTGCCCCTAAGAACTTAATGGTCCTAATCAGTAGGAGGTAGTCTAAAGAGATCTATGCCCCCTTTCTCTCTAACCTTTCACACCTACCTAGTGTTGGGGGATTGGAAGGAAATGGGGTAGAAAAGGGTGTAGGTATAAGAACCCAATAAAGTAGCCCACAAGTATGGTTACAATTCATGAAGCTACAGGTGCATGCTTGGCAGCAGACATCATTGTAATGGGAGCAGAAACTGCTGGCATTTGGGAAATTTCTTCAGGTAACTTGTTTTTGCCTTCAGAATCTGCTCAAGCCCAATCATGTTTTGATCCATATAATAATAGATTTCTGTTTTGCACATCCTACTTTATGACTTGGTGGATCAGATGACACCTAGCTCATTAGGGGCAGCTCAGGTCACATGGTAATTTGGTGGCCCAGTGTCAAAAGTTCAGTTTCTACTAAGGCCCAAGAGCAGGTCAAAAGCTGTCTTTCAAAGGGAGAATAGTTGTCTACAGATGATGGTTGTGGTGGCTTGAAAGAAAATGGCCCTCATAGGTCCATAGGGAGTGACACTATTAGGAAATGTGGCCTTGTAAGGGTAGGTGTGTCTTTGTTGGAAGAAGTATGTCATCATTGGGGCTAGGCTTTGAGGGTCTCATATATTCAAGCTAGACCCAGTGTGGCAATGTCTTTTCCTGCTGCCTGTAGATCTAGATGTAGAACTCTCAGCTCTTTCTCCAGCACCATGCCTGCCTGCATGCTTCTTGCTAAGAAGACAATGCACTAAACATCTGAACTGTAAGCCAGTTCCAATGAAATGTTTTCCTTTACAAAAGTTGCCATGTGTGCAATAAAAATCCTAAGAAAATAATAGAGCCTTGCATCAAAATCTCTAAGATCTCTTCTGTGATTCACCTATAGGGCCTGCCAAAGGCTCTAAACAGCATCCCTCTATGCCACTAACACCTCAAATACTACCAGATCTGCTAGATCACATGGTCCAAGTAGTAGAGCATCCTGCATAGCAGCCTTGACCTGTTGAAGAACCTTCTGTTCCTGGCCCCACACAAAGCTAGCAGCTTTCTGAGTCACTTGGTATATGGGCTTGAATAATATACCCAAGTTCTTAATAGCGTTCTCACGCCCGGCCAGGAAAGACGCAACAAACCAGAATCTTCTGCGGCAAAACTTTATTGCTTACATCTTCAGGAGCTAGGAGCGCAAAAACCCCCAGCCCCAAAAGCGAAAGCCACCCCTATATTGAAACCGAAACCCCTTCCCTATTTAGGAGAGTTATATTTCGCCTAGGACGCATCACTCCCTGATTGGCTGCAGCCCATGGCCGAGCTGACGTTCACGGGAAAGGCAGAGTACAAGTAGTCGTAAAATACCCTTGGCACATGCGCAGATTATTTGTTTACCACTTAGAACACAGGATGTCAGCGCCATCTTGTGACGGCGAATGTGGGGGCGGCTCCCAACATCTCCCCCTTTTCTTTTAATAAGAGCAAATAGGCCACCCATATTAATGAGAGTGGAGATAGAGGTCAAATCCCCAGTGTGTAGGTAAAGGAGCCATACACATAACCTCCTCCCAGGCTCATCACCCAGAGGGGTCCTGGTCTGGTCCCGTGTTGTTTTTCCTGGGGGAAGGACACTTGAACACTCAACCTTCTTGAAAGATGACATGTCTCCCTAGAATAGGCTCATTTTATGCCGCAGAGCCCTTCTATTGCAGTGCTTAGCCGTGCAACTCTCTCGGGCTGCTGAAGCACACTCACTCTATCCCGTGCAATGAGACTAGCCTCATGGGATATAAGAGCTGAGTGGCCAGCGACCTATTGCCTAAGCATAGATATATCAGGGGAAGCTCCATGTTCTAGTCCTGCAAGCGCCTGGGCAATAACCACCTTGTCTCTCCTAGTTTGGGCCTTAAGCTTACAGACCAATCAAAGAAGCAACACTAATCCACAGCAAAGTGTATCTCCAAATAATATCAATCCCACCCATTCTTTAAAGAAGGAAAATGTTGAGGAGATCCAATTGGGTAATCCTTTGGTCAGGGACAGGTCCAAGCGCGTGGAGTTGACCTGAAGTCTCAATTCCCGAAGGATCTGTTCAAATTCAGCCGTCCAATTCTGTAACATATACTGAAAAAGACTTTTTGACAAATTAGCTGCCCTAGTAAATTTAACATACTGAATGGAAGTAACACACAATCTCGGAAACTTTTGTTTACATCCCAGCTGAGTTATTTGTCATAATACATCTAGTTGTATCTGGACAAGATCTATGAGTTGATTAACCAGCATGAGACCTCTCTGTATCTTGACATTAGCTGAGGCCTGTTTATCTATGACTGTAGTCACTGAGGCTGACAAAGTGTTAATGGTGTCAGTCGTCTGGACCTGTCCAGACAGAGCCAAGGCTGTCTGAATCAAGGCTAAACCCAGTTCCTAGTTAGTGGTAAAAAAGCAGGAGAATACTTGAGCATTATACATCACCGTCATTGGGAGTGGAAATGTCGACATTATTCCCCAACGCTGCTCTCTCTTTATTATTGACGCCCTGGACATCACCAAGACGAGGGACATCAGTATTTCCTTGGTCAGTCTGGATTTTTTGGGTGAGTCTTTCTGGTATCCAAAATGGGTTGTCTTCATTCTGTGGGAAAACACAAACCGCTCCCCTGGATCTTATCAAAATAGGATCCGGGCCATACCATTTATTATCAAGGACATTTTTCCATTTAACCATCTCATTGGGCCTATCTGGCTCTGTACAATGACGTTCAGCCGCAGTATGGCCATGAGCATCAATATTTAAAAAATTGAGTGTAAAGAGTGCCATAGACACAGACACTCTTGGTGCTCGGGGTAAAATCTCTTTAATTCCCCTCTTCTGTTTTATAAGATAGGCTTTGAGGGTGCGATGCGCACGCTCAACAATACCCTGTCCTTGAGGGTTGTATGGAAGTCCAGTCAGGTGGGTTACGTCCATCTGACGGCAGAACTGCTGGAATTTTTGAGACGTATAAGCTGGTCCATTATCAGTCTTAAGGAGTTTGGGTTTCCCCCAAGCACTCCATGCCTCAAGACAATGTTGAATCACATGTGAGGCTTTTTCTCCGGTTAACGGAGAAGCAAACATGATGCCAGAACATGTGTCAATGGACACATGGAGATATTGAAGTTTTCCAAAGGAAGAAACATGTGTAACATCCATTTGCCAGACCTGTAGAGGTCGAATACCGCGTGGGTTAATTCCCACATGAGGAACTGGCAAGAACTCACAGCAGCTTTGACATTGAGTAACAATGTCACGGGCTTCTTTTCTTGTCAAGGAGAAATGACTGCGTAATGTTTCAGCCGTCACATGAAAATTGTTATGAAAATTTCTTGCAGCCTCTACCGGGGATGATAGGGCAGCAGCCACCACTTTAGTGGCCTTATCTGCCAAATCATTTTTTAGAGCCATGGGGCCAGGTAGGCCTGAATGGGCTCTAACATGAGTAATATAAACAGGAAATCTTCTAGATAACAAAACTAATTGTATCTGCTGAAAAATATTGGCAACTCTACTGGAAGGCTTAATCACTCCAGCCACTTCTAAAAGATTTACTGCATTAACCACATAACAGGAATCTGACACAATATTAAGGGGTTCTAAAAAGGTTTTTAAAGCTTCTAAAACCACTAAACATTCTACCACTTGAGGTGAATTTTCATTATATTGTTTGGATACCACTTTACCATTAGCCACATAGGCACCTATGCCAGTTTTTGATCCATCAGTATATACCACAATCCCATTTTTAAGTGGGTTTCTTACTGTTTCTCAACAGCTTTTGAAAATCATTTAAGGTATGGAGGTGATCTCTTCTTATCTAAACATATAAATATTGATTTCTCTCAAAGGAGGAAATATGCGTGACATCCATTTGTCAGACCTGTAATGGCCTGACGCCACGAGGGTTTACCCCTACGTGAGTAGATAAAATTTGACAACAATCTAAAGGCATTATTAAGTAATCAGAATCATTTCTAGTAGAACCAATCCCTCTGGCAGCTCTAGGAATATCAGAGGAAGAAAAAACAGCCATGTAGGCTTGGCAAAATTATTAGTTGAGCTATTCTGTCTCTTTGTGATATAGAAAAGACAACTTGAGGACAAGAACAGAGAACCTGAAGTTCCCCTTTACAATCCTGATCTACAACTCCAGGGTGGACAATAAGACCTTGTAGGCTGCAAGAGCCTGCCTCTGTCATTATTGTCCAGTGGCTTCACCTGCTCGGGAGAGCGCCTTCCAGGCCCTAATAGCCTTTTCATCTGATTCAGAACTACTAAGAACTGGCTTCTCTAATTGATCTTTTTTCTTTTCTTTTTCCTTCTCCTTCCTTCTAATCTCTCCCCAGGTATTCTTACCTGACCTAAACTTTTCCTCAGGTTCAAGACCCTTGGAAAGGCCTGTATACTTATTTTGTGAACCATATTTTTTCTTTGCTCCTATTCTCTCTCCCCGCTTTACTTCTGATAGATTGTCCTGAACTTCATCCAGAATCCGCCCTGCCTTAACCACTTGATAACATGTGAAAAGGAACAAAAGGGCTTCTAACACTAGAGAAAGTTCAAGGCCAAACATACCTTATAAAGCTATTTTCCACTTTACTTCTGATAGACTGTCTTGAATTTCCTTAGAAAGTTCAAGGCCAGGCGTACCTCGTAAAGCTATACTTACGGGTTACCGCCGTTCCCCAGCTGAAAAGTTCTGAATTCATGCAGTTGAATCCTTCTTAACAGTCTGCTTTACGGGAACCTTTATTACCGCGACCCGCAGTTCTGGTTCTGGAATGAGGGATCTTCCTTGTGCCGGTCCCGAGTTTTCTTGTATTTTTTCGTCCCGGATTTTTTTCTCGTCCCGGATTTCAGCACCAATTCTTAATAGCGTTCTCACGCCCGGCCAGGAAGAACACAACAAACCAGAATCTTCTGCGGCAAAACTTTATTGCTTACATCTTCAGGAGCTAGGAGCGCAAAAACCCCCAGCCCCAAAAGCGAAAGCCACCCCTATATTGAAACCGAAACCCCTTCCCTATTTAGGAGAGTTATATTTCGCCTAGGACGCATCACTCCCTGATTGGCTGCAGCCCATGGCCGAGCTGACGTTCACGGGAAAGGCAGAGTACAAGTAGTCGTAAAATACCCTTGGCACATGCGCAGATTATTTGTTTACCACTTAGAACACAGGATGTCAGCGCCATCTTGTGACGGCGAATGTGGGGGCGGCTCCCAACACCAAGTATGTGCTATCTCCAGACTCCAAATAGGACTACTAAGCATTGTTTCTTTCTTGGTTTTGGGATAGATCAGGAACAATAATTTATCCTTCACCTTAGAAGGAATATCTCTGCATGTTCCACTCCACTGGAATTGTAAGAATTTCAGTGAGGTAGAAGACCCTTGAATTTTGGTTGGATTTATTTCCTGTCATCTGATGTCCGTGTGTTACCAATGAATCCAAAGTAGTTGCTACTTCCTGCTCATTTGGTCCAATCAGCATAATGTCATCTATAATGAACCAAAATAACATTTTGTGAAACAGACAGACCTATCAAGATCTTTTCTAAGTTATTAGACAGGCATAGATCATTACTATATCCTTGAATTAATACTGTAAAGGTATACTGCTGACCTTGTCAATTGAAAGTAAATTGCTTCTGGTGGTACATATGAACAGGTATTAGGAAAAAGACATTTGCTAGATCAATAACTGATTCCATTTACCAGATGTGTTAATGTAAATAAAAACATTACATAGGGCACAGCAGCTGAAACTGGAGTCTTGATTTGAGTTTTTCAATTGTTAACTGTCATTCTCCATGACCCATCTGCCATCTGCAATGTCCCAATAAGAGTGTTAAGGAGATGTGGAGGGAATTACCATCTTTCAAATCCTCAATAGTGGCATTAATTTTTGCAGTTCTTCCAGGGGTTATTGCTTTTGATTCACTACTTTCCTTGGCAGAAGCAACTCCAAAAGCTTCCATTTAGCCTTTCCAACTATAACTTTACAGGTCAAGAAATCCATGTGAGAATTTTGCCAACTTCTAAGTGTATCTAACCCAATTATTTATTCTTGGACTAGGGAAATAACCAGAGGATGAGTTCAGGGACTCATTGAACCTATTTTGAGTCAAACTTCAGCCAAAACTCGACCTCCAGAAGTCCCATACTTTAACTGGAATGCCACAATGTTTCTTGTTTTCTCCCAAATTCAGTGTCAGTTCAGATCCAGTATCCAATAGAACCTAGAAAGTCTGATTGTTACCTTTTGCCGGGCGTGATGGCACATGCCTTTAATCCCAGCACTTGGGAGGCAGAGGCAGGCGGATCTCTGAGTTCGAGGCCAGCCTGGTCTACAGAGTGATTTCCAGGACAGCCAGAGCTACAAAGAGAAACTCTGTCTTGAAAAACCAAACCAAACCAAACCAAACCAAACCAAAAAAAAAAAAAAAAAAAAAAACCAAAAAAAACCCCCCAAAACTGATTGTTACCTTTCTCCCATTGTACAGTTAACCCTGTAAAGTGTCATAGGTCCCTCTGTGGAAGGATTAGAGAAAGGCTAACAGTAAAATTCTTAGGTGTTTTATCCAGGTCCTTCCTCAGGGAAAGATGCCCATCTCATCATTAAAGGGGTTTGGCATCTGCAACCTGGCTCAATTCTGGAAATTGGTTCATGGACTAAGATTCCCCTTTGCCATGATCTAATGGAGTTTTTCTTTCGTTTGTTTGAGAATTTTCCCACTTAGAGCCAACAAAAAATGCAATAGGTTTCTTATCATTTCATACCTGGAAACACCATGATTGATTAGCCAGTACTAAATGTAGTGTACCTCCTTGTGGACTAAATTTTTTCACCTCCCCTCTAGGAACCTGGTTTGCCTTAAGTTTGGATATGTCTAGAGTCAACTATTTGGTGAACCCTTAGGAGTAGCAGTACTGTCATAGCTGGCTTCTTCTTCAGAGAAAGTCACTGCTTTAATGGAGATAATGGAGGACTAACTTCCTCAGTCAAAGGCAGAGAAGGCAATATTTCATGGGTGAGAGTCAGAGCACTTCTGCTGAGGCTGGAGAGACTGCTTCCTCAGGTAAAAAAACCCACTGAGAATACAAGGGTTCAAGTTACAGAATCCCACTCTTTACCAATGAATGACCTTACCTTAACCCTTCTGAGGCTAAGACTTGAATTTCCACTGTAATTCAGCCAACCTTATAACAAGGGCTTCAGTTTGAGTTTCTACAATGTGAGCTGTGTGGCTGCTGAAGAGTAGACTCTCTTCCAGGGCACACTGAGAAAACTTTAGACTGCTTATGTACACCTGGAGCTGGTAAGTTTTAATACTGAGTTCATTTTTGTCCTTCACCATATTCTAAGATGCTAGAAGTTGATTAATTTTATCATGGAGCTCATTGGTTTCCTTTGTCCATTTATCTAAAGATGCTAGGAGTAACTGACCAACAGGATCATCTTCCTTAGTTTTCCACAAACTGTCACAAGTCTTATATACAGAATCTCGAAATCTTTTACCTTTAACATTTGGTGAACCCAGAGAATCAAATGCACTTGTCTCCTTATGTTTGTAAAAGGTTTCACATCGAGAGCTTTCTTTCAGTACTGAACCCCCTGGGAGAGGCTTCAGTAACTGGTAAGGCTTTAGCAATTGCAGGTGTTGGCAAACTGGAAAGCCTATTCCAGATACTTAAAAAAGGAACGAAAGAAATGTTTATCCTTAATCTCCTGTTGCTCTAAAACCACTTCTGGTATAAAAATCTATATTAGTCAGGGTTCTCTAGAGCAGCAGAACACATATATACAAAGGGGATTTTTTTTTTTTTTTTTAGAATGATGTACAGACTGTGGTTTGGCTAAACTGAACAAACACAGCCTGCAAGTAACCATGGCATTGGCCTGGCCTAGTTGCCGTGAGAGGCACGTGTCATTGATCTTTCAGGTTTGAGTTCATGGTGCCTGGGGCACAATGTGTCTTCTGGTTCCTGAGAGGCCTACATCCCTCAGGCATGTTTTTTTGTGTGTTCCCTTAGTAGTCAAGGAAGCTTGATAGGACAACTCTTCTTAAGACATTAATCTTGTGTATACTGTGTAACTTGCAAACATCATTGTGCCCTGGCAGCAACTGTATTGATCCTGGTGATTGCCATTATATTCTGTTTCTGACCCAGGTATAAAAAATCTGATTGCTCACAATAAAACTCTCAGTAAAAATGCCCCTCCTGTGAAGGCTCAATGCTCCAGTGTAGAGGAATGAGAGGGTGGGGAGGCAGGAGTGGGTGGGTGCGGGCACACCCTCACAGAAGCAAGAAGAGGGGGGATGGGATAGGGGGTTCCTGGGAGGGGGGGCAATCGGGAAAGGGGATAACATTTGAAATGTAAACAAATAAAATATCCAATTAAAAAATAAAAAAAACCCTTCCCCTCCAAACTGACCCAATTTAGTATCTTGAGGTCATATCAGGTGATCTTCGACTGGTAAGTAAGCAAGGGCGCATACAGCTGCCTATAAACGGAAGGTCAAGAATCCAGTAGTTGGGGCTGGTGAGATGGCTCAGTGGGTAAGAGCACCCGACTGCTCTTCCAAAGGTCCGGAGTTCAAATCCCAGCAACCACATGGTGGCTCACAACCATCCGTAACGAGATCTGACGCCCTCTTCTGGTGTGTCTGAAGACAGCTACAGTGTACTTATATATAATAAATAAATAAATCTTAAAAAAAAAAAAAAAAAAGAATCCAGTAGTTGTTCAGTCCATGCGGATAAGATGTGTCTGCTGGTCTTCAGGCTATGCAGGAATCCCAGAGAAGTAAACTCTAACAGCAGTAAAGAAATTGACCTGCTAGCAAGAGTAAGAGCATGCAGGCAACAAGAGCTTCTCACTCATGCCCTTATACAGTCTGCAAGTAGATGGTGTAGTCCAAATTAAAAGTGGATCTTCCCACCTCTAAAGACATGGATCAGCATGGAAGTGGGTAGCTGGATCTTCTTGTCAGCCTCCTAACAGTGGGAGCAGAAGCTGGCTCTGATTCTGTTGCCTGCCTTTGGATCTCTTTCCCCCTACTTGTCCAGCCTTAAGAGAAGAGGTGCCTAGCCTTACATAGCCCTCATATGTATGCCCAGTCATTTAGGTTTTAGTTAATTCCAGATGTAGTCAAGTTGACAACCAAAATCAGCCATCACAGCAGGAAACAAGTTTAAAGGGAAGGGGTATAGAACACTATGTAAACGTATTACTATATAAACTACTAGTGTAGAAACTCCCTTTAAAAACACAAACACGCCGGGCGTGGTGGCACATGTCTTTAATCCCAGCACTTGGGAGGCAGAGGCAGGAGAATTTCTGAGTTTGAGGCCAGCCAGGGCTACACAGAGAAACCCTGTTTCAATAAATAAATACATACATACATACATACATACATACATACATACATACATACATACATACATAAAAACATAAACATTTAAATAGAGTTTCTGTGGGACAATGCTTCCTCTAGGTGGCATAGGCTATCAAATAAAAGGCTCAGAACAAGGAATAGGTTACCTCATTTCAGGTTGTTGGCTAGTGGGTGTCTCAAAAACACCTTTACCCAAACAGTACAGGCCTTTACCATTGCTCTAGGTTACCCCCCAGAATTGGACATTAGGACCCTGTTGCTGAAGCTCTCACACACTTATATTACAGAATATGGAGAAACTAACCTGGAAGGTTTGCTCCTACTGGCTTGCTTTCCTAGTGCTAGAAGTTTCTATGCAAGCTGATGGGGTAGAAAAACAGTCTTACCTAGCTATTAACACTGAGAGCTATAATAACAACCGTCCTGACAAGATATGCCCACTGGTGCAATAGTGGCACAAATGTTATGGGAACTATTTTATTTCTTATTGGATTTAAAATTTGTTTTACAAGACAGAACTCATACCTGTTACAATTAACCAAACCAAAAATTCATAGGTAGCTAGATCATAGGCCTAAGAAAGAATCTAATACTATCACACTAAATGGACTTAGAGATAACATCCCTACTCCTCAGATTAGCACATCTCTCAAACCTCATTAGACTCTTTTTGCAATAGATGGCAATTAACAGATCTGCAACTGGATAATATGCAAAGAATTAGAGACTGCTAGGTGCTTGTATCTAGATTGGTCATCTGTATGTATCCTTCTCCCTGACAGGATTCAGAGATTTTACTGGGGAAGAATGGGCAGAAAGATTGTAGTAGCCAATGGTCGTGAAAAATCTACAGTGATAGTATTTGGCAGACAACACAGTACCATTGTACACGTGAGCTCACTGTGGCTGGGACTGCATACACAAGACTAAGCCAGTCAATATTCCAGAGGGAATAAGGGAAGGGGTCATGAAGTCTAACACCTAGAGGAGGAACTCTTGCCAACAGATGGCTTCTGGGAGGGATCAGTTTTCTTTAGGAATGTGGCCAATGAGAAGCTACCTACCCATGCTCCAGTAGATAGTCCCACACAGAGATAGCACTAAGTGGACTGACTCAGGGTTTGCTGTATCTTGCTTATTGTAAATCTGAACTTGACATGTTAGAGTTATTTACTAAGAGACACCCTGAATTGGGAAAATGCCTCCATAAGATCTGCCTACAGGAAATGAGTAAGAGCAGATTTAAACTAGTAAATTTGCCTGTAGGAAAGTACCCAGCCCATTGTGGGTAATGTAAATCCTCAACAGGTGGTCCTGGGTGTACACATGAGAAAGTAGTCTGAGGATGCCAGTGCAGACCAAGCCAGAAAGCAGCATTCCTCCATGGCCCCTACATTAGCTCCTGTCTCCAGGTTCTTGCTTGATTTGAGTTCCTGCCCTGACCTTCTTCTACTGGATTATTACTTGGAAGTGTAAGATGAAATAAACCCTTTCCTAAAGTAAAATGGGAGTTTAAATCAAAGAACACATAAGGTTAAGAGGGGAAAAAATAGTGGGTGTATAAAGAAGGAAATGGGGGAAAACTAATAATAACACATCATACGCAGCTATGAAATTCTCAAACAAAAAACAACGAAATTTAACTTTTATTTTAAAATACAAACCATTGTGCTCCTCTGAAGATACCACAGTCTCAAGGCCTCCAGATGATCCACTGCATACAGGGCAAATAATATCAAAGTCTCAAGGCTTACAGGAGGTCCTCTGCAGGCAAGGCAACTGGGCAATAGACCCCACAGTCTGAAGGCCTCCGAGGAGAACAGTGATAAGCAGATCAAGAGCTTGACTGCTCCTGTGAAGACAAAACAGACTGAAGGCCTCACAGGAGATCTGCTGGAGCCAGGGCCACAGGCCTACCAGGAGACTGGCAGCAATCCAGGGACACAAGAGGCAGGCACCAAACAGAGACACCCAGTCCAGCTAATACCAGAGATAACCAGATGGTGAGAGGCAAATACAAGACCATAAGCAACACTATGCTCAGAGTAAAAGGCTGGGAAAAGGTCTTCCAAGCAAACGGTTCCAAGAAACAAGCTAGAGTTGCCATCCTAATATCCAATAAAATAGACTTTCAACTAAAAGTTATCAGTGAGATGAGGAAGGACATTTCATATTCATCAAAGTAAAAAATCCACCAAGAGAAAGTCTCAATTCTGAACATCTATGCCACAAATGCAAGGGCATCCACATTCATAAAAGAAACTTTAGTACAGCTCAAAGCACATGTTGCACCCCACACAATAATAGTGGGAGACTTCAACACCCCAACCTCATCAATGGACAGATCATGGAAACAGAAACTAAACAGAGGCACAGTGAAACTAATAGAGGTTATGAACCAAATGGATTTAACAGACATTTACAGAACATTTCACCCTAAAACAAAACAATATACCTCTTCTCAGCACCTCATGGTACCTTCTCCAAAACTGACCATATGATTGGGCACAAAACAGGCCTCAACCAATACAAGAAGACTGAAATAATCCCATGCATCCTATCAGACGATTACGAATTAAAGCTGGTCTTCAGTAAGAACCAAAACTACAGTAAGCCCACATACCCATGGAAACTGAACAACTCAAGTTGGTGATGCTTACCTCTGTAATTCCTGACCTCTTTCCTAGGTTTCCCATTTCCAGGGTTGTCTCCATTTGTGTTTTCTTTATTGTTTCCACTTCCACTTTTAGGTTTTGACTGCTTTATTCAATTCCTTCATCTGTTTGATTGTGTTTTCCTGTATTTCTTCCTTCCGTGGGGCCTTCCAACTGTGGGGTCTTAAGAGGGGTAGAGGAGCTAAGTATCCGTTGCCCTGGCTGCAGTAGATCTCCTGTGAGGCCTTTAGACTCTTTGGTTTTCAGAGGAGCAGTCAACTTGTTGCCCTGTGTGCAGATGTTCTCCAGGGAGGCCTATGGACTGTGGTTTCTGTTCCCCTGTGTACAGAACTCCAGGGAGGCTTTCAGACTGTTGGGTTACTTGCCCCAGTTGTCAGAACTGATTCTATCCTGTGTGGAACCTGGGGCTTGAACACAGGTTGTTATGCTTGGTGGCAAACATCTTTACCTATTGAGCTATCTTTCCAGATTTAAAATGTCTTAATAAATGTTGACAGATTAACAAATAAAAGCAACAGTCTCTAATTCTAAAATGGGAATTTTAGAATTCTAATTCTAATTTTGGAAAAATGTAAAAGTAATACAGTGAATAAAATTTTCATGTGTCCCTAAATTTATGCCCAAGAAAAGTAGAGAAAAAAAAATCATGTGTCATATGCAAGAACATTTTTGGGGAAAATTGAATTTTACTCCATTTTGTAAAAAGCCAGATATGTATTAGGTTAATGTGTATGTGGTTAAAGGTTTTAATACATTTCTTTAAAAACAGTATTTCAGTAATAAATTATGAGAACTTAACTTTTCTTTAACATTAAACCTTAAGTTTGTATCCTTTATAATAATCATCACTAGGATTGTCATTTTGCCCAAATCCCTAGAAAGAAGCAACTTGAGAGAAGTGTCCATTGTGGCTTATCCCCAGGAATGTAGCTTATCGTGGTGGCAGCAAGAGTGTGAAGCAGGCTGGTTACACTGCACTGCCAACCTAGAGAAAGAGTGCCAACCTGAAGCCCCACCCACAGTGACTCACTGTCTCCATCAAGGCTCTAGCTACTAAAGAACCCACAACTTCTAAAACAAGGCTACCAACTGTGGACTGAGTGTTTAAACATAGGCACGTATGAGGAACGTCTCACATTCAGGCAACAACCAACCACATGACAAAGAACGTGCATATACACTCTGCAAATCCCACGTGAATGCACCAAAAACCTAACAAGCATACAGGGTCAAAAGCTTAGTTTGTTACTATAATGTGATATCTGAGGATAGCCATTCAAGCCAACAATGGTTACATTAATTTAGAAGAGAAAAGTTTTGGAGAAAATTTAAAGAGTAATATTTATTTCAGAAACTAAATGTATTCAAATACTACTATAAAACAAAGTTATTTTCCAAATATTAATGCTAATGAGTTAAAAGTAGGGAAAATGTCATTTTTTAAAACAATTTCTTGTGTATGGGTGTTTTGCCTACACTCTTATGTATATAGACACGTATGTATATATACTACGTGTATGTAGTGCCTGTGGAAGCCCACTGGAACTGAAGCTACAGATAGTTGTGAAGTACCATGTGGTTGCTGGGAAAGGAACTCAGGTTCTCTGGAAGAGCAGTCAATGCTTGTAAGCTGAGCCAGATTTCCAGTCCCAATTTACACTTCTTATCCAGCTGCATGGCTTGCAATGTGTCACTAACAAAAATGTAGTTAACTTATTTTTGTCCTAATCACTTTTTTTTGGCAAGAATAGGGGACCTTTTCCCATATTAACAATAATACTATTTCAAATATGTTTCTATGCTCTGTTCCCTGCTCTTTTCTAACAATAAAAAAGAAATATAACAACTTAAGGGAAAGGTTAAGTTTAATAATGAACTTTCATGTATGTATTTCATAGCATTTTATAGTGATTGTATATGAAAGCCAGTGGTACTTCTAAGCAAGCACAACATATTTTAATTAAAAAAAAAAAAAGGAAAGGAAATCACTTTTGTGGTTTCTCTCTTCCTGTCAACTGTAATGCTAAGTGAAGGCCCCAAAGTAATTCTGATTGGAGAATAAAGATGCCAACAGCCAATAGCTGGGCAGAAGAGACACAGGTGGGCTTAGAGAGACCACAAGGAGAGAGCAGGAAGAAGGCACCAGGAATACAGGAAGAAGTATTGTGTGAAATGTTAAATGGTAATCCACACTATCACTGGCAAGGCACAGGAGGCCAGGCCAGGCCAGCCAGAGTTCTCCCACTAGGATGCTAAGTTCCCATGGTGGGATGTTGCCACCCATGGCCCACACTTCCCAATTCCCGTTGCTGGCTGGGGTGCCCTGTCGTCGTACTTTTCTCTGGATCCCAGTTGAGACTCCACTTGAAGAAAAACCACACAATCTTAGCTTAGGATCAACGGGTAACACAATGCTGGGCACAGAAACTATCTTCATAATTTTGTAAGCTACTTTAAGTTATATAAATTAAGTTATATATATTCTAACCTGATGTGTGTGTTTGTGTGTTCTGGGTACCTACATTGTGCCTCCAAGCTCTCTCTGGTCTAAAAGGAAGTCTTCTTTCTTCCTCTCCCCAACTGGGAAGTTCCACCTACTCCTCACCCAGTGATTGGCCCCTTGAAATCTTTATTCATTAGGGGAAGGTTCTGCCACAAAGAACATGCAGGATGGAGGCGAGCCACCATGGGCTAAGGGCCAAGAGAACATGGCCCAGAGGGCTGCCCCACTGGAGTTAGGAGTAACCCAGGGGGAACATAGTAAACAGTATGTGATAACTCAGGGTTATCAATAGGAAAGTAGATTCTAACAGCATGGAGGGTAGGCAGCTGCCCAGCTACTGTGCAGCTGTTATATGCCTAAGGCATATTAAAAGAATAAAGATTATGTGCATCTTTCATTGTATTTCATCTGACAACATAAACTGTCTAAGACAGAAAAGAAGGCCTGGGTCAGGATTTTAAAATTTTTACTACTACAAATCACAAATACACATCTGTATATATTAATATTTTAATGTAAACCAACACAGGATTGTAATGTAAAACAACATGGTACAATAAACCATGTATCATTTATTTCTGATGAAACATACAAACACTTTCCACTATGATACAAAATGCATTTGTTCACCTACCAACCCTAGAGATCATTGTCACCGAAATACATTAGGCAGGGAGGGTATACGTCATATTTCATAGAATACACATAAAACGTGATAAAGTGCTTTTTGCTTTATAGAGATAAGTAAATAATAATAAATAGCATTTCTTGCATTGGCATCTTACTTACTTTTAAATTATTTATCATCTGTGCCAGAGATCAGACTCCGAGTTACACATTCCAAAGCCACCGTTTTCTACCCCTGCATTCTCATCATACTTAAAATCTCATTCCTGAGCTCAGTGTGGGAAAGGGCACGTGCTGCTAAGCCTGACCACCTGAGTTCAAATCCCAAAGTCCACAAGGTGGAATGGGAGAACTAACTCTTCAAGGTTTCCTCTCACCTTCATGTATATGTAGACATATACAAAAAATAAACAAAGGTCATTTTTAAAAACCTCATTCCTACTTAAAGTGATAAATATATTCATGTGTATCATATACAATTAATACAAATAGCCTAAAGGCAATTTAAATGTTTCTATGTGCCTGCGTTCTGTATGCTGTCACCTGAGTGAAGGTGTGGGATTATAACAACATCATTTTGGGACATCAAATAGAGTTGAAATTTTTGGAGCATTTTATAATTTGGCCTTTTAGACTAGGGAATATTGATTGTAGTAGAAAAAGTTGTAGAACTGACCTAAAGACCTCTACAAACAATGACACTTGGAAGGCAAGCTAGTTACCAGCAGCCCATTCCTGCTTGTACATTTGCATCATGTAAATGATTATACTTTGGTTCACACAGATAAAGTGGCTGCACTTTTCATTAGGGACTTCTACACTACAGGCCACTACAGGCCACCTTAAATCAGTAACAGGAGTGAGGGAACACAATGTCCCTGAATTAAAGACGTTAACAGGCACCATCTGGGGAATGTGAACAATGCCACATGATAGCTCTTCCACTCTTTACTGAAATGCTGAGACTTATGATTGAAATTTGCGTGGAACTGCACTTAGCTCTCTACACTGCAGTGCTTAGTACACAATCCAAAAAGTTCTGATGTGCCCCACACTTATAGCATTAATTTAAAAGGAAGCCTGTAATGATATTTGCACTCAGAAAACTTGTCCTGTTAAGGAGCAACTTTCTTTGCAAGAGTACTAAGTGGCTGCAGTTTCTGGATTATGTTTTTAATATTTCAAAAAATTAAATAATTCAAATTATGATCTAGAGGTGGATGAGAAATTATTATTCATTTAAATTATAGGGAAACACATAAAGTCATACTGTAAGATAATAATGTTAAAAAACCATCTTGCCTACAAATTTTCATCTTATTTGGCTCTGGTTGTTATTTCATGTCAAATGTCCATCATAAGAATTACCGACTTTCAACATTTTGCTTCTGGAAGAACGACTTTCCTAATTCATATGAACTGATCATAATGGCACAAGCAGGAACAATTTTAACTAATCGAGGAATTAGACCTGAAAGAGAACGGGGAAAAAAAACAAAACAAAACACATTTTACCTTATTTTTTTAAATGTAGCATTTGGCTTCATAATGACCAAATTAAATGATTTGCAATACCAAATTCTGTATCATCAATAGGCAGCAAAGATTAGGTCAAACTGTTCACTCTCAACTTTATTTTATTTTATTTTTTTCACTCTCAACTTTAAATTCAAAATTTGTAAGTCTACTACTGAACATTTCTTTTAACTTATCACAATATTTAGGAGAAAATAATAAATATAAAATGTTACCTATCACATTTGCTGGAAGCTAATTGTAGAAGGAGATGAAAATGGATAATTGTGTTCAAAGACTCTGTAAAGGAAAGATTTTTACCTGTAAATAACCCAGAAAATCCTTTGTCAGCAACAATGTTCTTCATTATAGTCCAGGTTGACATATCCAAAGGTGCAGGAACTATGTTCAAAAAATGTTAAAAGAAAAAATAATACCATCATAAAACACAACTTAATAGATCCATTCTAGCTACTGTTCTATTTCTATGAAGAGACACCATGACCAAGGCAACTCTTATTTAAAAAGGCACCTAACTGGGGGCTTGCTTACAGTTTCCGAGACTTAGTTTATGGTGATGGCAGGGAGCAGACAGGCATGGAGCTGGAGTGGTAGCTGGGAGCTTCACATCCTGACCCTCGGGCAGCAGGCAGAGAAACACTGAGCCTGGCCGTGGTTCCTTAAACCTTAAAGCCCGCCCGCCCGCTATGACACACCTCCTCTAACAGGCCTCTTAAACCTTTCCAAATAGTTCCACAACTGGGATCAAGCATTCAAATATAGGAGTCTATAGAGACCATTTTCATTTAAACCCTCACAAAAGCATACATAAATAATATACTTCATTATAAGAAGGATCTGTTTATCTAGGAGTTATTTTCAATCTATCTATCTATATATATATTCTTGGTTTTTTGAGACAGGGTTTCTCTGTAGCCCTGGCTGTCCTGGAACTCACTTTGTAGATTAGGATGGCCTCGAACTCAGAAATCTGCCCGTCTCTGCCTCCCGAGTGCTGGGATTAAAGGCGTGCACCAGCAGGCCTGGCTCAATCTTTTTTTTTATGCTCAACTATGGACTGACTAGATAGCCTAGCCTGACCTGCTCTCTAGCTGAGGTTAACCTCAAGCTCAAACACTTCTAACTAGTCTTCCTGAGTGATGGGGTACAGCTGTAAGCCACTAGACTCAAGTTCAATTTTTAATGCCTGGGTTCCTTAAAAAGAAGGCAGCTCTACATGCAAATATGCACACATCTGTAAGGAAACAAGTAGGAACATACAAAAGAGCTGGCAGGCTCCTCATAAAAATCAGTGGTATTACAATTTGTACTTTCTTGCATGTGAAAAATATTTCACAATGAAAAATGGAAGATATAGAAACCCCAGCTATATATCTCTTCTAATCTAACACAAGTCCAGAAAACCATTTTCATTTCAATTTTATTATCCAAAGATTAACAGAAGAAAAAGAACATATGTAGTGGTCTGAATAGGTTAGGCCCTCATAGACTTGGCCAACAAGGAATAACACTATTAGGAGATGTGTCCTTGTTAGAAAAGTATGGCCTTGTGCTTTGAGGTCCTATGCTCCAACTCCAGCCAATGCAGAAGAGACCCTCCACTTAGCTGCCTGCAGAAGAGAATCTCTTTCTGCCTGCCTTGGGATATAGACAGGACATAGAACTCTCAGTTCCTTTTTCGGCACTGTGTCTGCCTGGATGCTACCACACCTTCTGCCATGATGATAATGGACTGAACTTCTCAAACTCTAAGCCAGCCGCAAGTGTGTGTGTGTGTGTGTGTGTGTGTGTGTGTGTGTGTGTTTCTGAGGACAGGTCATTCTCCCTCCCTGATGATGTTCGATGCCCTGCTTCATTCAAACCTTTCCAATTACACCTGTAATTACACCTTCAAATGATAGGCTATAGATACCATCTTAGTTCTTTCCATTCAAGAATAGGAGGGAGGCAAAATTGAAAAACTTTGCTAAAGAGGATGCCACTAAATTCACATATAAAGCCTATAAGAACTAACAGAATAAAACTATAATTACCTCCCAGGCTTTGTTAGTGCCTAATGTTAGAGGAAACTTGGTATTTAGTAGTAGGTCAAAGATAGTTATTCAGATTAATTTACAGAGATCTATAAAGAACATTTCTTTAACATTATAATGCTAATTTTATGCAAAAAAGAAAATCACAGGTTAGAAAGTTCATTTCCATTAAAATAAACTATCATAAAGCTTATACAAAACATTTTTACAATAGATAATTCCTTCAGTTTTGTGATACCATGGGTATTTTTTCCTTTTCTTCCTTTCTTTTCAAGAAGGGTCTCACCTAGTACATCCACTAGGAAGACTCTGAACTCATAGTCCTGCTCCTGCCTCCCAAATGCTGGGATTACAGGCATGCACAATAACAGCCAGGTTTGCTACATTTTTAAACCAAAATAAATGATGGCGCACATGGCCGGGGCTTGGGAGAGGTAAGTATACTTTACATTATAGAAAAAATTATTGGTTACAAAGGAAATGAAATAAAGGTGAAAAAACAGGGTAAAATTGTGAGAATAAGAAATGTAAAAATCAATGTTGTAATGGCTGGTTTTGTGTGTCAACTTGACACAGCTGGAGTTATCGCCGAGAAAGGAGCTTCAGTTGAGGAAATGCCTCCTCGAGATCCAGCTGTAAGGCATTTTCTCAATTAGTGATCAAGGGGGAAAGGCCCCTTGTGGGTGGTGCCATCTCTGGACTGGCAGTCTTGGTTCTATAAGACAGCAGGCTGGGCAAGCCAGGGGAAGCAAGCCAGTAAAGAACATCCCTCCATGGCCTCTGCATCAGCTCCTGCTTTCTGATCTGCTTGAGTTCCAGTCCTGACTTCCTTGGTGATGAACAGCAATGTGGAAGAGTAAGCTGAATAAACCCTTTCCTCCCATCTTGCTTCTTGGTCATGATGTTTGTGCAGGAATAGAAACCCTGACTAAGACAAATGTCATGAGGAACAGTGGCTCAGTGACCTCCTGCCATCTTTCTGGACACAAGGTCTTATAGTTATAGTGGCCTTAGATGGCCAGTTTTTTGTTTTCTGTTATCTTTCACACTGATTTGTCTAGAGTTCTTTTATTGATTTATTTCAAAGAGTACTTAGTGAATAAATACAGATTTGAAAACAAACCATAAGAAAAATTATAACAACTTAGCTTTTCATGATAAAAGTAGTTTTTTTTCTTCATGGAAGTTAAGAGACTTAAATGTTAGCAGACAACAAAAAAGCTTTAAAACTTCTACAGCTTTCTTAGTATTTTTCTATTCTAACAATACACCTTTATCAGTTTCATTAAGAAAGAATAAGATCTCAGAAAAACAACAGTGTTTTCTGATTTTATGTATTCCTAATAAAATCACACAAGGGAAACAAACAATATCTTAAAATGCTTTAAATTAAACTTACATTTACAATATTCATTCGTCCACAGTTGCGTCTGTTTCTGTGTTTTTACTACATCAAATGGTAAAGTTGCAACAGCTGCAAACTGTCAAAAAGTTCATTTAAATCCTCAATTTTTAAAAAGTATTTTAAAATATTAGCATTATTATTTAATATGGAGAGTGACAAAAATCACAAACTGAAATTTAAAATAAACAAGATATACTTAAAGTTTTAGTGCAGAAAACAGGTTACAGCTCAAGTATTCATCATAAAATTCCAAAGAGCAGCCTCAGGAAAGTGCCTGTTCCTTCCCAGGACCACGTGGCCACCAATGGCAGAGAGAGAGACAGACTTCTGTGGCTTTATACCAGTGTTCAGTTTCTGATTCTCTTGTGTCACCAATACTATTTTACCATGTACTATGAGTGTGTGTGTGTGTGTGTGTGTGTGAGATGTAGCTCAGTCTCACCTTCAATTCAAATGTGTAGTCAAGGACTACTTGAAGTCCTGACACTCCAGCCATGCTTGCCAAGTGTTAGCATTACAGGCCGAGCCTTCACACTCGGCTTTAAGGATTACATGCCGAGCCTTCACACTCAACTTTTTAACATATTTTAAAGTAGAAATTCTCCAGTGTGAACTTAGCATATGAAAATTTCCAGCAAACATTTTTCAAATAACTAGAAAAATTAGATTTAAAAGTTAATGAAGCCAGGCAGTGGTGGTACACACCTTTAATACCAGCACATGGGAGGCAGAGGCAGGCGGAATTTTGAGTTCGAGGCCAGCCTGGTATAGAGTGAGTTCCAGGACAACCAAGGCTACACAGAGAAACCCTGTCTCGAAATAACTTAAAAAAAAAAAGTTAATGAAAATATACTTCAAACTTTCAGTTTCTATGTACCTTTTGATGGATATATATAGTTAACAATGGTTAAAAAAATTACATATCTAAACTCTTCTCAAAGTGGTGCAATTTATCACCTTTTTCCATACTGTCTTAAGTTAGATCGAAACAGATAAATTCCTTTAAAAATGTTCTCACAGTACTGATATAGTACCCAGATATAATATTTTTGCTTCCTAGTTCACATTTGAATAAATACATTTACAAACTGCCTCTTAAAACCCCATTATATCATTTCAGCAAAGTGTTGTTCTTCAAATCAGTTGCAAAGACGGCGGCTAGTCTGAAAGCGCCATCTTCCCCCTACACAACTGACCACGTGGAGACCACAGGCTGCTTCTACATATTCCAAATGAGTTAGGACAGCTTTCTCTGTGGCACCACCACATTCACGAGCTTTTCCCACTGCACAGACAAATCTTTATTTCAAAGTTGTTAAAGGTAACCAATAATTTCTACATTAAAAGCCAACATTTCTATGTTCGGTAGCAACATTACTCTGGAGACCTTCCTACTCCTGTATAGCTGGTGCCTCTTCGGGCCCTCTCTCAATGCTGAGCTGACAGGCATTAGATCTGAGTGTTGTTTTCTAATTCCTACTCCTACTGCCCCTATCCAACTTTCTACAACGTCCCACCTCTCCACTCAGCCCTTCTAAGTCTTACTTGTTTGTCATTAAAGACAAAGGCTGTCATCACCAGTCTAAGCTGGCCCAGAACGCAAGCTTCCTGCTTCCACCGCTCAAACACCGAGTACTGACTCAATGTCTTGCTGCTCTGTAAGTGCAATCTGTCTGTGTCACGTAATAAATGATCACAGTACTTTTGGAATTATGTGGATCTAAGACAACACTTTCTTGCCAAAGCAGTAGTGAGATGAATCTGTACCACTTGTATGGTGAGAAAGCTCACCCTTTCTCACCATAACCCAAAAATGGCCCTCTGTGTTTCTTCCCTTTTAGTTTTAATGTTTCTCAAAATTCCTTTAGAAATTTCTAAGTAGCCCAAATTTTTTTTCAAGAGCCACAGGAACAGAGACTAAACATTGTCTGTTTGATTTGATGATACATACTAGACAAAACTCCACGACTATTAGCTTAACCATATCGACTAACATTTATTGAACTAATGTACTATAAAATACTGTTTTAAAAGTGCTATGTCACACCAAATCATCATTCCTGTAATTATGTAACTAGTACAAGTCTATTAAAAACTAAATGTGTGTAGAATAAAAACATTGATAGGAAGAGCATTTTAAAAGTTTAAATAGTAGAATATATTTCTTTGAAACAGGAAAAAAGTGTCCTCTCAATATACATGAAATGCTTGATAAGATCTTGAACTGTTTTTAATACTAATTAGAAAATTTCTGGAATATTAACAACAACAACAAACTTACAGAACCAGACAATGCTCCTGAAGTAAAGTTGATCATAAATGTTGGTTCATATAAACCAGATTTCTCACAAAGCCACCTCTTTAAATTTTCATAATTATACCAGTACATTGCTGTAAGACAGAATGACATGAGCACAATTTAGAAAACATTGTAGACTTCAGAGAAAGAACTATGATGTACAAATCAAAGGGAATCAGGAACTCTAGTCTTGATTCGAGCTGCCCTTTATACCTAAAATTAGGTGGGATTAGAAGGGGGGACTGAAATTCTGAAAATATTTTAACAATCTTTTAAGAAAACAAAAACAACTACATCAGTACTGTTGAAATAAAATTGAGAACCCTGAGAGAGGGTCAGTAGGAGAAAGGTCAGGGAACGGGCAATGTACTGACAAGAACAGTGTAAGGACCAAGAGAAGATAAGGCACACTGACCCGAGTGCCATGAAAGGCTACACCATGGCCAGATGAAGTATTCCAGAAATATAAGGGTATTTAATATGACTCATGCTGCACACCGTATTAAGAAAGCCATGGAAGAGCCTACTTATGATGGAAAACACTGGATAAAATTAACACTCATTTAAAGCAAACTCAAATTCTTGGAAATATAGAGATAAAAAGATGTTAATGGTAAAAGATATGTAACAAAAACTTCTATCAAAAGTAACTACTAATACATAGGAAGAAAGGAAATTAAAATAAATGAAAATTAAAACATTGAAGACCTAATATACATTATCTACAAAGAAATTCAAAAGATGTTTACACTAATTAGAGTTTCTTTATTTTTTAAAAAGTAGCTAAATATCATCTAATAGGCAAAATTCAATTGCAACTTTATTACCCACAAAGCTTTATGAAGCAAATTTATTGTAAAAATACAGGTTTAAAAAGAACCAGCAAGGCCTGGTGGAGTAGCTCAAAGGGACAACACTGGCCTAGCACATACAATGTCCAAGGTTCAGTCCCCAACACCCAACAAAATAACAAGCAAAGGCTACCAAAACCTGGAAGGTGAAGTATACCTATAAAATATAGAATGCATATAACCTTTATGAAGAAAACTTTAAATAGCTAATGAAACACTTTTAAAAATATTAACACAGATATATCAATCTTAGAAAAGAATAAGACAACATCAAGATTATTTCTTAATAAAGCACTAGTGATTTAGACAGTATTATTGGCAAATTATGGTCAGACAAATAGACCAGTACAGTAGGACAAAATTCACTCATACATGCAAATCTCTTTACCAACTAAAGTTACTCAATGAGTAATGCTGACAATGACCTATAAGTGGGATCATATCCACAAATCAATTTTCTCTAAACAAATGGCCAATGAAACAATGTCAACCTTTGTATGTAATCCCTGATATACAACTCAAAGTGAGGTACTTTAAGCAAATAAACATAACTTAAGGACTTTGCCAATGACAAGCTTATGAAAGTATAAGGCTGCAGAAAACATCATAATTGGTGATAAGTGCATATATCCATATAATCACTTAAATTTTGTTACAATTTTTCATTGTGTGTGGGTGTGTGAGTCCACAGGTAGATCTGAAAACACCTTACAGCAATTGGTTCTCTCTTTCTTTCCACTAGGTGGGTCCTGGAGCTGAGCTCTGGTCATGAGGTTTGACAGCAAGCAGTACTGAGTCACCTTGCTGGTCCTATTTTTGTATCTTCTGTTATTTTAAATTTTATTTCATGTGCCTGCATATATGTCTGGCATGCTAGGTGCCAACAACACTCAGAAGAGGGTGTCAGATCTGGAACTGGAGTTAGGATGGTTGTGTGCTGCCATGTGAGTGATGGAAACTGACCCAAAAGACCAAGTGTTCTTAACTGCTGAGCCATCTCTTCACTCTTGTTTTTGAGGGGCTTTTGTTGTTTTTTGACACAGGGTCTTACCGTGTAGTCTAGCCTGGTCTTAGATTCATGGAGATCCTCATGTCCCAGTCTCTCAAATGTTGCTATTACAGACATGAGCCATCACACCTAGCTATAATCACTTTTTAAAAAAGGTCACTTTTCGTTGAGCATAATGGCACATACCTTTAACACTCAGGAGGCAGAGGTAGGCAGATCTCTGTGAATTTGAGGCCAGTTTGTTCAATATATCAAGTTCCAGGTCAGCCAGGGTTACAAAGGGAGGCCCTGAATCCACAAAAATTAAACTAAATTAGAAAACTCAGAAATATACTTAAGATATTTGGATGAATCAGCAGTTCAATATGAGAAAACTGTTGCATAGGTATAATAAGAAATTGTATAAAATTATTTTTCATAGCAGTACCACTTTATTTATACATATATATGGTGGTCTGAATAGGAATGGCCCCCACAGATGTATGTGTATGGGTGCTTGGACATAGGGAGTGGCTTTGTTGGAGGAAGTATGCCACTGGAGGTGGGCTGTGAGGTCTTATAAGCTCAAGTCTGGCCAGTGTCTCTCCTTGGTGCCTTCGGATGAAGATGGAGAACTCTCAGCTCTTTCTTCAGCACCAAGTCTGCCTACTTGCCACCATGTTTCCTGCCATGGCAATAATGGACCGAATGCATAAAACTATGAGCCAGCCCCGATTACATGTTTTTCTTTACAAGAGTTTCCTTTGCTGTTCTTCACAGCAATACAAACCAGACTAAGAAATATACGAGAGTAAAAAGTAAGAAGACATGTTACCTACAAAGCTAAATGTATCTATCTTATGAAACTTTTGAGTAGAAAAATGGTTTTAAAGATCTAAACTAAACAATGTACCTTTAAGCATAATAAACTGGAAAACATTTTTATAGCCAAATAAGATGATAAAACTCCAGTACGGGGACAGTGTGACAGCTCAGTGGGTGGAGGCACTTGCTACTTTGTCTGAAAAGCTGGATAAATCCAGAACCCACACAGTTGAAGGAGAGAACCAACTCCAAGAGTCTGAAGTTACCATTGGGGGGCCGGGGTAGGGTGTGGGGCAGCAGTGCAAGGGTATATGAACGGCTTCATGATCTAACACGGCAGGCAGACATTCAAGCTCGTATGATGACATGGCAAGTTCAGAGGTATTCACTTTGTAAACATATATCTGTGTTTCTTTTTATAAACCAGAAAATATTTTTAAAAGTAAACTGGCATAGGAAACTGTGATTAATTACTTACTTTATGTCTCAATAAAGTATCAAGTCAAGATAATTACCTATTTGATTTATAATAGTCTCTTACAGAATACTTATTTAATGGGAAATTTTTAGTATTTAGTTTTACTAAAAACTTAAGTTCAGTTAATTTAAAGATGGTCTTAAGTACATTTATAATATTCTGATTTGTATTTTACTTGCTTTACTGATTATAATTTATTGAACTTAGGATAATGTTAAAGTAGTTAATATTATCTGAGTATGGACACATACTAATGAATGCTTCGCAGCAGTTAAATACAAGGACCTGAATTAGAAGCTGTTTAATCAGTATAGGCTTGTATAGTTCTGAAATGCAAATAATGAGCTACAAATTTGTGGTCAATACAGAAAAAATAATTACTTTTGAAACATAGCAAATTATATGATCTAATAAGACAAAGCTCCTTAAAAATTAACAGCTAGTAAATAAGACAAATCCTACCTGAGAAAGGCACATCTCTAAGAATCGTAGGAGCCCAGCCCTTCCAAAGGGAAATCCAACCATCTTCAGACACTCTCATGCTCACAAATTGATATAATTCCTTGTAAGAAAACTTCTTAGACTGCACCTTAGTTCTGATCAATTCTAATGGACTGATCACTGTTACCGCACCAACTAATACAAACAGGAGAACACATAAATTAAAGCATGAATGATGGGGGCAAAAATTAATGCTTATACATTTTGTTTTATAATCTCCCCCTTCCCACCACCACAGATTATGCACTCAAGTTTCCTGCATTTAGAGAAATTGCAGGTGTCAGCATACCAGGAATGCTATGAGGGAGCCTCACTCTGGAAAAATCGCCTTTGCAATCTCTACTTCCAGGTTAAGTCTATATTCTGTATATTCTTAAAATCTTAATTAGCTCATGAAGTAAAGGTCACTTGTGACACTTACAGATGTCTGTTTTGGTTGATTTCTGCTCCCTTCCCTCATCTCCAGAGACCTTTTCCTCCCTGAAGCCTTCTGCCCCTGGATTTTCTCTTCCTACAGCAATAGTTCATGTGTCTATATTATCCTCACTTATTATTAATGCCTATAAAGATTAAAATAGAGTATCTAATGATGTCAAAAGATTTTCTCAGGACAATTATGTCAAAATAAATATATTACCTTTTTCTTGGTTTCAACTCTTTCAAGGATAATATTGAAAATTCTAGAGTCAGCCAGAGAACCATTAAAATTGCAGCCAGTATTTGCAAATAAACAACAACTACTCTTTCTCCTTCTCCTCTTCTTTGGAGGAAGGGTCTCAATATATGGAATCAGGCCTTTAGAGATCACCGCCCAGGGACTGGGATTAAATCACATGCTACCATGCCCAGTGTAAGCATATTTAACAGAGACTGTCCTACCCAGAGGCAGAGACAATCTTCCTTCTGACTAAGCTCTAAATCCTAGAGTTTATAAGAAATGTTATAAAAGTTTTGGCCTGAGTCATGTGTGAACTCATATATATTGAAAATTTAGGTAAGAATCAATTCTGACATCAGTCTTACTAACTGGCTAAGATTCAATGAGAATGAGATAATCCTGTCCCCTGATGGCAGTCACATCAGAGCAGTATTCTGTACATTTACATATTCTCTGTAAATATCCAAATTTAGATGTTCTAAATAGAAATCTAAATAAAAACAGTATCATTACTTACATCTGGCGACAACCCCAGCAACTATTGGTATTCGGGTTTCATTTTCTCCTAATTTGGTTTTCAGAAAAGCACTTAACTGTTCATAGCAGGTAAAATAAATAACTGTGGCAGGAATTGCCATCACTCTGTTAGAAGCACACACAAAATATGTTCAGAATTATCAAGAGGCATCATCTATACTGTTAAGTTCACATATTAGTATAATTGCTCTATGAGAGAAGTCTGAGTGTGTGCATTTCTGTGTAGACATGTGTATCATAGGGGCCTGTATAGGATTTGTGTGTAAGCGTGTGAGACATGTGTATCATAGGGGCCTGTATAGGATTTGTGTGTAAGCGTGTGAGGCATGTGTATCATAGGGGCCTGTATAGGATTTGTGTGTAAGTGTGCAGAAAGGCAAAAGGTCAAACTTGCATGTCTCGCTTAGTTGCTTTCCACCTGATTTCTTTTTGAGACAGGGTCTCTCACCGATGGTTAAAGTGCTTGACCAGCAAGCAGCAGGAACACGTCTGTCTCTGCCTCCTAAGTGGTTGGAATACATGTGCGCTCCCGTGTGCCTGGCACTTTAAAGTGGGAGCTGGGGATCACAATGGAGGTCCTCAGGCTTCCACGGAGAGCACTATACGGCCATCTTCCCAACACCAACTTTTCTTAAAAGCTTAAGAATAACTCTAAATCAGTTTTAAACCACAGCTCATATATCACAGCTGTTCATAAGTAGAAGTAAATTACAATTACACTGTCAGGATTATATTCATTAGTTGTGAGGGAATTCTGATGACAGTTAAAGTGAAATATTAAAGGGAATTATTATTTAAATATAAATAAAAATTTCAGGCACCAGTGTATCACACAGACTAGTGCAACAAGAAATCACTCTGCTTATGGTGTGTCATCACAATCACAGTGACAGCTTAGATACTATACAGATAGTCCATGCTAAGAATTTAGAAATAGGACCAAACTGGGGCTGTCACTAAGATTATCATCTTAGGCATTAAAATACACGCCTCAAGTATCCTTCAAGGCTGTGTAATTCCCTCCATACAAAAGACAAGAGGAAGCCAAAACATTTGCTGGAATGTTTATATTCAGTTTTTTGAGTTTATCATATTCATTCACAAAATTGTATTTAGTAGAAAACTAGAATTGAATATATAAATATTCAACATATCTTACAGGTTTAGCACAACAGAAAGAAAAGTATCAAATCACTTATTATCAAACAAACAAAAAGTGTGTAGACATACAATAAAAACTGTACATACTGGCGAGGCGGTGGTGGCACACACCTTTAATCCCAGCATGAGGAAGGCAGAAGCAGGTAGATCTCTGTGAGTTCGAGGCCAGCCTGGTCTATAGAGCTAGTACCAGGATAGTACCAGGGCTACACTAAGAAATCCTGTCTCAAAAACCAAAAACTGACAAACAAACAAAAGAACAAGAAAACCACTCTACATTCTGAAAGTCAGATGAGTTTTCCAAGGCAGAAACACTTCACATGCTGCTGTTACTCACTGCCAGAATAAGTACACCCTGCGCCAGGCCAGGAAAAGAGTTTTCAAAAGTGACACCTGCTGATGAATATGGTCTAACTGCAATGACCCATATATATGAATATAATCCTCCTTGGGTTCTGTGAGTCCTTCTAGAACATCAAATGTACAGTGTGAAACTCATAAAACAATACTTCAGGGAGTGAAAGAGTTCTAACATTAAAATACAAGGCCTTGCTCAACCATGCTGATTACAGCTTAATAGAAAACAGTGAATTTCAACTTACAGAGTAGGAGGGAGGCCGCTCCACAGGGATTTTATGCCCTCATTTCGAAGAATTTTTAAAAAGGCATCCTAAAATTATAAGCAGAACGATAAACAAAATACATCTTTAAACGTAATAAAGATTTATAATAACTAGTAATCTGAATACTTTAACCATTAATATCTAGAAATATAAGTTTCTTGGATTTATGAATACCCTTTCTTATAAAACAATTTCACATATATAAGATGGAATGTTTCTAGACAATATTCTTACACTGAAGTCTCCACTACTTGCTTTGGCTTTTTTTTTTTTTTTTTTATTTCTACCTAATAAGCTTTTGAGGGGCTGGAGATATTGTTCAGCAGTTAAGCTTGCTCTTCCAGAGGACCTGAGTTCAGATGTCAGCACTAGTTTTAGGTGGCTCACAAATTCCTCCAGAGGACTTGACGCCCTCTTCCTACCTCTGGGTAGTTGCATACATGTGGCCATAGACTCACATAGACACATATACACAAGTTAAATTATTTTAAATAAAAAGTTTTCATAAGATTACTATAAAAAGGGCAGAATTGATCATAGACTCTCTTCTAAGTATGAAATCTGAGAAAGTGTCACTACAGACCACGTTAAAACGTCTCTGATGAGGAATCAAAAGCAGTCAGAATCTAAAACAAAGCCTGCTAGTAACAGACAAACTCTTACAACTTAATAATAAAAACTTAAAAACTGTCAAAAGATACAAGTTTCACCATGATAAACTACGTTCAATATCATTAATCATTGTGGAAATAAAAATCAAAACCACTTTGAACACAGCAAACAGATTAAAATAAAGACACATTAGGTGCAGTGCTGCAAGCCTGTTACCCCAGCTACCTGTGAGGCTCAGCCAGGCAATGGAAAACACAAGGCCAGCCAAGACAACACACTGAGACCTCCTGCTTAGAAGGAAGGGAAGGAAGAGGGGAGGGAGAGAAGAGAGAAAAGGAAGGAGGAGGGGAGGGAGAGAAGAGAGGAGAAACTGAGTCCTAGTGAGGACTTGAGAAAAAGTAAAATGGTATACCCACTTTGGAAAACAGTTTGTCAGTTTCTCAAAAAGCTAAACAAATTAGTACCATATAAACTAAAAATTCAACTCAGGATATACATGGAGGAGATATTAAAACACATGTACACACAAAATTTAAATGTTGATAACTGCATTATTCACTTCCCAAAGTGAAATAACCTAAATGTCCATCAACTAATAAACAGAGAACTAAAATGAAGTCTATTCATAAGATGGTATGCTATGTAGGACTCAAAACAATGTGAAGACAAATCACAACACTGGTGAACTTAAAACACTGTGTTAAGACAAGAAGCCACTCACAAACTCACAAGCCGGAAAAAAGGAAGCTTGGCAGGGTAACTTTTAAGACATTTGCTCTGACAGGCAACTCAGTCTTCATGGCTGCCCTGTCTGGCCTCAGTGGGAGAGGATGCACCTAGTCTGGCAGAGACTTGATGTGCCAGGGTTGGGGACACCCAGGGTGGAGTCCCACCCTCTCAGAGGAGAAGGGCAAGAGGGAAGGGAGGAAGGAACTTGGTGAGGGAGGTTCTGGGAGCAGCGTTTGGGATGTAAACAAATATACAGATTAAAAAGAAATATTGTTCTACTGCAGCCAACCTCAGACCCTTGTCAGCAAAACCAAGGAAGCTGCCTAGACTCCCCCCTGTGACGGTGCATGGGCGAACTGCAAAACCTTTAGTGGGCTGGTTATACAAGGTCAACAGGAGGAAACTTCTCTTCCCCAGATAACATTTCTTCCTACTATGTTAAGGTGGTATCAGAAGAGGAACAGTGGAGAGGGAAGACTTTTGCCATCGTCTGACAGTAGTGAGGTCACTCCATCTCAGAGCCAGTCAGAGGAAAAGAGTCAAAACTCACTCAAACTTGCTGCCACTGGGTGTGAGTGGGGAACTTAGATGTCCAGCGATGCTGTATTAACCACGTGGTACTCCCTCTACCTTTTGGAAACAGTGTTGTTGTTGTTTTAAAGGTTTAAACAAAATGTTTAACTAGATTTGGGTTTAATAACAACATTCAAAATGCCCAGTGTTTAGTTCATTCACCATCATAAGAACTAGGGAGGTGCTATACTAAATGAAGAAAGACAATAATGAACACTGAAATTGAGGTAAGATGTCTAAGTTCTTTGACAAAGATTTCAAATTAGCCAACAATAAAAACAAAACAAAAACACTGAATGTCCATGTATCAACATCTTAAAGTAAAAAAAAAAAAAAAAAAATTAGACTGCTTCAGCTAAGAAATATATACACAAAAAGCGTGACTAATAAAAATGGAATGATAAAACATGTACAAAGGAAGGCAAGAAAAACGACAAAACAGAAAGAAAGCAAAGCAAAGCAAAACAAACAAAACAAAACAGGAAAGGAAAGGACAAGTGTAAGCCCTTACATCTGTAACCGCATTAATATAACTTAGCTATTAATTGAATAAAAAAAAAAACTGACAGGACTGGTGAGATGGCTCAGTGGGTAAGAGCACCCGACTGCTCTTCCAAAGGTCCGGAGTTCAAATCCCAGCAACCACATGGTGGCTCCCAACCATCCATAATGAGATCTGACGCCCTCTTCTGGTGTGTCTGAAGATAGCTACAGTGTACTTACATATAATAAATAAATAAATCTTAAAAAAAAAAACTGACAATTTAAAACATTTAAGAAGAAATGCTTCAGTTGTAATGTTACAATTAGATTTAAAATGCACAGGAAGCTAGGCATGGTAGCACACAACTTCACTCCCCCCAACCCCCATCTGGGAGGCAGAGAAAGGCAGATCTCTATGGATTCGAGGTCAGCTTCCTTTACCTATCAAGTTCCAGGCCAGGACTACACGGACTGACAATATTTCAAAACAAAACAAAACAAAATAAAAATCACTACAAGACCCAACATAGTAAAGATGTCATTTCACTCTAAGCTGGGAAAAAAGTGAAATATAATTCCTCTTAAAAAAAAAAACCTTAGAAATGCTAAAGAATAACTAACCCTCATAAACTCCTCCAACCAACCAAACAAAATGAATGTCTGTAGGAGGTTTTGTACACAGTAATTGCATGGAAATGTGGTCATCCGCATCAAGCCGCTGAGCAGTAAGACAGGAACTGGACTCCTGCACCCGCCAGGAAGAATCTCTGGACTATTAACTATTACTCAAAGTGAAAAATGCCAACCCCAAAAGTAGCTTATGCCATGATTCCATTTATATAGCATTTTTCACATGACAAAATTTTCTAAATCAAGAACTGATTACAAGTTGCCAGAGGGTTACAGGGTGGATAAGTGCACAAAGAAATTGAGTATTCTTTAAAGGAACCAAGAAAATGCTTACAGTGTCCTCTTTGAAAGTACATTAATGTTACTATCGAGGATACGGGGAAAAAACATGCATAACTCTATCTGTATGTTTTTTAATAAATGGGAGACCTACAATTCTAAAGAAATTTAAAAATAATTTTAAAAAGCTACTTTCCCCATATATAAACAGGATACACAAAGGAAACTTAACAAATTATAAAGGGAAGAAATATTTTTCTCTACCATGATTTAATATGATGGACTTTTAATTCCCTAATAATTAGAAAGTCATATATAAGAAAACAAATGACTGCCCAGATAGCTTGTCTCCCAGAAGTACTGACACACCTAAGCTCACAGGTAATACCACCACTACTGCTCCAATACCTGGTCCAAGTGGGACCCGCCCAGGGCCCATAGGACCCAGGAACTGCTGAGAAGCCAGGGATCACAGATCTCCATACCCAAATCCCACCTGGAGATAGCTGGTGTCCCAGTAGTGCTGACACACCTAAGATCACAGGCTCACAGGTTCACAGAAGGGACAGGCTCCAGTCAGAGACAAGACCAGAGATAAACAGATGGCAGGAGGCAAGCACAAGAACCTAAGCAACAGAAGCCAAAACTATTTGGCATCATTAGAACTCAGTTCTCCAACTACAGCAAGTCCTGGATACCCCAACACATAGGAAAAGCAAGATTCAGATTTAAAATCACATCTCATAATGATGATAGAGGACTTTAAGAAGGACTTAAATAACTCCCTTAAAAAATACAGGAGAACACAGGTAAACAGGTAGCAACCTTTAAAGAAAAAGCACAAAAATGCCTTAAAGAATTATAGGAAAACACAACCAAACAGGTGAAGAAGGAATTGAACAAAACCATCCAGGATCTAAAAAATGGAAATAGAAGCAATGAAGAAATCACAAAGAAAGACAACCCTGGAGATAGAAAAACCTAGGAAAGAGATCAGAAATCAGAGATGCAAGCATCGCCAACAGAATACAAGAGATAGAAGAGAGAATCTCTGAGGTAGAAGATACCATAGAAAATATTGACACAAATGTCAAAGAAAATGCAAAATGTAAAAAGCTCCTAACCCAAAACATCCAGGAAATCCAGGATACAATGAAAAGACCAAACCTGGTTAGTTCATATTGTTGTTCTTCCTATGGGGCTTCAGACCCCTTCAGCTCCTTGGGCCCTTTCTCTAGCTCCTTCATTGAGGACCCTGTGCTCAGTGTAGGCTGTGAGGATCCACCTCTGTATTTGTCAGGCACTGGTGGAGCCTCTCCAGAGACAGCTATAACAGGCTTCTGTCAGTAAGTACTTGTTGGCATCCCAGAGCTCCCAGGGACTAAATCACCAACCAAAGCAGACTCATGGCTCCAGCTGCATATGTAGCAGATGGCCTAGTCGGTCATCAATGGGAGGAGAGGTCCTTGTTCCTGTGAAGGATCTATGCCCCAATGTACAAGAATGCCAGGGCCAAGAAGCGGGTGTGGGTGGGTTGGTGAGCAGGGGGAGAGGATAGGAGGTTTTCGGAGGGAAAACCAGGAAAGGGGACAACATTTGAAACATAAATAAAGTAAGTATCTAAGTAAAAAAAGAAAAAGAAAGAAAAGACCAAACCTAAGGATAATAGGTCTAGAAGAAAGCAAAAATTCCCAACTCAAAGGGCCAGTAAACATGAACAAAATTATAGAAGAAAACTTCCCTAACCTAAAGGAACAGATGCTCATAAACATACAAAAAGCCTACAGAACTCCAAATAGATTGGACCAGAAAAGAAATTCTTCCCATCACATAATAGTCAAAATACCAAATGTACAAAACAAAGAAATAATATTAAAAGCAGTAAGGGGAAAAGGTCAAGTTACATATAAAGGCAGATGTATCAAAATTACTCAGACTTCTCAACAGAGACTCAAAAGCCAGAAGATCCAGGGCAGATATCATACAGACCCTAAGAGAAAACAAATGCCAGCCAAGGCTACTATATCTAGGAAAACTTTCAATTACCATAGATGGAGAAACCAAGATATTCCATGACAAAACCAAATTTACATAATATCTTTCCACAAATCCAGCCCTACAAAGGATAATAGATGGAAAACTGCAACACAAGGAGGGAAACTGCACCCTAGAAAAAACAAGAAATTAATCTTCTTTCAACAAACCCAAAAGAAGATAGCCACACAAACATAATTCCACCTCTAACAACAAAAATAACAGGAAGCAACAGTCATTGGTCCTTAATATCACTTAACATCAATAGACTCAATTCTCCAATAAAAAGACATAGACTAACAGACTGGATACTTGAAAAAGGACTCACCATTTTGCTGCATACAGGAAACACAGTTCAGTACACTACCTTAGAGTAAAAGGCTGGAAAAAAAAATTTTCCAACCAAATGGTCCCAAGAAACAAGCTGGAGTAGTCATTTTAATATTGAATAAAATCGACTTTCAAACAAAAGTTATCAAAACAAACAAACAAACACACACAAAAAACGAGGAAGAATACTTTATATTCATCAAAGGAAAAATCTACTAAGATGAACTCTCAATTCTGAACATCTATACCCCAGATGCAAGAGCACCCACATTTGTAAAAGAAACACTGCTAAAGCTCAAAGCACACTTTGAACCTCACACAATAACAGTGGGAGACTTCAATATCTCACCCTCATCAATGGATAGAAACAGAGACACAGCAAAACTAACAGAGGTTATAAGCCAAACGGATTTAATAGAAATCTACAAAGCATGTCATCCTAAAACATTTCATCAGCACTTCATGGTACCTTCTCCAAAGTTGACCATATAGTCAGTCACAAAACATGTCTCAACAGATAGAAGAGGATTGAAATAATCCATGCATCCTATAAGATTACCATGGACTAAGGCTGGTCTTCAGTAACAACAAAAACAACAGAAAGCACACATACACATGGAAGCTGAACAACTCTGTACTCAATGATGACTTGGTCAGGGAAGAGAGAAAGAAAGAAAGAAAGAAAGAAAGAAAGAAAGAAAGAAAGAAAGGAAGGAAGGAAGGAAGGAAGGAAGGAAGGAAGTAAGGAAGGAAGGAAGGAAGGAAGGAAGAAAGGAAGGAATTACAGACTTTTTAGAATTTAGTGAAAATGAAGGCACAACATACCCAAACTTATGGTATACAAAGAAAGCAGTGCTAAAAGGAAAACTCATAGATCTGAGTGCCTCCATAAAGAGATTGGAGAGAGCATACACTAGCACATCTGAAAGATCTAGAACATAAAGAAGCAAGTACATGCAAGAGGAGTAGAAAGCAGGAAATAATCAAACTAAGGGCTGAACTCATCCCAGTATACAAAGAATCAACAAAACCAGAAGCTGGTTCTTTGAGAAAAATCAACAAGCAATATTAAACACTTAGCCAGACTTACTAAAGATCCCAGAGACAGTATCCAAATTAGCAAAATCAGAAATGTAAAGAGAGACACAACAACAGAAACTGAAGAAATTCAAAAAATCATCAGCTCCTACTACAAAAGCCTTTAGTCAACAAAACTGAAAAATGTGGATGATATGGATAATTTTCTAGACAGATACCGGGTACCAAAGTCAAATCAGGATTAGTAAACCATCTAAACAGTCCCATAAACGCCTAAAGAAAGAAACTGTCAATAAAAGTCTCCCAACCAAAAAAAGCCCAGGACCACATGGTTTTAGTACAGAATTCTACAGACCTTCAAAGAAGACCTAAAACCAATATGATTCAAACTATTCCACAAAATAGGAAGAGAGGGAACACTATCTAATTCGTTCTATGAAGTCACAGTTACACTGATATGAAAACCACACAAAGACCCAACAAAAAGAGAGAACTTCAGACCGTTTCCCTTATGAATATCGATGCAAAAATATTCAACAAAATTCTCAAAAACCCAATCCAAGAACGCATCAAAACAATCAATCATTCACCATGATCAAGTAGGCTTCATCACAGGGATGCAGGGATGGTTCAATATATGGAAATCTATCAACTTAATCCACTATATAAACAAACTCAAAGAAAGAAACCACATGATCATCTCATTAGATGCTGAGAAAGCATTTGACAAAATCCAACACCCATTCATGATAAAAGTCTTACAAAGATCAGGTATTCAAGATCCATACCTAAACATGGTGAAAGCATTATACAGCAAAGCAGTAGCCAACATCAAACTAAATGGAGAAAAACTTGAAGCAATCCCACTAAAATCTGGAACAAGACAAGGCTGCCCACCGTCTCCCTATCTATTCAATATAGTACTCGAAGTTCTAGCCACAGCAATTAGACAACAAAAGGAGGTCAAAGAGATGCAAATTGGAAAGGAAGAAGTCAAAATATCACTGTTTGAACACCATATGATAGTGACCTCAAAAATTTCACCAGAGAACTCTTTCAGCTGATAAACAACTTTTATAAACAGCAAAGTGGCTGGTTATAAAATTAACTCAAACAAATCAGTAGCCTTCCTCTACTCAAAGGATCAATGGGCTGAGAAAGAAATTAGGGAAAACGACATCCTTGACAATAGTCACAAATAATATAAAATTTCTTGGTGTGACACTAACCAAGCAAGTGAAAGATCTGTATAACAAGAACTTCAAGTTTCTGAAGAAATTGAAGAACACTTCAGAAGATGGATAGATCTCCCATGCTCATGGATTGACAAGATGAATATAGTAAAAACGGCCATCTTGCCAAGAGCAATCTACAGATTCAACACAATCCCCAACAAAATTCCAACTCAATTCTTCATAGAATTAAGAAGAGCAATTCTCAAATTCATTTGGAATAATCAAAAACCCAGGACATCCCAGCACTCAGGAGGCAGGCGGATTTTTGAGTTTGAGGCCAGCCTGATCTACAAAGTGAGTTCCAGGACAGCCTGGGCTATACAGAGAAACCCTGTCTCGAAAACAAACAAAAAACCAACAAAACAAATAAACAAACAAAAAACCCAGGACAGTAAAAACTCTTCTACAATAAAAGAACTTCTGGCAGAATCACCATCCCTGACCTCAAGCTGTACTAAAGAGCAATAGTGATAAAACAACAACAACAACAAAAACCCTGCATGGTATTGGTACAGAGTAATCACTGGAATAAATTGAAGACCCAAAAATGAAACCCACACACTTATGGTCACCTGATTCTTTTTTTTTTTTTTTTTTTTTTTTTCTGAGACAGGGTTTCTCTGTATAGCCCTGACTGTCCTGGAACTCACTCTGTAGACCAGGCTGGCCTTGAACTCAGAAATCCACCTGCCTCTGCCTCCCGAGTGCTGGGATTAAAGGCATGCACCACCACGCCCAGCGGTCACCTGATTCTTGACAAAGAAGCTAAAACCATCCACTGGAAAAAAAGACATTATATTCAATAAATGGTGCTGGCTCAAGTGGTGATCAGCATGTAGAAGAATGCAAACTGATCCATTCTTATCTCCTTGTACAAAGCTCAAGTCCAAGTGGATCAAAGACCTCCACGTAAAACCAAATGCACTGAATCTATTAGAAGAGACATTGGGAAAGAGTCTAGTACACATGGGCACAGGGAAAAATATCCTGAATAGAACACCAATGCCCCAGGCTCTAAGATCGAGTATAGACAAATGGGATCTCATAACATTGAAAAGCTTTTGTAAGGCAAAGGACACTGTCATCAGGACAAAATGGCAACCTACAAATTTGAAGAAGATCTTTACCAATCCTACATCTGACAGAGGGCTAACATCCAATATATACAAAGAACTCATGAAATTAAAGACTCCAGAGAACCAAATAACCCTATTTAAAAATGGGGTACAGAGTAAAACAAAGAATTCTCAACTGAAGAATCTCAAATGGCTGAGAAGCACCTAAAGAAATGTTCAACATCCTTAGTCATCAGGAAAATGCCAATCCAAATGACCGTGAGATTACAACTCATACCAGTCAGAATGGCTAAGATCAAAAACTCAGGTGACAGCAGATGCTGGTGAGGGGAAAACTCCCCCATTACTGGTAGCAACTGGGGATAGGGAACTTGGGGTAGCCACCACAAAGTCCCAGATGTCAGGAAAGCAAGGACCCAAAGCTCCCAGGACCCAAAGGGGATGACATTAGCTGAAATACCCAATAAAGGGGAGAGAGAACCTGTAGAGACCATATCCAGAGGTTAGGCATGGCTCCCAGTTGAGAGATGGGGCCACCCACTCATCTCAAAAATTTTAACCCAAAATTACTCCTGTCTAAAGGAAATACAGGCACTAAGAGTGGAGCAGAGACTGAAGGAAAGGCCATCCAGAGACTGCTCCACCTGGGGTTCCATCCCATCTGCAGCCACAAAACCCAGTCACTATTGTGGGTTCCAAGAAGTGCTTACTGACAGGAGCCTCATATAGCTATCTCCTGAGAGGCTGTGCCAGAGCTTGACTAATACAAATGGGGATGCTTACAGTCAACCATAGGACTGAACACTGGGACCCCAATGGAGGACTTAGGAGGAAGGACTGAAGGAGCTGCAGGGGTTTGCAACCCCAGAACAACAACAATATCAACCAAGCAGACTCCCAGGGACTAAAGCACCACATGGAGAGACCCATGGCTCCAGCCGCATTGTGCAGAGGATGACCTTGTCTGATAATGGGAGGGAGGCCTTTGGTCCTGTGAAGGCTTAATGCCCAGTGTAGGGGAATGCCAGGGCGGGGAGGTGGGAGTGAGTGGCTGGGTGGCTGAGGAGGAATGGGATAGGGTGGCGGGCAAACTGGGAAGGGACATAACATTTGAAATATAAGTAAATAAAATAACCAATTAAAAAAATCGAATAACTAAAAAAGAAAAAAGAAAAAAAATAGAAAGAAAAAGAAAACATACAAAGATTGCAAATAAAAGCATGTCTTTACCAATGTCCCACGGAAGTTTCCTGGCTTCTTATACCATGCTTTCTTGCTCTCCTCTTCACAGACACACATGTGATCCATGAGTCCATTACTGTATAAAAAACACTTTCCTAAGAAAGCCGAGTACAATTACAGTAGTTATTTCACCAAGTTATAGTATTTTTTTTTACAGATAAAATGCATGCACAGTGAGACTAGATAAGTACAGAAAGATAACTTCCTGGCTGGAACCTTCATTGTTTAAGGTAAGCCAGAACTGGCCTCTAAACTCACACTGTGAAGTGACAACATGAATTACTGTGTTTTATATTTTCTGAGCCACAGCTTTAAAAACATGTGCACAGCAATATTTTTAAGGCTACCTGCGGGATGGGAGATAGAAGAAAGAGAAACATGTTTACATGTCAACTCCTGTACACATGGGGAATTCATGTCAAAATAAGCAGAACAAACGTTAATAATGTAAGTAGCGCAATTCTTGTCCCTTTCTTTACGTGTACTGCTATCTAGCCAGCTGTTAGCTTACCTAATTTACTACAACTTGTCCTAATGGTTTCCTACTTGCTGACCAGATTGTCCTGTGTCAACTACAGAAATTCTATGTGTCATAATGCCATCTGCTCTACTTCCACAACTTAAATACACAAAAGTAACCTTTTAGTCTCTTTTTACATTTATCCTTATCTGAAATATGACTATTCATTTGACCTCATTTCTATATCCTTAACAGGAAAGATTTATTCCATATTTTATTATTCTTTCTTTTTCTTCCTCCTCCACTGTACTACCACTGAAAATAGAACCCAGGGCTTCATACATGCGAGGAAAGCAATGCACCCTCTGAGCTCCATTCTCAGAACAGGGAGGATCTACTACAGCTCAGACAGCTCTTGCTACCAGTGTGTGATACCCTACCCTTATGAAGTTGCTGGTATTCTTGTCCATCTGATACAATATAGAATTATTTTTATCAAATTCTACATAGTCATAATGAGTAATCCTGCACTATAAATGAACAAACAGAGAAACAGATAGGCTAACTGCAGATCTACACATCTCCCTCTGTCCCACAAATCTCGTCCACCAGTGTCATCCCCAGCTCAGCAGCAGAGAATCTGTTGTGGCCTACCTTCATCTCCATGCCCCACTTCCAATGATCACACAGCTCTTCCCCTCCAAATCCCCCCACCCCCACTCACTGTTTTATCCCAGCCTCCAACTCCAGCAGACTCCAGCAACTCCCAGGAAGCCATAGGCCACTCAGCCCAGGGAAGCAGGTAGGCTAACTGAAGATCTTCACCTCTACCTCCTCTCCTCCACACCCAATCCCCCAGTCTTGCACCTGGCTAGGCAGCAGATCACCTTCTGAGCACCCCCACACCCCACATCCAGCTGATAAAGCAGATCTTCTCCCCACTCAGCCCATGCTCAACCCTACTAGGCTTTCTCTGGAATACTAAACATACAAAAAACCTATAAGGGAAAAAGACCAAGTAACTATAAAGGCAGACCTACTGCAATAACACAAAACTTCTCAATAGAAACTCTAAAAACTAGAAGTGCCTAGACAGATGTTTTACAGGCTCTCAGCAACCACAGATGCCAGCCCAAACTACTATACCCAGCAAAACGGTCCTTTACAAATTTGTATTAAAAAAAATATATATATATATATATATATATATATATATTCTGCCTACACCTCAGTTGGTGAAAAATGTTTCTAGATAAGGTATCAATTCTAATAAATTAACAAAAATATCATGGAAACAAAAATGAGTACAGTAACATTTTTAAAAGTCTAAATATGTTTAAAAAGTTTAATATACATACCTTTGGGGAATGGGTTGTTCTGGGCCTGGAGTCGAATTTTAACAACATCCAGGGGAGTCACTATGGATATATAAATTTTATTAAGATAAGATGTCTCTAATTTTCTATGGTGTATACGGTAAGTTAGAAAAGTATACATCAAGTCATACTTTTCCTCATTCCTATGCAAAGGGTAAGCTGTTTATCTAAAAATAGCAATGAATGTGTGTCCCACCACTGAGGTGCTCCTAATGCTCCTCAGCATTTCTGTCCACAAGACAGACTGCAAGTCACTTCTCACAAGGACTAGTCATTTCAACTACAATCCCATTAGTGTTAAAACTCAGACTACAATTTTAGAAAACACGTTCTTTAAAGCAATCTATGAAAGTTTTAAAAGTCTAAAGACTTGAGAAAAACAAGTAACTAAAAATCAGACCGTGTTAGTCTTCCCAATGCGATCAATTTATCTGTATCAGCATTGGCTTATGCCATCCACTTGGGAACAACAAAGAAGGTTGCCTCATACTTTCATTTGCATGCTCTAGTTCATGAAAATAGGAAAAAAAAAAAAAACCAAAAACATTAAATTGTGGTTTCAAGAAACTTTTCCTCATAAGAGAACAAGAAAGTCACATTAGATAATTTTTAAAGCCATTATGAACTTGAATTCTAACTTAAAGATACAAGGTAAAGCAATTGATTTATATGTTCTAATCACTTGTTATCTTAATTAAACAAACTAGTCAACATAAAATCATTCAAATGTTAACCTATCACTTATACCATTTGACTATGGCTATATGAAATACAAGAAGCTAAAGCCACCAAAACTTGAGAAACTCATAAGTTACCCCAAATTATGATATTCTATATGCAAATATTTATTCCTTTTCTAGTTTAAAAGACTTAAAAGAATTGTTAAAGTTTCATAATGTTGATAGGGACCTCCAAGAATTCTTATTTTAAAAACATATTTCTCCCTCCTTTTTCTTTTTTGTTGTTTTTTAAAATGTCTATTAACATAGCCCTGGTTTTCCTCATGCACACGTGCACAAATAACAAACATGCATATGTGCAATGTGCAGGTATCCCACACCGCACCCCTCAAAATCTACATCACTTCTTCACAGATAATAAACTCTGATAGAATAATCAAAGTTACATAATCTGTACCGGTATCATAATTTTACCCATTAGTGATGTCAGTACAGCTCCAGTACAGGAGGCAATCATTTGCTGAAGAGGAGTCACTGGGATTGTTGGTGGCGGCCCTTCAGTTTCAGGCTCCATACTTTTTAACTGGTTGAAAAAAAATCCATTAAAGCAAAAATTAAGATAACATATGCGTGTGTGTATATATACACATATATATATGTATACATATAATACATCTATGCATATATGTAATAAAGTTGAATGACAAATGCCTTCAAAATTACCTGTTAAGTTATAAGAACAATAATCAGGAGTGCTTGCCTAACATGCCCAACATTTGGGTTTGATCCTCAGCACTAAACAAACAAAATAGAACAGAATAAAATTATATCAAAACACAGGTTTTTATCACTGCCAAAAGTAAGTTATAAATGGAAGCCAGTGTGCAATTGGCACTAGTAGCATATAGCCTCTGATAAGAATGTGCTTGGTTAAGCTGTACGAGTAACATCATGTCTACAGGACAGGTAACCAACAGGTACAGAAACATCCTCTGACCGAGAGCCAGAACAAAAGCAGCTAAGTGATACTTGCAGATAAACATTGCTTAGATATCTTCTCTACTCTGGAACAGACTACCATTAAATATAGCACAATTTTTATTGCATGCCAATAATTGTTGCATAGTTATATAATAAAAGCACACAACCTTAATCAGTATCTTTACAAAACTTAATGAGACAGGCAATATTATTACTTTTGGAAGTCATATATACATATACAAACACATAGATATTGATATATGTACATATGCTGTTTTATAAAAACAGTAAATACTATCTATGTTTAGTACTCTGCTATACATGTAAACAAACACTGTGATAAATGTTTATGTCATTTTTAGCACTTGCAGAATAGTATATAATTATGCTTAAGCAATCTCTTATACTTAGGTTTTCAAATTCTCAGTGGGAAACCATGATGATATAATATCCAATTCATGTATCTTTTTGTAGTCTTCCTACACTTACCTAAGTGTAAACTAAGGCTATACTATTAAAAATACAGAGAAGGGTGTGGTGACACCTTCCTCTAACCCCAGCACCTGGGAAGCAGAGACAGGAGAATCTCTTTGAGTTTAGGGCCAGCCTGGTCTACATTTTGACTTCCAAGACAGCCAGAAAACCCAGGGAGACCCAGTCTCAAAGAATTCAAAACCAAGCAAGCGTTAAACAAACAAAACCCCCTTACTACAAAGCCTGCTGTGGGGGTGAGCACCTGCAATCAGGAGCAGATAAGGAAGGGTGGAAGGTCCAAACCAGTCTGAACTTCACAGCAAGACTCTGTCTCTCACAAACACATTTTGATACAAACTTCCTTTCTAGACCGACAGACTAATGTACACTTTCACTGGCAGCATGTCACTCTGATGTTCACAAACTCTCTTTAACCTTACGGTCTTGTCCCCTCCCTGTGCTCTGCTTCCTGGACGTCATGAGCTGTACCCTCTGCTCCCTTAAATGCTTCTACCACAACGTTACATACGCATTAACAGTTGGCAGCTAAGTCTAAAATTATTATTACAGGCCTCAAATGAGCAGTAGATAAACACTGGGTCTAAGTTAGGCTTACTATGAATAGGAAAGAAAGAAAACACCTTTTGGCAAGAAAGGCTTAAATGGAAGAAGTAAAACAGGAGAGCGTTATTAGAAAAGTATTCGTCATCTAAATGCAAGAATATAAAATGTGCATTTGGTTATGTTTGACATGATGTGAGAAAGCTAATGAGGCCTCCTTTGATAATCACAAAAATGGTGAGGCAGACTGCACAGATAGTAACTTCATTATCAGACAAGGAAATTACAGAGCAAAGGGGAATACAACTCAGTGTAAAGCACAAAGTACCTGGTTCAGTGTCTAGAATACACACGTGTACACATGCACACAAACACAAAAACACACACTCTTAGAACTTGTCCAAGGGTCATAAAATTGCTTTAAGGCTAGGCCAGTACTAACTGAATTAAGTTCTCTTGACTCAGCCAAATAAATGTTCACTTAGTTCCAGGGATGTCCAAACTTTTGACACCATTACATCATGTTGCCGTCTACAAATGTGCTGGGCATTCATAGCTATCCTAGGATGCATTTAGTTTATGGACCACAAGTTGACTTCGAGCTTTCATCCAAGAACTTGGGAGGCAGAGGTAGGCAGATCTCTGAGTTTGAGGCCAGCCTGGTCTACATAATGACATGTAGACCATGACAGCCAGAGCTATATACTGAGACTATGTCTCAAAAAATAAAATAAAACAAAAACAAGTTGGATGCACAAAATTCTGCTCAATGCTTTCTAGTTTTTAACAGAGTGACTTAATACAGTTTCTTACTATAACTCTGGACCAATTCATTTATTCTTGTATGTAAAGCCTTCTTTACATCTTAAGGAATCTATTAAAGTCTATTTTCAAGATCTTTAGGGTGGGCATGGTCATCATTCCTGAAATTTCAGCACTTGGGAGGCTGATGCAAGAGGATCTCTACTGAATTCAAAGCCAGCCTAGGCTAGACAGTAAGCCCCAGGCTAGGTTGGACTACAAGGGAGACTGTCTCAAAACAAGAAACAAGAACATAAACCACATTCATTTAGTCCTGATTACTGACAGGATGTGTAGAGACTTCTGTCTTCATACAACCAAACTCTTCTTCCTGTGGCTGCTGTAAAACTTGGGTTCCATGGGGTACTAGGAGTTGACTAAAAACAAAAAAACAAAAAAACACTAGTACCTAGGTGGTGAGTAGATGTTTTGCTTATTCATAGTTTGGAATTATACCTTACATGACACATAATGAGTCTAACATGGTTCCAACTCTTTGATTGTCTTATCTCAGAAGAAATATAAATCACCTTTCACAAGAGCATAAAACAACTTCCAGTTTTATTTTCCAAAGAAACATGATTACATCTTTTCCAAATTCTGAAAACATCAAAGAGAGAGAGAGAGAGAAGAGAGAGGAAGAAAGAAATTAAGAAAAAGAAAACAACCCCCTTTCCCTTCGGCCACCTCTTCCTCTCCATCATTTCTTTCTTCAGTGTGCTCCACCATAGAGGTCAGGTCCACAGGTTATCTATTACTTAGCTAGATTACCACTCAAATTGTAATTACCTCTATTATCATTCTAACTACTCTTAAGGAAGTGGGTGGCACCTCCCAAGCCACCACAGATGCCTATAGTTCAGGTTTTAACCGGTTTGAACTCGGTTGGGGACGAAGCTGAGTCAAGTCATCAACATGACAGTAATTAGAATTTTTCAGTTCCAGGCTTACTGCTTCCAAGCGCATTCCCCTTAGTCCCCCTAACAGCTAAGAACCAGTACTCTCTTCACAGACTAAATCGGAGCCTCGGAATTATCCAATTCCTAGATTAGCTGGGAAGCTGGGACCACCAATTCTGTAAAAAAATTCCATTCCTCCCCACCATTATTAAGATTTGTTCCCAGTCTCTTCCAACTCAGCTTGCTCTCCCTCTCCTCACTCGCACTGCCTCATCCCCTGACTCTCCACTTCATCTCACAAGCTCTACTCCAAGGCATTCCCCCTTCCCTCGTGGCTTTAATTCTACTCTGTATTAGTGCTTCTCAAACATTTGAACCAGTTTACAAACATGGAAATTCTGTTTCCTTTCCGTAGTTTACGCTTTGAAAATTGAATCCTCTCCTCATTTTTAAAAAATGTTTGCTCCTCCTTCTCAAGGTCTGTTAAGCACATGTATATTAATTCAAATTCATCAGTACAATGTCTCAACATATTTCCCTTTCTGGCTCCCTCCTCCGGACATTTCTTGAGATTACAAATTAGCTCCGACTGTCTAAAGCAGTTTAATACAGATAGACAGTTCGATGACTGTCGCTCCAGCCTCCGTCCATAACCTGTTTAAAACAAAATCATTTCTTTTAGCAATGCTAATCCAACTTGATGTTGTCTTTGGCGAATAGTCTCACAATTCACCTGTCTGTGCCTGAATATACTTATTTGTACTGACTGTCTTGAGGGTACTCCATCAAAAATCAATACTATAAGGAGTGTCTATTATAGCCAGGAGTTAAGAAATGCAGAACAGTACAAAGCATAACGTCTGTATGGGTGAGAGCAGAAGTATACTCCAAACAAGTTTTGTGAGGCATTTTCTCATTTACAAAGCAAAATTAAAACAAATCACGTACGCCTGAATTTCGTCTTGACCATAATCCCGTATTCCCGTTTTACAGATGAAAAACCCTGAGACTTCATTTTCCACTCTTTTATTGCTACAAAAAGGACAATTATACACACAGAGAGAAAGAACAGGTCTGTACAGAACAAAGTACCCAAAGGGCTGCGAGAGTCGGATCCGGCGGGTGGACCCCGGCCCCGCCGCCACCGCGGCCACCCGGGACCTTTGCGGCCCGTCTGCAAGGTCGGCGGGAGCCCAGGGCCGGCCCCGCGTCCCACACAGGGTTAACTGGAGTACCTGGTGGCGAGGCGACTGCAAGGCCCGGGTCTCAGCCAGCCTAGCAGGTGATGTCGACCACGAGGTGAAGCCTCCGAGGCTAACCGCGTCCACCGCCCTGGCTGCCCCACACTCCAAGTATGCAGAGCGGAGCCGGAACTCGAGGAGGACGCGGGAGAGCCGGGTCTGAGGCCCCGCGGGCTGGCGCGCCGGGGGCGTGGTCAGCATCCGGGGGCGGGGCCCGCGGGGCGCGAGGCGGGGCAGGTGGAGCCTGCGCGAGGCCGGCCCCGGCGTAGGAAGGGCGGGGAGCGCGTCTGGGCGCCGCGGTCGCGTGACGCGTTTTCAAATCTTTAACCGCCGCGGCTCCCGGGTCTGAGCTACAGCCTCTTCCTGCTCCGAGCCTCCGCGCCGGAACCGGCCCTCAAGCGCGGCCCGGCGCCGAGGCCGAGGCCGGAGCCGGGGCCGGGGAGGCCCTGGGAGCTTTGTGTTCGCGGCCGTTCCATGCGGCCCCCGGTGCGGACCCAGCATGTAGGTGCCTGGTGGCTGCCATGAACCTCGAGACCATGAGGATCCACAGCAAAGCACCTCTCCCGGGTATGGAGCCCCTCCCCCGCCGCGGTCCCTTTAATCGTTTCCTGCCTGGCTGGTTCCACGGAGGGTTCTAGAGAGTCTTCCTGCGGAGGGCCTCTTGCCGCTTTTGCGTTTCTGTGGGTTCTCGGCGCCCGCGAGGCGTTCGGTGTTGGTCTCCGTGAGGGACCGACGCTGGCCGGGCCCCTCATGCTCTCCCCGCCTCGGCCGCGAGCGACCCGGCATTCCCGGGGCTGCAGGCTTCAGACAATGCGCGGGTCCCCGACGGCCCCACGGAGGAGGCGCCCACGCCCATTTGTGACTGTTCCCGTCACTCGTGAGGGAGACGGAGAGGTGTATGTGTGTGTGTTTCAACCTCATAGACAAAAGCAGATTTCAATCTCAATGTTTAATATAAAAAATTTTCATTATAGGGAAAATTCCTAAGAGGTGCATGTGTGTCTAGTAACTAAGTACTAAAGTGCAGGTTGTCTTCGAAAGTTTAAAGAAGATGTTTGATTCTCATCTGCTTTTAAAATAAAAGATGGATGGCATAGTCCTTAGTGGGCTTAGGTTCTTAATATGTAAACAAAGTGCATGAACTCCCTCGTCTAGTTCTTTTAAGTACTAGACAAACTATGAAACCAAAATGCCAGCATTTAGTAACCCCTAAGAATTAGGTTGTTTATTCTAGATGAGTGTGTGTGGCTACCTAGGTAAATAAGCTTTAAATATTTGAAACACCTGTGTTGGGTTTTCACCGACCTGTTAATTACCCACATGACGTTTACACCATGAGAAGGTAAGTTTTCCAGAACAGCTCTATAGAATTCCTGCTTCATACACGGAACAGGAGTAAATAATAACTATTTTCTGCTGATTCAGCTCTTGTTCTCCAGTATAGAGTTTTGTGGAAACCATACAGGACAGTTTGCCTTCATCCTAAGTGGTAATATTAGGGAAAACATTTAGATTCTAATGACTTAATTTGTTATGACTAGTAATGTTTCCTTTCTGCAATAAAGCTGTTGAACATTTTTTGTAAAATAAATTAAAAATTTGTCTGCATAAAATGTTGCCTGATTCTTTTGTAATCACAGGTGGCATCCAAGACAGAAATGAAAAGAATCGACCATCCTTGAAATCCCTGAAGGCTGATAATAGACTGGAAAAATCCAAATATAAGCCCCTTTGGGGAAAAATATTTTACCTTGACTTGCCTTCTATCACCATATGTGAGAAACTACAAAAAGATATAAAGGAACTCGGAGGGGTAAGTGAGAACCGCACACCCACCAGAAGTTGAGAAAAGTAATACTTGGCGTTCTGTAATATAAATTACCAGGGCATTTCATTTTGGAAATTACAGCCATTTAGCAGTAGCAGCTTTGATGAGCTATTGGTTATTAGTGAATCACTTGGGAACTGGGAGTGTAACCCAGTGGTCTAGCACCTGCTGACATGTGAAAGACTTTCTGTGTTCAAGTCCCAACATCAGAAGATAAAGGCTTTTTTTTAAAGCCTTTTGTAGCCTGATAAAATGTCAAGTTTCTGTGATTGGTGGTTTGGTATAAAGAAATGAGGTTCCTATGTCCTAGTAAACCTGCCCTTTCTTTCAAAATACCAGGAGCCATTTGACTGATGACTGAGGGGAGCTGTTATGTGTTAAAATAATTCTTTAGTTTTATACATATACGTGTATGTATGTGTATGTGTATATATATATATATATATATATATATATACTTATACATGTATGTATGTGTGTGTGTATATATACACACACACGTATATGTATAATTATTATATATGTGGCATACAATTTACTAGTGTACACTTGTGTGTATATGTATACTTACGTGCCAGGAGAGAAGTACTCAGTGAGCAGGCACCTGTCATGGAGGGAACAATTTTTGAGACAGGGTTTCTCTGTTTAGCCCTGGCTGTCCTGGAACTCACTTGGTAGACCAGGCTGGCCTTGAACTCCGAAATCCACCCGCCTCTGCCTCCTGAGTGCTGGGATTAAAGGTGTGCGCCAACATACCCCACAGAGTAGTAGTAAAGTGCCTTCCCTGTTGTATCCATTTTTTTATGATTAGAAAACTTTGGCAAAACTCTAAGATTTCTTAGGTGTATTGTTAATGTTACCTAAAATCTAGCAAATGTGGTTATTATGATTTTTACTGTTTTCAGAGGTTTCTGCTGGACTGAAAGTTAGCAGTTTTGAACATTTTGTTCCCAGACTGAAAATTCACAAGAATACTTCACGAGTTTCTTAGAGTTTCTCATTAATGTGATATTTTCCTTGCCTGCCCTTGACGTTTGCCTGCATTCTTTGGGAGGCAGTTGATGGAATCTCACTTTGACTATGAAAGGCACATGGATTCCACTCTCTCTTGGTCAGTTACATTCATATACAAACTGTGTTGCAGTCAGTTACTCCCGTTACCCTCCTGTGTGCTTCTCACAGCAGATGCTTCAGACGATGTTGTATCTCTAAGTCCAACTTGGGAACCCATAAAAGGGAGCTTTGACTAAATCAGCAGTGTCATGTTGGTGCTGGCACAGGAATCACTTCCACCACCCTTTTCTTTCTTCCCCCATCCTCACAACACCTCCTAAGATACTTTCAAGAAACAAATTTTCAATGACTTCTACCACAAATGGTTGTTACAGACCATTTTGATTTTATGTATGTCAGATTTTACCCTTGAAAGGTTTCAAGTATCTCAGTGGCTATCCTGAAAACATAAGTTTTGTAACACTGTGGCAGGGGAGTTAACCTGATCATAAAAGTGATGTTTTCCTGAGGTAAGCTCTCCAGGTGTTGGGATCCCTGTGGTTGCCTTCAATGCAGAAAACCCTCTGCTGCAGAATTTGTTTTATTGCATCTGCACCCTCCCCTTAGGAACAAGCAAGTGCTGGGCTAGTGAGGTAGCTTGCAGGTAGGGGGGGGGGGCACGTGCTGCCAAAGCCATGGCAAAAGAGCACTGACTTCCACAGTCCACCACTTTTCTTGTTGGAAAAGAAAGTACCTACTTCTGGTCTTTGCTGTTTAATTCGATGTCAATTTAGTCCTTAGGTCCTGGTTTCTGTCCATATTTAAAGGAACCCAGTTTTATCAAATTGTCATTTATTTCAATGGTTCTCTCTTCCTCCAATTTTTACTTTTATTTAACCTGTCTATCCTTTTATTTTCTTTTGCTTTGGATCGTCCCAATGTTGTCATTGTTTAATTGATCACACGTATTTGTTTTCTGTGAGTCTTAAAGAAACTGTGCTAAAAATTTACAGAGGACATTTGTGATAATTCAAGTATTAACTGTATAGCAGTAAATTTTCACATAATAGTGAACCTTCCTTTATACTGTTAGAAAAATAGCCAAATGAAAGCCACTTAAGAAGGATAAAGAGAGCCAGGCAGTATTTGCACACGCCTTTAATCCCAGCACTCGGGAGGCAGAGGCAGGTGGATTTCTGAGTTCGAGGCCAGCCTGGTCTACAGAGTGAGTTCCAGGACAGTCAGGGCTACACAGAGAAACCCTGTCTCAAAACAAAACAAAACATAACAAAACAAAAGGATAAAGAGCCAGGCTTGCAGGCATATGCTTATAATCCCAGGTCTGGGGTCCAAGGCTTGAGGATCATGGCCTCAAGTTCATGCTAGCTTGGGCTACTAAGTAAGACCCTGTTTAAAGAGAAAGAAGGAAGAGTGGGCCCATCTTTAACAGTTAGGCTAGAATAAAACAGCTGGGAAAGAAAATATAAGGGTGGTGTTTTCTGCTCTACTTGGTGGCATGACCCTGGGAGAGTGGAGCCTAAAAGTGAAGTGGACTAAGGTCTCATACCGTAGCCAACTTTATTCAGAGTATCAGGCAGTTTATACTCTGAGAGTTAAGAATCACATGAGTGGCCAGGTGTGGTGGGGCACTCCTTTAATCCCAGCACTTGGGAGGCAGAGGCAGGCGAATTTCTGAGTTCGAGGCCAGCCTGGTCTACAGAGTGAGTTCCAGGACAGCCAGGGCTACACAGAGAAACCCTGTCTCGGAAAAAAAAAAAAAGAAAAAGAAAAAAGCAAAAAAGAATCACATGAGTAAAGTGACACAAGGACAAGCCTCAGGTGCGGACATCATGCTTTTCCATAGAGGCACGTGAATAACAACAATTGAAGGATCTCAGTCGTATCCACTTCGCTTGGGAGGGGCACATTCAAAAATACATTCCAAGAACAATTCTGTGTTTTGGAAAAACTGAGGTCACAAGATTCATCTTGTTTGTTGGAGTTTTCTCAGAAGCACTCAGAATTCTCACTTGACTCCGTTCGTGGACTGTGTTCCAACAGGCTGTAATACCTTGTTACTTTATGATCCTGAGCACAAACAAGTATAATTTTTGTGTTTGCCCATTAAAATGTAGAGGCAGCAATTTCCAATCAGTTCTCTGAGTATGGTTTTCAGGGCATACTATAGTGCTTTTGTTAGACTCAAAAATGAATCCTACGTCTGTCTTTCCTGGAGCTCTAATCTAGATAGGAATGGCGTGGTATTGTGTGAAAAACCTTTTCCTAGGGAAAACACAACACTGTTGAGATATCTGTTCACCCCAGATAGGAATCCTACGACAGAGCAAAGTATGGATACCACCAAAGTCTAACTTGGTGGAGCAGTGAATTTTACCGAGGTTCCTTCCAGGAGCTGAAATGAGTCAGACAACTGCATCTCCAAGGCCCTCCTCAGCATGAATGACAGCTCACAAAAGCTGGGAAACCTGGAGCACACTGAACACACTGCAGGCAACTCAGCTGGTTTCTGCTTCCTCCAGGCAGCTGGTCTGGTCACAGAGTCTTTGCAGCTTTTCTCCTATAAGAGTCTTTACAGCTCACTTCCTTTTGTCTGAAAGGGATTCTCAGCTTTTGTCTGTACTCTGTCTGGGAGGGGCCTAGGGAATCTGTTCACTTTCAGGGACTTCCTTAAAGTTCTTTTTAGTAGTTTACCTTTCTGCTTAAGGAGCTTGCTATAGGATGGAATGTTTCAGTCCCCCAAGAAACTTACACAACCCATGGGTACAACTGATTGCAATTTAATACAGAAATCAAAGGAAAGGGGAGATTACTTCTACCTGAAGGATTGTAGAGGACATTGTGTGGGCATAATAACTAAATAATTACAGAGCCGCCCTGGGAAAGCTTTACTAGGAGTATGTAGAAATTGCTATTAGCATACAGATGGACATGCTTACCTACCATTGTGAATCAGTACAGTTAATGTGTGAGCTGAGTCTTGAAGGAATGTTAGGAATGTACTTAGTAAACTATACACACATTTTAGAAAGAACATACTTAAAATATATGCCTGTATAGGTGTGCTTGTGTACTTAATGCTACAAACTCCCTGCAAGTGAAACTGAGATGTGGATGTGGCAAGGATCGCTTATGTTAGAACCAGATTATATTATAAAGGGCATTTTCTTCATGATACAGGATAACAGAGTAGGGTTGGGCTTTGGAAGGCAACAGGGTTTTAGATTTAAGCAGGGTCTAACTGGCTGGCCTGGAACTTTATAATCTTCCTGCCTCTATTTCCCCAGTTCTGAAATGATAAGTCTGAGCCACACACAGCAGAAGTGGTTTTCTGGTTTGGTTTCCTTTTGGTTTTGTGGCGGTGTTATTTTGAGAGATAGTAAGTTAGGGTTTCTCTGTGTATTTATTGTGCCCAAAACTACCAAGGAGGGTTTTTGTTGCTTGTGTATTTTAAGTTATGTTTGTGTGTTTGCTGTATAAAGGCAGTGCAGGTGCCCAAGGAGGACAGAAGGATGGCATCAGACCCTCTGGGACTGGAGTTAGAGAGTTGTGAACTGCCATGCACGTGCTGTGAATTGAGCACGGGGTCTTCTGGACAGAGTAGCAAGTGCTTTATCTGCTAAGCCATTTCCGCTCTCTTTTTTACATTTTTACATTAAAGAGTTTTAATTCAGTTTAAATGAAATTAGTACTGGGAGAAATTTATGGTATTAGAGTTGTATAACATTCAGTCCAGTGAGTGAGAACTCAGAAATAAACTATTTTATATGTAGCTGGTTGCCTGCTTATTTTTGTTTTTTATTGATAAGATCATTCTGCTAGCCAATTTCAGGAAAGATGGATATCTACATGCCAAAGAATGAGTTTGTAAATTTACCTTACATCACATATAAAAATTAACTCAAAATGGAGTCAAGATATACATGTAAGAGGCTTCCAATACTTAGAAAATATCATTGACAGCAAATTAAAAGTATTCATAAGTTCAACTTAGTTAAAATTAACAACTTCTCTATCTCCTGGGACAGTAACAAGAAATCACTAAATGGTAGAGAATATTTCCAAGTCATTCATGTTCCTCCAATTAATAGTGTTTACTAGGCCTACATGAAGCTCTGGGTTCAGTCCCAACCACTGCAGAAAACAGTGTCACAGACCAGTATTCCAGCATTCAGGGGTAAAGGCAGGAAACTCAAAAGGTTATCCTTAGGTCAAGGCCAATTTGTCTTGTTTCCAAAGAAAAATTGTATATTCAATATCTAGTAAGTGTATTATATACAGAATATGTGAACATTTCAACAGAAAGGTAATCCAATGGGTAAAGTGGGCTGTAGAGGCTCAGCAGTTAAAACCGCTTATTCGTACAGAGGATTTGAGTTTAGTTTCCAGCACCCACATGGTGGCTCTAAATCATCTATAGTTCTAGGAGTTCTGACCCCGTCTTCTGGCCTCAGCAGGCACTGGGCACACATAACAGATAGGTGTATGTATACATGTAAGCAAACACATGAAAATGAATAATGGCCGAAGGGCCTAAATAGAGATTCAGCCCCACAGCATTGTGATTGTCAGGTATATGCAAGTTTAAACTCGTAGGCATGCCTATCCAGTTACTGTCAAAGAACCAGAAAATAAACATATTAGCCTTCACAGTTTGACTTGTCCACCATTTCTGGGAATGTAAAAGGCAACATCTGTGCAAACAGTATGGGCAGTTTCAAGAAAGGGGTTCCAGCAATTTATGTATCTGAAAGAGTTGAAAGTGGGGTGTCAAAGAGATAAATGAACACCTGCAAGCTGACCAAGACATGGGGAACAGGCTGGTGAGCAGCATTCGTCCATGTTCTTCAGTTCCTTCCTTCAAGCTCCTGCCAGGGATGCACCTAGAATGGCCATTTTCAACCTGTGGATCTCAACCCCTTTGGGCTGTTGGTTTATTATTTTACTATGTTCTTATATCTACCACCTTAATCCATTCCAACCCCCCAACACTAGGTAGGAGAGGAAGAAGCTTAGAGTGGAAAGGGGACATTGACCTGTAGGATACTTCCTTCAGATTTAGGGTCTGCAAGTCCCTAGGGACCAATCCAGTCTTCATTGTTAGAATATCCAGCAGTCCAGCAAACCATCAATTGCAAACACAGTGAACCAACAGCAACAAAGGGAACAGCAACCACATAGGTCTGCTCAGGGTTCTCCCCTGCTCTGGGGACCCTCTCCAGAGTCCCCAGAATTAAACTATATGTTACTGGCAAAAATCACGTCCTGCTAGAGCAAGAGACAAATCATAGTTAACTGCTGTGGCCAAGCTGAAGCAGCCTACAACCCACCCCTGGGATTAAACATGTTTATATAACATAATTGGGTTTTTAAAGAAACCAGTATTTTCACTACATTGGGGAGGGGGTCAGTTGACCCTTTCACAGGGGTTACCTAAGACTATCAGAGAAAACAGATACTTACGATTCATAAGAGTAGCAAAAGTCCAGTTATGAAGCAGTAACAAAAACAATTGTATTGTTAGGGTCATCACAACATGAGGAATTGTATTACAGGATTGCAGCACTAGGAAGGTTGAGAAGCACTGCCCTAGATGACAGACAGACTGTTACCTGGAATGATAGCTGAAATAAACCCCTTCCTCAAGTTGGCTTTGGTCAGGGTTTAAGCAAATTCTGACAAGGAAGTGCTTCTCCCCATTGGATGTTCTAGCCTAGCACTCACAGTTATCTCTCTGCTTCCTGACTGTAGATACACTGGCTCAGCCTCTTCATGCTCCTGCTATCACACCCTCTCTTCCACGGTGGATTGATGTGATTCCCTCAAATCTGAACCAAAATAAACCTTTCTTCAGGTTATTTTTGTGAGGTATTCGGTGACTGCCCATGAGAAGTGTAGTTAATACAGTGGCTGATCACCCTGCCTTAGATCTTTTAAGTTTGAATAGACTCTGGGGCTTGATCCTACTTTATGACCTCATTTAACTTTGAAAGTCTTGTCTGCAAAGACCATGGAGCATGCATCTCAGCCACTGTGACCCTTTAATACAATTCCTCATTTTAGCATAAAGATTTTTTGTTGCTACTTCATGACTATTTTGCTACTGTTATGAGTCATAATGTAAATACTGATAAGCAGGATATCTGGTATGTGAAGACTCCCAAATGGGTTGTGACCCACAGGTTGAGAACCCCTGCCCTGGAGCGTATATTTTCACCTTTTTTTTAAAAATTATTTTTATTTTAAGTTTATGAGTCTTTTTATCTACATATACCTACACATGTGTTTAGCACATACATACTGTGCCTGAAATGGTCAGAATAGGGCAACAGATCACCTGGAAATGAAGTTATAGACAGTTGTGAACCTCTGTGTGGGTTCATATGGACTGAATCCTGGTCCTCTGGAAGATCAGCCAGTACCTGTTGAGTCATCCCTTCAGCCCATTTTCACCTTACTTACCACACAGTTGGGACAATTTAGATGGTTTGTGTGTGTGTGTGTGTGTGTGTGTGTGTGTGTGTGTAAATTGCTGGAAACTTAATGAAGTTTAAGGCAGTATTTTATAAATTAGCATTTACGTTCTTTTCTACTTTTATACAAGACCCATATTTTTTTCAATAAACAAGTAGTGATAATTTATTAGCTGGTCAATGAAAATGAATGTTGCCTAGAAGGGAAAAGGAAAAACATCTTGCATTTCACTAAGGTTGTTCTTGCCAACAGCTAATTCTGAGTCAATGGTAGCTTAAATTAACTTATCACAAACTTTGGTTCATTTTGGTTTTAGTTCTTTAGTTTTATGTAGTTTCATGTAGTGTGTATGAATGATGTGATGTGTACTCTCACATGGAAATCAGAGAACTTGCAGGAGTTGGTTTTTCCTTCTGCTGTGTGAGTCCAGGTGCTCCAACTCAGATAATTAGGTTTGGTAACAAGGACCATCAGCATCACCATCAAGCATCTGGCTGTCCCATGTTACTTACTGCCTTTCATACTGTGAATCATGTAGAAATTAGAACTGTGAAAAAGCCTTACTGATTATTAGTTACTTCTGCTTGCTTCTTAGTATTGTGTCAATTGTATTTATATGTATGTGTTTTAATAGTACTAACTAGTTCAATACCCCTTTCCCTGGGTGATGAGTGATCTTTAATAACAGCATGCTGGTGTGTGTGTGTGGGGGGGTGCATGTTCTGAAAATTTTATGCTTGTGAGAAAAAAGGTTCCTTTCTTCTGCTATGTTTAATTAAGCCTTAGGAAATGTTATAAAGTTAATGATTTAAACTGATGTGCCGGTACATCTAAATAAAATTTAAAATACAATGGCCGGCTTATACTAGCTACATTTCAGATGCTTACTGTCCATGTGTAGTGTTACATAGTACAGGCAAAGAAGAGTTCATCTCTGTAGGAGGCTTTGCTGCTGGGACTCCAGCAAGTCACTTCCACTTTCATCTCCAGTGTATGTAGGTAAGTGCAGGAGAGTGTGTGGACTGCATTAATTAGGATAAAGTACTTAAGAATAGTATATAACACATGGTATTATTAATGAAACTCCCATTATATTTCCTCAGAACTATGGGCTCAAAAATGCAGCATGAAAAGCACCAATTTGTAAAACATTAGATTATAGCCGGGCATGGTGGCACACACCTTTAATCCCAGCACTTGGGAGACTGAGGCAGGTGGATTTCTGAGTTTTGAGGCCAGCCTGGTCTACAAAGTGAGTTCCAGGACAGCCAGGGCTACAGAGAAACCCAGTCTTGAAAAACCAAAAAACAAACAAAACAAATCTCACAAGACATTAGAGTATATGAAATTGGAATTTGTTCACAGTGTCTTTAAAGAGCTTTGGAAAAGTTTATATATAAATTCTTTGTTTTTTTTCTAGCGAGTTGAAGAATTTCTCAGCAAAGATATCAGTTATTTTGTTTCAAATAAAAAGGAAGCAAAGTATGCACAGACATTGGGTCGCGTTTCTCCTGTACCAAGTCCAGAATCTGCATATACTGCAGAAACCACCTCTCCTCATCCCAGCCATGATGGAAGTTCCTTTAAGTCTCAAGACAGAGTAAGTGTGTCCTATATGCTTTGAGCCTAGGGGAAAGTGGATATCATAGTTTTCTTTTTGTTTTAAGACAAATCCCTTTCAGACTGGTTTGAACTCCCTCAGAATTCTTATTCTTTCTGCCTTAGTGTCTCCCAGGTCCTGGAGTTACAGATGTTTGTCTGACACCTGACTCTGGGCTTCCAGTAGCAGGGTTACAGTGCATCGATAGAGTGGTTATAAAGCCAAAGATCTGTGGCTTTCTCACCTAATGTTTCTGTCTTTTTGAAAGGTGATTAAGTTTTCCTCAATAATACAGTAGTCAAGTTGTACCCTGATTTCCTAAAGCATGCACTTGCACTTTAGACAGGTAGCTTTTGTTTCTTAGAATAATTTACAACTAAAGTTAATAGCCAGCCATTCTTTTGAAGAAAAAAAAAAAAACTTGTAAAACTTTCAAAGTAGATAAACTGACCATCTATAGCATACTGACTGTGCACAACATATAAGTTAGGCATATTTTTACATATCCAGAAGTTGGTGGGAAAAACAAAATAATATTTTGTGACAAGTAGAAAATGTTTGTGTAAATATTGTATGAATATTAGTTTTTTGACAAAGATGATGTGGTCTACAAGGTCTACAGTGGTATGCTGTTTGTCCCCTCTCATAAAAATAAGTTATGATCCGTGTTTAAAAGATTTCTGACAGTACATTTCTATCAAGTTGGAAGACAAAATGAAGGGCAAACTGATATAAATACTTAGAAAAGAGAGTTAGAGATAAAATGCTTATTGTATCTAAATTGTTATACTAGGATATAATTAAATGGGCATTTGAAGCATAGCCACATGAAAAGCAGTTTGAATGTAGAGAGACCAGAAAGCAGGAGTTGCAAAGGCAGTCCTGTGAGAAAGGGAGGAGAGTGGGTCAGGTTGTGCAGTAGTGCTGTTTGGTAAAAATGTAATACACTACCAACAAGCTCTTGATGTGTTCATGGCCTTTCAACTGCTTTTCATGCTATCTTACTTTAAAAGGGAAATAATTTATAAAAATTGTGTATAATGTTTTTCTTAAATCTTTTTATAATACAAAGCTGAGGCAGGCCTGTTAGCCCAGCTCCTTAGGAATGTGAGGCAACCTAATGAAGGAGCTAGAGAAAGTACACAAGGAGCTGAAGGGGTCTGCAACCCTATAGGAGGATCAATAATGTGAACTAACCAGTAGCCTCCAGAGCTGTGTCTCTAGTTGCATATGTAGCAGAGGATGGCCTAGTCGGCCATCAGTGGGAGGAGAGGCCCTTGGTCTTGCAAAGATTATATGCCCCAGTACAGGGGACTGCCAGGGCCAGGAAGCAGGATTGGGTGGGTTGGGGAGCAGGGCCAGGTGCAGGGTATAGAGGACTTTTGGGATAGCATTTGAAATGTAAATGAAGGAAATATCTAATAAAAAAATTTCAAGTTCATTAAAAAAAAATGCTATGTGAGGCAAGAGTATCATAAGTTGAAGGGCAGCTGGGGCAACTCGGTGAGACCAGATCTAAAGTTAAGGCTTTAGAAGGATTGGGGATGTAGCTGAGTTGTAGAATGCTTGCTAAAATACACCACCCAAAAGGAAAAAGAATAAAATCTAAAATGTTAACCTGAAAAGTGTAGATTTTTTTCCTGTTTTCTGAGACAGATTCTCATGTAATTCAGGCTGGCCTTAAGTTTGCTATATAGCTTGACTTTAAAATGTCAGTGGGTGCTAGCTATTTTCATTTACATAGAATTGATCCTCTAGCATCTCATTCAGTTTCTTTCTTCCTGTGCGTGTGCATGTGTGTTTGGTATGTTTGTAGATGTGTTCTGCACTGGAAAAAAAGAGGGAAAAATTTATAATGTGTCTTCCAAGAGAATAATGAAGCCACTTTTGACCATAAATTTTCTGTGTTCATAGCCATTGAGACTATATAAACAAAATTTTCTACTTTTAAGTGTTTCTCCTTTCTAACCTTTTCTCTGATGAAGTACTATAATTATTTGGGTTTTTTTTGTTTGTTTGTTTTTGTTTGTTTATTTTTTGTTGTTGTTGTTGTCTTACAGGTATGTTTGAGCCGAGGAAAATTGTTAGCTGAAAAAGCTGTGAAGGATCATGTAAGTAGGAATTTGAAATTCACAGCGCATGGGTTTCAATTGGGGCAGTGTGCTGGTGTCTAGCACATGAGGTCCTTAGTCTTCATGAGCCAGGCATAGCAGCATGCACCTGTCATAACAGCTCTGAGGTGGTAGGGGACCTGAAGTTCAAGGACATCCTCAGTTACATAAGGAGTTCAAAGCCAGCCAGAGCTAGAAACCCTGTGGCGCGGGGACAGGGAAGAAAGAAAAACATGCAGTGCATATTTTGCTTCTTTATTGTCTTGTTTTCTGAGACAGATTCTCACGTAATTCTGGCTGGCCTCAATTTGCTATATAGCTTGACTTCCGAGTGCTGGAATTATAGATATATACTACCATATATAATATAGGTACAGCTGTATTTTATTCAAAATGTAACTGTGGGCTGGCTAGATGACTCAGTGGGTAAAGCTGCTTGCTGCCAAAACTACTGACCTTAGTTTGATACCTAGGACCTAAATGCTGGAAGAAAAGAACTGACTCTTGCAAATTGTCTTGTGATCTCCAAGTGTGCACTGTGGTATGTGTGTACCGACACACATACACACAGACAAGCATACAGTAGAATAAGTGAATGTAATAAGAAATTCTCAACTTGGGGCCGGTAGTAAAGTTGGCAAAATGCCTGTCATGAAAGCAGTAGAACTTAAATTTGGATGGCTAAAAGCCACATAAAAAGTAAAAGGCCAGGCATAGCAAGAGGTGCCTCTGATCTTAGCATTGACATTTTTGGAGAGGGATAGGGTGGGACACATGGGTCCCTGAAGCTAATTGGCCAGTCAGCCTAGCTGAATCAGTGACTTCCTGGTTCAGCAAGAGACCTAACGTCTCTAAAAAAATTGAAAGTGGAGTATGATTAAAGAAAGACATTTGGTATTGACCGGAGGCCTCTGCATCACACAGGCATGTACACACCACATACGAAATTTGTAACTGAAAGTTGAAGATATTCTGGAGATAACTCTTTCATTTCTAATGAAAAAAGCTTAAGTTATAGCTTGTCAGAATTAGAAGCTACTTTTTCCTGGAGGAACATCCCCATCTTGTGGACATCCTAAACATTAATGAAAACTCGAAGGTTACCTTAAGATATACATTTTAATTGTTAGGATATACATTAATTCTTAGGTCAGGCATAATGGGCATACCTTTATTCATAACACTTGAGAGGCAGGTGGATTTCTGGCTTCCGGGCCAGCCAGGGCTACTAAGTGAGACTTTGTCTCAAAGAAAACATAGGAATATATTAATTGGAAACGATTTAAGAATGCCAAAATACAAAACAAGTTCCTCATTTCTATTGTAATTCATTAGGGACATTTATGCATAATCTCTTCAATGGCGTTAAGATTTAAATAAGATTTAAGGTTTAAAAAGTTTTAAAAGTAATTTTTAGACAAACTTGGTTTTGTTTTTGTTTCACAGGATTTTATTCCTGCTAATAGTATATTATCAAATGCCTTATCATGGGGAGTAAAGATTCTTCATATTGATGGTAAGATGACCTTTTGATAGCATTTGTAGTACGTGCCTGTCTGTCCTTTAGTTACATAATAAAAATTTTGGTAGTAGGGGGTATCTCCCATGGTAAACTTTTAAGATATAGTTACTGCCACTTAACATCGCAGTTTAACTCCAAAGGTAAAATTGCTAACCTTCAGTTCTCATTTCAATAAAGACATTCGATACTACATTGAACAGAAGAAGAAAGCACTGAGTGCACTCAAGAAATCCAGTGCTTCTGGGAAGGATGCGGTATGTGGCTCTTTTTTAAAACTCTTCTTAAAAGTGGTAGCTTGTTTTTTGTTTTTTGTTTTTGTTTGTTTGTTTGTGTTTGTTTTTGTTTTTAATATAAGTAATTCCGCAATAATTAAAAAAAAAAACTTTGAGACTCTTTTATGGATTTCTGAATTGTGTGTCATTTGACTTGAAGCTTATATTCATGAATTAAAAATTGTTTCTGGGTTAATGGCATAGGTTTTTTTCATCCTTTTTTGTTGCTGCTGTATTTTAAGAGATACTGTTTATTCTGTAGAAAAACATAAGAAAATGCAAAGATGTTTGCTGTGGTTGTCCTATTATTCTCTTGTCGCCAAGTATACAGTCTCTTCTGGCTTCATCTTTGAGTCACTCTTTGTCTCTTACACCCCTGCCTAACTACTGTTCAGTCCGTACACTCCATCTTCTCACTGTTTTGCAGATCTCTGCTCCTATATTTCTCACTCACTTTTAACTGACAAGGTATGAAACTGAGAAGCAGTTTGCAGATCCTTTTGATACCTTTTAAAGCCAGCTGTGTTGGATGGTTTTCCTGCTGTTGTCCATTCCTTCCTTGAGCTCTATTACTCATCTCTGCTTCTCCCTGTTTTCTCTTAGTCCTCAGACCATTGTTCGGTGGTGGTTTGCTTTTACTACATACAATCCTTAAACGACTTAGATACAAAGAAAAGAAAGGTCTGTACTCTGGTACATAAAAAGAAGTGGAGACAAAGTAGTTTGGAAATTTGGTGATTTTATGTAGTAAAATAAGCAACTTGTACTTTCCACAACTTTAGTAACACCAGGGCTTTGTATCTGAGGTTGTGTTCATTTAGGTTTTCCTGTTTTGTTTTTCCCCTCTTCCAGTTGGAAGTGGTCATTACTCATTATCTTTGAATGAACTAGCACCTCACTTTGTATTCGCATTCTGGTATTGAGTCCATCCGGTAAATGTTGTATTATGAGTGCCATACTCCTTTTCAGTTCTACAATCTTTTATGTACCAGGTCATTTTGGCTACACACAAGAAATTGCCAATGTTGTGCAGATTCCTTATCTATTAGAATAGTTAGACAAAACTGATTTTGTTTTTGCTCTTACTGCTTTTCTGTTTTTGTCTTTGTTTTTATAAGATTTATTTATTTATTTATATATATACTGAATCTGTCTTCAGACACACCAGAAGAGGGTATCAGATCTCATTACCGGTGGTTGTTACTCACCATGTGGTTGCTGGGATTTGAACTCGGGACCTGTTTTGTTTTTTGAGACATGGTCTCACCAAGGTAGCTCTAGGTGTCCAGGAACTCAATATGTAGACCAGGCTAGCCTCAAACTCTTAAGAGATCTATCTGCTTCTGCCTCCTAAGTGCTGAGATTAAAGGAATGCACCACTGTGCCTGGCATTACTATTTTGTTAATAGATCTAGCCGTCCAGTTTTTATTCAGACTGTAAATTCTGTCTTAATTTTATGGATACCTGCAGTTTTTTAAGACTTGCATGCAGTATTGGGGTTGTCTTGTACACATACTATGTAAATTTGTCTGAGATTTAGACAGTGATTTAAGTCTTAGTTGCACTTCGCTTTGGATTTATTCATAGCATGAGCAGTGTTGAGTTCACACAAGAAATTGCCAATGTTGTATAGATTCCTATCTACTACAATATTAGCACATACAGTTGGCCTACGTGTAGATTTATACAAGGAATTAGGGGTCCCCATCTCCAGCTTGCTCCTTAAATCCTCTGCTCAGGGATCTCTTTCTGAGCTCCCCTAGTAAGCAAGTGGGGATCTCACATAGGACTACACTACCTCCCAGACTGCACACACGGGACAACTGGAAGGAAAGCAAAACCACTGGAGCCTCTTTTGTTATTTCCCTAGTAAGAAAGATGAGGTGACATTCACCCTGACAGCTTCATACGAAAGGTCCTACGTGTGACATACTCGACACTAAAGTCTGCCTCCTCTTTACAACTTTTATAGATCTATCTAGTTCTTACTGAGTGCTGTCCAAAGTTTCGTTACGAGCAGTGACTTGATTCCCCTGAAGGAATGCAGCTCACACAGGTCTTCACTCTTAACTGTACCTTTTCCTTGCTAACCAGTGTTGAAGGATCAATGATCAGTGCCAGTGCCACTACTCTCCAACAAAGATGTAAAGTTAGGACTGAATTCTATAGAGATGATCAGTATCTTTCATTCTTGAGTGCCATTCAGTTATTTGATTGAATTGATTTTAAGAAGCAAGATTTTCACCCTGCCTGTACAGTAGCCACTCTGATAAAGTATTTTTCTCGTATATTTTTTTTCTCTTGAAGATGACTGTGCAGTTTTTTTCTGTGTTTTTAAACCCAATATTTTCACTGTATTTGTTTTCCTTTTTAAAGGGGAAAAAAGCTGGTCCTGGAATACAAAAGACAAGAAGTAAGTATTCCCGATACATTGTTTAGTTTTCTTTTAGAGAGCAGAAAAGATTAAGTCTGAAGTGTAGAGCTTGGGCTCTTGGCCACAGGTACATGGTGTCCTAGGTTTTAACCCCGAGACACCCACATATTTATATACTTAGAAAGATTTGTTGAGGTAAAGTAACTAGTTATTTACGTGATTTATTCAAGGATTTCTTAGTAATTTTTAGAACATGGACCTCAGCTACAGTCTGATGACACTTAAGCTACCCTTCCCCATGTTAATGATTTTGTAAAGATATCTTATTATGTGTGTGGGAGGGGTTAGGTGTACATTAGTGCAGATGCTCTAACAAGCTAGAAGAGGACGTTGAGTCCCTTGGAGCTGAAGTTACATCAGTTGTTAGTCCTGACATAGGTGCTAGGAACTGACCTTGAGTCTTCTATAATATCATTCTGAGATCTCCATTTCTGAGCTCTATCTCCATCCCCGAAATTAATGTTTTCAAAAACATTTTTAAAACTCATTATAGTCCCAGAAGAAACAATTCTTCAAGTCCATTTACTGGGCGGGATGAACATGAGGAATGTTTTGGGATAGCTTTACAGTGTGAAAATATCTGTGCCATTCAGCTCAAGAATCTCGTATGGTTGGTATGAATGCAATCCGGTATACAATCCGGACGCTGTAGAGGTCAAGGCGCCTGGGCCAGTAGAGGGATTCTGTCTTACAAAATCCAAAACACATCCTTGGCATGACAGATACAGGGGAATGATAGTGGAAGATATTTTACCTGAGGCCTACACCTTTCAACTCTCTTGAGTTTTAAAGGATTTCTAGATGTTTTACCCACAATAGTCTTTACTGATTTGCACCTGTCTAATGGTATTTTCTCTTCATAAGCAGGGAGACTCAAGAAGCCTTTTTTAAAGGTTGAAGATGTGAACCGGTAAGTGTCAGAGTCCAGTGTGTTGGAAACTGAGCTAGAACTATAGAGAAAACCTCATGAGACTTATTTTCCTGACTGTGATGTGCAGAGAGCAGTAATTCCCTTGTGTTCAGGGACTGAATTTAGTTTCATTCTATTGTAGATTTGAATTCAGAGTATCTGCTTTAGACTAATCATAAAATCATCTCATTTTTTTTTTCTTTAGTATTTTAAATAATCACTCTGGCTGCATTCAATATCATGAGTTTGAACAATTACTAAAAATTTCCCCCTGTAATTGTGGGAGAAATTATAGATAGTACTTGGAAATGTTTTGAAAAGAATGGAATTCAGAAATGCTTCAACATGGATGAGCTTTCAGGACTTCATCCAAAATGAAGTATGAAGGAAAATACTGCATTATTCAATGTACATAACGCATTCAGAATATTCAGATTCGGTCACTGCTGGTTGCAAAGAGCTGTAGGGAAATAGAGGGTCCTAGGGTTTTTACTTTTGCAAGGTAAGCACATGAGATGGGGTAGTGCTTTCACAAGTTAATGTTTAATGTGACTGCACTGTCTAGTTTCAAATGGTATCTAGAGCAGTGCTCAACCTGTGGGGGACAACTTCTAGGGAACTGGACAACCCTTTCACAGAGGTTCCTAAGACCACTAGAAAACACTAGTTACAATACGATCCGTAACAGTTGAAAAATTACAGTTATGAAGTATCAACAAAAGTAATTTTATGGCTGGAGATCACCACAGCTGGAACTGTATTAAAGGGTCCCAGCATGAGGAAGGTAGAGGCCCACTGCTCTAGAAGCTGGGATAGTCATTCCAAAACTTAATGATTAATGTGATTAAACTCTACAGTTTCAATTAGTTTCGATGGTAGGTGTTTTAGGGAGGATCTGGGAGGAGATGAGAGAGTGGGAAGTGATCAGAATATTGTATGAAATATTAGTTTCAATTTTTTAGATGTTAAAAGAATAGGCCTACAAATTGGTTTTTGAAAGGAAGGTTACCCCTACCAAGTCTTTCTTGTTTATTTCAGATTTGAGGTGATTTACAGAACTTAGATATAAGGCTTTGAAACCTTCCTTTCATCCCAGAGGAGCTCACATGTATTTGTCTTTATTCGTTTAGGTGCTACAGGCCATTTTACCTTCAGCTCCCCAGTCTGCCGTGTATAAACTACTTTCTTCAGAAGCCCTGCAGTCCGTTTGATATAGAGAAGTCATCCAGCGTCCAGAAACAAGCTCAGCCCAAGCTCAGGTTGGTGGGAAACTTGATTTTTAGAGAGAATGCTATTTAGACTTTCACTATGATTGGTTTTTTGTTTTTTTTTTTCCTTCATAAGCATTTGGGGTAGTGTATTTTGTGCCATGGTGGTAGTATGTGTGCTTGTTTTCCCTGGGAATATTTTAATGCTTCTATGCTACATTTAGTGTGAATAAAAGTACATTATTTGGACATTTTAGGTGTGAGTGGGGTTCAGATACTAAAACCCGTTTCTCTTGACCGTTTGAAATGTTCTTCAGAATATTTATTACATTTTGTTTTACGTTTCTTGAAATTCAGTTAAAAGTATTTGCTGTTCAAAAGTAACAGACTGTGCATATGTTAGTTTAAGGCAATAAGTTTTAAAATTATTCATTAGCAGTTAATTTTGTTACCATGTATTTCTATCACTAGAATTAATATGGACGGCGATAAATGTGGAACCCCAGTTCAACTCCAGTTGAAGGAAAAGAGAAAAAAAGGATATTGTGAATGTTGCTTACAGAAATACGAAGATCTCGAAACTGTAAATGTGATTTTCCACTTGGGATTGGTGTTTCTAAAAATCTAAATACTGTTTTTATTTTTAAGTCCCATTTTACTATGCCGAGTATAGTTTGCAACATGATAGTCACAAATATATTCTTGAGTAGATACATCTCTGGTTTGTTTTATGGTGGGGATGGAACACATCTCTGCACTTTCTAGGCATGTACATCAGCACTCCTGCATCTTGAATCTGAAACACTTGAAATTGTAAGAACCCAAGAAGGGAAATCGACATTGAGAAAATAATTTTTATTCATTTAATAAATATCTGAGTGCTTAGTATATAACTACAATATAAAAATATAACAAAATATATGTTGACAGTATTAGATCAGTGCAAGGAGAAACAAAACAGGAATGGAAGTTTGCTATCATGTGTTTAGACTTGGCAAAGAAATACTTGACTGATGTTTAAGTAGAACTACAGAAAAGTTAGGTAACCAGGCGTCTTGATATCAACCGAAATTGGCAAGGGTAGCTAGAATCAGAGTAGAGGATGATGGCCTAGACTAAGCAGGAATAGGAGTTCTTTGGGCATGGTCAGGTTATTGAAATACTCTAAAAATGAGACTGGAGGGATTCATATGATTTTGGGATTAAGAGATGGTAGATAAATGAAAAGTTCCTATATTTTGGTCTGAGCAATTAAAAATGAAATGTCTTGCAAGAACATATCAAATAAAAGAAGTTTTTAAAGATGGGGAAGGCCTATTGGAGTTTGAAAGCTTATTAAAATCACTGGTAGTCTTGTCTGTATCCTTAGAGTTTGGTGCATAGCAAGTGCTTATTAACCTTAGCAGTTACTTTTTCAATTTCTTAGCTTTTAAATAGTAGGTAGACAGACGTAGTGGTGCACAACTTACAACCTCTCTACTTTCAACCTCAGCAAGCTCAGGCAGGATGGATATTAGAGTGCATAAGCTCAAATATTTATCACTTGAGATGTATTAATATTTACCAGGGGTTTTGATTTGTTTTATTTATGTAATAAAGAAGGACATACAGTTAGTTTTAAATTGCATTGAATCAGAAGCTGAAGTATTTCAAATTTTTTTCCTTTTCCTTCTAATTGTTTTGAAATTAAAGTTATTGATTGGTTTTGAAATGTACTTGCCATTGTGAGGTCAGAGTAGTATAGAATGTTTGCTTTTCTTTATCTTTGAGCTCCTAATGTGTTTGGAAATAAAAGAATGGTAGGAAAGTTGTCCACTGATTGTCACAAAGAAAGTAAATTTGTGAAAGTTGATTTGAGAATGGAATTTAAGATCATGACTTTGAAAGTTTTTGTTTGTTTTTTAATTTAAACTGAAGCAGAGTTCGGTAGGTCACTCCAACACTCTGGAAGGGTCTTGGGTTTGAGAGCAATTTGGATTACATAAACAGGATTTATAAAGCTATCGTTGTCTAGTTGTATTGTAGCATGGAGAATGTTCAAAATAAGTGGAATGTGCCGTACATGGTAGCGAATGATGAGAATGACATTAGGCGTGTAGCTCAGTGCTAAGGCCTAGGCTTGGCACATGTGAGACCCAAAAGTAAAGGTAAATGAGAGTGCTTGACTATTAGAGAAGGCACAGACCTATAAGACATATAGATCAATAATACTAAGTAATAAAAAACAACTGAGAGAATTTAGAGAGAAAGTATATGTTTCACTTCATAATTTTTTTTCTTCCCAGAATATAAATGAATTCAATCTGATCTTTAAAAATGTGAAACTTATTTGAGATGTTTTGTTTGTTTTTCTGAGGGTTTCCCTCTGCAGCTCTGGCTTTGGTGGAACTCACTCTGTAGATCCGGGTGGCCTCAAACAGATCTACCTGCCTCTACCTCCCCAGTGCTGGGATTAAAGGTTGTGTGTGTGTGTGTGTGTGTGTGTGTGTGTGTGTGTGTGCGCGCGTGTGTGCGTGTGTTTGTGTGTGCGTGTGTGTGTGTGTGTGTGTGTGTGTGTGTGTATTTGCGTGTGCGCGTGCCACCATACCCAGCTCTAGGCTCCAAATAGGATATCCTGAATTTATTGACAAGACAATTAGCCTGGAGATCTCGCCAATTCAGAAGGAATGTTGTTTCCTGTACATTCTATACTATAAATTTGTTTTTGTTTTTCATTTGGCACAGGGTCTTACTATTTAGACCAAATTCACAGAAACCTACCTACCACTGCTTCCTCAGTACTAGGATTAAAGATGCCTTACCATGCCCAGCTTACTTTCCTTTTAATCACTCTGAGATTGAAAACCATTCCCTGCTGGGCAGTGGTGGAGCACACCTTTCATCCCAGCTCTTGGCAGGCAGAGGAAGGCAGATTTCTGAGTTCTAGGCCGGCCTGGTCTACAGAGTGAGTTCCAAGGCAGTCAGGGGTATACAGAGACACCCTGTCTGGAAAGACCAAAAGAAAAGAAAAAACACTCCCCTTTCCTCTGTTGCAATCAGTAGGTAATGAGGTAACTTGTTTGTTCGTACTTGGGTGTTTTCTTCAGTTGTGAGTCTTTTTGTAATGTGTATATTTTGTAGCATTTATCAAAGGTCTTGGTTTTTAAAGTTTAGTTTTTACTTTTTACATAAGTATGAGTGTGAGTGTATGACATACGAGTGGAGTCTAGAAGAAGCCATCAAATTACCAGAAACTGGAGTTACAAGTGATTGTGTGCTACCAGATTGGGGTACTAGGAACCACCTTCAAGTCTTGGAAGAGTGTTGGGTGCCTATAACAACTGAGCCAGCTTTCTAGCCCTTTATTTTGTTTTAAAACTCTTCTAGACTCTTGTATGTTTTAAATTTTTGTATATTAAGGTAAAGGATTTCATTTAGTTCTGTAAGCCCTACTTTGGGAATATATATATACAATATATATACAATAGAAGGTGAAGTATGTTTTATAAAGTATTAATATATTACTGAGTGTTAAAGGTAGTTCTTAACTTTATCTGTCTTGAGAGTCTTTAAAAACAGTTTTTAAATTGAAATATAAATACATCATTTCCCTCTTCCCCACCCAGCCTCTTGCTGTCTCTCAAATACAAGGGCTCTTTTTAAAAAATTGTTCATATATGTGTGTGTATGTATATATGTATATATATGTATATACACATATACATATATATATCATATCATTCATATATACATGTGTGTGTGTGAGCGAGAGAGAGAGATGTTATTTGGGTTTGGTATTTGATTTTTTTGGTTTAATTGGTATAATTATTGAATGTAATTTTAAGATGCTTTTGTTGTTGTTTTGTTTTAGCACCTTCTGAGTGAGAAACACAGGAACTTTGCACAGAGTAACCAGTATCAAGTTGTTGATGATATTGTATCTCAGTTAGTTTTCGATTTTGTGGAATATGGAAGAGACACACCTCAAAAGAAAAGGTAATTTGCCAAAGATACTGTTAAGCTATTTTATGGCACTCAGATTTAATATAAAGTTTGTCTGCTCTTAGAAAGAGTACACATTTTTTTCCTACATGATGTAAATATGGTTTAGAACGAATACCTTCTTCCCTTCTTTTTCCTGCCACTAAAGGTAGTTAGTCTCCCTCTGACACGGTTTTGAAACGGAGCTCACAATTTTTTCTGTTAAGGTCCGTTATAGAGTCGATGTTTTAGGTTTTGTAAATTGGAAGAGCTCATTGACCTCCAGTCAGCTTTGTTACTGAACACTGAGCGTGGCTATTTTGCAGCAGAACATTATTTAAGAAAGTAAAGGGAAGACCAGATATACTAGCAGGCAGCATTGTCAACCTCTGCTGTCGAATCATGTGGTTTACAATATACTCAGTCTAAAAATGTTGATTAGGAATGCTTTTATATGGGTATACAGTAGGGTTGATAATTGGTCATCTATTTTTGTCCTAGTCTTAAGACATAACGATTAGAGGTGTGATAGTGAAGCACAACTTCTGAAAAGCAAGTAGGGCGTGCTCTGTGTTTAGACCCTGGATCTCTGTAGGACTCTTGATGTACATTATGGCTGACCACTAATGTGGCCATGTGCGACTCCTGTGAGGACTTAAAATGTTTTGAAAGTTTCAGGAAGGACCTGAACAATTTTTTATCTAGTTAATTCCCTTATCATTTTATCAGTACAGCTTTTTTACTTCTTGTCAGTCTCCAGTTAGACTACTGTTACATTTTTGAACACCCAATTTGTAGGAAGGAACTCTAGTCCCTATTTTGGTTTTGCTTTGCTTTTTAGGGATCATACCTAAGGCCTCACCAATGAGGTACAAAGAGGGAATCTTTTGTATTGCTTAAACACTATATATAAGTAAAGGAAACTATTCTGGTTGGAGAGCAGGTGAATTGTATAGTGCTCACTGTTTCTTGTGATGCATAATGCAAAGTGTAATTGGTGACCTGATAACTTGTCATGTGTTTGCATAATTAGGATTGTTCAAGAGATTCTAAGATTCTCCGTGAAGAAGACGTTTAAGTCAAAAATATGTTTGAAATTGAAGGGTTACTTTGTTGCCTTTACATGTGCAAAGATCTAGTTCACTTTGATATGAAATAGTTTAAATGGAAAATATGTTTCTGCTTTTCGTTTCCAACAAGTACTTCTGAAACCAAACATTAAAGCACTGGTATTTTTTAAAGATAACAACAAAATCAGGGTTAGATACAGATATTGTCATCTCTCTTTGGTTTATACAATTCATGCTGTTTTGTTTTTTTCATAATTTGTTCAAAGGGTATTGTTTATCTCAAGGAGGGAGACAAATGAATGGGGAGGTGGTACCCTAGTTCAGTTTAGGTGGTTTCTGTGTTTTACTTTAAAAACATCTAAAGTATATACTATGATTTCTGTGTTAGGGTTATCCTAAGTCAGTTTCCTAAATAACTCATACGTAGTTTTATTCATTTCTAACTTCTTGGGGTTTTTTTCTTTATAAAGAATAAGATACAGTGTCGGGTCCCTTTCTTCTGTTTCTGCAAATGTCCTGAAAAACACTGCACCGAAGGAGAAGCCACTCTTGGAGCCCAATTTCCAGAAGGACGTGGGCGAAAGCAGTGGGCACCTGCTCAAGCCGAACTCTCAGTATGAAGAAACCCAGAAACCTGAAGAAAAGCATGGGTTTGCTTCAGAGCCCACAACCTATTCTTCAGCTGGATTGAAAGGATGTGACAGGAAACCAGTGAGCATGTTCAATGCAAGTGAGCCTGACCCAGAGCAGGAGTATGCACAGCTACCTCTGCGTGACAGCACACCGGAACACCAAGTGACCGAGGGTAGAAATGACGGAGAACAGAGAGTAGACCCTGCTCCAGGCGTGTCGCAGTCATGTGGACAAGTTTCTCATCTCAGTACAGAAAGTAATCTACCCCAACCACAGTTAGCTGCAGACATTACACAGCTTTCAGCAAAAGATCTGCAAGAAAAGGGCTTTCATGTTGTGATAGGTCATGCTTCTGACCTGGTGGCATTAAATACATCAAAAGAGCAGCTAACAATGAAGGCGAGAACTCCACCCTGTAGTCCCCAGGAGCCTCATGAGTGTGACACTGAGAACATGGAGAATTTGCCTTGTGGTAAAATCCAGCGGAAAGTGAGAATGCTATTAGGGCAACAGAAAGCAAATGCTGAACCGAGTGCTGAATTGGATAAAAAGAGAACTGAGTATCTTCCTGCACATGAAGACAGAACTTGTGGGTCACCAGTACAGTCTCTATTGGACCTTTTTCAGACAAGCGAGGAGAAATCAGAATTTTTGGGTTTTACAGGCTACACTGAAAACAGTGGAATATGTGATGTTTTAGATATTTGGGAGGAAGAAAATTCAAGTACCCTGTTGTCAACGTTTTTTTCTTCCCCTTCAACTTCTGCATTCGTTGGATTTTAGTATTAAATGTGCTTTTCAGAAGTGACAGCTATATTCCTGAAGTTTTTATAAATACATATATAATTAGTGGTGGGGGTTTGTTTTGTTTTCGCCAACTTTTTTATGGAGCCATCTGTAAATATTAATTAAGGTGGTGTTTGTAATTTTTTACAGGATTGACTAGCTGTTACAAATTATACAATAAAAACTTAATGACTTATTTTATATTCCTGAGAATAAAAATGAATATCATTTGCTTTATCACTGAAAATAATTTCAAGTGAGATTTGAAACCTATCAAAAATGTATGCACTATATATTACACACTATTAACTGTTACCTATTAGCATAGATTTCTTTTTTTTTTCTTTTTTTTTTTCTTTTTGGGGTTTTGTTTTTGTTTTTGTTTTTCCGAGACAGGGTTTCTCTGTAGCCCTGGCTGTCCTGGAACTCACTTTGTAGACCAGGGGACCTCAAACTCAAAAATTCACCTGCTTCTGCCTCCCGAGTGCTGGGATTAAAGGCGTGCGCCACCACTCCCGACTTTAGCATAAATTTCTATGACCAACATGTTATGCTTAAAAAATTCAGGTAGAAAGGAAGAAAAAGAATATACTAATTGGTATATTTGGATTCTGGACGTTACTAGAAACATTGGCTCTAGACACAGACTCAGCTGGATTCTGTTAGGATCCTGACCCTGCAAACTGAAGTTATTGCAGGGCTCAAAATAAACCCAAAAAACCTTAAGGGGAATTTAAGTAATTCAGTTAATTGAGAATAATTTCTTTAAAAATTGCTTTTTGTTTGGTACTAGATGATAAGAGATGTAGTGGATTGTTGGAATTGTTTTTAAATGCATGGGAGGAGTGACACAATCTGTCACTTGACTATTAACTAGAACAGGAAAATTTCTAAGTGTAAGATGAATGTCATCCTTTACCTTTGAATATATGTGTATAGGAGTGGAACGATAGCCACTGAGGACAGTTATTCATGGTCTAAAGGATGATGCTATTAACTACTGTATATACAGTAGTTACAATGTCACTAAAGATACAATGTCACTAAAACGTTGATTATCAGTATTCACTTAAAGTATTTTGTTACGTTTATTTATGTGAGTACTAGGGGTGGATGGATCACAGGCTATGGCATGGTTGTGGAAGTCGGAGGACTCTCCATGAAAATTCTTTCCTACCATGTAGGTCCTAGAGATCAGAGTCTAGTTGTCAGGTGTGGTGACAGGCACCTATCTACTAGCCTTTCTCATGGGTCCAATAGTAGTAATTTTTTGAGACTAAGGCAAAATGTCAATAAACAACTTCCGGGGGCAAAAACCAAACACTGCAAATTGAAAAAAGGCTGTTACTCTTAAAGTATCATACAGCAAACAATTATTTGGGAATATAAAAAATATCTAGAAACTTAGAAAATATGTAGGCTTTTTTTAACCTTCATGTCTCCAAATGGATCTGTATCATTTTGCCTTAGTTGTATTTAATAAAAGCTGAATACTTCAGTAGTTTTAGTTTTTAATTTGACTAGGTTTGAACTAAAATACTATTTAGAACATCTCCAAGACCTTCCTGATGAATACTGGGCCTTAAAGTTTGATTACCCAAAACAGAGCAAAAATGATTTGTATGGGTTGGACAACATGGAAGACACTCAGCCTAGGCCACGATGTAGCACATGGATGAAGGAATTTTAACTAAGACTTAGTCAGGTTGTTCTCCTGCCTTCCCTCAGATCTTCTGATTTGGTTTCCAGATCCTTCAAGTATCCTTAAGCAGGGTAGATAGTTAAGTCAATTTGATTAGTAAAAATTAACATGCTTTCAATGGAAGAAATCTTAATTAATATTTGAGAAATCAGTTTATTTCAATTTTGCTTTTTACAATTGTCAGCTCAGGCAAAAGTACATACATACATACATACATACATACATACATACATGTAAAACAACTACCTGCATTAGTAGTTCAGTTCACTAAGTTGTAATGCTAATTTTCCAGTTTCATTCCTCAGGTTGAGTTTTCATTGGTAACTACTGAGTTTCCTGAAGTAAAATCTTTATTATTAATAAACATTTTATTTTTTGAGTTTGAGTCTTAGAAAATTTTAAGCAAGATAGATAGTTCTATTGTCAAGTTTCAGAATTCTTATATTGACTTCTAATGCTTATAAACTCGACAACAAAAAATGTTTCTGAGTACTCCTTTACAGAAGCAACCAACATTTGCCTGTTCTGAAGACGCTGTGCTGGTGGGTTTGTTTCAAATGATACAAACTTGGAGGGAGAACCTCAGTTTGGAATGTAGGCATGAATTAATATTTGTTTTTAAATTTTTGCTAGAGGAGGACCCAACCCATTGTGGGTAGTGTGATCTATTCATGGGCACATGGACCTAGGATGTATAAAAAAGCAGACTGAGCAAGCCCTGGAGAGCAAACCAGTATTCAGTGTTCCTCCATGCTCTCGGCTTCAGTTCCTACCTCCAAACTCATGCCCTGAGCTCCTACTGCCCTTGCTTGCCTCCTTGAGAGACTATCCTGTACTCTGAAATAAATGCTTTCTCCCCCAAGTTAACCAACTTTTTAAAGTCCATGCTTTATCACACCAACAGAAATCTACTGCCATCTGTTACTGGAAGGAGTAAACTGAGTGATAGTTATATTCCCCAAAGGATCCTCAAAATTTATGAAGCATCCAAAAATATACATTAGGTACCTCTAATCCCATAAAATCCTTTCCTTACTCCATCATAGGTCTTTTCATATACTCTGTATATAATTAGGTCCTCAAAAGTCTCTTGTCCTTGAGTGCCTGGTGTATTCCAGGAAAGCTGGGGATTCTATAGGAGGCAAACTCAGATGAATTTTGTTTTGCAGGATGTTTAAGGAGTGACTTTGGATGTCCACTGACGCCAAGGGGAGTTAAGTGAAGGTAGTTGATGGTCACTGAATATAGGACATTCCTCAAGGGGCCTCACTTTGCCCCAAAAGGCTAGCCAGTCCCCAGCAGGTGGAGGACAACATTATTGATGAATCAGTATGGATAATCTTTGATGTATCTGCCTGTCATTGCACAAGAAAACTACAATGGCCTGGTGGTAGTTGTAGCTTAAAATTCAGCAGTTTTCTCAGTTAATAAGCACAAATGCAGGAGGGAGGGTCCCAACAGTGACAAGGACAGCTATTCTTTGTTTCCATCTGTTCTTTTTTTAATGAGGCACTAGAGTACCATAAAATATTTTGAAGTTAAATTATAGAACATTTCAGATGTAATACACTAAACTCAAATAATAATGGCCACCAAGCAGATACTATTGAATGTATTATATTCTGATATCCTTACCATTCTGGTTAATGCAAAAAGAGCTACAGTTGCCATGACTATGGGCCCATTCTTATACCTTTTTTTTTTTACTGTACATTTAATCTTCTTGTGTAGCATGCTGTTGTATAGTGACATGCCAATACATGGCACTCTCTATTTGCCCTCAAAATGTGGTGGTTGCTAAGTATGGTTGCTTATGCCTGTAATCATCAAGGAGGCTGAGGCAGGAGGACCATGAGTTCAAGACTAGCCTGGACTGGATAGTTAGATCCTGTCTCAAGAAGGAAAAAAATCACCTTGCACAATAGATACCTACTACTGTGCCAATAAATGTCTGGCTAATCTCTTGAAGAGGATACGTCAAGAGAGCTTCTGATGACTTCAAGAGAATATGTCAAGCGAACTTCTGATGACTAGGGGCCTATGTTTTTGCTTCCATACCTACCCAGCACAGCAGCATGTTCACATGCCCCCTGGCTGGCAGGTACCTGCAAAATGAAGATGCTTGCTGCCACATGCTTCTACCTCTTCCACTCATTCCCTTTTCTCTAGGCTCTTTAAAAGCCAATAGTGTAATTACTCATTCCCTATAAGTCCCAATATAGTCTAAACTTCGTCCACTTTTCCTTCCATATAAAGGAACAGATAGCCAAGGAAGGACATGGGGAAGCTGTCCACGGAGACTGGCTTTCATGCAACTCCTGAGTAGAGCAATTTGACAGTTAGATCCTGTCTCATTTATTTTTCTTTTTAACCCACAAACCTTTTTATGGGCTGTTTTAGATTTCCTTCCTTTCCAGCTAGTCTTAGGGATGGCCCCTAGGATTGGGTTAGGACCACATTTGTACCACGTGGGGGTGGGGTGGGGGCTGTTAATGCGAAGCTGTCTCATTTGCTCTCTAACTGAGCCCTCTGATCTTGTTTTTGCCCAAACCTGCCCAGCTTACAGTGGGTTGTTACTTTATCTGCCTCGTTTTATGAATTCAGAGATCTTAAAAAAATGGCAAATATGAATGTTGGTGTCCAATTGGCCATGTGTTTCATTTCACATGCATGATGATAAATCACTGTAATAGGCCCCCAGATCCTAGCTCAACTGATGGAAATATCATTTAGCCTGTAAAAACTAAGCAAGTAAACAGTACTAGTAGCTGAAAAGACCTAATCTATCAAAATCAGAGTTCTGGGAAAGTCTCAATGTACTAACCTTGCTTTTTTGGTTTCTGTAGTTAACTGAAACATGTCAACCAGGATACAGGGTTTGTGCTTAAAAGCTCACCCTGAGAAAGACTTGGATCCTGCACACCCACCCAATGTAGTTGTCAGCTGGCTGATACTGGGTTAAATCTGTGTCTGCGTAGTACTCTTCGGTGGATGCCCCACAATAATTGCAGAAAATAACTTTATCTCTCAGAAAGTATGTAACTACATTGAAGATGGTTTGATCTTATTCTAAATCTCCCAGGGACTCAGTTATGACTTTACTACTGGAACTTGCCATAACTTTTAAAATTTTTTTTAAATATTTAAAATCTTTTAAAGCTTGTATGTATACTTTCTGTAATATCTGTATATACATATATGTCATTATATATGCATATAATATATAATGAATATTGATGTTGTAATATATATTGAACAGTTTTTTCTCCCTCTACTTCCCTCAGTCCCTCCCTCCTGCTACACATAACTCTCCTGTCTCCCAGATCCCTTCCTCTTCCCCTAAGAGGAGCAAGCCACCCAGGAACAGCAAACAAGCTTATAAAACATACATACATACATACATGTGTGTATACATACATACATGTTACAGCCATAACAAGCTTATAGTTAAGACCAGGCACATTCATTTACAGCACACCTGGACAAGGCATAGTAGGAGTAAAAGGTCCCACAAATAGACAAGAGTCAGGGACAGCCTCTGTTCCCACAGTTAGGATTCCCACAAGAGCACCATGCTACTCAGCCATAACATACAGAGGACCTAGGTTTGACTCCTACAGGACCCCTCCTACAGGACTCCTAGAAGTTCCCATGGATCCCCATCAGTTGATTCTCTAGGCCATGTCCTCCTGGTGTGTCCTTGACCCTTCTGGTTCCTCCAGTCCTTCCTCCCACTCTACAGGACTACCTGAGCTCTGCCTAATGTTTGACTATAGCACTCTGCATCTGCTCCCATCAGTTGTTGGATGAAGTCTCTCTGGTCTCTGATGATTATTCTGCTAGGTTCCACTTCCAGCACACTCGGGAGACAGAACAATGTCCTATCTTTAGATTGAAATGTTGTGGTGGGGTTGGTGTCCCAATCCTTTTATTTGAGACCTTGCTGGTTACAGCAGATGGCCAGGTCAGGCCCCATGTCCCCTATTACTAGGAGTCTTTGCTAGGCTTACTCTCAGATTCCCTGAGTTTCCATTGCACTAGATTTTCACCTCACACCCCAAATCCTCCCAATTCCAGTTGTTTCTCCCAGTATTGTCTCTCTCCTTAACTTGGTTGCTCCTGTTCTCAACCTGCCCTGCCCCCGAGTCCACCTGAGAAATCTATTCAATTTCCCCTTCTCCAGAAGATCTTTGCATCTTCCCTTAAGCCCTACTTGTTGCTTAGCCTCTCTGGGTCTGCAGATTTTAACGTGATTGTCTTTTAATTTACAGCTAGTAATCTACTTGTACATGAGTACATGCCATGTTTGTCTTTCTTGGTCTGTGTTAACTCACTCAGGATTCGGATTTTTTTGTGCGGGGTGAGGGTTGGGGGTTGTTTGTTCATTTTTAGTTCCATTCAATTGCCTGCAGATTTCACGATGTCATTGTTTTTAACAGGTAATACTCCATCATGTAAATGACCACATTTTCTTTATTCATTGTTCCAATGAGAGACAAGTAGATTGTTTCCAATTTCTCTTTATTATGCATAAAGCTGCTATGATCATAGTTGAGCAATTGTTCTTAGGGTATAGTGGGGCATCTTTTGGGTATATGGCCAGGCTTGTTGCAACTTGGCCTTACAGTAGATTGGTTTCCTTTTTTCTGAGCAACTGCCTTATTAATTTCCATAGTGGCTGTACAAGTTTGCACTCCCACCAGCAATGGAGAAGTGTTAGCCTTGCTCCACACCCTTGCAAGTATGACCTGTCACTTAAGTTATTATTGATCTTAGCCATTTGGTCAGGTGTAAGATGAAATCTCAAAGTAGTTTTGATTTGCATTATCCTGATGGCTTAGGATGTTGAACATGTTAGTTGCTTTACCTCAGAACATGTTAGGATGTTGAACATATTAGTTGCTTTACATCAGAAAATAATACAGGATGGTAGGACGGGTAGTGTCTTACTGAAAAAAAAAAAAACTGAAAAACATTCAATATAGCAAAAAATAATCATATCAATATTCCACAACGGTTCATTCTCTTGTCTGGAGAAGAATGTTATGAACCCTAATAGTTACGTTTTTATGACTGTTATAAAATTACTCTGGATTGCACATAATATAATATCTAAAATAAAATTTAAAAGTAAATTTGTGAAATATACTAACCAAGCTGGTGCTAATCAGGGTCAGACTTACTCAGGGAAGGCACGAGCAAGGTTTCCCTAGGAGTACATTTCCCTCTGGAAGATTCCTTACTATGAAGAAGGAACCTAAAAATACTAACATTTAAAATCCCATTAAAAAGAAAACTTTAGTTCATTTAAAGGAACATTGTATATAATGGCTGTTTCTTAAAAAGAGGGGAAATAATGTACACTTAATTGGTTATAGTTTGAAAAGTGCTTCTTAATAAATGAAGCAGTTTGAAAAAAAACAAAACCTCAATTGAATGTACTATATGTACACAGAAACAAAAATTTTCAGTTGTCTTTTTGGGACAAAGTCTAGCTGGTCTGGCACTTGCTATGTAGTCCTGGCTAGCAATCGACCTGCTGTAGCTGTAGCCTTCCAAGCACTGGGGTTAGGATCCTGTGCCACCATCATATGTGGCTTGGAATTTAAAAAGAAAAGGAACTCTAACACTGTTACTCTCACAAAGCACAGTTGTCCGGAAGCAGCTGGCAAGTGTAGCTGTCTGTACACTCCAGAGCCTGCTGCTTCCCTTCCCAGGAGTTACAGTCAGCCCGTGTGGGGGTAAACCTGGAAGTTACCATTACATTGGTGATCACACGAGATGGAGATTGTAAACACGTTTCTAATCTATGAGAACAAAAGCCAAAAAAAAATCTCTTGAGTATTACACACAAATATTACTAAAGAAGTTCATACAAGATGAAGAACCTGTGAAAACTGAGGCAAACTCTTAAAGACACATCATAGCACTTTAAATACACATGGATAATTTACCTATTTGTAAACAAAAGCCATCCGATAGTTTGACTGTAATAGTTCTCTAACTGAATCAAAACAAGCAGTCTCTAGAGCATGATAACAAATCAAGTTTCTTTTATAACTTTAAAATGATGGACTTGCACAATCAGTATCCACCAACTCAAACAGCAGCATTCATATCTTAAAAGGTTTTAATATCCCAGAATACGTGAGCGGCTTCCAATTTAATCCTTAAACTCCCTAGAGATACACTGATGCATTCTAAGATTGCATCTAGGGAACCTTTAACTGCTTGTAATACTTTAACTCTATCAACCACAGCAGAAATGGACCAAACAAAAACCCACTCAGCAAACCAACAGAACCAGCTCCTATTATTGCCAGTCCTGATATATTTACGAAGACAGCTCAAATTTTATTCACGGCAGAATAAAACAGCAGAAAACCACCTAATTAGTTTTCACTTCAAATTAAAGTGACTTTGTTCAAGTAGAGAAAATACTGACAGATGTTAAAGCTTGACAATTTACTCTATATTCTTCCCAAGCAAGACAAGAGCTAGTATACTCCAATTTTAGTTAACATGATCCTTTTCCTTCCCTATGAAATGAAGAGGGAGGGGAAGGGAGCGGGGCAAAAACAGATATGTAAAGGAGATCGATTCCAGCTAAGTGTTTTAGGGACGTTTCAAATCTATCAATAATGATCTTTTTTAAATTGGAAAATCCAAAAGTCAGTAGACTGTAGAAAAGTTCCTTCTCTTTCTATTTGTTGAAGAACTTGAGGAGAACTGGCATTAACTCTTCTTTGAAATTCTGGTAAAAAGGCTGGAGAGATGGCTCAGCGGTTAGGAACACTCACTGACTGCTCTTCAAAAGGTCCCAATTCCCAGCAACCACATGGTGCCTCACAACCACGCGTAATGAGATCTGACGTCCTCTTCTGGTATATCTGAAGACAGCTACAGTGTACTTATATATAATAATAAATAAATCTCATTAAAAAAAAAGTAAGCTTGGTAGAATTCTACTCTAAAAACCATCTGGCCCTGGGCTGTTGTTGTTGTGAGACTTTTTTTTTCCATTTTTTATTAGGTATTTAGCTCATTTACATTTCCAATGCTATACCAAAAGTCCCCCATAGCCACCCACCCCCACTCCCCTACCCATCCACTCCCCTTTTTTGGCCCTGGCGTTCCCCTGTACTGGGGCATATAAAGTTTGCGTGTCCAATGGGCCTCTCTTTCCAGTGATGGCCGCCTAGGCCATCTTTTGATACATATGCAGCTAGAGTCAAGAACTCCGGGGTACTGGTTAGTTCATAATGTTGTTCCACCTATAGGGTTGCAGATCCCTTTAGCTTCTTGGGTACTTTCTCTAGCTCCTTCATTGGGGACCATGTGATCCATCCAATAGCCGACTGTGAGCATCCACTTCTATGTTTGCTAGGCCCAGGCATACTCTGACAAGAGACAGCTATATCAGGGTCCTTTCAGCATAATCTTGCTAGTGTATGCAATGGTGTCAGCATTTGGAAGTTGATTATGGGATGGATCCCCGGATATGGCAGTCTCTACATGGTCCATCTTTTTATCTCAGCTCCAAACTTTGTCTCTGTACCTCCTTCCAAGGGTGTTTTGTTCCCACTTCTAAGGAGGGGCATAGTGTCCACACTTCAGTCTTCATTTTTCTTGAGTTTCATGTGTTTAGGAAATTGTATCTTATATCTTGGATATCCTAGGTTTTGGGCTAATATCCACTTATCAGTGAGTACATATTGTGTGAGTTCCTTTGTGAATGTGTTACCTCACTCAGGATGATGCCCTCCAGGTCCATCCATTTGGCTAGGAATTTCAAAAATTCATTCTTTTTAATAGCTGAGTAGTACTCCATTGTGTAGATGTACCACAATTTCTGTATCCATTCCTCTGTTGAGGGGCATCTGGGTTCCTCCCAGCTTCTGGCTATTATAAATAAGGCTGCTATGAACATAGTGGAGCATGTGTCCTTCTTACCATTTGGGGCATCTTCTGGATATATGCCCAGGAGAGGTATTGCTGGATCCTCCGGTAGTACTATATCCAGTTTTCTGAGGAACCGCCAGACTGATTTCCAGAGTGGTTGTACAAGCCTGCAATCCCACCAACAATGGAGGAGTGTTCCTCTTTCTCCACATCCACGCCAGCATCTGCTGTCACCTGAATTTTTGATCTTAGCCATTCTGACTGGTGTGAGGTGGAATCTCAGGGTTGTTTTGATTTGCATTTCCCTGATGATTAAGGATGTTGAACATTTTTTCAGGTGCTTCTCTGCCATTCGGTATTCCTCAGGTGAGAATTCTTTGTTCAGTTCTGAGCCCCATTTTTTAATGGGGTTATTCGATTTTCTGAAGTCCACCTTCTTGAGTTCTTTATATATGTTGGATATTATTCCCCTATCTTATTTAGGATAGGTAAAGATCCTTTCCCAATCTGTTGGTGGTCTTTTTGTCTTATTGACGGTGTCTTTTGCCTTGCAGAAACTTTGGAGTTTCATTAGGTCCCATTTGTCAATTCGAGATCTTACAGCACAAGCCATTGCTGTTCTGTTCAGGAATTTTTCCCCTGTACCCATATCTTCAAGGCTTTTCCCCACTTTCTCCTCTATAAGTTTCAGTGTCTCTGGTTTAGTGTGAAGTTCCTTGATCCACTTAGATTTGACCTTAGTACAAGGCGATAAGTATGGATCAATTCGCATTCTTCTACATGATAACAACCAGTTGTGCCAGCACCAATTGTTGAAAATGCTGTCTTTCTTCCACTGGATGGTTTTAGCTCCCTTGTCGAAGATCAAGTGACCATAGGTGTGTGGGTTCATTTCTGGGTCTTCAATTCTATTCCATTGGTCTACTTGTCTGTCTCTATACCAGTACCATGCAGTTTTTATCACAATTGCTCTGTAGTAAAGCTTTAGGTCAGGCATGGTGATTCCACCAGAGGTTCTTTTATCCTTGAGAAGAGTTTTTGCTATCCTAGGTTTTTTGTTATTCCAGATGAATCTGATGATTGCCCTTTCTAATTCATTGATGAATTGAGTTGGAATTTTGATGGTGATTGCATTGAATCTGTAGATTGCTTTTGGCATGATAGCCATTTTTACTATATTGATCCTGCCAATCCATGAGCATGGGAGATCTTTCCATCTTCTGAGATCTTCTTTAATTTCTTTCTTCAGAGACTTGAAGTTTTTATCAGACAGATCTTTCACTTCCTTAGTTAGAGTCACCCCGAGATATTTTATATTATTTGTGACTATTGAAAAGGGTGTTGTTTCCCTAATATCTTTCTCAGCCTGTTTATTCTTTGTGTAGAGAAAGGCCATTGACTTGTTTGAGTTAATTTTATATCCAGCTACTTTATTGAAGCTGTTTATCAGGTTTAGGAGTTCTCTGGTGGAATTTTTAGGGTCACTTATATATACTATCATATCATCTGCAAAAAGTGATATTCTGAGTTCCTCTTTTCCAATTTGTATCCCCTTGATCTCCTTTTGTTGTCGAATTGCTCTGGCTAATACTTCAAGTACTATGTTGAAAAGGTAGGGTGAAAGTGGGCAGCCTTGTCTAGTCCCTGATTTTAGTGGGATTGCTTCCAGCTTCTCTCCATTTACTTTGATGTTGGCTACTGGTTTGCTGTAGATTGCTTTTATTATGTTTAGGTATGGGCCTTGAATTCCTGATCTTTCCAAAACTTTTATCATGAATGGGTGTTGGATCTTGTCAAATGCTTTTTCTGCATCTAACGAGATGATCATGTGGTTTTTGTCTTTGAGTTTGTTTATATAATGGATTACCTTGATGGATTTTCGTATATTAAACCATCCCTGCATCCCTGGAATAAAACCTACTTGGTCAGGATGGATGATTTCTTTAATGTGTTCTTGGATTCGGTTAGCGAGAATTTTATTAAGGATTTTTGCATCGATATTCATAAGAGAAATTGGTCTGAAGTTCTCTATCTTTGTTGGATCTTTCTGTGGTTTAGGTATCAGAGTAATAGTGGCTTCATAAAATGAGTTGGGTAGAGTACCTTCTACTTCTATCTTGTGAAATAGTTTGTGCAGAACTGGAATTAGATCTTCTTTGAAGGTCTGATAGAACTCTGCACTAAACCCGTCTGGTCCTGGGCTTTTTTTGGCTGGGAGACTATTAATAACTGCTTCTATTTCTTTAGGGGATATGGGACTGTTTAGAAGGTCAACTTGATCCTGATTCAACTTTGGTACCTGGTATCTTTCCAGAAATTTGTCCATTTCGTCCAGGTTTTCCTGTTTTGTTGAGTATAGTCTTTTGTAGAAGGATCTGATGGTGTCTTGGATTTCTTCAGGATCTGTTGTTATGTCTCCCTTTTCATTTCTGATTTTGTTGATTAGGATTTTGTCCCTTTGCCCTTTAGTGAGTCTAGCTAAGGGTTTATCTATCTTGTTGATTTTCTCAAAGAACCAACTCCTCGTTTGGTTAATTCTTTGAATAGTTCTTCTTGTTTCCACTTGGTTAATTTCATCCCTGAGTTTGATTATTTCCTGCCGTCTACTCCTCTTGGGTGAATGTGCTTCCTCTTTTTCTAGAGCTTTTAGATGTGTTGTCAAGCTGCTAGTATGTGCTCTCTCCCGTTTCTTTTTGGAGGTACTCAGAGCTATGAGTTTCCCTCTTAGAAATGCTTTCATTGTGTCCCAAAGGTTTGGGTACGTTGTGGCTTCATTTTCATTAAACTCTAAAAAGTCTTTAATTTCTTTCTTTATTCCTTCCTTGACCAAGGTATCATTGAGAAGAGTGTTGTTCAGTTTCCACGTGAATGTTGGCTTTCCATTACTTATGTTGTTATTGAAGATCAGTCTTAGGCCATGGTGGTCTGATAGGATACATGGGACAATTTCAATATTTTTGCATCTGTTGAGGCCTATTTTGTGACCAATTATATGGTCAATTTTGGAGAAGGTCCCGTGAGGTGCTGAGAAGAAGGTATATCCTTTTGTTTTAGGATAAAATATTCTGTAGATATCTGTCAGGTCCATTTGTTTCATAACTTCTGTTAGTTTCACTGTGTCCCTGTTTAGTTTCTGTTTCCACGATCTGTCCATTGATGAAAGTGGTGTGTTGAAGTCTCCCACTATTATTGTGTGAGGTGCAATGTGTGCTTTGAGCTTTACTAAAGTGTCTTTAATGAATGTGGCTGCCCTTGCATTTGGAGCGTAGATATTCAGAATTGAGAGTTCCTCTTGGAGGATTTTACCTTTCATGAGTATGAAGTGTCCCTCCTTGTCTTTTTTGATAACTTTGGGTTGGAAGTCGATTTTATCCGATATTAGAATGGCTACTCCAGCCTGTTTCTTCAGACCATTTGCTTGGAAAATTGTTTTCCAGCCTTTCACTCTGAGGTAGTGTCTGTCTTTTTCCCTGAGATGGGTTTCCTGTAAGCAGCAAAATGTTGGGTCCTGTTTGTGTAGCCAGTCTGTTAGTCTATGTCTTTTTATTGGGGAATTGAGTCCATTGATATTAAGAGATATTAAGGAAAGGTAATTGTTGCTTCCTGTTATTTTTGTTGTTAAAGTTGGCATTCTGTTCTCGTGGCTGTCTTCTTTTAGGTTTGTTGAGGGATTATCTTCTTGTTTTTTCTAGGGCGTGGTTCCCGTCCTTGTATTGGTTTTTTTCTGTTATTATCCTTTGAAGGGCTGGATTCGTGGAGAGATAATGGGTGAATTTAGTTTTGTCGTGGAATACTTTGGTTTCTCCATCTATGGTAATTGAGAGTTTGGCTGGGTATAGTAGCCTGGGCTGGCATTTGTGTTCTCTTAGTGTCTGTATAACATCTGTCCATGCTCTTCTGGCTTTCATAGTCTCTGGTGAAAAATCTGGTGTAATTCTGATAGGCTTGCCTTTATATGTTACTTGACCTTTTTCCCTTACTGCTTTTAGTATTCTATCTTTATTTAGTGCATTTGATGTTCTGATTATTATGTGTCGGGAGGAATTTCTTTTCTGGTCCAGTCTATTTGGAGTTCTGTAGGCTTCTTGTATGTTCATGGGCATCTCTTTCTTTAGATTTGGGAAGTTCTCTTCAATAATTTTGTTGAAGATGTTTGCTGGTCCTTTGAGTTGAAAATCTTCATTCTCATCCACTCCTATTATCCGTAGGTTTGGTCTTCTCATTGTGTCCTGGATTTCCTGGATGTTTTGAGTTAGGATCTTTTTGCATTTTTCATTTTCTTTGATTGTTGTGCCGATGTTCTCTATGGAGTCTTCTGCACCTGAGATTCTCTCTTCCATTTCTTGTATTCTGTTGCTGATGCTGGCATCTATGATTCCAGATTTCTTTCCTAGGGTTTCTATCTCCAGCGTTGCCTCACTTTGGGTTTTCTTTATTGTGTCTACTTCCCTTTTTAGGTCTAGTATGGTTTTGTTCATTTCCATCACCTGTTTGGATGTGTTTTCCTGTTTTTCTATAAGGACTTCTACCTGTTTGGTTGTGTTTTCCTGTTTTTCTTTAAGGACTTGTAACTCTTTAGCAGTGTTTTCCTGTATCTTTTTAAGTGAGTTATTGAATTCCTTCTTTATGTCCTCTACCATCATCATGAGATATGCTTTTAAATCCAGGTCTACCTCTTCAGGTGTGTTAGGGTGTCCTGGACTGGGCGAAGTGGGCGTTCTGGGTTCTGATGATGGTGAGTGGTCCTGGTTTCTGTTAGTAGGATTCTTACGTTTACCTTTCGCCATCTGGCAATCTCTGGAGTTAGTTGTTATAGTTGTCTTTGTTAAGAGATTGTTCCTCTGTTGATTTTGTTACCCTCACTCAGCAGGCGTGGGAGACAAGCTCTCTCCTCCGAGTTTCAGTGGTCAGAGCAGTCTCTGCAGGCAAGCTCTCCTCTTTCGGGGAAGGTGTACAGTTATCTGGTGTTTGGACCTCCTCCTGGCTGAAGGTGAAGGCCCAAAACAGGATCTTTCCCAGAAGCTGTGTTGCTTTGGCCAGGAAGGTGGCCGGTTGTCTGGAGTTGAAGATGTCACCGCCTCAGAAGCTCTGTGGCTCTCGCCAGGAAGGTGGCCGGTTGTCTGGAGCTGAAGATGGCGCCGCCTCAGAAGCTCTGCGATTCTCGCCCGTCCCAGAAACGGCTGGCCTCTGTATTCCACACGGTCTCCCGTGCAGCCTGCCCTCCGCGGAGTCCCGGAGCCAAGAAGGCTCCCGCCGGCGCCTGTGACACAAACCTCTTAGGCCGGGCAGACCCCCGTGCTCTCACCAGGAAGGTGGCCGGCTGTCTGGAGCCGAAGTTGGCGCTGCCCCAGAGGCTCTGCGACTCTCGCCCGTACCAGGAACGGCTGGCCTCTGTATTCCACACGGTCTCCCGTGCAGCCTGCCCTCCGCGGAGTCCCGGAGCCAAACTGTTGTGAGACTTTTAATGACTGCTTCTATTTCTATGGGTTAGATCTATTTAAATTGTATATCTAATCTTGATTTAACTTTGGTAAGTAGTATCCACCAAGAAAATTGTCCTTTTTTTTTTTTTTTTTTAAGGTATTTACAATTTTGTGGATTACAGGTTTTTGAAGTATGACCTAATGATTCTTTGGATTTCCTCAGTGTCTGTTGTTATGTCCCGTTTTCATTTCTGATTTTGTTAACTTTGATATTCTCTCTCTGTCTTTTAGTTAGTTTGGCTAAAGGTTTGTGTATCTTGTCTTTTCAAAGAACCAATTTTTTTGTTTCACTGATTCTCTGAATTGTTCTTTGTTTCTGATTTATTGTTTTCAGCCCTCAGTTTGATTATTTCCTACAGTTTGCTCCTCTTGGATGTGTTTGCTTCTTTTTGTTCTTGAGCTTTCAGGTTATGATGTTAGTATGAGATCTTATTTCTCTATGTTGGCACTTAGTGCTATGAACTTTCCTCTTGGCACTGCTTTCATTGTCTTCCATAAAGTTTGGGCATGTTGCATATTCATTTTCATTGAATTCTTGAAAGTCCTTAATTTCTTTATTTCCGTCTTGACTCAATTTTATTCAATAAAGACTTTATTCAATAGAGACTTGTTCAGTTTTTATGTTTGTAGGCTTTCTATTGTTTCTGTTGTTCCAATCTATCTTTAATTTGTAATAGTCTGATAGGATACAGAAAGTTATTTCAGTTTTCTTATATCTGTCGAGACTTGCTTTGATAATTTTGGAGAAAGTTCCATGAAGTGCTAAGAAGAAGATATATTCTTTTGTGTTTGGGTGAAATGTTATTAGGTCCATTTGATTCATAATGTCTCTTAGCTCCTGTCTTAGTTAGGGTTTTACTACTGTCAACAGACACCATGACCACGGCAAGTCTTATAAAAAACCACATTTAATTGGGGCTGGCTTACAGGTTCAGAGGTTCAGTCCATTATCAAGGTGGGAGCATGGCAGTATCCAGGCAGGCATGGTGCAGGCAGAGTTGAGAGTTCTACATCTTCATCCAAAGGCTGATAGTGGAAGACTGACTTCCAGGCAACTAGGGTGAGGGTCTTAAGCCCACACCCACAGTGACACACCTACTCTAACCAGGTCACACCTATTTGAACAAGGCCACACCTCTAAATTGTACCAGTCCCTGGCCCAACAATATACAAACCATCACAGCTCCATTATTTTTCTGTTTAGTTTTTGTTTGGATGATCTGTCCATTGCTAAGAGTCAAATAATGAACATTCTCACCATCAATGTGTGAGGGTCAACATGTACTTTAAACTTTAGTAATGTTTCATTGACAACATTGATGCTTTTGGCTTGGGGGCATGGATGCTAAAAATGAGATGTCGTCTTGGTAGAATTTTTTCCTTTGATGAGTATGAAGTGTCCTTCCCCATCACCTTTCATTAATTTTGGTTTGAAGTCTATTTTTGGTAGATATTAGATTGGCTATACCAGCTTGCTTCATGTGTCCATTTGCTTGAAAAGTCTTTTCCCAACCCTCTGAGATAATATCTACCTTTGATGTTGAGGTGTATTTCTCATATGCAACAGACTGACGGATCCCTTTTGCACATCAATTCTGTTAGCCTGTGTCTTTTTAAATGGGGGATTGAGTTCATTGATATTGATCAATATTAATGATCAATTATTGTTGATTCCTGTTATATTGTTATGTTGTTGGTGGTGTGTTTTTCTCTTTCTTGGTCTTGCCAGTATGAGATTATGTGTTTCCTGTGTTTTTATGGGTGTAGTTTTCCTTTTGGGTTGGAATTTTTCTTCTAGTACTTTCTTTAAGGCTATATTTGTAGATAGATCTCATTTTAATCTTACATTATCATGGAAGATCTTGTTTTTCTCATGTATGGTGATAGATAGTTTTTCTGGCTATTGTAGTCTCTGCTGGCCTCTGTGATCTCTTTGAGTCTACAGCACATTTATCCAGGCCCTTCTGTATTCTAGAGTCTCCATTGAGAGGACAGGTGTGATTCTGATAGGTCTGCCTTTACATTTTACCTAGCTTTCCCCCCTTGCAGATCTTAATACTACTCTTTTTCATTTTGTATGTTTAGGGTTTTTTATTATCATGTGGTAAGGGAACTTTCTTTTCTGGTCCAATCTATTTTGTGTTCTTGAAGCTGCTTTTGTACCTTTATAGACATCTTGTTCTTTAGGTTAGGATATTTTTCTTCTGTGATTTTGTTGAAAATGTTTTCGGGGTCTTTGAGCTGGGATTCTTCTATTCCAATTATTCAGGGCTTGCTGTAGTAGAGTAGCTAGGCTCTAGGTGCTGATTTCTGGGTTCATCATTTTGGATGGGTGTTTTGTTCCTTTGTTTCTGTTTCTTCTCTGTTCTTCTGGCCAGTGGTTGAGCAGAGGATCTCTGCCCAAGTTAGGGCCTGTATTCTGGCACCTGGCATGGCCTTTGGTAGAACATAGGTTCTTTGCCACCAGAGATGGGGATTGGGAAATGGTGACAAGGAGAGGTAGGAAATTGTTGTGTACCACCAGCCCCTCCCTTCTTCTCCTGTCATTTTCAATCCAACTGAATATAATTAACACTCTATATATTTAAGATAAATAGCACTGACACAATATGGGAGGTTGCATTTCTTTCCTAATAATACACTTGCAGACAAATCAAATGGTAAAATTCACTGTGAGCTAACCTTGAAGGACTCTATTTAACTGTTTCCTGTGAAAGTGTCTGTGTGTGTGTGTGTGTGTGTGTGTGTGTGTGTGTGTAGTGGGGTGATAGTCCTCCTCGCCCCAAGCTCCTGGATTAATGACTCTGAAACTCAAGTTATATTTACAAATATCTTGGTCATAAGCTTTGGCTGTTCCTCAACTAGTTCATAAATTAATCATTCCATTTTTCTATTCTAAGTTCTGCCATTTGGCTGGTTATCTCTGCTCAGCTCCCATGCTTCTGTTCTCCTCCATGTTCCCTGGCTCTGTCCCATACTCCTTGCTTCTTACCAGAGCTCCCATCCTCTGCTTCCTGCTTTAGCTGCAGACCAATCAGCTTTGTTTGACAGGTGAAGCTTCCAAAAGGACATAAGTTCCTTCTACAGTTTCCTCCTTCTCATCCACCACCAGCACTACCACCCCCACCATCTTACCCTAAGATAGTAGTTTTGATTTATCATCTTGGATAATGTGTGGATGATTTCAACGTTATGACTTAGCTTTTTCTTCTGTAAGAGTTCTTACCCTAGACACCATATGGGAAGTTGCATTTCTCTCCTAATGGTGAACTCACAGATACGACCCAGTGAACAGTTCACTGTGAGCTAACCTTGAAGGACTATTTAACTGTTTCCTGCATGTCCCTACTCTTCAGATGATTTAGATGCCAGGCATCCTTGGTAATTCAGACCATACCCAACAAGTATTGGATATTCTTTATCTTTCTAGTGCACAGTTAATGAAGTTGAGGGAGATACATGACTGTTGGGATGGAGTCACCACATTCACTTGAATTGTACAGAAAGTACCGGCTACCCCTCCCCAACCCACCCCCTCCAAAAAAAAGAAAAGAAAAAGAAAAAGCAGGTCAAATGGGAAGCTGCTTTTAAAAAGTGGACTCACAAAATTGGAGAAGATGGTAGAACAGAGAGCCCTCTTAGTCCTTAGACAAGAATATATCCTTGGCACAAAGGTCATGCCCGGCCCTCTGCGTGGAGCCTCCAAGGCTGCAGACAGTGTTGCTTTCTCTTCTGGGAGACAGTGAGGGGCAATGGTGCTGCCTGAAGGCTCCAAGCACAAAGTCTTGGTGGCCCAGATCGGGGTTGAGGAAGAGTTTGACAGTGAGGAGCTACCACAAAACATGCTCCTGGATGCCCTGCCTAGCGCGAGCAATATCACCCTGGTTCCAGGCAACAACAGGGTATCCCAAACTCGTCTAGACGATGGGTACATATTTATGGCGCTTCAGAAACCAGAAACCTTGAGCCAGACCAATCACTCATTGCAGTGAATATTTGCATGTAAAATTCTTTGGGGAAATCAAACTAACAAACAAGATGTGTGACACACTACAGTTTCCAATGCCACAACAAGGAGAGATAGGAAAGTTAAAGATAGAAGAACAGAGCAGTGAATGCGAGGTGGAGAGAGAGGTAGAATTAGAGATGTGACAGACAAAGGGGAGACTGAGCCACTGAGTGAAGGCTGCAGTGGATGGGAGAACATGTCATTGCTGAGTGTGGCCAGTTGGGTGGGGTGCAGCAACCTGGAACTTGAGCAGACTCAGCCTCCGAATATGCCTGAGCTCTGAGTAACAATAGGACTTCTGAAATGAAGAACAGTTAATTTTGTGGATGGCACCTCTGTTGTGGGGAGCGGGTGTGGCGGCAGTCCCAAAGGCGCCAGGGACTGCAGCTAAGTCATATGACTTGCACCTGACTTCCTCATATAAGACACAAACATCTTGAGTGCTGCGCAGGTGTACCAGGATACAGGTGAATCCAATTTGGTGGAGATTTGCCCCTGCTGCCCTGATTAGCTGAAGCCTAGTGACTGGCGAGGGGGCGTGGCCTGCGGTGCGTGGATGAGAGAGAGTATAAAAAGAGTGAGAGGCCCAGGGTTCGGGGGAGATATAAACAAGAAGAATCAGGACTGAATAAACTGCTGTTAGAAGGACTGGTGGTCGCGTCGTTCTTGCTGGTTGAGAGCGGGGAGCCAACTCCCCCACCGAGTTCAGAACTTTCAGCAGTCAGTGGTTGCCGGCAGGGTAAGTTCACGGTGAGTGAAACTTGCAAGCCCAGGAGTTTGGGAAGGACTTCGGATAAAATAGAGGCAAGCATAAAGTTGCCAGGAAGCAGGCACAAGGTAACGAAAGGTTCCCGGCTTTGGGACAAGTTAAGGTTCCTGGTTTTGGGACAAGTTAAGGTTCCCGGTTTTGGGACAAGTTAAGGTTCCCGGTTTGGGGACAAGTTAAGGAACTATGATAACCTCAGTGTAATGATCAATAGATCCTCGCTGTGTAGTTATGCTTTTTTCTTCCATTGACCCTTTGTGGGTAGGTCTGATAGTTTTGGTCTTGTTTGTTCTGATATATGGACTATGTTACTGTTTGAATCGAGAGGCAGTCAAGACAGGTCAGAAAATCCTTACAGAGCAACAAGAAAGTATGTCAGAAGAGGAGAAGGGCTTAAAAAGAAAAAAGAAAAAGAAAGGAGACACAGTGTTATCAGGTGGACAGAAAGGACAAAATAAAAGAGCCGAGGCGGAGGAGGAAGGCAAATTAGCTTCTGTGCCTCCTCCCTATGCCTCCTCAGCAGTGAAAACTTGACTCTCGTATTGACTCCCCAGATGGACACACAGGTGATTGAGGTTATGGTCTCATCACCACGAGGTATTGTGTCCATCTCCCCTGGGGATCGACCAGATCCGGTGTTGACGTGGGCGAGAGGGTCTGTTTGTGTGTTTCCACAGGACCAGACGGAACCTCTTTGGGTGCCGGAGAGATTGGTGAGATGCTGCAAGAATGAGGCTCCTGATCCAGTTGCCCCTGTGGATGTGGTGGATATTCCCACAAGCACAAACAATGGAGCCGAGATGGGAGATCCTTTCGGTATTCCAGAAGCCGATACCAGCTCGACATGACATTCAAATTTTTCCATGCTTTTTGATCCCTGAATTCCCCTTAAAGAGATAGCCCCTCTGGCCATCTATCCCTTGCTTTAGGGAAGATGAGCCCTGGGATGTATGCTTGTTATAGTGTGTGTGTGTTGTGTGTTTGGCACATGTGTTAGGTGCAGAGTGTGCGGGCCCGCACTTTCGCCATGGTAGCATAGCATAGACACTCTGTGAAAGACTTCCATGACCGGAACTGCTCCAGAGGCCATGTGGATGCCCGTGCTATTGCCAGAGACCAAGTGGAATCTATGACCCGTGCTCCCACCGATTGGTAAGGGTAAGGAAGCATCTTTTCCAGTGTTATCAATGACTATCGACATGGACAAGAAAGAGGAACACAGAAGGCTGCTACCTGCACCCCAACCACCCCTCTCCAAAAGTGATCGCCCAAAAAGAAAGCCATCAAAGAGAACTCTTAAAAGCTGTGTTAAGCATGAGGTAATGTAGCGCTCCACAATTGATGGCTTCTGTTCTGGTGCAGGAAGGACTCGGGTCTCTTTAAGGGGCTGGCCACTGAGAGTTTCACCATGTTCCAGTGAGTATGTGGGCAACACAATCTGAACTTTCTTTCTTCCTTTTATTTGGGAGTGAATTACAAGAGTTGGGGTGTGGTCCTGAGAGGACTAGGGAGTGAGTGTGAGTGCAGTGCATTATGTGAAATTCCCAAGTAATCAATAAAAACGTTATGTTGTAGAAAATAAAAGAAAGAAAAGAAAACACAAGTATCTAACCTTAGATAAAAATGGAATTGAGCCATTAAGAAATATCTGGAAACATCTAGGTACTCATAAATCCAGACCAGGAAAACTAAAGATAAAATTTGTGGGAATCTGCTAAAGCAAGGATAAAGGAAATTTACTTCATTATATGCTTAGATTGGAAAGAAGGACGTGGTCATGGTGCCTCTTCCCTGTAATCCCAACACTCAAGAGGCTGAAGGCAGGAGGATCAGAGTTTGAAGTTATCTTGGACTATGAAAAGCACACTCCCTCTGCACCCCCAACACCCCCCCCCCCGCAACAGACAAACAAATAAAGCTATTTAGCCCAAGATGGCCGTCACTTAAAAATCCCTTTTACCTGCTGACATTGAAATTACAGGTATGTTAACACCACACCTCACTGTTTTCTTTCCTAATCTTGGTTAGCCCTTGTTCTTTTTTTTGAGACAGACTCTCAAAGAGCCCAGGCTGGTCTCAAACTTACTATGCAAAACAACTTTGAACTTCTTCAGATCCTCCTGTCTCTGCCTCCAAAGACTCCTGTTACAGATGAGCCCCATCTCTTCAGTACAGACCTTTAAGGATGCCAGACAGGGCATTCCATTCTGCTTTCCTATTTTCGAAATTTAAGCTCTTTGTATATTTTCTGCTTCCAGGCCCTTTTCTGATAATGTGTTTTGGAGATGTTTTACCCCAGTTTGTGGCTTATCTTTTTATTCTCTCAAAAATATCTATCACAGAAGTTTTTGTTTCTTTTATTGAAAATAGATGTTTTTTCGTACAATATATTCTGATTACAGTTTCCTCTCCCCTAAATGCCCCCAAATCCCCTCCACCTTTCCTTCCATCAGATCCATGCTCTTTGTGTCTCTCATTGGATAGCAAACAGGCATCTGAATAACAATATAAGATAAAAGAAAACCAAAACCAAAAAATCAGAATAGGACAAAATAAACAGGAAAAAAAAAAAGAATCAAAGAAAAACACAAGATATACATGTAGAGACAGAGACTCACACATCTGTACACACAGGAATCCCCTTAAAACATGCAAAGAATATGTAAAGTACAAAACCGAACCAAACCAAACCAAACCAAACGCCCTACCAAAACCCACAAGACAAACTGAGTTCTTTGAAACACAGGTAGATGTTTCTAGTTGCAATGAAAAACAGACCATTTGTTCACTCTTGAACCCTGAACCTTTCTTTGGGCGTTGGGTGTCACTAGCCACAGAAAGCCCAAGGGTGGTTGGGTTTTTCCACTTATCTTCTAGGTATTTTTATCTTGTTTCATTTTCACTGTGAACCCATCCATTTGGAGCTCATTTCCCTTGCTGTTAAAGGTAATGACATTGGTGTCGAGTTCATTTTCTGCTTTTGCGTGGTCACCTGGGGGTGAGACAATCCTTTCTTCCCACATTGAGTAGAAGGGTGAGCTTTCATCTCAATGTTTTCTCTGATCTGAGAGGAATAGCATCTAGGATTTTACCAATAATTGTGCTTTTAATGAATGTTCTTCATCAAGGGAGGGAGTTGTCCCTTTTCTGAGTTTGTGAGAGGTTTCACTGCAATTATTTCATATCATAATCCTGCATTTATGATTATGCTCCTATTATTTTTATTCTTTAGCTTGTTGTTGCAATGGACTTCATTGATTTTTACATATTCAACCATATTTGCATACCTAGAATAAATCCCAGTTTTTAACTTGCTGTTTTTGAGACAAGATGTCATGTATCCCAGACTGGTTTCCAACTTGTTTTGCACCAAAAATTGACCCCTAAATTAGTGTTCTTGACTCTACCTCCCAAGGTGAGGATGCAGACTAATGACATACCTTGTTTGTTTGGGGAAGATAGTAAACCCCAGGTTGTCAAGAACGCTAGGTAAATATTTTATCAACCAACTCTTTTATTTTTACTTCGTTGAACACAATTTGCCAGTGTCTGTCTGAGGTTTTCTCTGTTTGTGCTCATAAGAGACACTGGCCTGTTCTGTTTGTCTTAATGTTTTATTTTAGAGCCATGCTAATGCTGGCCTCACCGCTGATAGGAACTCTTTCTGCTTCTGTTTTGTGGAAGAAAGTTCACAGAATCTGCTCATTCTTGTTTCAAAGCACGACTGAACTTGCCAGCCACCGTGCCAAGATTCTGCAAGATTTGTGGTTTGAAAGGACATTATTATTGACTGGGTGTCTTTCATGGTGTCTAGAATGTTCCTTTGTAATCTTTTGAATGTCTATAGGACCAGACCAGCAATCATCGATCCTCTTTCTTCTCTACCACTTGTATTTGTGTCTTCTCTGCTTATTAGTGATCAAGACTCCTTGTTTATTAGTTCCATTTCTCATTTTAAATTGTCAAATTTTGGGTTTGTCTATTTTGATTTCCTGTTTTCAATTTCATAGAGTACTGCTATATTTTTTCTTACATTTGTTTTAATATATTCCTTTGAGACACTTGTTAACCAAAACGTGTTATTTAATTATTATTAGTTTTGTCGGGTATATGTCCAGTTCCCTTTGTGTTAGTGATTTTAGTGATTTCTGGTTTAATTCAACTATGTAAAAATAGAGGGGCTGGAGAGATGGGCCAGCAGTTCAGAGCACTGGCTGCTTTTGCAGAGCACCGAGGTTTGCTTTCTGTCATCCATATGGTGGCTCATGAAGGGTTGTACTTCAGTTCCAGAGGATGCAAAGCCCTCTTCCGGCTTCTGTAGGCACTAGGCATGCAAATGGTACACATATGTACATAAAGTCCAACACATGTCAAAATAAATGTAAATGAATTAAGAAAACATATGTATATGTATACAAGCAATCCTAGAAGCACCCTCATCCGGAGAAATTTGGGGAGGCTTTTCAGCCCATCCCAAAATGTGCAGTTTGAGAAACTGTATGTAGTTTTATTAACTGTATTAATGTTATGTAATTAAATAAGATTAGTACAATATAAATCTCTTGAATTAAATATATTATCTTCTTACTGTCTTGATGTACTCAAGCATTGCTGCTTGTTTTCCACTGAACAGAAAAATAAACATTCTCTGATACAAACACACTTTAGATTTCTGTATTGGAAATAACAGAGGCCATATCATTTTAGAGTTTTTGTGAAAACAAATATTTACATGTTGCTCATTTCTTATATTATGCATTCACATTTCAAGTAAGAATAAAAGTTTATAAATGTTTTTGGTCATTATTTTATTTTTAAACTTTTTTTTGAGAATTTCATACATGAGTATTGTATTAATAACATTTCTTTTTTTTTCCATTTTTTATTAGGTATTTAGCTCATTTACATTTCCAATGCTATACCAAAAGTCCCCCATAACCACCCACCCCCACTCCCCTACCCACCCACTCCCCCTTTTTGGCCCTGGCGTTCCCCTGTACTGGGGCATATAAAGTTTGCGTGTCCAATGGGCCTCTCTTTCCAGTGATGGCCGACTAGGCCATCTTTTGATACATATGCAGCTAGAGTCAAGAGCTCCGGGGTACTGGTTAGTTCATAATGTTGTTCCACCTATAGGGTTGCAGATCCCTTTAGCTCCTTGGCTACTTTATTAATAACATTTCTAAGCCACCCTCACCACACTCCAGTTCCTCAGTGTCCCTGCTCAAATTTGTGACGTATTTTACTTTACTTATTATTGTTTTACACACACACACACACACACACACACACACACACACACACACACACAACACACGCACACACACACAATCTGCTGACTCCATTTAGTCTACCCCTAGATGAAGAACTATAGACAACTATTGATTTCATAAGGGAAGAAGAATCAAACTTCTCTAGCGATGAGAACCTTTATAGATTATCTAATCCTAAGTGGTCATCTTTAAATATATATACTTATGAGTTTATAAATATACAAATTTACAACACAACATATTTGTATTTATAAATATAGTAGATACTCATAATTTAAATATATAATACATAATTTATATTATTTGTATTTATAAATATAGTAGATACTCATAATTTAAATATATAATACATAATTTATATTTATATAAACATATAAATAAAATTATGCTTATAAATGTATAAATATTTAAATATATAATATAATATAGATACATAAATGTATAAGTACATTCATATACTTATGAATTTATAGAAATTTTAACCAACACAAACTTAATTTTTCTTCTTAGAGACTTTACCATTCAAACAACATGTGAAGAGATAGGATATAATGATCTATAACTCCAGCACTCAGAGGAAAAAGGCAGGAATATCAGAAGTTCAAAGTCAGGTCTCCACATGGCTGCATGCACACATATGCACATACCTGTATACATGACAAACACATACATACCATTTAAAATTTGCATATACATTAATGAAGACATAATTTGTCATTTAGTAGTGTTTCTAAACATCTAGTAATTTGGAGTTCTAAGTCTAATGAGTGAGGTCTTTTGAACTTCTACTAAGGAGTGATTTGCATCACTCCAAAATTTATATATTGAAGCCCCACTATGATGGTATTTGAAGATGAGATCTTGAGAAGTAACTAGGTCCTAGGGTGAAACCTCCACTATCAGATTAATGTTTGCATGACGGAGAGAGAGAGAGAGAGACAGAGAGAGAGAGAGAGAGAGAGAGTGGTCAGAGCAGGAATGCTCTATTTGTATCTCCTAAGGATGGGACAAGGAGGCTGCTGTCCACGGCTCAGAAAGTAGTCCTTGCCTGGCACCAGATCTTGCAGTGCCTGCCTTGCTTTCTGACCTCTACCACTGTGATAAATGTTTCATTGTTTTTGTGTTTTGTTTTGTAGTGCTAAGAGTCAAACCCAGGCAGGAGTTACAGCTCTGTTCCTTACATGTTTGTTACTTAAGTTACTCAGTCTATGCTGTTACTGCCTTAGCAATGACAAACTATGAGAAACCTTTTAAAAAAGTATTTAAATTTTTGTTACATCAAACTGATATGTTTAGCTTTTGAAATTATTTAGCATATTCCAAATAACCTAAAATGTGAAAAAGTAAGCACTCTATTTAGAGCAATGTAATAATAAAACTTTGCATTAAATTTGTATAACGCTTTGGGTAGGATGGCCATTTTTACTATATTAATGCTATTGACCTATGATCATGGGAGATCTTTCCAACTTCTGATATCTTCTCAATTTTTTTCTTCAGTGACTTAACAATCTTATCATAGAAGTCATTCTTTCACTTGCTTAGTTAGAATTAACTGAAGATATTTTCAATTGTGAAAGATATTCCCTGGTTTCTCGCTCATCCCACTTGACATTTGTATATAAGAAGGCTACTGATTTTGGGGAATTACTTTTGTATCCGGATACTTTGCTGAAAGTGTTATCAGCAGTCAGGGTTCCCTGGTTGGAATTTTCAGTCATTTATGTATACTATCATATCACCCCTCTTGTGGGATATTCAGTAGACAAGACTGCTCAGTCACAGGTTTAAATCAATAGAAAATCTTTATTATTCAGTCGGAGACTATACTGGGTGTTCGTGATCCCAATGTAGCCCTGGGACTTTCTCAGGGTGATTTTTCAAGCACACAAAAAGGTCTCAGTTGACATACTTCAATTAATAAGAGCAGTGAGCCAGAAGCAGAACCCACAGAAGCTGAAAAGCAAGGTTAGTACATTTAGAGCCTTCCTCAGAACTATGGGTTTGATGGATTAGGTCTTTGTTTTCATTTGGGCGGGTGGTGGTGGTGTCTACCTCCTGAGTTTTACAGCCTGAAGGGTACTTCCATCATGGAGTCAGTTATGCTATGGTCTGAGGACCTACTACAGTCTGAGGTCTGTTATAATCTGCAAATAAAGATACTTTGGCTTCTTCACTTCCAGTTTTATTTCCACTAGTTGTCTATTGTTCTTGCTAAGACTTCAAGTTCTATATTGGATAGGAATGGAGAGAGTAGACAATCTTATCTTGTTCCTTTTAGTGGAATTGCTTTGAGTTTCTCTTAATTTAAGTTGATGCTGCCAATGGTTTTGCTCTAAGTTGTCTTTATTGATTAAGTATGTCCCCTGCATCCCAAATCTGTTCACAGGTTTTACGATGAAGGGGTGTTGGATTTTTCTGCAACTGATGAGATGATCACGTGTTTTTTGTCTTTCAGTTTTTTATATGTTGGATTACATTTATTGATTTACATATGTTGAGTCATTTCTGCATCTTTGTGATAAAGCCTACTTGATCTAATTCTTAATTCTCTCTCTCTCTCTCTCTCTTTCTCTCTCTCTCTTTTATTCTGGGGATCAAATGCCAATATATAGATTTCAAAATCTATAAAGCTCAAGTTCTAATTATGTTAATATGTGTGTTATTATTATTTCATCCTGGTGAGCCTCTAACATTTGAGAGGGGCAGTGTCTTATTTAGGGCTTTATTGCTGTGAACAGACACCATGACCAAGGCAACTCTTATAAGGACAATATTTGCTTGGAGTTGGCTTACAGGTTCAGAGGTTCAGTCCATTATCAAGATGGGAGCATGGCAGTGTGGAGGCAGGCATATGGCAGGAGGAGCTGAAGGAGCTGAGAGTTCTATGACTTCATCTGAAGGCTACTAGGAGAAGACTGGCTTCCAGGCAGCTAGGAGGAGGGGGTTAAAGCCTACACCCACAGCGGTACACCTATTCCAACAAGGCTACACTTTTGAATAGTGCCACTCCCTAGGTAGGGAAAGCGGCCTGACAAAGTCGTTTTCCTTATCTATTACTGGTGCAGGTTTGAAGCTGACAGATATAGGAGGAAGCAAACATATCACAGAGTATCCGGCTGACTCACTCTTCACAAGTCTTCCTAGACCTCTGGGAGACATCTGATTCTCCTGGAGTTGGGTTAACCACTCTCCCTTAGGTATCAAAATTAAAATGAAATCAAATGTCAATTCAAAAAAAGGCGTGGAGAATGGACAGAGATGTCTCAGAGGTTTAAAACACTAAGTGTTCCTCCAGAGAAAATGAGTTGGATTCCCAGAACCCACAAAACCTTCTGTAACCCCAGTCCTAGGGACCCAACATTCTCTTTGGGCCTCCAACCATAGACACTGCATACACATGGCAGGTGCACAGACACACCTGTCAGCAAAATACTTCATAGGAATAAAAGCATTGAAAACCGCCTTGGGAAAATTCTTACCAAAAAGGCTTTTCTTAATTGCACCTCACAATGTGTGACTCACGCCCAGCACACAGTAGGCCCTCAGTCCAGATCTGTGGCAAAATTGACTTGTCCTGCACTCAAGGCATGGTCTCTTGGAAACACAAGAAATAGTAGTAGCTCGTGAGCAACCCTGTGGCTCTTCGCAGAACTTGGGGGCGAATTCGGGGTGCGGCCACTGTGCAGGTGACCTCCATCACCTCTCCTCCTTTGGTGTGCAGTCTACTTCTTGGGTTTTGGGTGGCTATGGTAGCGTCGCCTTAGAGACCAGCTAGCTGTGCGGGGAGGGAACTACATTTCCCAGCTACTCTGGTGCGCGCGGCCGGGTGCGGCGCGTGGGGCAAGTGCACCACCAGGGCCCTGCGCACCCGGCTCTTTCCCCCCGCTGTGCTGGCCACCAGCCCGGGCCTCCGCCTGGGGATGAGGTGGGAGGCGCTAGAAGCCACTTAGCTACAGGCTGGCGCCCGAAGCGGCGCTCGCTCGCTGCCCCCGCCACCGAAGCGCTCGCCAGGCACAATGCAGCACTGAGGCCACGGAGGCTGCGGTAGCGGCTCGAGCTGGGAAGGGGCGGTTGGGAGGCCGAGCCCCAGGCCCGGGCAAGAGCAGCTGAGCGCCGCCACCATGCAGGCAGCGGCGGCCGCGTCCTTCTGGCTGCTCTGCGTCTTGGGGACCTGCCCCCTGGCGCGCTGCGGTCGGGCAGGTAAGTTCGCATTTGCCGGGGTTTCCAGGACTCTTTGGAGCCTGGAGGACCCTCTAAAAGCCGCACCCGCATTTCCACAGTGCGCCGTCGTTTATTTTTTATTTTTATTTTTTGAAGGTCGGCGAGGAAGGGGTGTAAGCACACATGTGTGGGGGACCCGAGGATGCATCAGCAATCTGGGGTCAAATGCTTTTTTTTTTTTTTTTTTTCTCTTTCCTCCTGCAAAAGAAGAGTCTCCTTCAGGAAAACGGGAAAGGGGTGCCCTGTTTCTGGGCCCAGAGATGCTCTCGAAAGAGCTGGTTCCAGGGCTTTCCAGCTGGTGTCTCTGCGTCCTTCCCAGTTAGGTCCAGGAGGGAGGAGGCGGGGAATAAGGTGATGAGGAGTGCAGGATGGAGGACTGTGGGTCAGGGTCATTATTTTTTGCTGTTTCTCTCTACTCCCTCCTTCCCTCCTTCCCTCCTTCCCTCCTTCCCTCCTTCCCTCCTTCCTGCCTGCCTGCCTGCCTGCCTGCAAGGAGTCGCCTCACTGAAAGGACTGGAGAGGGGGAAAGAAAACCGCTTCCTGGAGCGCCAGAGCATCATACCACTGCGCCTCATCTATCGCTTGGGCGGCGAGGATGAAACTCAGCACAACCAGCTCGACACGCGGGTGCGGGGCGACCCTGGCGGACCGCAGGTGAGTGGCGGGGTTCGGGAGATGGTCCTCCACACTGCCCAGGGACCCCGCGTTTGCTTAGGGTTGCCCTGGAAATGCGGTGTACCGGGTGAAAAGAGCACAGTCCTAATTTGATTCCTGCATGATACTCTTGGTGTAAGTGCAAAAAGGAGGAAAAAAGGAACCAAAAGAAGGGTAGGCCAATGTTTTGCAGACGTGCTAGGGGGTAGGGGTGGCATTGGATGCTCCTAGTAGCCCTGTAACCTGAGCTAGGGACAAGAGGCACAGACCCTATCTCCTTAGTCAAGTGAAAACTGCACGGGGTAGGAGGAGTCTATTTAGGCAGGATATGCATCACCATCTTTGTTGTTTTAACTCTGAGAGAAAACATTATAAACCAGGATGATTATTGTAGAAAGAAGAGAGGAGAAGAAAACTAGGCTGCTCTAAGAAACCAAACTAAAATAAACAACATCTCAAAATCCCCTGGTCACTCAGATTTGTGAACACCAGAGACATGCCCATTCAGTCCTAACCTAAGGCCCGAAAACGGGTCCTCCTTGGGTGCGATCATTTTAGTGAGCACTTATATTGCTCTGAAAGCTAATTTATTTCAGTACTTGCATTTTAATCAATACCAAACATCTATAGATACGAATGAGTACTGCTAACTCTAGCAAATATTTTTGGGACTGTAAATGTTTTTATGTTTGTATAGATCAACCTGACAAGTCGCTCATCTACAAGTGCATCTGAAGTTCATGTAGTTGATAATTGAAAACTTTACTTAAGTAAAGATAAGCTGGGCAGTTTCATACCATAAATACATTCAACACTAACTTAACTGTGATGTGATAATGTACTCAGTTATTCACGTGTTTGACATATGTAAAGAGTGAAAATTATTTAAGTCTATATTTGCACTCGAATATTTGGCTCCATTAAAATTTTGTTGACGTAGGTAGAAATTCAGGGTAACTTGTAGTATCCATGGATGTTAGATTAATGTAGTAGAGAACCTAACATGTCCAGCCCTTAATGAAAGATGTTATTATCTGAATTAATGCTTGGCAGCTTCTTGTTTCTCTTGTTAAATTTTGGCTTGTTTCCATGGAAAACCTGCAGAAGGGAACCTGTCTTATTTTTCAGTTAGTTAATAATTATTCCTGTGTGGGAGTATTCTGATGCTTGTTTGTAGCCTCTTATTAAAAACAAACAAACAAACAAAAATCTAGACACAAACACACACAAACTAAACAGAGGAATATAGTGAATCCTAGCTTCAGTGACGGGGAACTTACAGTCCATCTTGCTTTTCTCTAACTTCTACTTGCCTGCTCCTTTCTGTATTACTTTGAAGCAAGCAACTGATGCTTTATTTATTAACATTTTCAGTAACAAAACTCTGAAAGGTAAGGGTTATATTAAAAATGTAACTCTGAATTGCCACATTAAAAATAAGGTTAATTCTTTGATACTATAAAAGAACCATTCTTTCAGAAACATTTATCTCAAAAATATAATTATATGTTTGTTTTACACACACACACACACACACACACACACACACACACACACACATTCATTTTGTGCCAGAGCTAAAATAGAGGGCATACTTAGTTTATTTAAGTCTCTTTTAGTGTATGATTTCTTCTACCTATGCTTTTGTTTTTATTTTAATTTGCCTTTTAATTGGTTCTTATTTTTAATTTTCATTGTAATTTACTTATTGAGACATGACATCTTTTATTCTGTATAGAGTTTTCCATGGTCAGGAATTTGCTGATGTAGACAGTGTGTTAGAGCAAGTCCCAGAGTCTTTGTGGGAAGGGAAGGAAGGATGGAGAGGAGCAGAGATGCAGAGAGAGGGGTGTGAAGGAACAGACTCGGGACCTCTGTCTCTGCCGCCTGCTGTCCATGACCTCAAAGCCCGCCTGCCCACTTTGTGATGGTAGAAGGCCACTACTTTTGAGAAAAAGAGTGTTATTTCTCTCTCTCAATGTTTCTAGACCACCACTTCTGAGATGTTTTAACTCAGATGGGCCTCTCCATATGGGGCATAAGATACGATAGGCCCTTCACAAGTAAACTTTGCAGCTGAGGTGAATGAGACTGTTGTCTGGTAGAACTTAGGTTAAACATGTAGAGATGACTTGTCCCAGTCAGAAGTGGAAGTAATGCTATTTATAATTATGGCAAATTATCCTCGGTATCTAAAGGCACACTCAGCACATTTTGATATCTCCATCACCCAGGGAGTCAATGTACTTTACATGGATCCTTAAATTGCAGCAGGACACCACAGAGAACTGATGGAATCTCAAAGACCAGTGTTTCCTACAGTGAGGAAACTAAGGGTTTTTCTTGTCTGTTAGGCATTCCTGGTTTCCAGAGATCTATAATTTAATCTGAAAATGTGTGGATTTTATATAGCTCTTGTTACTGTTATTATTATCATTATTATTTTGGTAAAAAGAACTTTTGGCACTGTAGGTACTCATGGATATCTTTAGCATTTTTCTTTGTATTATAGAAATAATGTCTGGATGGTTCTTTTGTTACCTCATAAGGTACACATGTGTGTGTCTGTGTGCAAGCAACTCATTTATTGACTCATTAAGAGGAATTTATTTACTTTGAGCTCTCGCTAGTTAGCATTTTAAGAAAATCAAGGCCATAGGGATTTAGAAATAAAAGGCACAGTTGTAGCCTTTAAGGGGTTTACAGAGAGCTGGGAAAATGAATGAGTGCTTACACAATTGCCCTTTGCCCTTTAGTCTTGAGGTGACTACAGGGGCTGTGGAAACAGTGGAAGCCCAGCGCCCAGAGCTTAACCCACAAGGAGCCCCTGGGCTCTCCCAGGAGGTGCTGTCTGATTGGTCACATTACAGACAGGGGTGGGCATAGCTAGCAGAGAGGGGCAGCATGTTCAGAGTCAGATGGAAGCCAGGCATAGCCTCTGCTAACTGCAGATGAGGTTTGGGGGACCAGTGTGAGAAGCATGTCGTTCCTGGATGCTGCAGCAAGTTCTGATGTTCTGAGGAGTTGGGACTTGGCTCTGCAGGCTATGTAAGCCTTTTGGCAAGGAGGATTAACTGGCTAAGTTCATGATCCTATGGTATCATCCTAGTGTTACAGAAGAATAATTGTAATTCTCAAGAGTGAGCAGGCTTATTATTCACTTTTATTCACTGATCAATTCCAGTTCGTATCATTAAGCTTTGTAAGTGCCGAGCTCCCAAACATGCTGAGAACACCAGATGAGTGGCATTTACAAAGCACCTAGGTCAACGCTGGGTATGCAGTGACTCTCTAAGAGTCTTTTAAGTCATAGTCACTCCCTTGGCAGCTCCAGGACTGTTTAGGCATTTTATGACATCATTTGAATGCAAAATGATGCCCTCATTACCTGAATTTAACACATTCCCTGAAGTTACAGATTACTCATTTTTTACATAGCATGGAATGGCCTTGGAAGGAAGAGACCTTATAGGCCATTCAAATTAGCTCAGAAATTACCGCTTACCTGATAGGCTCGAGCAACTGACCAAGGGAAGGTGGTCACCACTCTAGTCTTAGATGGTTCCATTCCTCAAGCTCAAGAGACTAGTTGAGTATCAATTTCTTTTATATTATTAATATGAGCTTGTTTCAGTTTTCATCCATAGATGGCAATATGAAGCTTTTATTTTAGAAGAAATTTCATTATGGTTCTGCTTGAATGGTGATAGTTTAGTGTGAAAAGGTGATTTCACTGATACAAGTCCATATTGTGAGATTTTTTTTTCTTTTTGCTTATTGCATAGTGAGTTATTCCAGTGCTTACTAATTCTTATTGCGAATGGGATGATTACCCTGTGTAGATGCTCATTATGTCATAAAATGCTAGAGATTATAGTCAAAATACAAAATAGTTGTAGTTGATTGTGAGTAACCTTGCTGTCTTCAGGGTTGTCAAATATGAAGTAGTGCTAAGCTCAGAAGATAGCCCTTGAATATTTAAAATATTGAGGTTTTTTTTCCTTCTTTCTTGACAGTTTTTTTTTTTTTTTTGCTAAAAGAATTGCCTGTTTGTAGATTGTAAGGTAAAACATATATTTTTTATGAATTTGTATAAGGTGTCATCTACTGAGCCTTACTGATCGTTTACCATTGATAACCCTATTATTGCTATCTTAGATATGCTTATTAATGGTTGCTTTTTTTGCCAGCTAAGCAGCATATAGTTACCATGACACTAGAAGTGGGTCATCTGATAGTTTATTTTGTTACATGGTTACCTTTAAATTCTGTTATGTATTTTAAAAACACCCAGTGATTTTATACTTCTACAAACGACATAATTTCTTCTATCAGAAGTATTGTTTGCAAATACAAGATCTACTTTCTCCCATCCTGTCCTCTGCAAAGTATTACAGCTGTGTAAGGAGTCGTCAAGTGGGGACAAGGACATGGATCTATAACTCACCACTGTCTTATTACTCACCATTAGTGAGTGGGTCAGAAAGCACACTTAAGGCAAGATGGCAGCAGAGGTGTGCTCTGGCTTTTTTGTTTTTATTTTGGCGAATATTTATATATATGGCATGGAATATGTGAGCTGTCCTTAACATCAAGCTCTTCCCTCTGAGGGCACCAAGTTAGGCTGGCACTCAGTTATCTGCAGTACAGCTCCCCCAGTGGTGAAGGGCTCCTAGGATTTATAGCTTTCATGGTAGTTTGCCAGGTTAGCACAAACATCTTTTTTTTTTTCCTAAAAGTACATTTGTTAATCTAAGTAGCTCAATATTAATACATTTTTGCCATATGGAGGGGGAAAGAAATATTTCACAGTGCATTTTTGTCTACCTACCAATTCAATAAAGTAAAAATAAAAATTAAAATATCCGTTAATCCCTTAAATATTTTTAAAACAACCTTCTTTTAATTTTACATCTATCTATCTATCATCTATCTATCTATCTATCTATCTATCTATCTATCTATCTATCTAGTGTGTATGTGTGTGTGTGTGCGTGTGTATGTTTGTACATGTGAAGGTCAGAAGACAACATCCTCCAGGAGTCGTGTCTCTCCTTTTACCATGTAAGTTCTTGGAATTAAAGTCAGGTTACCAGGCCTGACTGCAAGCATCAATATCCACTGAGACATCTTGTAGACTTTCCCTCGAATTTTCATTCAAGATATAAATGTAGTGATAGAATTCTAGTCGACAGAAGAGACCTAATTCAGGTATCACTCTTTCTTATCTTTGATAGCCCAATCTGTATGTGTATACTGTGTGTATGTGTGTGTGTGTGTGTGTGTGTGTACAGACACATATACATATAGTTACGTATGTAATTCCACACAATTATTTTATTGTGCACAGAGGAATCACTGTTTGATCATTTCTTCACAGCTACATGGAGAACAAGCAGGAGCTTATGAGTTTATAAAGAATGTTGTTAGTTTTACTTGCTTTCTCACACTACAAAACATGCCACGTGTTCTTTTTATTGTCCTAGAGCCCATTTTAGAGAGAGACCTGCTTTTTTTCTCCTGACTCACTGAGAAAGGAATCTGCAACAGAGGTATCATTTCACAGCTCAGTGAGGCTAAGCCTGGACCACCTTTATCAGGAAGTCTTGAGGACTAACCCCATGTGGAAAGAAGATGCTCATCCGGGTGGGACAGGGGTGGGATGGAGGTTGGGGGGGTGGTAGTGGTGGAGAAAAGTGAGATTAATGGTGGGAAGCAGGAAGGGAAGGAAACTGAGAAAAGAAGACGGCAGTGTTATGTATGCTATGTATTAGCATGTTTAATATGTGGTAATTTTGTGGTGGCTTTTATGTCAAATTAACTTCTTAGTGTTTGGTGTACATCATGTTCACAGAAGTCCAGTGGTAGGTCATAACTTGCCATCTTTAATGAAGCCAACAGGGGATTTGAACTCAAAAACTTCATCTCCATTTCACTTGCTGAATTCTTGGGTTAGACAGGATTCAAGACATGTAGATGTCTTTGGCATCAGAATCCAAAGGTTTCTTTTATCTCCCCGATTGGAGTTACACTTTTAGTGCTTCAAAAATACCTGTGTTTGTATTTGAAGTTACAGTACTGTGAAGAGGCTTGCTGAGTACAGTAGGGGGTCTTCAGTTTTACTATCTTAATAACTAATGGAATATGTGGTAGACATTTGACTTCCAAGAGCAGGTCTCAAAAGAGGTGTCTATTGATATTATATTGATGATTATGTTTTCATTGTAAGTTCAAATTTTAGATTTCAGCAGTCAATATCAAAATTATATATGCTTTTGTAGCCAGAAGGGTTTTTTTGACAGAAACATTACATGCTACACAGAGGTCTATATTCATATAGTCCCCCATCAAAGGAAAAGGTACAGTGTATCTTTATTTCCCTATAGTTCCAGTAGCTTAAGGGTTCCATATGTCAAATCATTCAGGTAAGACAGATTAATAATAACCAAAATGCTAAGTTCTGTGAACATCTTACTGGATGTGTTTATTTTGGTAATAAGAGTACTAGAAAGAAAAAAAAAACTTTGGAAGCAAGAGTTGAAAATACAGGAATTCATTTTTCCAAATGCGTTCCAAGTACCATAAGCACTGTGATGTGTGGTTTGTATTCATTCTGTTTAAGGACGAGGTAGATACTATTCTACCCACTTTGTAGGTGAGTGAGTTAGCTGTCCCATGCTCATGTAGCTTAACAAAGGGATAGAAATGGGAAAATAATTCTGAAAGGAAATGTTAAAATCAACAAAATAGCCTTTAACAAAGTTTTTGCTACTAATTTATCCTGGATTTCTATCTATCTGTGTTAGAATATACCAGCATGATTTCGTCAGAAACTCCTGACACTTCTTCTCTGGATAACTTGTAATTATTTTACATGTAAATAAAAATTACATGTATTTAAAAACTACTTAACATCAAAACTGACTTTAGCCTTCCACTCCCTTTACCCCTGATTTTAGGTCCTTTTATGGTAAAAACCTATCTTCTTTTCTCCAAGAGAAGCTATTACATATAACGGGATTTTGAAAATAAAATGAAAGATTCTGCTTCGTGATGCTGAAATGCCAGCAGTTCTGATTGGAAAGAGGGGTTTAGAATTTAATTATTCCTTTTTTCCCCAGGATCTGTTGGTTGTTTGTGTGTCAGAGGGTTTCAGAGTCATGTGTTTGAGCAGGTTAAATGAATGTATATCTTCTCCATTTTAGAAATGAATGTTGTACCAGGGCATTATATGTTTTAGCAGAGCTGCCTTTGTTGCTTGATTTCTGTTGTGAGGAAAGATCACTAGATCGCTGAGGAGAAGAAGTGGATGATGGGTTTTTGGAGTTAGCCCCAAAGAGCTCTCTTTGCACGAGTAGTTTTATAACATTCTACCTATGGCAGGCGAAGGCGGGGCTCACGGTCTAATTGGATCATTTCTCTGTGTGGCACTGTCTGGTGTGTATAGCTTTATCACAAGGTGTTGGATTCTGTCCCTTTTTTCCCCTTGGTCATTTGTTCTTTAGGTATGCTAGTATCCTCCACTGACAAGAGTACCTTGCTGGTAGACAGTTTGATGTTTCTGGTAATCACTCATGCTTTTCTCTATGCCATGTCTCTTTCTGTGGATTAAACAGCAAGATGCTTGAGAAGAGTCGCTCCTTCATAGAAACTGGTTCCCCAGATTTCCTTGAACCCCCTCGTGTGCTTTTGATGCATTTAGAGTGTCCTGCTAGGGTTCTGTCTTGAAACACAATTGTGTATCATCAGCAGGTACAAGTGACAGCCAAGGCTATGCATAGTCTGTCTTTATTAGCACAGGATAGTCTGGAGGCATAGGAAGGAAGACAGCTGCCTAAAAGAGTGACCTGGGACCATCTAAGTGTGAGCAGGAGGTAAGAGTGGGGAGAAGATGAGGCTCCTGGGAAGAGGCTGGGCCCATTGTGCTAGATTGGCCCAGCATCCTGGCTCAGCTTAGACAGGATGAGTCAGAGTTTTAGCCTTCACCATTCAGGGTTTTAGTGACTGACCTTAATTTTGATTCTAAGGTCATAACAGGAGTGGGTTTTTCGCCTGAGGGTGCATCTGTTGTCCAGAGAGGTCTACATTTGTGCTTCAGCCAGGAGAACACTGTCTCCCTCATTCCTTTCCCATGTCTTTCTGTCTTCTTTTCTCTTTGTTTTTATTCCTTCTACTTCTCCTTTCTCTCTTATTTCTTGGTTTGTCTTTTTAAAGTCCCTTGGGCTTGTGGGAGAGGGCTTAAGCAGCCTGGGCTTAAGGAGTCTGGAGCACTGCACCTATGTCAGGAGATGTCACCTAGCTAAACATTGATTTCCTAAAGTCAGGCAGGAGTTTTAAAATTTTGATTCTCTAAATATCATACCTAAATTGTATGAAATGAGTACTAGTTCATTTTGAATGGCATGTGATGCTTGTTAAGCGAATGTTCAGTGAATAAGTCTGTATAAACTCGAGTTTAAAAGGAAAACAATCTTTGGTTTGAATTATTGAGTTGAGCAATTTTTCTTAATTGTTTGCCATAATTGCTGAGTTAATTTCAAGGAAATTTTGGTTTCCTGAAGCTTAGCTATAGTCTGTACTTTGAAACATGTTGCAGAAAACGTTAGGAAGTGTTGAATAAGGGTGGTGAGCATTTTAAACAGTTCATTTTCAAAGTCGCCATTATGCTGGATACCTCAGTCACCGTTTCTTAAGAAGAGTTTTTATGGATGTTGGTAGAGACTTAAACACTAGCAGAGATGATAAAAGTTTGGATTCTGGACCAAAACCAACATCTACTTATTTTGATCCTGTTTCTGGCTAAACTGTAAATGGCTCACTGTTTTCTCTCTAGCTTGTGTGTCATAAAAATGCCTTTAAGTTGGACAGCTATGGATTGGGCAGAAGATAGCAGAAACCTGGGCCCATTTCTGATTGGGTAGGCCACTGGAAGTGAGACTTTTAATCATTGCCGAGAGCGTCAAGGAGCCACCAGGAAAAAACTGGCAAAAGCAGGGATACTGTTGAAATAGAGAGAATTCTCATGTAATTGAATTTCTGACCTAAGAATTGCACGGGTTAGTCCCAGGTCTGGGTGATGCAGCACAGGCAACGTTCTCTCACAGTTAAGAAGGAGAAGCTCTATTAATTTATAGCTTGAGCAATTTAATACGAAACACAGCTGAGGGTGTCGATTAATGAGTTTAAGTGTTCCAGTGATAAAATCGTAAAGCTTGCAGTATGGGTTGGAAAATATTTTATTTTTAGCTTCAGTGCATAGAGAAGCACAGGACAACGGCACTCAGCTTTGTTGTATTGTGTTCTGTTGCGGTGGTGAGTGGAGGCAGTCATGTAGCAAGCACCCAGCACAGGAGTGTTGATCCATGCCTGGGGAGGACTCTGTCTGTGTTTCTGCTCCAACTCCTTGTTCTTGTTCTATGGACTGTTCCTTGGTTAATAATGCGTTCCCTCTCTTTCTTTGTAACCTGTCTGCGAGCTTGGCCACCGTTTTGTTCCTTATTTTCTTGTGAACCTAGGAAATGCTTCTCTGCAGCCTTTAGAGTACCTTAGCTTTCCTCTTCTTTCTGTCAAGTACCTCTGTTTCCCTTAGCAACGGAAACAAACGCAGTCCTCTGGAGGGTGGCTTGCACCAGCGTTGGTACGCGTGCTGGACACAGCTTACTTTTGTGGTTTGGAAATGTGTGACAGGTCAACAAGCTCTTCGTTTTTCCACTTACTGTGTGGTAGTATTTCATGTGACTCCCTTCCTCTTTTTCTTGGATTCCACTTCTGTTGGCTCTCGTTCATTTTCTTCATTGTGTATGTATCACACACTCTGTGCAGAAGGCCTCCTTCCTCACATCATTGCCCTGGCTCTTGTTCCTCTGACCCCGTGGCTCCCAGCTTCCTGTGCTCAGTCAGTCACTACTCCATCCTGGCTGAGCCTGACACTTTGAAAGTCTTGCACCAGGACAGGGATCCGTTGCAGCAGGAGAGTGACGATGTGCCTTATTGCTGCAGGATGCATATTCAGCATAAAGGAATGAGGAGGCATTTTACAGGCTACTCCGAGTCAGACTTGCCTCGGGCGTAGCATACAATTGTGTGTGCTTTTGTGTGGGCTGTGTGTGTGTGAGTGTGTGGGTGTATGTGTGTCCAGACACTGATATCTGTGTGGAGTTGTTTCCATGAGATAGACTGTAGTCTTGGATCTCAGACTTGGTAATTCATACTTACTATTGTCTGCTGCTCAGCACTGTGCCTGTCAAGGTATTCAGGAAACATTTTTAGGTTTTTTTTTTCTCTCAATTTTCTGTCTCAAAGATATGAAGAAAAAAATCTAAGACCATTATGTTATTGACTAATAGAGTTTTGAGACATTTGCTGTAGTTATAAATTCTTTCCAGTAGATATTCAAATTTTTAGTCAGGTAGTGTCTAATGTGCGCTCTCTTTCCTTCCTTTCCCACAAGTATTCCTGCTGCTCCAAGCAGAGTACTGTCTACAATATGCCCTGGTTCTCTGAGGACCTGCATAATGACACTGGGAACTGAAATCTGAGTCCCTTTTGCTTTGACACCAAGGCAGAGCTTGTCAGAAAAGTCAGAGCCTGAGTGCTGAGGGGCCGGGATGACAGAGGACTTGGCAGGAACTTGGATGGCTGTGAGCCTGCTGACATTCCACCACATAAAGCTGTCTTACTGTCTCATGGACTCCTAAATCACCATGACACAATCGCTCATGTCAGCTTATAGCCCTGTCTCCCCTAGCAAAAATAAATCCAAGCTATTTAACCTTCTGGGCTGAGTTGACTCAGCAGGCTGTGCCATTTGCTGCCAGGAGCAGCATCTTCATTGAGACAACCATGTTTGGTCTTTTGTGAGAGTGTCATATGAGGTTTCTGATAGATTTGAGTTCATGGGACATATTCAGGTGAGGATTTTCTTGAATGGTCATTCTTTAATTTTTAACCGCAGTTATAAACTAAGGCAGTACTTAAATTTTTTTCACTGAAGCTAAGTCCCAGATAAGTCTTGTATCATAATTTTGTTTTAACCTTTTCTAATTTTTATATTTATTTTGTGAAAATGTGTTATTTAATACTAATAAAGTTATAGGATTAAACACCAATTCATCATTCATAATTAAGTAGTTAATATGTATAAGACACAAGCATATTACAAAATTTAGTGATAATATAAACTGAATATTTATCAACTATGTACTTGACTTTTAAACAACATTTAACTCTGTGTGTGTGTATGTTTGTATGTATGCGTGTATGTATGTATGTGTGTGTGTATGCGTGTACGTATATGTGTGTACACAAACACGTGCCATGTGGATACGTGAAGGTCAGAAGAACACTTGTGGGAGTCAGTTCTCTCCTTTCATTATTGGTAGATAGTGGAAGTCCCAGGGACAGATCTGAGGTCACCAGGCTTGGAATCAGTCAGCTTTATGCTCTGAGCCATCTCAGTGCATCTCTCCACCCACTTCCTTTTGGAGATCTATGTAGCTGAGGCTGCCCTTGAACTCTCAAGTCTCTCGTTCTTTTCTCTACCTCTCAAGGGTGAGGATTACAGGTGTGAACCACCATTGACCTAGCTTATGCTAATGTTGATGATACATGCTAATATAAGATGCTTTAATATTTTTAAATGTATGAGGTGGTTACCCACATGGTTCCCCATGAGATCTCCATGCTCCTCGAAGAGCTTCATATGCTGGTTTAATTCTGGAGAAGAAACCACACAGGGGAATTTGTAGTCTAAGTAGTTTCATGTGTTTATAGTGTGGTGTGAGTGGAGGATCTGAGAATAGGGTTAAGTAGAAGAGACATCCATTGTCCATGCAGAAAAGATGCTGTGGGAAAAGGTGTGTTTCAAGTGTCAGTCTGGAAAAGTGAGCTCCTTAACTATCGTTATGACTTCACGTAACCCTGGGTAGTGCCAGAAACAGAAGGATTCTTGTCTTACTTATAAGTATGTATGTACACACATACATATATACAGTTTGTTAGTTTGCTGTGTGTGATGGGGCACCAGTGGAGGGCAGAAGACACCTCTCTGGATTTGGTTCTCTCCTTTCCACTACTTGCGACCTGAGGATCCTACTTGGGTCATCCTCATTGGTGGCAGGTGCCTTTACCTGCTGAGTCATCTCATTGGCCTTAGTTTTAGCAGACTTTGCTTTCTATAGATGTGCCTGTTCTCAGTGCTTCAGCTATGCCTTACTTAGCTTATTGCTTTCAACACTGATCCACATTGTAGCTTGTGTACTTCATCCCTTTTCAGTGCTGAATAATATTCCATTATTTATTCATTGTCTTAAAATGAATTTATGCTAATTAAATTCTTTCATTATGAATAGTGGTGCTATTAATATCTGTACAAAAGATTTTGTGTGGGCTCATGGAAACGGGAACGTGCCACAGAGCAGAATGTGTGTCAGAAAACAATAACCTTGCTACATATAGTAGTGTGCTTTTTGTTTTCCCACGTTCTACTTCATATTTTCTAAACACCCTGGCCATGATACATTTGGTGATTTTTTATAGAGGTTTTCTTTTTCAGAGAAAACCCAAATTGCAGCACTGGACAGGGTGGGGGTGACCCTAGGCAGCAGGGATGTGAACCAAGCCCTTTCTATTGCTGCGTTCTGCCCTGTCCATGGAGTGTTCTTCCTTTGTTCTGGTTGTTTCTAATAGTAACTTTCCAGGGAAACAAGTCCCATACCATAAAGATTTACCCTTTAAATGCAAAATTTAGTGTTTTTTAGTACTGTTTTTAATAAGCTTGTAGTCGTCTTCACTGGGGTTTTCCTCCTGTGGTGGTTTGTATCACGTCAGTATTCGTGGGTGCTCCAGTGTGCTCTTCAGATCTTCATCCCTCTTCTCTGGTTCTCTCTCTCTCTCTTTTTTTTTTTTTTTGAGAATTTTTTAAAAATTGGATATTTTCTTTCTTTCTTTCTTTCTTTCTTTCTTTCTTTCTTTCTTTCTTTCTTTTCTTTCCTGGTTTACAGGAAATGAGCGAAAACAGTATTTTTTTTCTTTTTTTATTAGATGTTTTCTTCATTTACATTTCAAATGTTATCCCCTTTCCTAGTTTCCTTTCCAAAAATTCCCTATCCCCTCCTACCTTCCCGTGCTTTCCAACCCACCCACTGTTTCCTGGCCCTGATGTCCCCCTATACTGGGACATATGATCTTCACAAGACCAAGGGCCTCTCCTCCCATTGTTGGCTGACTAGGCCATCCTCTACTACATATGCAGCTAGAGAGATATGAGCTCTGGGAAGTACTGGTTAGTTCATATTGTTGTTCCTCCTATAGGGTTGCAGTTCCCTTTAGCTCCTTGGGTACTTTCCCTAGCTCCTCCATTGGGGGCCCTGTGATCCATCCAATAGCTGACTGTGAGCATCCACTTCTGTGTTTGCCAGGCACTGGCATAGCCTCACAGGAGACAGCTATGTCAGGGTTCTTATCAGCAGAAGCTGGGCCAGTGTTGGATGCAGCCTAAAACTTAGTTGAACTGGTTTCATTTTCTTGCAGTGGATTCTCATATTTAATAAATATTTCACCAATCAACCATGTGTTCCCAGATCTCTAACAGTTTTCAGCAAACACTCTTTCTAAAATCTGTTATTCCAAGTTAATTGTGTTATTTTCCTTAAGAAATAATTAGGTTAGAAAAAGCCGGAATGCTTTTTTTTTTTTTTTTTTTTTTTTTTTTTTCTTTAGTATCATATGTTCATGGCAGAAAGTGTTTGGGAGGAAAGCTCCAAATGTGCTTAGTATTGTTACTGCTGTTGTTATTGGTGTGCGTGCCCTGTGTGTGTGTGTGTGTGTACATGTGTGTGCATTCATGTGTGTGGTGAGGGGGTATGGTATGTTTGTGCATGTGTGTGTGCACATGTTTGTGCATGGTGTACATGTGTGTGTGTGTGTAGGTGTGGGATGTTTCATTTCTCTGAGGCCTTGGCCCAGGTTTTGGCTTCACATTTCACTTGAAGAGAGACAAGGTCTCCTTCCTGTGCACTTCTGGCCCCTGTCCATTGGTGTGTCAGTTATGTCTGAGCCATTAACCATACCTTCTTATAGCTCCTGCTCTGTGCAGTGTGTTGTCACTAGAATTGCAGATCCTTTGCTTCTCTCCTTGTCCTTCTGTCCTTGAATAATAATGGGAGCTGAGGAGATTGGAAAGTGTATAGTAGACTTGGAGTCTTGTTCTTTTTTTCTATAGAGTTTTAACTTGCGAGCTCTGTAGTGTATAGTTAAAATTTTTCTTTTTTCTTTTTCTTTTGGACAAGATCTTGCTGTGTTTTCTAGGCTAGTCTGGTGCTTGCTTTATCACCCAGGCCAGCCTCAGACCTCCTGTAGCTCTTCTGCCTCAACATCCTGAGCGCTGGGAACACACACATGTCCATCATACTGTGCTCCATCAGTTCTCTGATACTGCACATGCAGTTTGTGTGTGTATGCATGTGTGTGGTAATTCCCTTTAATGACTTGGTATGTGGACTGACATCTATTTTCTTCACTTCACTGATACTTACTGAGGGTGTCCTATATGGCAGGCACCGTTCCAGGCCCTTGGATTATATCAGTGATTATTTTCTCTTTATTCTGCGGCCCATATTTTAGCAGGCATACTAGCCAGCAGTAAGTGCTGTGGGAATGAGAACAGCATGGCGGGGTGGGGATGGGGGTGGGGTTATGGTGTTGGGATGGTGGAGCAGCAAGAAGGAGTAGGCTGTAGTCTCTCTTGCAGTGTTGGAGATTGACCTTAGGACCCATTCATGTTAGGCAAGTACTCCACCACTGCAGTAATGCTCAGCCCTAGATTGTGATCATTAGTAGGGTGGTCCATGGGTCCTCAGAGAAGACCTCCGGGGAAGAGGAAAGTGAATCATGCAGGCATCTAAGAGGAACATTACAGGATGGAGTAACTGGTAGAATAACCCCAAGGCCTGTCACTAGCAAGAAGGCTATCCTAAAGAAGGGGGTGCTTGCCAGCCATGGTGGCACAGCCTTTAATCCTAGCTCTCAGGAGGGCAGGGCAGGCAGATCTCTGTGAGTTCTACATGGAGAGTCTGGGTCAGGATCACAGAGCTCTGGTTGGCCTAGAACTCCTAGCCCAGGCTGGCCCCAATCTTGTGTTAACCATCCTGCTTGTATCTGCTAACTCTTTGGAATATAGGTGTATGTCACCACCTCCAACAGGAAAGTCTTACTAGGGCTGGACTTTGTGATTATTCTTGTCTGTGGCTTGGAGATGCTATTTGGGATAATTCTTATTTCTGGACCTAGTTTTAGTTTCATCCCTATAATGTTTAAAATACTGGATAATCTCATCAAGGAAGACTAAGTAAGTGTTCAGTAAGGTTTCTGGAGGCAGCCCAGTTTCTTTCTTGTGCCACAGTCTCATAATATAGTACATCTGGGTTCCTTTCTGCATAGCTGTATTATTTTTGTGCTCTTAGATGAACTTATATTTTATGGTTAATACGAGCATGGAAGTAAGCTTCTCCTTTTGTGTTTGTAGATATTCTCAGTGCCAACTTGCTGTAAGAGCTTGCTAAGTAGCAGGTGCCCTTTTTTTTTTCTGTGCATAAAAGATGAGGGTGCTTCCAACTCACCTTTGAACATATCCTGTTTCACAAAGAGAGGAAGTAGACACAAACTGCATTAAGACACTTTTATTAGCTGTCTAAGAGAGAAAGCAAGATGATTCAGCGTCCGAACAGACTCTTCTGCCAATAGGAGTTGAGAATCTATCTGAGGAACTTAAGCCAGGGCATATCTTAGTGGTAGTATGTGCCCACTGTGTACAAGACCCAGCTCTTAGTCCCTTTGACCATAAATATGAACAAAGAGATAAAAAAATCCCTTATAGAACAGACTCATCTGCTAATTTTCTCAATGCAAGAATGAATCACATAACCCTTTGAAACTCCCTAAAACTCGGCATTCCACCCTCTTCTGCTGTCCTGTAGTGATGCATTTTGTAGTTCATGCAGTTGAGCTGCTACTGAACTCACTGGCAAACATTATGGGAATAAGGTTTTCAGTAAGAATCAGTAGAATGCATATGCCGACAAGGACTGGGCTCTCTGTGACAGTGGTGTTGCTTATAACTACTAAACAACAAGCCACTAACGTAGTTCCTGTGAGAGCCATAGTCACTGTAGTCCTGATGAGAACTTCCCACTTTAGGCTAATACAACTTATCAGACAACTTTTCTCCATATGATTATCCTATAACAGTTGTCAGAGTTGAAGCATAAAGGCCACATGTTAGGGGAACAGAGATGCTTGGGACAGACTGTTCAGACAGCATGAGAGTCATTGTCAGCTAGAAGTGACAAGGGAAGCAAAATCAGTCTGACCACTCACTGATTCAACAGAAAATTTTGTTCACATGTCCTGCCTTTTGGTGCTTATATGGCACAATAATATACATCGTTGCACTTCAGTCTATTCTGTCTTCCCAGCATCTCTCAGAGCTTGCCATTTAATAAATGCAAAGCCTGAGACTTAGAAAGCTGAGATAACTTACCCAAAATCACTCATTTTAGGAAGGGATAGAGCTCATATGTATAAGGAGAAAATGTGGCTCTAGGATCTGGAGTCATTGTAGCTTGTCTTAGACATTGAACAGAGGGAAAACTCTTTGAGGCCAGTTTGAAAACCTGGGTTACTTTACTGCCGTGTGTACCAGAAACACACCTTGTCAGACAATAGGGGTCTGTGGGCAGGGCCTTATCTTCCTCAGGGTCCACTGTGGTTTTCATGGAGTCTTTAGCACACATTGCATTCAGGCTTGCTGGCTCTAAGGAAGATAGATAGTGGGCCATTCCAGGAAGGTCAGAGAAGGACAGAGATGGTGCAGAGGCAGTTTGCTGAGGATGCTGGTCTGGGGAATGTTTGAGTCAGGAGCCTTTGCCAGGAGGCCATTTCTGAGAAACTCAGTGGGAGAGGCTCAGAGAGGCTGACTACCTACATAGTTTTGAAAAGTGAATAAATGTTCCCTGGGCATCGTTTCATAAATTAAATGAAAGGTGACCTCTGTGGTACTTGAAGTGTCCATTTGCTTAGAGTAGCAAAGAATGAACTATCACCAAACCAAATTTCACGTTTTCCTTTGAAAAATGACTCAAGATTTCCATAGGAATCCTTTCTTTAACTCAGAATGTCATATGCATGGAGTTGTCATAAGTCTGCGCTGAGTAGAAGCTAGGACTACAGAGCATAATTTAATTCAGCTTTGTATGAAAACACTAAACACACAGAGACCCGGGTCACCCACATGAAAGGCAGCAGACGACATCTCAGACCCCGAGTATGTGCACTTTGGTTGAAACTTGGGATCTGTGCAGAGAGAGAAAACGGCTCCAGTCCAGCTGTGGGCTCAGCAGCGCCACTGTCCTGCCCTAACGAGGTCGTGGTTTCCAGTGATTCCAGTTGATGTGACTTTCTGTTTCTGACACTGTGGTGCTTAAGTGCTGTCAGCCTTTAACAGGAAGTTGTTTCGATTACAGGTTGAGTTCATGCTAGAAGCCGTGAATGGTCAGACTAAGAGTTGCACTCCTGTTTGTCTTTAGGAGTGAGGCCATGATGCTGAGAAGCCGTGAGAAGTCCAGCCCTGGGCTCTTTCAGAGCTAATGGATCTCAGCTGTGGCTCTGACTTCATGTCAGTGAGCACGTTCTAGAAGCTCCTCTGCAAGGCGCTCATCTGTCCTTCATCCAGAGACCACTGATTCCATTTATTTACAGTTCTTGGTAGATTTGCCAAGCTACACAATTTGGTCCTTTCAGCTGTATAGGTCTGTAGCTGGCTACGTACTTTCCTTGCCGTGATTTGTGTACATGTGCACACGTGAGCACGATGAGGTAGGAGTTGATCTGTAGAGTTTTCTTGTGTGTATAGTGTCTCTTAGTGTTTCCTACTTCAAGAGAGAATTGAGACTCAGTATATTTTAAAAATGCTTTCCACATTTCCAAGGAAAGTCTTTAATGCTAAGGGTTAAGCAACCAGCTTGAGTGCAATAGTGACTTGCTAAGGTGAATAATAGAAGCGCAAATAAAATTATTTTCTAGAGTTTATATATCCATATACAACTGAATAATTCCATTATTTTTCTATCCCTTAAATTTTTGATGTATGTCTGTGTTGTATCTATTAATGTATTTATTCACTTAGGTTTTTGTATTTGTTTGTTTTGAGACAAGGTCTCACACTGTATTCCAGGCTGTCCTGGATACATAGCTCAGGCTCACATCATACCTGCATCTCTCTCTTGCCTCCCACATGCTGAGATTTGAGGCATGTACTACCATGCCTGGCTTTATTAGTATGTTTAGATTCAGATATTTTAAAAGGTAGAATATCTGAAAAGACTATACACCAGGTATGTGTAATGTAGTATATTTAAAATAAGTTTTTAAATGATATTTATGTTTTACTTCAAACATATATGGTAGACAGTTTCTTCATTTTCTTTCTAACTTAGTGGTAAAGAAATACCCATTAAAGCAGCTTGAAGATCCCAGCTGGTATTATGTAGGAACCGGTGAATTAAATCAATAAGCCCATGCTTTTAAGGCATGTTTTTCATAGGTATTCATGGATTTTTAAGATATTTTATGATATTCCTATGTCACTATCACACACATACATATATGCACATATACCTATGTCTGCTTCTCATTGTTTTCCTCCATTACTGTGGTATCTGGGGAGTTGAGATGACTGCTGTGTGCATCCCTCCAGCCTTCATCCCACTACTTACATGATGATTTGTAGTGGTCCTTGTCTTTAGAGCTCTGTCATCTTGTGTCACAGGGTCACTTTTGGTCACTGCTTGAAAGTTACAGATAAAAACCACTCTGGAAACATGGTTCCCACTGTAGATAATGATAGACCTCTGCAGTGATTTTTCTTATCTAGTGCACGTTTTGTTTTTTTTAAATTTTTTCTTGAATTATTTCTTGACTATGTTCATTGTTCATGGGAAACTTTTGGATAGTTGGGATATGTAGTAAAGTATGAATCTAGTTCTTTTAAAGGTTATTTTATGTGTGCGTATGAGTGTGTGTATGTGTGTGTATGTTTGTGAATATATGCACGAAAATACCTCTAGAGTTATGTAGCTGTATTTTCTAGCCTTAGAAGATGACCAAGGCTAACCCAGTGGGAATTTGTTTCCTAAAGAATGTCTAGTAGAATTGGTACATGCCAGTCATTCACTCTAAGGTTTTGTTCAGAGACATTCCTGAGTTTTCTTTTATAAACACCAGCGCTAGCTCCTCAGTGTAAATGAGCTTAATTCTCAGACACCTCTATTATCTGTAAACAAGATGAAATCAAGTAAGCAACGAAAAAAGACAGAATAGACTGGGCAAAATACATCCCGATGTGAAGAACTCACCATTCTTAATTCTGCTCTTTGGAGTTGGTCCATTCCTGCTGCTGTCTCTAGGACAGATTGTAAGTTAGCTGGCAGATACAGCTCTTGTTTACAAGTTTGCTTTTGGAATTGGCTTTAGGTCTCAGTGACTAATTATCCACTTTAGAGTGCGGCAGCTTAACGGCTCACTCATATTTCTTCCTCTTATTTCCCCTGCTTTTACTTGGCATTTACTACTAGCATTGCTCCCTACAGCGAGTTGTCTCACTGCAAACTCCGCCTTTTAAGTTTTTCTGACATCACTGTGGTTGTAGCTATTTCCAGTTCTCATATGTGAAAAGAAGATGGAAGGTAGGAAGTTTTCCTGACTCGGTTCTAAATCACATGTAAAACCTACTGAGGGCTTAAAAGAGCTCTTACCTCGTCTCTTCCAGGTCTTTCCTGCACTGAGGAAGAACATCAGTTTCCCAGTGCAGATTCACCTGAGGGATCTTTGCCTACTGATTTCCTTGGGGCTCCTCACACTCAGATTCAATTACAGCCCAGTGTAACTATAGATTGTGTTGTGCCCAGACTCCTAAGTATCTTAACCGACTCCATTGACCTTCAGGATTATGCAAGCAAGCATTTTTTTTTTTTTTTGTTCATGCCTGAAATTAAAGGTCTAGTAATGGGCAGTTAATGGCGAGGACGCTTGGGAGACTGACTTATCAGAAGCTAAAGCATAAATAGGTAATGAGGCTGCCTGGCTTCCTGAATGGAGATGAGAAAATGGGACCTGGTGCCAGCACAGGTCAGCACGGTCTCTGCCTCCTGCTGACTGGAACAGGGGCCACTGGAGAAAAAGGACCTCAGGATCTAGAAAGTCACAGAGTCCAGAGTTGTCAACAGATGCAGGGAATGTTGCTTAAGAAGTCGTCTTATGGGCTGGAGAGATGGCTCAGCCATTAAAGGCTAGTCTCATAACCAAAAATATAAGAAGTTGTCTTATTCAACATCTATATAACATATCCTTTGCCATTGGGTAGAAAACCCCCACATAGATTATGTTTATATCTACTGTGGAAAAAAATAAAACAACCCTCTAAATAGAGCCAACAAGAACTGAAGTTTGAGATGGAAGGCAAGGAAGAGGAAGTAAAAGTCAACAGTTTGCAGTCCAGTGGTTTTGAGAAACATTTCTACAAGGAACTCAGTTTACTGTCCACCACCAAGTGGACACTAAATAGCATCCATCTTGGTTCTTTGTTTTGTTTTGTTTTGTTTTGTTTTAAGTAAAATGGCAATGATTGGAATCTCCATGTTATTTATCTGAGTTCCTCATATGTGGCCTGGTTTCTACTTCCCTTTTTCTTCTCTTCCTTAAATAAAAACTTGAAAACTTCTGTTGTTTTTGATTGAACTCAGTAAAGTTTAGGTAGAGAATTTTCAGAACATACATGTTACTTTTAAAGAATACTAGAGAGTGTTGAGTGTGTTGCTACACGCCTGTCATCTCAGCACGGGGCCTGAAGCAGGGATGTTGCTGGGAATTTGACGTCTCCCTGGACTACAAAGCCAGTTAAAGATGGAACGTGAAAGTCTGTCTTAAGAAAACAGAAAGTCATATTTAGGAAATCAGTAAGTAGATGTGGATCATCATTGTCAGTAATAACTTTGTTATTATTGCTTGAAAATAGTAAAGAAAAGAAATGTGAAATTCTGTATACTGAGTACCTATTGCCACAGAGGTCTGCACATCCACGTCTTAGTGTTCTTTTGATAAACAGTGCATTTCTTAGAATGGTGATTTTTCACTCTGTCCTCCCTTAGACTCATGTGGGGTCACTGCCAAAGATGTCACCTTAGGGTTGTTCACTGTAGACCAAACAAACCAGAATTGCAGAGTCCACAGCACAGGCTCCAGTGCATTTATCGAAGTTTTCTCAGGGAGAATTCAGCATGTGGCCAGTGTTGAGATGTTCCTTCATTCCTGCAGTTTAGGCCTGACCTTCCCAAACCCATTCCTCAGACTGTCTGACTGCGTTCCAGCATTTCTCATGATTTCCTGTGCTGACTGGACCCAGGTTTTGAACCTTTGTTGGTCTTTTAGATGGTGTGTGTGTGCTGCTTTCTCAGTCTGAGGAGCGCCAAGTCACCGCATGCTACATTGCAGACAGAGAGCTGCTCTGTAGCTCACACTGTGAGGGTACATTTGCATATTTTGTAACCATTTGGTAGCTTTTGACCGTGAGACTTGGGAGAGGGTGCAAGGATTGCATCTCACTCATCTTCTTACCCCCGGGGTCAAAACTCTAAAGGATGAATGGACCCACTGCCTTGTAACAAGTCCACACAGTGTGCATCGTTGCTTTCTGCTCTCTCCGTCAGAGGCTCTAAAAGACTTGTTCCAGTTTATTCACTTGTAGATGAAAGAACCACCTTTTCATCCTGGATTATCTCTTTTAAGTCATCTTTAAAAAACTTTTTTAATGATTCTTTGTGAATTTCACATCGTGCATTCATCTCTAGTCCCTCCATATCTGCCCTCCACCCTTGCAACCTCCTCTCCAAGAGAAAACAAAAAGTAAAAAAAAAACTTAAAAAAAAATCTCTGTGGAAGCCACAGTGTGTCCCAGTGTGTCCCAGTGTGTCACACAGTATACCTTTTTGCCCAGACTGCTTTACTTGCAAATGTTCATTGCAGAATCTTTGGTCTGGCCCAAGGCCTCTGGCTTCTGCTATACTATCAATATTGGATCCTCACTTGGAAATCCTGTTGTTGCTGGATGATAGAGATCCTGCAGCTTTGGCTCTGCTGGACAGGCTCCTGCATATGCTCTGGGGGCTCATAGATAGGGTAAATGTTGGGGTGGGCCAACGCAAAGTCCTGGATCTGGGCCTGGGTTGTAGGTGAGTTGGTCAGCTCTGCTTTGCCCAAGCCACTGGGGCCTGCTTGCCAGACAGAAACCAGAGATGTATTTATCAGAGAGTCATCAATACAGAAACATGAATGCTATCACTTATATCATGTATGTTGTGTTAGCTCACTCTCCTTGCTAACGCCTTGTGTACAGTTCTTCACAAGGTTGTCTGAGATCTTAGCTGCCTGGCTACTCTTACTCACGTGGCCACACAAATGCTACTGCAAAGAATAGCAATCTTGGTGGATTGGGGTTTCAGTCTCAGGCCTCTGACAAAAGTTTACTTGAGGCAGTGGGGTAATGGGTAGGACGAAAGAGAGGCTACTTCTTATGATGTCCAAATAGGGCTAATATGTACAAGTGTTACTTGGGATTGCTTGTTTGTCTTTTATTAAACTGAAGATACTAGACTTCTAGGAATCCATCAACTGAGAGAGTATTCAAAAAACAAGAATAGTTAAAGGGTTTGCTGCATACTTACAATCTTTTTAATAATGTTAATTACTTTTACAATTATGTTGCATAATACCACTTGGTTGGTAAGCTTCCCGATCCATTACTAGTCATTAACTTGTGCTCAGGTTGAAATCACTTAAGAACCTTCACTTTTGTCAATGTTTGATTTTGCCATGAATGCTTTACTGCCGGCTTACTTTTTAAAATAACATTGCTAATAAGGCAAACTTGAAAAATTAAATTTTAACCTCTGGCATATATAGGTTGGCTCTGGTTTGCTGACTTTAGATGATGTCAAAAGAAAAGGACAGAATGCCAAGAAGCTGAATTTATAGGGAACGTGGTGTTATATTAACTTCGTATTTAAATTTCAGATGTTTCTGTGAATAATAAACAGGTCCCAATCTGGAAATCATATCAAGTTCCTTGGGTCCTACAATTCTATGATTCACTTTTGAAATTAGAAATTAAAATTAACCTTATGTAATTATACAGATTTATTAAGGGTTTTAACCATCTGGACCGTTTAGAAAATATTATTACATTTTCCTTCTGCAGCCTTTGTTTCACAACTCCTATAGGTTGTTAGCCATATTTTTCATACCTATATCAACTATTCAGTGAAAAATGGATATTTATTTACATATTAAACTGTAAGCCTGAGTTTCTAAACTTTTAATTAGACTGATCTTATAGCATGCTTCATGTGTCAGATGAGGTCATATTGAGTTCTAAAACAGAGTTCTAAAACAGAAGTCCAAAACTTGTTCTTCACATTCGATTTTCTTTCTGTAGCCTCTAAAAATGCAGCTCAGAGATCATTCTCATGTCTCTGAAGATGTTTCTGTCACAATTATCACTTACCAGAAATCATGAAAACCTGCATGTACCTCTGAACCACAGAATGACAGCAAGGCCTTCAGGTAAGGTGGAGAGGCCTTCTGGGAGCTGGGTGCCTGGCCGGCCACCAATTGGTGTACTTGGAAGTGACTTTTGCCCATATGTGCCTCATTCTTCCTGTTTGTAAGATAAAAGGCTCCTGTGAGTCCAGTTCTAGGAATCTTTTCCATACTATTCTGTAACGCTAAAGTGTTTTAACAGCTTTGAAAATAAGAAATGAAGAGCTGAGGTGGTAGAACTTTTGCTTTGGCTGTGCAAAGCTGTTTCAATGCCTCTACCCCCTAAGATCAAATTTTGTTTTTGCATAATAATCAGAAGTCCATTTTAGTAAAATTTTATTTGTGAAAGAAATATCCTTTAGATATAGTTGTCATCTTTTTGTCCTCGTCTTCCTCTTCCTCCTTCTTTTAGGTACGTGTGGGGTGTGTGTGTGTGCTGGGGACTGAGCCCATAACCTGGCTCATGGGAAGAATGCATTTCTCTCCTGAGCCACACACAGGACTTCTGCTATTCCTAACTTTTCATCTTCAGTGTAAAATTAATAAGTTGGTAGTCTATATGAGCTAGTTGTCTCCCCTCAAATACTTTGTTTTCTTTCAACTTGTAAGGTTAAAGTTGAGGATGATCCTGCTTCATTACAACTGTTGGGGAATAAGCTGGACTCTTTTTTTTTTAATTAGATATTTTCTTTATTTACATTCAAATGCTATCCCTATTAAGTTCCCTATTACCGCCCCCCCCCCCGCCCTGCTCCCCTACCCACCCACTTCCACTTCTTGGCCCTGAAGTTCCCCTGTACTGGGGCATATAAAGATTGCAAGACCAAGGGGCCTCTCTTCCCAATGATGGCCGACTAGGCCATCTTCTGCTACATATGCAGCTAGAGACACGAGCCCTGGGGGTACTGGTTAGTTCATACTGTTATTCCACCTATAGGGTCGCAGACCCCTTCAGCTTCTTGGATGCTTTCTCTAGCTTCTCCGTTGAGGGCCCTGTGTTCCCTCCTATAGATGACTGTGAGCATCTACTTCTGTGTTTGCCAGGCACTGGCATAGCCTCATATGAGACATAAGCTGGACTATTAATGCTAGAGGACTCCAGTGCAATTCTACTTAATGTATTACTTCTGCAGTGTAACCCAAGGAAGTGCCTGCCTTTCCTGTTTGGATTACTTATATACTAGGCATATGAAGTCAGCTCCCAAATGCTAGAACACCACATAGAATGCAAAGATACTACACTTGCATTTATCTTACAGCCGATGTGGTATTGTGGTTGGATGAGGTTTGACTGTGTCTCTCGAAGGTCCATGAGCTGCAAGTATGGTCCCAACACTGGCTTGGCTGGAGCAGTGGATCCTATGAGATAGACATTGGACCTGGAGGGAGCTACTTAGGTCATAAGCATGGTGTGGCCACCTTATGTAGGTCTCCTCTGATTGAGTTAGTTCTCATGAGAGTGGTTCGTTTCTGAGACAGGGTTTCACCATGTAGTCCTGGCTGCTCTAGAATTTGCTGTGTAGACCAAGCTAACATCAAACTCCAAGGTCCACCTGTTTTCGTGTCCTAGTCCCAAGTGTTGGGATTAAAGACACACTGTGACTGACCCACAAAAGTGGCGTTTTTGTACAATGAGACCATTGCAGGTTCGTTGCCTGATTCATTATCACATGTTGCAGCCAGAGGTCCTTCTTGAGGCAGGTGTCTGGCCATCTGGCCATTTGGACTTGTCACCTCTTAGAACTGTGAGCAACATAAGCCTGTGGTTTTTTTTTTCTGTTACTCAGTGATGTGGATTTTGTTATAGCAACATAAAATGGAGTAGTAGTTCCCGAAGGCCTCTGTGTAGAATTTGATATTTGTGACCAAACAAGTGTCAACCCTGCTGCTGTGGATGCCTTGATTTTAACCCAGAATTGGAGGAAAATATCACACAACATTGGTTCACTGAGTGTTTTGAATTTGTTTTAGCAGTGCTAGGGACCCTGTATCAGTTCCCTGTTATGGTTATAACACCTTGCTCAAAACTTAGTGTCTTAAAAAATTAAAAAAAAAATTCCAGTCCTATAGTTCTGGAAAGCATTGGCTGTCCTTCAGGAGGCTTTTCTTTTCAAACCTTTTTAAGTGTTCACATAGGTCAGTGGATAATGTGATGACTTCTCCTTCTGCCACTTGGGTGCTGAGGATTTACCCAGGTTTCCAGCTTGGCAGCAAGTATCCCAACCACTGAGCTATCACGATGGCTTGGTCTTTCAGGGACCTGGAGGGACATTTGCTCCTTGAAGTCTCTGGAGGCTGCCCATGTGCCTGATCATGCTACCAGTCTCACATTGCTCTGCACTCTACTCAAATCAGCGCATTTTCTCCGTTTCTCTTCTTGCTCCCTCTTATAAAAGCTGATGTTATCAGACAGAAGCCCCCCCCCCCCTTGTGACCCAGGATAGTCTCCCCATAAGTCCTCAGCTAAATAGTTGCTTTTTATGACCCCTCTTTAAGGCCATGTATTCCCAGTCCTAGGGCAAGAGTGTGGACCTTGTGTAGGGCTGTTATTCTGCCTTCCTGTCATTGCTGTACCTCACTGACTTACTACCCCAGAAAGGTCTTCTGAGACCACCCTGAGACCAGCATCTGTTTTATTCTTTTTGTTCCCACCTCACACCATTCAGAATGGCTGAGATAAAAAACTCAGGTGACAGCAAATGCTGGTGAGGATGTGGAGAAAGAGGAACACTCCTCCATTCCTGGTGGGATTGCAAGCTGGTACGACCACTCTGGAAATTAGTGCGGTGGTTCCTCAGAAAATTGGACATAGTACTACCTGAGGACCCAGCTATACAGAAAAATTTGTTGACTCTTAAGAGAGTGGTTATATTTTCTAAACTTATTTATTTTTAATCTAAGTGATAAGTCACTTTCTGTCTCTGTGTAGTAGGCAGGTAGAGCAGAAACTTGGTCAGTCTAACTCCTCCTAGCATGTGGAGTACTGCCGCAGACCCTCTGGGTTCCTGTGTCTGCATGGAATGGGACTCTTGGGCAGGTGGGCAAAGCGTTGGATGAATTGACAGACAGATGCACACAGGAGAGGTTGTGTTGAATCTGAATGTAATGTCAGGCCGAGCATCAGACTTTTTTTTTTTCCATTTTTATTAGGTATTTAGCTCATTTACATTTCTAATCCTATACCAAAAGTACCCCATACCCACCCACCCCCACTCCCCTACCCACCCACTCCCCCTTTTTGGCCCTGGCGTTCCCCTGTACTGGGGCATATAAAGTTTGCAAGTCCAATGGGCCTCTCTTTGCAGTGATGGCCGACTAGGCCATCTTTTGATACATATGCAGCTAGAGACAAGAGCTCCGGGGTACTGCTTAGTTCATATTGTTGTTCCACCTATAGGGTTGCAGTTCCCTTTAGTTCCTTGGGTGCTTTCTCTAGTTCCTCCATTGGGGGCCCTGTGGTCCATTCAATAGCTGACTGTGAGCATCCACTTCTGTGTTTGCTAGGCCCTGGCATAGTCTCACAAGAGACAGCTACATCTGGGTCCTTTCAGCAAAATCTTGCTAGTGTATGCAATGGTGTCAGCGTTTGGAAGTTGATCATGGGATGGATCTCTGGATATGGGAATCACTAGATGGTCCATCCTTTCGTCACACTTCCAAATTTTGTCTCTGTAACTCCTTCCATGGGTGTTTTGTTTCCTATTCTAAGAAGGGGCAAAGTGTCCACACTTTGGTCTTCATTCTCTTGAGTTTAATGTTTTTAGCCAATTTTATCTTATATGTTGGGTATCCTAAGTTTCTGGGCTAATATCCACTTATCAGTGAGTACATACTGTGAGAGTTCCTTTGTGATTGGGTTACCTCACTCAGGATGATGCCCTCCAGGTCCATCCATTTCCCTAGGAATTTCGTAAATTCATTCTTTTCAATAGCTGAGTAGTACTCCATCGTGTAGATGTACCACATTTTCTGTATCCATTCCTCTGTTGAGGGGCATCTGTGTTCTTTCCAGCATCTGGCTATTATAAATAAGGCTGCTATGAACATAGTGGAGCATGTGCCCTTCTTACCAGTTGGGGCATCTTCTGGATATATGCCCAGGAGAGGTATTGCATGATCCTCCAGTAGTACCATGTCCAATTTTCTAAGGAACCGCCAGACTGATTTCCAGAGTGGTTGTACAAGCCTGCAATCCCACCAACAATGGAGGAGTGTTCCTCTTTCTCCACATCCACGCCAGCATCTGCTGTTACCTGAATTTTTGATCTTAGCCATTCTGACTGGTGTGAGGTAGAATCTCAGGGTTGTTTTGATTTGCATTTCCCTGATGATAAAGGATGTTGAACATTTTTTCAGGTGCTTCTCTGCCATTCGGCATTCCTTGGGTGAGAATTCTTTGTTCAGTTCTGAGCCCCATTTTTTAATGGGGTTATTTGATTTTATGGAGTCTACCTTCTTGACTTCTTTATATATATTGCATATTAGTCTCCTGTCCGATTTGGGATAGGTAAAGATCCTTTCCCAATCTGTTGGTGGTCTTTTTGTCTTATTGACGGTGTCTTTTGTCTTGCAGAAGCTTTGAAATTTTATGAGGTCCCATTTATCGATTCTCGATCTTACAGCACAAGCCATTGCTGTTCTATTCAGGAATTTTCCCCCTGTACCCATATCTTCGAGGCTTTTCCCTACTTTCTCCTCTATAAGTTTCAGTGTCTCTGGTTTTATGTGGAGATCCTTAATCCACTTAGATTTGACCTTAGTACAAGGAGACAGTACTGTATCAATTCAAAATATTCTACATTATAACAGCCAGTTGTGCCAGCACCATTTGTTGAAAATGCTGTCTTTTTTCCACTGGATGGTTTTAGCTCCCTTGTCAAAGATCAAGTGACCATAGGTGTGTGGGTTCATCTCTGGGTCTTCAATTCTGTTCATTGGTCTACTTGTCTGTCTCTATACCAGTACCATGCAGTTTTTATCACAATTGCTCTGTAGTACATCTTTAGGTCAGGCATGGTGATTGCACCAGAGGTTCTTTTATCCTTGAGAAGAGTTTTTGCTATCCTAGGTTTTTTGTTATTCCAGATGAATCTGCCGATTGCCCTTTCTAATTCGTTGAAGAATTGAGTTGGAATTTTGATGGGGATTGCATTGAATCTGTAGATTGCTTTTGGCAAGATAACCATTTTTACTATATTGATCCTGCCGATCCATGAGCATGGTAGATCTTTCCATCTTCTGAGATCTTCTTTAATTTCTTTCTTCAGAGACTTGAAGTTCTTGTCATACAGATCTTTCACTTCCTTAGTTAGAGTCACGCCTAGGTATTTTATATTATTTGTGGCTATTGAGAAGGGTGTTGTTTCCCTAATTTCTTTCTCAGCCTGTTTGTCCTTTGTGTAGAGAAAGGCCATTGACTTGTTTGAGTTAATTTTATATCCAGCTACTTCACTGAAGCTGTTTATCAGGCTTAGGAGTTCTCTGGTGGAATTTTTAGGGTCACGCATATATACTATCATATCATCTGCAAAAAGTGATAATTTGACTTCTTCCTTTCCAATTTGTATCCCCTTGATCTCCTTTTGTTGTCTAATTGCTCTGGCTAGGACTTCAAGTACAATGTTGAATAGGTAGGGTGAGAGTGGACAGCCTTGTCTAGTCCCTGATTTTAGTGGGATTGCTTCCAGCTTCTCACCATTTACTTTGATGTTGGCTATTGGTTTGCTGTAGATTGCTTTTATCATGTTTAGGTATGGGCCTTGAATTCCTGATTTTTCCAAGACTTTTATCATGAATGGGTGTTGGATTTTGTCAAATGCTTTCTCAGCATCTAACGAGACGATCATGTGGTTTTTGTCTTTGAGTTTGTTTATATACTGGATTACATTGATGGATTTCCGTATATTAAACCATCCCTACATCCCTGGGATGAAACCTACTTGGTCAGGATGGATGATTGTTTTGATGTGTTCTTGGATTCGGTTAGCAAGAACTTTATTGATGATTTTTGCATCAATATTCATAAGGGAAATTGGTCTGAAGTTCTCTACCTTTGTTGGGTCTTTTTGTGGTTTAGGTATCAGAGTAATTGTGGCTTCATAGAATGAGTTGGGTAGAGTACCTTCCGTTTCTATTTTGTGGAATAGTTTGTGAAGAACTGGAATTAGGTCTTCTTTGAAGGTCTGATAGAACTCTGCACTAAACCCATCTGGTCCTGGGCTTTTTTTGGTTGGGAGACTATTAATAACTGCTTCTATTTCTTTGGGGGATATCGGGCTGTTTAGATCATTAACCTGATCTTGATTCAACTTTGGTACCTGGTATCTGTCTAGAAACTTCTCCATTTCATCCAGGTTCTCCAGTTTTGTTGAGTATAGCCTTTTGTAGAAGGATCTGATGGTGTTGTGGATTTCTTCAGGATCTCTTGTTATGTCTCCCTTTTCATTTCTGATTTTGTTAATTTGAATGCTTTCCCTGTGCCCTCTAGTGAGTCTGGCTAAGGGGTTTGTCTATCTTGTTGATTTTCTCAAAGAACCCGCTCCTCGATTGGCTGAATCTCTGAATAGTTCTTCTTGTTTCCACTTGGTTTATTTCACCCCTGAGTTTGATTATTTCCTGCCTTCTACTCCTCTTGGCTGAATTTGCTTCCTTTTGTTCTAGAGCTTTTAGGTGTGTTGTCAAGCTGCTAATGTATGCTCTCTCTAGTTTCTTTTTGGAGGCTGTCAGAGGTACGAGTTTCCCTCTTAGAAATGCTTTCATTGTGTCCCATAAGTTTGGGTATGAAGTGGCTTCATTTTCATTGAACTCTAAGAAGTCCTTAATTTCTTTCTTTATTCCTTCCTTGACCAAATTATCATTGAGAAGAGTGTTGTTCAGTTTCCACGTGAATGTTGGCTTTCTATTATTTATTTTGTTATTGAAGATCAGCCTTAGTGCATGGTGATCTCATAGGATACATGGGACAATTTCAATATTTTTGAATGTGTTGGCGCCTTTTTGCGACCTATTATGTGGTCAATTTTGGAGAAGGTACCATGAGGTGCTGAGAAGAAGGTATATCCTTTTGTTTTAGGATAAAATGTTCTGTAGATATCTGTCAGATCCATTTGTTTCATAACTTCTGTTAGTTTCACTGTGTCCCTGTTAGTTTCTGTTTCCATGATCTGTCCATTGGTGAAAGTGGTTTGTTGAAGTCTCCCACTATTATTGTGTGAGGTGCAATGTGTGCTTTGAGATTCACTAAAGTTTCTTTAATGAATGTGGCTGCCCTTGTATTTGGAGCATAGATATTCAGAATTGATAGTTTCTCTTGGAGGATTTTACCTTTGATGAGAATGAAGTGCCCCTCCTTGTCTTTTTTGATAACTTTGGGTTGACTTATCAGATATTAGGATGGCTACTCCAGCTTGTTTCTTCATACCATTTGCTTGGAAAATTGTTTTCCAGCCTTTCATTCTGAGGTAGTGTCTATCTTTTTCTCTGAGATGAGTTTCCTGTAAGCAGCAAAATGTTGGGTCTTGTTTGTGTAGCCAGTTTGTTAGTCTATGTCTTTTTATTGGGGAGTTGAGACCATTGATATTAAGAGATATTAAGGAAAAGTAATTGTTGCTTCCTGTTATTTTTGTTGTTAAAGTTGGCATTCTGTTCTTGTGGCTGTCTTCTTTTAGGTTTGTTGAGGGATTACCTTCTTGTTTTTTCTAGGGCGTTGTTCCCGTTCTTGTATTGGTTTTTTCTGTTATTATCCTTTGAAGGGCTGGATTGGTGGAGAGATAATGTGTGAATTTGGTTTTGTCGTGGAATACTTTGGTTTCTCCATCTATGGTAATTGAGAGTTTGGCTGGGTATAGTAGCCTGGGCTGGAATTTGTGTTCTCTTAGTGTCTGTATAACATCTGTCCAGGCTCTTCCTGCTTTCATGGTCTCTGGTGAAAAATCTGGTGTAATTCTGATAGGCTTGCCTTTATATGTTACTTGACCTTTTTCCCTTACTGCTTTTAGTATTCTATCTTTATTTAGTGCATGTGTTGTTCTGATTATTATGTGTCGGGAGGAATTTCTTTTCTGGTCCAGTCTATTTGGAGTTCTGTAGGCTTCTTGTATGTTCATGGGCATCTCTTTCTTTAGATTTGGAAAGTTTTCTTCAATAATTTTGTTGAAGATGTTTGCTGGTCCTTTGAGTTGAAAATCTTCATTCTCATCTACTCCTATTATCTGTAGGTTTGGTCTTCTCATTGTGTCCTGGATTTCCTGGATATTTTGAGTTAGGATCTTTTTGCATTTTCCATTTTCTTTGATTGTTGTGCCGATGTTCTCTATGGAATCTTCTTCACCCGAGATTCTCTCTTCCATCTCTTGTATTCTGTTGCTGATGTTCAAATCTATGGTTCCAGATTTCTTTCCTAGGGTTTCTATCTCCAGTGTTGCCTCACTTTGAGTTTTCTTTATTGTGTCTACTTCCCTTTTTAGGTCTAGTATGGTTTTGTTCATTTCCATCACCTATTTGTATGTTTTTTCCTCTTTTTCTGTAAGGACTTCTACCTGTTTGATTGTGTTTTCCTTTTTTTTCTTTAAGGACTTGTAACTCTTTAGCAGTGTTCTCCTGTATTTCTTTAAGTGAGTTATTAAAGTCCTTCTTGATGTCCTCTACCATCATCATGAGATATGCTTTTAAATCTGGGTCTAGGTTTTCGGGTGTGTTGGGGTGCCCTGGACTGGGCGAAGTGGGAATGCTGGGTTCTGATGATGGTGAGTGGTCTTGGTTCCTGTTCGTAAGATTCCTATGTTTACCTTTCGCCATCTGGTAATCTCTGGAGTTAGTTGTTATAGTTGACTCTGTTTAGAGATTGTTCTTCTGGTGATTCTGTTACCGTCTATCAGCAGACCTGGGAGACAGATTCTCTCCTCTGAGTTTCAGTGCTCAGAGCATTCTCTGCTGGCAAGTTTTCTTACAGGGAAGGTGCGCAGATATCTTGTGTTTGGACCTCTTCCTGGCCGAAGAAGAAGGCCCAAAACAGGACCTTTCTCAGAAGCTGTGTTGCTTTGGCAGCTCCCAGAAGCTGTCAGCTTCTGTGGTGCAGACTCTCACCTGTGCAGACTAATTTCCTAAGTTCGGTGGAGTCCCGGAACCAAGGTGGCGCCCGCTGCTCCTGAGGCTGAGGCCTTCCGAGCCAGGCGGACACCTGTCCTCTGGTCTGGACGGTGGCCGGCTGTCTGCGGCCCACAAAGGCTGCTGCCTCAGCGGCTCTGTGGCTCTGCCTGTCTCATACGCTGTCCGGTTCTGTGGCACACCCTCTCACCTGTTCAGACTAATTTCCTAAGTTCGGAGGAGTCCCGGAACCCAGACTTTTTTATAGTACAGAGAATACCAGGGGTTGGAAGTCACATCAGGCAAGGTACATTGAAGTTTACCAGATACAAAGGAATGATTTCGAAAGGAATTGCAGGAACCAAGCAAATGTTTACAATAGAGATAAGCAGTCCTGCCTAGGATCAGCCTAGTGACAGGCAAGAATTTCATACTTTAGTGTTAATAGCACCAGGGGTTTTACTCTTGGCAGGCCTCAAGAATAATGTAATGTCACAGACCCCTAAATTCCTAGGCTTTGCTAATTCTTATCTTATCTGGAGAATCTCCATTTCTCAGGAGAGTACACCAGCTTGCTTTAAGTATGGAATGTAGCCTGTACTAAAGATTTCTATCTCAGTGAGAATCCCAGGCTCTTTCTGCAGACCAGTTGAGCCACTGGCTTAGTCTATTGTAATGCTTAATTAGTTACTGAATAGGTTAAACTTCCTTGCTGCTTTCTGACAGGCTTCTGGGATCTTGGAACACTGGGTTTAGCTATGTCAGAATTCAATCTTAAAAGGCACTTATAATAGGGTAATACTAATAGAGAGCACGTGGATCCATACACTAGACTAACGCGGGAATGGAAAATTAATGTATGGGTTAGGGAGAACGCCAGACTCCAGGAGGAGAGCTTCCTTGAAACTTTTTTTGCCTCATGAGCAGCTTCCAAGCCTCCGCCTGTCAAGCTGACTGGACTGGAGAGCGTGGCAGAGTACTGTCAGAGAAGTTTGTTCAGCTCACCTTTTTGAATATAGCTTTTGAAAAATCAATCACCTTGCCGGGTGGTGGTGGCACACACCTTTAATCCCAGCACTTGGGAGGCAGAGGCAGGTGTATTTCTGAGTTCGAGGCCAGCCTGGTCTACAAAGTGAGTTCCAGGACAGCCAGGGCTACACAGAGAAACCCTGTCTTGGAAAAAAACAAAACAAAAAACAAAAACAAAAAAAACAAAAAAAAAAAAGAAGAAAAATCACCTTATGTATGTTATAATTGTATTAAGTAATACACACTTAAAAATGCTTGAACCTTAGTTAAAATAAGATTTCCTTTTATTTCCTTTGAATTTAAGTTTCCCCTTGGGTACTGACTGAGGCCTTTAGAAACAATAAACAAAAACACAGATGTAAAAAGGAACTTCAGGAAGAAAATTTATAAAAATCAGACTGAATTACCCTGTGAAAAATGAATAGTACTACAGGATATTTATGTTAAGTGAGGTAAGCAATGCAGAAAGACAAGTACTTATTATCGTTTCTCACATATGATAGCTTAAAATGTTAGTGTAGAAGAAGAGGAAGAGCGGGAGTGAAGGAGGGAGGGGGAGAAGGAGGAGGGGAGAAAGGCGGGAAAGAAAGAAGAGGAGGAGGAGGGAGAGAGAGAAGAGTAGGGGGAGGAAGAAGAAGATGAGGGAGAGGAGGAGAAGGAGGGGAGGAAGAAGAGGAAGAAGTGGGAAGGGGAGGAGGAGGAGAGTAATAATAGTAATTATTAGAAGCTAGGAAAAAAGGAGTGAAAAGGAGCTATCAGGAGGTTGTATAACAGGTACCACACACATACGGTGGAGTAATGAGCTCTTCTGTTCTGTAGGATGATGGGAGTTCACATCAGCTCTTAGATATTTTATGAAAAACTATAGGAGAAGAGCTCAGAGGCTCCAAATATTAAGAAATGGTAAGGAAATAGAAATTATAATCACCCTGATATAATTTTATAAAAATGTTTTGAAATATTACACTGTACCTCGGACAGATAAGCAATTATCACATGCTAATTAACAAAGAAAAAAGAATTAGAATGAACTAATACAGTAACTACATTAGTAAAATTAATGGTAGTGGTACCGATCTCTGAGCTATCAAACCAACGTAGCCTGCTCACCACAGATTTACGATGTTAATATTTACAATTCAGAGGAGACGGAGATAAAAGCTGTTACAGTCACATAAGGGCCCAGGAAGAGGAGAAGAGGGAAAGGTTCATTTTAATTGAGACATCAGTTCTGGTAAGTAGGCCTTTCCTGATGCAGTTCCCAAAACATGATCTTAGTGCTTCAGGAAGCCCAAGGAGCTTTCAGGCAGAAAGTAAGCTGTCTATTGACCTGGCATTTAGAGCGAGCAGGCCTAATGGGAAGACTGCATCTAGGAAGCAGGTAATTTGTAGTCACATAATGGTTTACTTGGACATCCAGGTGATTAATAAGACAGCCCGTTAGTGAGCTACTCCAGAAATACTGAGTGAGCGCCTAGTGCTGGGCAGCACCAAGCCCTTGATTTCATCCTGCTTTGCAGTGAGGAGAGAGATGGAAGACTGTGGGAGAGGAGTGTTGTGGACTGAACCGGGCCTTCCAAAAATTCATGTACTGGAGATGTCATCTTGTGTGGCTATACATGAAGACAGGGTTTTAAAAGAGGAGATTCAGGTTAAATGAGGTCATCCAGCTGGGGTCCCTAATCCAAGAGGACTCCTATCCTCAGGGCAAAGAGGAGTGACTCTGAGAGTTCACACACGAAGACTGCATGAGGACATGGTGAGGCCACACAGAAGCCTTGGGAGAAACTGAACCTGCCAGCCTCTGTCCAGGGACATCCATCCTCCAGAACTGTGAATAAGGGACTCTCTGTTATTTAAGTCACCCCACCTGTGGTCTTCTGTTAGGGCCTCTGTGGCAGTTTCTAGGGTGAGAGGTAGTGACCCGAGTCCTGAAATTCAGATAAGGTTGTTTTCAGGTCAAGGGTCTGGTACAGAAAAGCTCTCAGGAGTAGTGAGTAAAAGACACAGGCAATGTTGTTCTTTTGAACTAGAGAATAGATGAAAGAAGTCCATGTGGATAGGGTGCAGGGAAGAGCACTGTGCTTGGTTGGGGTGGGCAGGAGCTGTTGCTGTGGTAGAAAAGCAAGGCTCTTTGATAGAACAGGGAGTTGTAAGGAGTGACTCCAAGGACGATGGTAAATGAAGGAAACCAGGGCTTGGTGGTACCTGGAGTTGGCTGAGAAACGTCGGAAGAGTTGTGCTTGACTGACTGATGAGGCTGAAGGTATCTGAACCCTTTGTTTTCCTGGTTAGAGGATAACTGAGAGCTTAGAAACCGGTGTCTCCCACCCATGTTCTTTCAGATACTGTTCAGTCTTGTTGCCCCAGAAGGCTCTATTATTGCTAGTTAGGCCTCTTTTTCACCACATCCTGAATGTAGTGAGTGTGAAGTCCAGGGCTGGTTGCAGCCCCACTGATGCCCTGTCCCATAATGCTGGTTCTTGGATTGGCAACACCGTCAGCCTCATTTGCTACATGAGGCTGCTGAGGTGGGTTCAGCTCTAACACAGTGTTCATTGTTTCTCTTCATGATAGCACTTATACATGTTTATTTTATTAGGCACATGAAAAAACAGACCTGAGAGCACGCAAACATACAAACAGAAGAATAACCACTATAAAAATCTGGTAGTCCATAGTCTACTGCTTAGAGCTAGTGACTGTTGGCACTGGGAGTGCAAGGAAAAAGCTGTTATGTTTCCTGTAGTTTATGGCCATGATCATCCAATATGCAAATATTAATATGATCAATAGGTACGTTTAGAGCCCCTGCTTGTTGTCAGAATTCGTAGGAGGACACAATAAACAGTGATTATTTTTGTCATAGAAACATTTGGGGGGGTGATATTCTCAGGATGTACAAAATCTTAAAGTTTGCTCTTAGAAAGATGTGGCAACTTCTTTGAAATTAGGTCTTATCACTTAGAACTGGAATGTTATTTTAAAAGTATACGTTAGAAATTTGATGGAGGATTTTTTTTTAAATTTTAGTTTAAATGTCTTCCTTTAAGTATATTTACTGTATTATTTCACTCTTGAATGAAGCTTAATTTTGGAAGAGCTGCTCATAGACCAGAGAACAGTGCAGTAAAGTTGGATACGCAGTGTTTCGTGAAGAAAGACAAAGCAGAAAAGCAGAGTGATGCTAATTAACTTTGAGCCGGCGAGCACTCGGCTTCCAGGAAGGCCTACCGCTTTGCTCTAGTATGCCGTCCTTTATTCTCCTCTTTGAACTGTTGTGTCATTTCTGATGCCAGGAGCCTTTCAGAAGCATCCTAAGGAATGCTCACATCTGGTCACCACAGCCGCCTAGTAAATCTGCTTTACCTTTCTGATGTTGCAGCTGACGCATGTGGACAAGGCAAGCTTCCGGGTGGACGCCTTTGGAACCTCTTTCGTTCTCGACGTCCTGCTGAACCAGTAAGTGCCTGCTGCTGAGTTGTCTTCATGTCAGATATGCTACCTAGGGACGTCAAGGTGTCCATGCTGCTAATAGTAGGAAATGAATGTGCATTAGAAGTTGAACCAAGTTACCAGCTCACTTTCAGAAATGTGGAATGGAAGGCAAGGGTTCCTCTAGCACCTGCATCATGAGAACATGTCCGACCTGAGTTTCTGATGGATGATAGATTAGGAAATACACTTAAGGCAGTAAAAGCCCTTTTCTCTCTGTGTGTGTGTGTGCTTGTATGTGGACATATCCATGTACATACGGGTTCATTCGTGTATAGGTGGGTATGGAGGTCAGAGGACAATTGGTGGAATTAGGTTCTTACCGTTTGGGTCCCAGCCATTGAAATCAGACCCTCAGGCTTGGTAGCAGGTACCGTGGCCTGCTGAACTGCTGAGCCATCTTAACCATTTCATTCTTGTGGATTTTGAGAGAAAGGGTCAGGGAAAGAGAGAGGGAGTCTTTTTACTCACGTGCATTCTGTCCAACTTGCTTATGTTCTTTGAAAAATTCTGCATGTAAAACCACATATGACCATATTTACCAGAACAAAATAAAAAGCTTATAATACTGAGAGAAAAATAGATTTTAAAAAAGATATGGTATTAAAATATTAGAAAATGTTTTTCTTTTTAGCCTGTTATCTATACTAAATGTATGGTAGCTATTTCCTTTTTAAATTTTTCTTTGCTCTTGAATTTATACATATGTATAATGAAATACCATATAATCTTAACCTTAATTACTCAGTTTTTATACACCTACTTCTCTATTTCTCACATTACTTCAGCACATTCTTTTCCCAACTTTGTGCCCCCTTAAATTACAAACTAAATCTAGTTAGTACCGTTCATATATGCATGGGCACGGGACTGTTCACTGGAGCATAAGCATCCTACCAGTGGCCACATCTCAAAAATGGTTGTCCAACACTCGGCAACTTACTACCACTAACTACTCAGTAATCCCCGACAATACCTATGCTGGTGTTTTGGCTGGCTTGATCTTACGAGGACGTACGCAGGTGTCTCCAGCTGCCATTGGTTCATGGGTGCATGTGTGTATCATAGTCACTTGCTATGGTGAAGAGAAACCATGACCGAGGTAACTCTTATAAAAGAAAGCATTAAACTGAGGGCTGGCTTACAGCTTTAGAGGTTCTCCCATTACCATCATGGCGAGGAACATGCTCATTGCAAGCGTACTTCATGCTGGAGAAGTATGGGGCACAACTTGCCTGTCAGGTTGGAGTTGTAGCGTGCAGAGCAAGGGTAAAGCCATGATGTGTTTTCTCCCACATCAGCCTAGGCAGCACCTTACATCATGGCCCATGATGGACATCAGGAAATTTCTTGCTTATAGTTTGATTAATTTCTCTGTCTGATAGCCAAAGTGTGTGTATGCATGTGTGTATGTGTGCACACATGCACATGTTTGTGCGCGCATGTGTGTGTACACATGTGAGCATGTGTGTGTATATGCGTGTGTGTACACGTGTGCGTATGTATATGCACACGCACATACACATATTGTGTTGTTTTCATCAATAGGGTCTTACAGTCCAGTAAATCCTCATGAGTAACGGGAACAAGAGCACAGCTAAATGACAATAGTGTCTGTGATTTTTCAGATTTCTGGCTTCTCCCTGATCAAATAACTTGTAGGGAGGCATCTCACGACTTACACTGCAACTTATACTTAATAATCCATGAAGTCTGCCAGTGAGCCAATTGTCGATTGATACTGGGTATTCCATTTTAACTCCTTTTTTAAAAGTTATGTTTTGGAACTAGCTTACTCATTAGTAGGTTTCTGTAGGCTTTTTCACACATCATTAATTTTGCATAACCTACTCCACACTGCTCTTCTCCCTGTGCCCTGCCCTCATCCCCATTTAATTCATTAACTTGCAGGATTATCCACTCCCACGGCATTTTAAGTTTCACCTGTTTTCTTCTGTCCCTCCAGTTATTACCTTTTAGCTGGGTTGTGAGATAGGGAACGTCTATGTGGTTTAACTTCTCAAGGTGAGCCCTCCCTCTACTCCCCCGTTTAATCCCTGGTCACCCAACTTCCCTATTTTAGTTTTACCTAGAGCTAATCTCCTGCTTTCCATCTTGCAACCACCTCCCAAAGCTGTATCTAGTTTCCTGGTTTATGCTTGTGCTTCAAGTTAAACACACAAAAGAGAAGGGCTGAAGGCATGATCTGCATATGAGAGAAAAGAGCATTTGTCTTCCTGGGCCTGAGGAGTTACCTTATTCAGTATACTTTTTTTTCTAGTTCCATTCATTTATGCAAATTTTATGATGTAATTTTTCTTTACAACTTAGCAACATTGTATTGTACATAGGTGTTGTATTTTTTTATCCGTCCATCTCTTGGTACATATATAGGTTGATTTCATTCTCGAGCTATTGTAAATAAAATGACAGTGGAAATAATGTGAAAGTGGCTCTGTAGTTGAGTATAAAGTGTGTTAGTAGCTATTTTTTCTATTCTGTAAAAAACAGTTTTTTTCTACCTAATTTTTAAGTAGAATTTTTTATTTTATTTTATTTTTTTTATTGATTTCATGGGTTCAGTTTATCTCACTGCTGAGGCTCTATTGGTTTAGGAAGAAGGAAAGTAGAAATTGAATTTGCTTTTTAAAAGCTTTGGGTTCTTCTCTCATGAAGGAATTCAAGGACTCTGGAACAAAGAAAAAATTTTTTTCTTTTACTACAAGAAAATGTGTAGCTGCATATCAGTTGCAGAATAGATTTAATTATACTTATTTTTAGGTTGAAATTGAAGAAAAGGAATCATTATGTAACGTTCCTTCAAAACAGTCAGTAAGCCAGATTATCTATAATCAGATTATACAAGAGTTCATTCATCCTTTGGGTTGTAGTTTTGCAGAAGGCATTTTAAGAATTCAGAAAGGCTAAAAGCAAGAAGCACAGCCAGTCCCTGTTTTGTCAGAGTTATTAAGGTTAACGAGTGGCTTCCTTCATGGGTCATGGCTATGAATTTTCACTCTTTAGGACAGATACACTAATAACAGCAAACATATGGCCTCCTCTGCTATGATTGGTCCTAAGGCTAAACTGGAACTTCCGAAGGTCGGCAAAGGATAGAAGAAGGCTCAATAAAGACATCCAACATATTATCTGAGCAGTCCAGGCTAAGTCTTTTCCTGTAAATTACTCAACTGATTTTTAACGAGTGAATAGTTAAACAGAATAGTGGGAACTTTTTCTTTTCTATTCCCTGAGCGTTTTATGACAGGTTACCTGTTAAAATGACCCCTTTATCAACAGACCACAGAGAAGCAAATGCCAAGCAGAGAGATGGGCTCTACTGGAATGTGAAACATAAGCAAGCATTAGAAAGAACTCGTTGTCTGAAGTCCTTGTTTTTGGAAGAGATCCTCTTGTGTAGCTATCAGATCTGGGATGATCCAACTCCAAGATGTAGAAGTGGGTCTTTTTATTATTATGGATTATTTCCCTCTTCTTATTTCAATAACATCCAAACACTTTCTCTTACACTGTGAGCCTTAGTCCAATCTTTTATTTTCTGACTCACCTAAGGGATGGTACCCAAGACTTAGAGGAGCTGACCACACTGAATGGAAGACAGCAGGGGTGCTGGGGTTGGGGTGGGGAAATCAAGGGCAGGAAGAGAACACTCAGATTTTGGTCAAATGGGCAAGTTCAGACTTGCCAATTAGGAACATTATGCCTTCTTTCCATTGTAGCCTTGAATTTATAGGAAAAATAGGGGTTCAGATACATAAAAGACATGATATGTATTCAACTAAAAGAAAAAACTAGTTTAGGAAGTCCTCCCTCTCCCCCCTCTCCCTCTCCTCCCTCTCCTTCTCCCCCTCTCCTCCCTCTCTCTCTCCCCCCTCTCCTCCTTTCTCCTCCCCCTCTCCCTTTCATGTGTATATGTTATGCGTCTATGTGTAGTCCATCTATTTTATTCCTGCCTTATACTATTATCATGTTATATCCTACAGATGTAAACCTTATATCTATCCATTCTCTTGATCTTTGGCATTTAGACCCTCCTCCATGTTTTTAGTTGTAATGAATAATGTTTCTTTGGATATTTTCCTACACAACTTATATTTTTCTCTTGAGTAAATATCCAAAAGTAAAATTGTCAGGTCATATAGTACCTTTCTTGCTAGAAAAATGCTCAAGTGTTTTCTCTAGTGGACTTTTGAGATTTTAGTTGTGGTATGACATGTGTTTCTTTCTGTGAATGCTATGTCTAGTGTAAAGAATTACTAAGGTTTTAGATTTTCGTATTGTCTATTGCAAGTCTATAAAGACTTCTATATTTTCTTTTTTCCATTTTTATTGGTTATTTTATTTATTTACATTTCAAATGTTATCCCCCTTCCCAGTTTCCCCTCCACAACCCCCCTAGCCCATTCCCCCTCCCCCTGCCTCTATGAGGGCGCTCCATCACCTGCCCACCCACTCTTGCCTCAGCGCCCTAGCATTCTCCTACCCTGGGTCATTGAGCCTCCACAGAACCAAGGGGCTCCCCTCCCAGTGATGCCCGATAAGGCAGTCTTCTGCTAGATATCCAGCTAGAGCCATGGGTACTCTTTAGTTGGTGGTTTAGTCCCTGGGAGCTCTGGGAGGGTCTGGTTGGTTGATATTGTTGTTCTTCCTATGGGGTTGCAAACCCCTTCAGCTACTTCTATAATATCATTTCTTTTCTTTCTTTCTTTTTTTTTTTGTTGAATTTTTATACTGAGATTTCTTTATTTTTTTATTGGATATTTTCTTTATTTACATTTCAAATGTTATGCCCTTTTCTAGTTCCTGCTTCTATAAGGATGTTCCCCACCCACCCACTCCCACCTCCAGGTCCGTGAATTCAATGGCTATAGTCTTATTATGTTTCCTTGATTCAAAGTGAAACTTTTCCTTAGAAATAGATATTGAGCTTTTGAAACCTCTGCAGGCAAGAGCCTCCCACTGACAAAATACTCTAAGGAGCTATATGTGGACCATGGACCTCACATATTTTATCCTTAGCACAAGCATATTTCATTTCTGTTTTTGTTCATTTGTTTCTTTGCTTGTTTTCTCTCTTTTGTTTTGTAAGCAGGGTTTTTATATCTATCCCAGATGACCTCCAACTTCCTCAAAACCCCCCTGTTACATTCTGAGTGGTGGGATTGTAGTACGAATTGATGGCCTGCTTCCATGGTTATTATCTTCCTCTTCCTTAGCACCACCACCACCACCACCACCACCACTGTCTCCATCATGAGAGGTTGTAGTTTTAAACCATAAGCCCCCAAACTAAGATTTTGTTGGTATAGGTGTAGTTTCCTCGAATGCTAAGACATTCTTTGAACCATTCAGGATGGTTTGATTGCTACTAGGTCTGCCTTAGGTTTCAAAGCCCAGAACTGAGGGAATTGGAAAGGAGGTACTGGAAAGGCCATTGGATCCGTCTGCTGTTGAGCCAGAGAGTGACTCGAAGAGAACAGACATCAAATACTAAAGCTAAGACCTGGGAAGTTATTTCTGAAGGGATGAGGTGAAGGACTTCTAGAGATTCAGAGTGGAGCTGGACCCTACACATCTTTCTATTACTGGTTCACATAAACTTTCTATTGTTTTGTTCATTATTAAAAATATAGCCTTAACGTCTGGAATAATGACATATGACTATAATTCTAGCATGCAGGAAACTGGGGTAAGAGAATTGTCAGTTGTAAATTAAGGTCTACCTGGGTTATCTAACCAGAGACTATGCCTAAAAAATGGGAATAATCATCTATAGGAAAGCCATAATGAAGTCCATTACTTTATACTATTATATATATATATAAATAAAAAGAAGATTACAGCTATTACTTGATATTTTTAGCATTATCTTCTTTTTTGTTTTGTTTTTTTGTTTTTTCGAGACAGGGTTTCTCTGTGTAGTCCTGGCTGTTCTGGAACTCATTTTGTCTACACCAGGCTGGCCTCAGAAATCTGCCTGCCTCTGCCTCCCGAGTGCTAGGATTAAAGGCGTGCGCTACCACCACCCGGCTTATCTTCTCTTTTTAACTGATAAGAAAATAAGAAAATCTGGAGGTTATAGCATGCTTATGAGCATATTATTTAAATTTGTAGATAAAAATAAAGAGGCATTTAATAAAAGCAAGGCCATGGTCAGGTTGTCAAGGAAGATAGCATAGAAATACTATTTTCATGTTTGAAATGACTGCTGTATTATTTTTCATTTATACATGTATTAGATCAGTTGAAAACATATTTGATAGATTCAGTCAGTACTTTAAATGTGCAACAGTGAAACCTGCGTTGCAATGAAATGGTTTTGCAGAATTGAATAGATGCCCATTTCATTTTTTTACAGTGATTAGAGGACATATTGCACACTGTATCGTCAGCATTCTCTGCTGTCTATCAACAAGATGCCAAATGATTTAATCCTGAGAATTACTTAGCAGTGTAGTAGGACAGATGCACAATAGTTTTAGTTCACATGGACAATACAACTAATTGAATTTCTTAGACATAGTATAACTTAATTGTATGATATTGCTGCTGAGATGTGGTATGGACAGTGGCCCAGGGTGGTGCACACCTGTGTTCCCATTTGTTTGGGAAACTAAGGAGGAAGAGTTACTTGAGCTGGTGAGTTCAATGCCAGCATTGGCAAATTTGTCTGAAAAACAAAGATAGTAATGTATTACCAAAGCCAAAACCAAACCAAACTGTTCTCCAAAACAACAAAATATATTGGATGGATAAAATATTTTTTGAAATAAAAGATCTATGTGCAAAGAACTCTTTGTGTTTCCTAGTTACTATTGGGTTGTAGAGTAAGGTGCAGAGTATGCTTACTACAGGTGATAATATTTCATAGAGGTTGTTGCTTTTGTGTCTATGAAGTATTTTTCTCATCATATTGTAGACCACTCTGTTACCACATACCATGAATATATGTGTTTTCTCACATATCAACGTATCATTCCAGTCAATGAAAGCTAGTATGACAGATGTATTGTATAACCCTGTCCCAGGACTGAGAACTCTTCAACAGTTCTCTTTCAGTATTTTTTAAATCACCTCTATAACCATTCCCAAACTACATTTGTTCTCTCTCTCCCCTTTAAAACTTTGAAGGTGGCATGGATTTGGGGATTTTTATTTAGGTAATATTTGTACTAACTATAGGGCTTATTTCTGGAAAGCCTCATGTTGTCCCAACTAACATAGTGGGAACCCACTAGGGTCCTGTGTTCTTTCAACATGGTCCTACTCATGGATAAATACTTCTTAGTTCTGGCTCTGCAAGAAAGACTTTGCTTTCTGAGACAACTGGATTGATATTTTACTTCTAGATTTCTATGGGGACTAGTTTATAAATGAAGTTTTATCTCCTCTTGCTATTTCAATTGTACATCACCATCATCTTATTACATAAGAAGACTCAGGCAACAGCTATTACCATTTCCTATTGTTAATGGAATCATAGCATGAGCATTTGAGCCTTTGGCTAGCTCAGCTTGCACATATCACTTAACCTCATGACTCTAACTTACCAGTTACAACTCCACTCAGAATGTCATTGTAGCTAATCAAATGATGATTATTTGGCCCTTAAAGAAATACTACAGATCCAAAGAATTAGATTCTTACTGTTCTCCAAGAGGGTCTATTTCCTCAATGGTCTTGAAACCCACTAGCAAACAGTTTGATGTCTTTTCCTCCACAGCTATAAAATTTGGCCAGAGATCTGCAGTCAGGTTCATTTCAGATCAGAGAAGTTATTCTCATGTTCAAGTCATTCTTGGTCATGGAAATAGGAACTGTCCAGTAAAAGGTGGCAAAAATCGATGGTCATGGTGCCATCAAACCTGGAGAAAAGAGATTTTGCCTGATAAAATATTTCTGATAAAGCTTTGAAAGAAACTGATCACCCCCTCCCCACTCATACCCAAAACAGCCATGTGGATTTTGAGTTGTATAAGATTTAGCTAGGACATTTTATTTTTAAAATCAGAGGAAATACTTGTATAAAGTTAAGGGAGGTACAGCAGACAGGGAGGCAATGCATCAGTAGTACTGTGTGAAATCACTCTAAGCACTCTAAGCAAGAGATTGAGTGTTAATGCCTGAGATGAACTTAGTGGCACATACCTCTAATCCTACTTAAGAGGTTGAGGCAGGAGATTTGATGATTCAAGCTAGCCTGGGCTACATATGGAATTCTAGGCCAGCCTGGATTTCAGGAAACACTGTTTCAAGAAAGTAAAAGTATATTACTATAATCTTAACATTTAGGAGGTTGGCACAGGAAAATTGCTGTAAGCTTAAGGCTATATAATATGTGTTACACCACCTAGAGATACATAGTAAGACCCCAGCCTAAAAAAAAAACAAATCAAAAATCCAAAACCAAAATACCCTAAAATACATACTGTGATGGTTTGTATATGCTAGGCCCAGGGAGTGGCACTATTAGGTGTGGCCCTATTGGAGTAGGTGTGGCCTTGTTGGATTATGTGTATCTCTTTAAGACCCTCATCCTAGCTCCCTGGAAGTCAGTCTTCCACTAGCAGCCTTCAGATGAAGGCGTTGAACTTTTAGCTCTGCTTGTACCATGTCTGCCTAGATGCTGCCATGCTCCCACCTTAATGATAATGGACTAAACCTCTGAACCTATAAGTCAACCCCAACTAATTGTTGTCCTTATAAGAGTTGCCTTGTTCATGGTGTCTGTTCACAGCAGTAAAACCCTAAGACAGAAGTTGGTACCAGGAGTGGGGTATTGCTGTGATACCATGCTGTGACCATGGTTTTGTTTGGAAGAATGTGGATTTTGGGACTTTGGATTTGGAAAGCAGTGGAATGCTTTAAATGGGGCCAGGAATATGGAAGACTTTGTTGCTGAGTATGATTTGAACTGTGTAGATTTGATATGCAGTCAGGTTCATTTCAGATCAGAGAAGTTATTCTCATGTTCTAGTCATTCTTGGCCATGGAAATAGGAACTGTCCAGCGAAAGGTGTCAAAATCTATGGTCATGGGCCTGGCCCAAGAGGTTTCAGTGGAGAAGAATTTCAGAATGAGGCCTAGAGATTGTTTTTGTGGAATTTGGTGAAGAATCTGACTGTTTTTTTGCCTGTATCTGAAGAGTCAACCTGAATCTAAGGTAAAGAGATTATATTAACTATATTGACAAAGGAAGTCTCAAAAGAGGCCAGCAGAGACTTTGTTCTCTGATTAAGTCTCATGAAGAGCATTTTGAACAAGCATAGCAAACTTAGAAAGGAAAAATATAAAATATATAGTTCAAGTATTAACAGGGCACCAGGAAGTGAAGTGGAACTGAGTCCTATGTTTTAGGAGATAACAAATTAAAGGATTTTGGGGTAAGATCCTACCCAGCTAAGTTTAGATCCAGGTATAAACACACCTTTAATCCCAGGAGACAAAGCCAAACAAATCTCTGATTTCAAGACCAGCCTGGGACAAAGCAGGTTCTAGGTGAACAAAAACTTAAATCCAGGCATGGTGGTACACACCTTTAATCCCAGCATGACAGGAGACAGAGCCATGCAGATCTCTGAATTTAAGGTTAATCTACAGAGCAAATTCCTGGAAAGCCAAGCTTAGGCAGAGAGGGAGTGAGAAAAACAGAAAGCTGGTAATAGAATAAGGGGGACCATGTTCCAGACCCAACAAACAGCAGAACATGGCAGCTACAGCCATGTGATTCTGGCTTTAGAGTAAAAAATAAATGACACTACTGGGACACTTGATGCTTGTTAGCTGGAGCTAAGAAATTAGTGGTGATTAAGAAGAGATCAGCATCACTGAGGTGAAATCTTCTTGGAAGTGTTTTCTGAAAGCACAAAGAAGCTGTGTTCCAGAAAAAGCCAAGGTTGTACCTCATGCTGCAGCTGTAATTGATGATGGGTAAGAGTTACCCAGGTGGGACTGGTTTTGAAGGCATGAAGGGGTCATGAACAGCAGCTGAAGCTTGGCACTGTGAGAGGCCATGGAAGGCCATTGGTGAAGGTGCAGCCTCAGTTGCAGTTGACAGCCCACGACTGAGGGGGTCATGTAAAGGATCTGAGGCCTGGCACCATGAAGAGAGCCTATGGGCCATTGGTGAAGCCTAGCTGCAGCAGAAGAAGCAGTGTTTTGAAGATACCAGTACCATGAGATGACCACCAAGAACAGCAGCAGCAGTGGAGTACAGGCAGCTGGAGCCTAGAAGACAAGCAGTGTGCCACAAAGGGCAGAGCTGGAGAGGTGACAGAAGCCCTTGGAGGAGCCCAGAAGATCTTGAGTGGATCCTAGACATTGGACTGTTCAAGTTTGATTTTGCTTTTGATTGTGACTGTGCCCTGATATTTTTCCCTACAGTTAAGAGACTTTGAATTGTAAAAAGACTTTGGATTCTGAAAGATATTAGATATTCTAAAAGGATTGAAATTTTAATATGTAAAGACTGTGGGACTTTTAAAGTTATTTAGATCTTGGGGATGAATAAGCAAGCAAGGGTTAATGTGTTTGTCTGTCAAGTTAACAAGAGGTCAATTGTGCTGACTGGTTTTGTGTGTCAGCTTGACACAAGCTGGAGTTATCACAGAGAAAGGAGCCTCCCTTAAGGAAATGCCTCCATGAGATCCAGCTGTAAGGCATTTTCTCAGTTAGTGACCAAGGGTGGGAGGGCCCATTGTGGGTGGTGCCATCTTTGGGCTGGTAGTCCTCGGTTCTATAAGAAAGCAAGATGAACAAGCCAGGGGAAGCAAGCCAGTAAGTAACATCCTCTGTGGTCTCTGCATCAGCTCTTGCTTCCTGACTTGTTTGAGTTCCAGTCCTGATGTCTTTTGGTGATGAACAGTAATGTCAAAGTGTAAGCTGAATAAATCTTTTCCTTCTCAACTTGTTTCATGGACATGATATTTGTGCAGGAATAGAAACCGTGACTAAGACACATACATACACATACATACATACATACGTGCATGGATACAACAAACATTGGATTCTTGTTTTTCTTATGATCTTAAATAAACTTACTGTTTTTGAGTATCAAAATGTACTAGATTTCCATAGGTAATACTGCTTTTTAGTTTTAGTAAGTGGAGATTTTTAAGAGAAAAGTCTCACTCATATTTTTTATGGTACTTTAGATTCCTTCTCTCATATTACTGTCTCCAGAGGCTGGGCAGAGTCACATTACATGTCCTTTACATGGAAAAGACAAAAAGAGAGCACACTGTGGTAACTGATGCCTGTGATCCCAGCACTTGGACGGCTGGCGCAAGTGGATGGTTTGAGTTTTAGGCTTCCTTGGAGTTACATAGTAAGTCCTAGGCCAGCCTGTCTTAGAAAAGTACTCTTCAACCCCCTTAACACACAAAAAGAGTATCTTGTCCTATGTCCCACTGGAGAAACTAGGAATTTTTTTTAATCCTTTTTATTGAAAAATAAGTATTTTCATACAATATATTCTAATCACATTTTCCCACACTTACCTCTTCCCAGATCCTTCCCACCCATTTAACTCATGCATTCTCTCTCTCTTAGAAAAGAAACAGGTAAATAATGAAAATAAAAAGAAAAGCAGAGGAAACACATACAGAGAGACAGACACATACAAACAAAACCCATTAAAACACAACCAGAAGACATAATATACAAGTAAAAGACCATTGAGGCATTAAAAAAAAAGGCACATTTCATTATTTCTGAGCAAGCTCAATTGTAATGTAAGATATACATTACAACATAGATCTCAAGCATATTCCCTAGCATGCTTAGCTCCAAGCCACAGAGCAAGCATAGGAGAGCTTCAAAGGGCAGACAGGAGCACTTCTGTGCTAGGTACAGCTAAATACAGGCGCTTCGACCTAAGGAACCTGCCTCACCTAGCTGCTAGCATTCTAGGCCGTGTAGCACCTCTGTCCAGATGACTTCAGGCTGTTACCTGCTTTCTTTGCTAGACTATCCCATGCAGATGCACTGTCTGGTTCTAGCCTGCTTCGTTGTCCACTTAGATGGCTTTGTAGAAATTTCTTGTCTCTTGGATAACTCAAGAGAGTGATTCTAAAATTAAGTATGTCAGGATAGGTAGGAGGACAGGGTAGGGTTCTGTGATAACTTTTCAACTTTACTGTAAAATAGGTGTGTGTGTGTGTGTGTGTGTGTGTGTGTGTGTGTGTGTGTATGTGTGTGTGTGTGTAAAGGATGATTTGAAACCATGAACTCATATTCACCAAACTTCCCTGAGAGATTCCAGACATACAAACAAGAAAGAACATAAAGAGCCCATTATAATAACCAAGGACATTTATGGACAATGTGTCGGTGGTATTGATCATGAAAGTTTCTGAATTTTCTATTATAAACTACGTGCTGTATCCCACCCACCCCTGCTTTGCATGAAATATTTTAGTTTGTAATAATTGAAGCCTTTCCTACAGTCAGTGCCATTCTGTGGAGGGCTGGTACTGTCCTTGTCACTGAAATTAATGCTTCCACTATTATTCTCTCCCTCTCAGGATCTAATTCTCATGAGCCTATTACATCTTCTGTTTCTTTTTTTTTTAGAGATTTATTCATGTTTATATATATTGGGCTTTTGCTTGCATGCACACACCCACACACACACACACACACACACACACACACCTTCTATGTTGGTTTTCGCAACTGAACTTGGGTCTTCTGCAAGTGATCTGAACCATTTGTAGAGACTGGAATGTTATTTCTTTTTGGTCTTTGATGCAGCTTTGATTCTTTCCCAGAAGCCCATAGTTTGTATTATATCAGAGAACAAAGATTAATAAAGTCACAGAAAATTCCACTTTTATTCTTTATACCTTGTATTAAAGTACCAATCATTCCAGTTTCTAAGAGTCTATCAAATGCATCAACATTTTTAATGACAGCTGATGAAATGACTTTGAAACAGCCCTTCTAGCAATCCTTGAGATATATTTTAGTTAACTGGTGACACATGGTGATGGTATGAATACCAGAGGGTTTTCGAGAAAAAACAGATGTTAATCTATCCTTTGCTCTGCAAAAACAATCTTGGGAGTTGCTAGGATGGACAGGCCAACCTCTTCCTCCTGTTGGTTGATGTTAATTACTATTGGGCAATGTCTAGAAAGTCTCATTTTTAATATTAAAATGAGTGGTTTCTATAGATCATAAAGTATCTGAAAAACAATAACATTTACCTTTTGTGACAAGTTATTCCAGGCAAGCAAAGTCAGTTTTCATTGTATCTTCTTTTTTGTTCAGTGGTTTCAACCATGGCTGCGTATTACAATACTTGAAGTTTTCTTGTCAAAGACTTGGTGATCTAGCTCTTGGAATTTAGGCCTGTTTATGGGGCTTTGCATATTTCCTTGGTCTTAAACCTACAGGCTGGCCTGGTCATCCAGGATCTTCATACAGGCCTGTCTGCCTACAGGTTTTGGGTACACTCCAAGAAAACCAGGAGGATGCACTTGTGGCTTTCGTCGTTGTTGATGCCTTGTTTTTAGTTGCCTTCACCTTCAGGTTAGCCTGTAATGTCTGTTGTAATAGATTGTAAATTAATGGTGTTTCCTGAGTACCCTGCTGCAGGATCTGTACCTTCCTCATCCACTGTGCCTCCTTGGGTGTTCTAGCATTGATAGTACTCTGTCACTCTCATATGTCCCCATGCCCACCTTTCCAGAGAGCCAACAGGACTGTTTAGTACCTAGCCTGGGAAGATCTAGTTACAGGACTATAGGTGATTAGCCTATGGTTGATCAGCTTCTGGATCTCTGTGGGAGTTGGCATTGATGATATCCTTGGACTCCAGCCAGACCTTCTTTTTGCCACAGCGGAGAAAACTAGAGGCGATCCTTTCCTGAAGTCTATGCATCCTTATGGCCGAAGCTATAACAGTGAAAAGGAAACACTATTTGTCTTCCTGATTCGTTTTATTCTGCTTTGTTTATTGGCTTTTGTGTGTGTGTGTGTGTGTGTGAGAGAGAGAGAGAGAGAGAGAGAGAGAGAGAGAGAGAGAGAGAGAGAGAAAGAGAGGAAGAGAGAGAGACAGAGAAAGAGACAGAGAGAGACAGAGACAGAGATGCAGAGAGAGACACAGAGACAGAGAGACAGAAAGACAGAGAGAGGAAACATGGAATGGCTGGGTGGGGAGGAGGGGAGGATCTGGGAGGAGATGAGGGAGGGGAACTATGATCAGAAGATATATATATATATATATATATATATATATATATATATATATATATGAGAAAATATTTTTTATTTTCAAGAAAAAGAATACCTAACACATAGGGTATTTCTCATAGGTATGAAAGCCCAGAGATGTGCCTTCATGTAGGGACCCTCATTACTGTTTAATTATAATTACTTAACAGGAGCATTTTCCTTTAAAGGATGGCCGTGAACTTGGCTGTCATGAAGGGACTTGGAAAACTTGAGAAGTAAAAGAGAATCAGCTATTAAGATTGTTCTTGGAGTTTTTGCTTGTTTGCTTTTGAAAGGTAACATGCAACAAAGCCTTCAGGAAAGTTCTGAGACCTTAGTAGTGCTTATTAACTCCATAAAAGTCCCGAAAATGCCTAAATAACAGAAGTACTTCTGAGTCTTTTCTGTAAAATTCTGTGTAAAGTGTCTCCATGCAGGACTGTGTTTAACAAGAGACTGTGAATCTCAGGGGATATCATGGGACTCTGTCTACTACAGTAGCTTGGAGCACATTTGTCTTTCTGTCATGTGATTACCATCACCTACAGAAACATTGGTAGGCTTGACTATACCTGGTTGTCCTCTATTATGCGGTGGAGTAAGTAACATAATATGTGTACATTGCTACCATTCTAAAATTAAACAGTTTCTCAACTTCCAAACACATCTGGCCACAAGGATTGTTGAAGAGATTGTGGGCGTGTGACTGAAAGTTGCTGGTGGAAGATATTTTGAAAGCATTTATATTTTAAAATACTGTGAAATGGTACATGTGTGGAATCAGGACTTGACAGAGGATGCTAATGTGTTTGCTAGGTTCAAAATTAGAAAACTAAAAAGGACCTGGGAAACAAGTTGTTTATTTTATTTGTATTGACACATGGTCTCATTGTGTCGACCAAGTCGGTCTGGAACTCACTTTGTAGCTGAGGCTGGTATCAAACTCTTGAACCCTGTCCTTGAGTCTCTTGAGTTTTAGGATTGCATGTGTATGCTATCATGACCACTAAAATTTATTACTGTAAAGGTTGAGAGGGTGGTATTAATATTATAGATAGGGAAGGGGAAGATGAAAGATGAGATTTTGAAATACTGTATATTTGCTTTACATACTGGTGCAACACATGTCATGTAGTGTGTGTGTTTAGTTCATGTGTGTACATATAAATATAAAACCCTTAGGGAATTGCTCAAGCTGGTCAGTATATGAAAATGGTATTTGAACTTAATTTTGACTTCAGAGTCTGCTTTATTTGTTAAAGGATGGTGGTGGATCTGGGATTTAAACCAGTCTCCTGTCTCATCCTAAAAACACCCAGATCACTTTTTGTAACTATGTAATTACAATTCGTAGGTGTCTTTTGAATGTTTTAGATACTTAAAATCTTTTAATGGTATATTATAATACTTGGCTTGTTACCAGAATTAATTAGATTTAGATATCAGTCATATGGCAATAAAGATTTCCATTATTTTAGGATCATCTTAGAGTAGTGCAGTCTCATAATTTAAGTGTCAGCTGAATACTATTGGATAAATTATTTATTAAACATTATGTGCCATAGAATGCTAGTACTCAAACTGCCATTGTATTGGGGCAGTCAGCTGAGGGGCAGAGCACTTGATTCACTTGTGTGAGGCCATGGGTTTGATTCCTAGCTCCATAAAAAAGAAAGTTTGCCAATTTAACAGCCATTACATACTGGAAATATTAAAGATCTATTTTCTCAAACGTGAAGTGTTTCTGAAGGTTCAGTGTTCTTCAGTTTCCCTCATGTCTCTTTCCATCCTGTTTGTTCCTCCCGAGAATAAGCAGATGCACTGCTATTGGAGCCCTACCCACCCCGCACTGTTGTGATCTGTTTTCTCTGTGGAATGAAGTATTGACAGAAAGCAACAGGACAGAGAGATTAAAAATATGCATCAATTAGAGAGCCAATTGCAGCATGGCTTTCAGTCAGTGAGTGTTCTAGCTGCAGCGCTGACGGTTCAGCTGGAACGCATGCTTAAAGAAGAGTATCTTTTGACTCATTACTAAAATTATACCTTACTTTTTTTCATAGCATGAGGAAATTTGGAATAAATGTCTACCAGAATTCTACATCATTCTGAAATATATGTGAAGACTAGTGATTTTAATGTGTTTATTCTGTATCTATTATTTTGTTTTTATACCCACAAAGACAATATTCTATGCTTGCATTATTCATGATGGTTAAAGTTTTAAAACCTGGGGACAAATTTTGTGATTTTGGATTTCAGTTTAGTTGACAAAATCATTAATAAATAGAAGCTTTGAATTAGATGACCATGCTAATGATGATTTGAGTACTTGCCCTTTTTTTCTACAATTTAGAGAAGTTCATATTTCTTTTATCAGGATAAATACAATTTTAATTACTTGTGGTCGGTGGGGGAATAAAGCAGGGGTGAGATAGGAAAGAAGAGACCTGGGCTTCATTTTCACCATAGCAGGAAGGACAGCGGCCAATTCCTCTGTTTCCCACTCATTTGCGTTTAGCCTCCTGGTCCAGTCATTAAGGTTGCATTGTTGTGTCTTACAAATGCTTCTATCTTCTGAGAATTAGGAGAACTGCTACATTTCCTGTGACATCCTCAAGAAAAATCGAAAAGAGCTTAATACTTGGACACCTGCCTGTCTTTTGGTTCAAAGGGTAAAGACACATATAGAAAAAGAATGTAGAAGCCATTGGCCAACACTGGCCAGGAGCATGAAAAGCAGTAGAAATCCAAAAAAACTACCTTTCAGCAATGAGGAATCTCTTCTTGCTCAGAAACCTCGCATGCCACGGACTCTCAGAGAGAGGATGACCCTCCTGGTCCTATGGGTCTGTGTGCTGTACTTCAAATGGGAGGATGAGATTTTAAGGCTCAAGGCTTGACTTGATGCATGGTACTCTGTCACCTAAAGACTTTGTTTTTAAGACCAAGTTTCTAGTGTTGTAGATAGTGTGTGGGGGACTCCTCTCCACCCCCATCCTTACTGTCTGTAATACACTTTATTTATCAGTGGATCGGCCCTAAGCAGTCTAGCCCTTGGCTGAAATGTTAACAAGTGGAAATATTCAGAGATGGGCACTTTGGATGTGCCTCTTAGGAAAAAGCCAAGTGCATGACAGCATTGTGACTCAAAAGACCTAGATGTGGGCAGTAGCTCTGTGATGAGTTATGCAATGTTCTCCGTGTTGCATAATCTCTGGAAGTGAGTCTTCTTGACTTTAAAATGGCAAATGCTCTGCTTGAACTGACAGAGAACTTATGTAAAGATAATGTATGTTATCAGCTTTCCTAGGTAGTTGCAGATGATGCTTATTGATATCTGGCAACACTTTAAATCAAACTCACAAGGGAAGGGAGAAAGGACTGAGTCCTGTGAGTCATGTCCCAGGGAGTTCTGCTTGTTTTGGTTTGCAGCCTGCGATTCTGATTTCTGTCTAGCTCTCTCTCATTTCTGCTGTGTTCTGTCTTTTTTTCTAACTCGCTGTGTATGTGTGCCTTCAAGTTCAGCTGAGGGGGAAGGAATGCCTGTATTTGCTTCATTATCTCAGTGAGTCTTATTGGCTTCATCCCACTCCAGAAGAGTCACAGGCTCATCACTAAACCTGATACTGTAACCTTGCAGTACCTTGGGGCTCTTGTAGACCAGCCTGAATTTGGGTGTGGAATCTGCCTTTCCCAACCCACAGATGCTGAATTGGGCAGGGATGACTTCCTAAAGGACATTTAGGGTGTATATTACAGCATCAAAGAATGGCTAGTGAACAAGTCATTTTTATTTTATTTTTGTCTGTGAAGAAAATATGCCTATGATCTAAAAAGATAGTCAAGAAATAGCTGAGCAATGTGCACAACAAATGAAGAAAGGACTACATTTTCTTTAAAAAAAATTAACCACTTTATTTTGTATTTTGAAGATCTTTGCCATAAATTTATATTGTAGGAAAAAACTCTAGTAGCTTATTTTTCAGATTATATCAGGAAGGAAGGTAGGACGTACGGCCCAATATTGATCACATGTCTAGGATTACGGAATCCAGAGGCTCTAGGAACCAAATGTTTGGCATGTTTATAACATTTTATTGTGGTGATGTGCACTGTGAGAAGCATCATCTTGAGTGCAGTGTAGTTATTCATGCGTTTTCATCATCACAGTCATGCATCTCTAGAACGTCTTTCACTTTGTAGAACTGAACTTAGAAAAGAAAGAGAAAAATTTCTATTATGTGACTAAAACAGATTATAACAGCCAAGAGCATCAAACTCCATTCATTTAGATGACTCTGTGTGTGTGCATGAGTGCGTGTTTGTGTGTGTGTGTTTGTGTGTGTGTGTGTGTGTGTGTGTGTGTGTGAGAGAGAGAGAGAGAGAGAGAGAGAGAGACAGAGACAGAGACAGAGACAGAGACACTTGGGTTTGAACCTGGGACCTTGAGTATGCTCATCAGCTCCTTTATGTTGGATCTTTATCCTAGGCTGGGCCTGAGTTACTGTAATACAAGCAGACCGTGGACTATGGTACTCTTCCTTTAGCCTCCCAAGTAGCTGGAATTACAGGCCTGTTCCCCCGGGGCTGGCTAGATGACTATTTTATGAGATCATTTTTCACTTGTTTCTTGATCTTAGCCCAACACATTATTCATTCCATAGGAGGTTGGGCTGGAAAAAAAGTAACAGCATCAGAGAAACACCATCCTAGGTGAAATGAGGGCATGCAAACCTGGGAGGCGTAGGAGCCTTTGGTTAGAACCTGCAGCTCTTTGTCAGGAATGTGCACGTCATTGCCAACACGGTAGCTTCACACATTGTGAAATTATTCCGTTTCTGTGACCAAGGGCTCAGAAGGAAAAGCCGAGCAGAGAAAAACCATGAAAAACCCAATAACGTTTTTGTAACATTTTATTTGGAAAGGGCAGACAGCTACAGCAAGCATGTTGTGACTGCCCCCGAGGGGAACAGGGAGTCTTAGGAGATTTAGAATAAACAACTTTAAGAGATTTTAATAGGCAGAAAGCTAAACAGCTCTAACCCAGGGAAGAAGGGAACAGTTTACAATTGCTCCCTGGGTTGCAGAAACATTTTATTCATTATTATTTAAACCTTATGATAATTCTATTTACTGAAGGAGAAAGTGAAGCAGAGAGTTTAGGGCTTTAGGAGTGCTTAGGAACACAAGTGGGGCAATAACTGGGAATCAGGTGGACTGGTACGCTGCTTCTGCCGCAACTCAAACCTTCTGTGGAAATGCGTTTGGCTTTCTTCCTTTAAGCTTGACGGACACTACTAATCACTTTTTCAGGGCCTGGACCAGTGCGTAGAGCGCTTGCTGCGTTTGCAGAGGACCCATATTCAGTCCTCAGCACCCACATAATGGGATGTAATTCCATTGACCTCTGAGCAATACATGCATGTGTTATATTTTCATACACGCAGGCAAAACACTCATGCACACAGAATAAAAGTAAATAAAAATAACCCCACACTTTTTGAATTTTTCAAAAAAGGCAGAGTTAATGTGAGAATTAAATACGATGTTGAGAACATTTGACTTTCAAATTTGAAAATGGAGTCAGAATATAGTCTCCCCTTGGAGATAGCTGCTCTTTAAGAATACTGTCAGTGAAAAGACAACTATTTCCAGAAACTTAAACACCAACAACTTGTCACTGTTGAAGGGCAGCTGGCATTCTTTGAGTTATTTTAAATGTTCCTAAAGCAAGTTTCTAAGATTGGTGAACTTTGGGACAAACTCTTTATTATGTATGCCTCTTGGATTTGTATGGAGAGGGCCTTGTGGAGCTGGGAAGTTGCCTTTCCGGAGCCTCTAGCTCTGGAGTTGCTAGGTCTCTATGGACGGCGTGGACTTGAGACAGGCAGATACAAGGCTTGAGAATACAGAAGATTCCCATTAGGGAAATTGAGGAAGATACAGATTTAATTTTTTTTATTATTTCTTTTACATCCCAACTGTGGTTTACCTTCCCTCCTGTCCTCCCAGTCTCCACCCCCACCCCCACCATCCACTCCTCCTCCACTTCTCTTCAGAAAAGGACAGGCCTACCATGGATGTCAACCAGCCATGGCATATCAAGTTGCCGTGAGACTAGACCTCCTCTCCTATTAAGACTGGACAAGGTAATCCAGTAGAGGGAAAGGGCCCAAAGCACAGTTAGAAACAGCCCTTACTACCACTGTTAGGCGTCTCACATGAACACTAAGCTACACAACTGTAACATATATGTGGAGGGCCTAGGCAAGTTCCCTGGTTGGAGGTTCAGTCTCTGTGAGCCCCGATGAGCCCAGGTTAGATTATGCTGTTGGTTTTTCTTGTAGTCTCCTTGACCCCTCTGGCTCTTATAAGCCTTCCTTCCCATCTTCCACAGGATTCCTTCTTTGGCTGTGGGTCTCTGAATCTGTTTCCATCAGTTTCTAGGTGAAGCCTCTCTGATGACAATTGGCCTAGACACGAATCTATGAGTTTAGGAATCATTTCATTGACTTGACTTTCCTTCCCTTCCCTTCCCTTCCCTTCCCTTCCCTTCCCTTCCCTTCCCTTCCCTTCCCTTCCCTTCCCTTCCCTTCCCTTCCCTTCCCTCCCCTCCCCTCCCCTCCCCTCCCCTCCCCTCCCCTCCCCTCCCCTCCCCTCCCCTCCCCTCCCCTCCCCTCCCCTCCCCTCCATCTTCACTCTTACCTTTTGTCAGTCCTGTTTGTTTCTATCCTACTTTTGTGTGTCTATCCTCTAGGTAGTGTCAGGGCTTGGCTCCCTTGCATGGCCTGGGTCTCACTGGACCAGTCATTGGTTGTCTACTCCTACAAAAGGAAGATCTATCTTAAGGCTGGAAAGTCTTTGAGGATCTTCTTACAGTCTAGGATGCTGTCTTCTGTTTCAGGAAGGGCTTTTGTATTGCCTTCACTGAGAGGGCCCTTCCTCTGCCATAGACTGGATGATTTTATTGTGACATTTTGTGCTGTTAGTCCATTAGTTTAGATGTGCTGAGAACTCCTGTGATTGAGAAACGTGTTTAATCTAAGATGTTGAAGTTTTTGGTTATGAATTATTATTATATTTGACTGATGCATCTGTTAGCATCTTTCAGACACAGTGAAACCAGGCCTGAGTTGTGACTATAATCAGATAATGGTGATGAACCCTGTAAAGAGCACTAAACCATAAAATAAGGGAGATCTACAAAGTTCTGTTTGTCATTTTATGACATGAGTTCTTGCTGTGTATTCCAGGCTGGCTCCACACTTGAATCCTCCTGTCTCTGCTTCCTGAATGCTGGTATTACAGGTATGCATCACCACAGCCCACCTCAAGCTCTCACTTTTTAAAAGACGTCTCACTTACTCTGGTACTTGAGTTGTACAAATGTATTCAGAATTCACAACAGTAAACTGAGGGACAGTGTTTAAGTAAATACAAAGAAATCACCAGTAGGATATGTGGTGAAGCTAAGACCTTACCCCAGTTTATATTTAATAGTACATGTTCAGGTTAAGAACTTGGATGCTTTTGAAAAAGTTTCCCTCCAAAATGCCTCCTTCCCCTCCTCTTCTTCCTCCTCCTCTCCCTATCTTTTCTTCTATCTATAGAAATTAGCATTTCCCAGAGCTCTGTCACTTCAGTTTGACTTTCATATAATCAAGCACTGAATGTGGAAATACTAATATTACCTCCCAGTAATGATGGCCATTAAATGTATGTACCATAGAGACGGGAGTGTTTGAGCTACCATGAGGGAGGTTCTGTACTTAGTTCTGTGGTAAGGGAGGAGAATCAGCACTTTTAGGAAAGAGTCAAAGCTGGAGAGACTATACTGTTTTGAAGCCATGTTTATGGCCCCATTGATGAGGATACAGTTCAAGGCTTTGAGATTGTGACTGACAGGTTCCTCTTATATGACAACCTGATATAGTGGGAAGGTTGTTACTGCCCTAATAAGGAAACAAGGTTAGAGAAGACTGAATTAGTAAGGGTCAGCTCTTTAACTTACTGGGTACAATTCAGTGCAAAGCTGAGATCCTGATGTTGAGCCCTGGACAGTTGAAGAGCAGCTCCGCATTGAAGGGCAGTAGGAGCCTTCTGCAGCAGGAGGTGGCCTCTGTCCAGTAGGCAGCATCTAAAGGTCACAGCTCAGTGATGTCACCATGATAATAATCTATTACATTAAAGGAGTTTCATTTTGCTTGTATGGAGGTCTACATTAGTGACTGACAGGCTGAGAGCTTGGTTCAGTGAATACTTGTAGACAGATGTGGAGTGGGTAGGTATAGGTGATGGTATTGGGCAGAGAAGGACTCTAATCTATAATATTAACTATATTTACTAGTGTTATACAAAGCCAAGTTCCTGGTTGTATCCAAGTTTTATAAAGCATGATAATTATATTTAATGCTCATTTTAAAGGAAAAATTAAATTATTAATACAAATGAGAATGAAGGAAAATAATTTTAATATATGATATATACAGATACATCACAAAACCCACATTTAAAGATGATATTAAAAATCAGTTATTCAACACACTGTAATTCTCATTTAATCCACATCTCTGGATTACATAGCTTTGGAGTTGGTTAGTTTTTCTCATGGTCTTGACAGAAGCTCAGGGCATGTGAGAAGAGAAGAAAACACAAGCACAATGCAATGCCTCCATCAGCTGGATCTGTAGGCAACTCTATGGGTATTTTCTTTTATTTTTTTATTTTTATTTTTTATTTTTTTTAATTTTTTATTAGCTATTTTCCTCATTTACATTTCCAATGCTATCGCAAAAGTCCTCATACCCACCCCCTCACTCCCCTACCTACCCACTCCCCCTTTTTGGCCCTGGCGATCCCCTGTACTGAGGCATATAAAGTTTGCAAGTCCAATGGGCCTCTCTTTCCAGTGATGGCCAACTAGGCCATCTTTTGATACATATGCAGCTAGAGACAAGAGCTCCGGGGTACTGGTTAGTTCATAATGTTGTTTCATCTATAGGGTTGCAGTTCCCTTTAGTTCCTTGGGTGCTTTCTCTAGCTCCTTCATTAGGGGCCCTGTGATCCATCCAATAGCTGACTGTGAGCATCCACTTCTGTGTTTGCCAGGCCCCGGCATAGTCTCACTAGAGACAGCTATATCTGGGTCCTTTCAGCAAAATCTTGCTAGTGTATGCAATGGTGTCACCGTTTGGAAGCTGATTATGGGATGGATCCCTGGATATGGAAGTCTCTAGATGGTCCATCCTTTAGTCTCAGCTCCAACTTTGTGTCTGTAACTTCTTCCATGGGTGATTTGTTCCCAATTCTAAGAAGGGGCAAAGTGTCCACACTTTGGTCTTCGTTCTTCTTGAGTTTCCTGTGTTTAGCAAATTGTATCTTATATCTTCGGTATCCTAAGATTCTGGGCTAATATACACTTATCAGTGAGTACATATTGTGTGAGTTCCTTTGTGATTGGGTTACCTCACTCAGGATGATGCCCTCCAGGTCCATCCATTTGCCCAGGAATTTCATAAATTCATTCTTTGTAATAGCTAAGTAGTACTCCATTGTGTAAATGTACCACATTTTCTGTATCCATTCCTCTGTTGAGGGGCATCTGGGTTCTTTCCAGCTTCTAGCTATTATGAATAAGGATGCTATGAACATAGTGGAGCATGTGTCCTACTTATCGGTTGGAACATCTTCTGGTTATATGCCCAGAAGAGTTATTTCGGGATCCTCCAGTAGTACTATGTCCAATTTTCTGAGGAACGGCCAGACTGATTTCCAGAGTGGTTGTACAAGCTTGCAATCCCACCAACAATGGAGGAGCTTTTCTCTTTCTCCACATCCTCACCAGCATCTGCTGTCACCTGAATTTTTGATCTTAGCCACTCTGACTGGTGTGAGCTGGAATCTCAGGGTTGTTTCGATTTGCATTTCCCTGATGATTAAGGATGTTGAACATTTTTTCAGGTGCTTCTCAGCCATTCAGTATTCCTCAGGTAAGAATTCTTTGTTTAGCTCTGAGCCCCATTTTTTAATGGAGTTATTTGATTTTCTGGAGTCCACCTTCTTGAGTTCTTTATATATATTGGATATTAGTCACCTATCTGATTAAGGATAGGTAAAGATCCTTTCCCAATGTGTTGGTGGCCTTTTTGTCTTATTTCCAGTGTCTTTTGCCTTACAGAAACTTTTCAGTTTCATGAGTTCCCATTTGTCAGTTCTCGATCTTACAGCAAAAGCAATTGCTGTTCTATTCAGGAATTTTCCACTGTGTCCATATCTTTGAGGCTTTTCCCCACTTTCTCCTCTATAAGTTTCATTGTCTCTGGTTTTATGTGGAGTTCCTTGATCCACTTAGATTTGACCTTAGTACAAGGAGATAGGAATGGATCAGTTCGCATTCTTCTACATGATAACCACCAGTTGTGCCAGCACCATTTGTTGAAAATGCTGTCTTTTTTCCACTGGATTGTTTTAGCTCCCTTGTCGAAGATCAAGTGATCATAGGTGTGTGGGTTCATTTCTGGGTCTTCAATTCTATTCCATTGGTCTACTTGTCTGTCTCTATACCAGTACCATGTAGTTTTTATCACAATTCCTCTGTAGTATAGCTTTAGGTCAGACATGGTGATTCCACCTGAGGTTCTTTTATCCTTGAGAAGAGTTTTTGCTTTCCTAGGTTTTTTGTTATTCCAGATGAATTTGCATATTGCTCTTTCTAATTCATTGAAGAATTGAGTTGGAATTTTGATGGGGATTTTATTGAATATGTAGATTGCTATTGGCAAGATAGCCATTTTTACAATGTTGATCCTACCAATCCATGAGCATGGGGGATCTTTCCATCTTCTGAGATCTTCTTTAATTTCTTTCTTCAGAGACTTGAAGTTCTTATCATACAGATTTTTCACTTCCTTAGTTAGAGTCATGCCAAGGTATTTTATATTATTAGTGACTATTGAGAAAGGTGTTGTTTCCATAATTTCTTTCTCAGCCTGTTTATTCTTTGTATAGAGAAAGGCCATTGACTTGTTTGAGTTAATTTTATATCCAGCTACTTCACTGAAGCTGTTTATCAGGTTTAGGAGTTCTTTGGTGGAATTTTTAGGGTCACTTATATATACTATAATATCATCTGCAAAAAGTGATATTTTGACTACTTCTTTTCCAATTTGTATCCCCTTGATCTCCTTTTGTTGTCGAATTGCTCTGTCTAGGACTTCAAGTACAATGTTGAATAGGTAGGGAGAGAGTGGACAGCCTTGTCTAGTCCCTGATTTTATTGGGATTGCTTCCAGCTTCTCACCATTTACTTTGATGTTGGCTATTGGTTTGCTGTAGATTGCTTTTATCATGTTTAGGTATGGGCCTTGAATTCCTGATCTTTCCAAACCTTGTATCATGAAGGGGTGTTGGATTTTGTCAAATGCTTTCTCCGAGTCTAAGGAGATGATCATGTGGTTTTTGTCTTTGAGTTTGTTTATATAATGGATTACATTGATGGATTTTCGTATACTAAACCACCCCTGCATCCCTGGAATAAAACCTACTTGGTCAGGATGGATGATTCTTTTAATGTGTTCTTGGATTCGGTTAGCAAGAATTTTATTGAGTATTTTTGCATCGATATTCATAAGGGAAATTGGTCTGAATTTCTCTATCTTTGTTGGATCTTTCTGTAGTTTAGGTATCAGAGTAATTGTGGCTTCATAGAATGAGTCGGGTAGAGTACCTTCTACTTCTATTTTGTAGAATAGTTTGTACAGAACTGGAGTTAAATCTTCTTTGAAGGTCTGATAGAACTCTGCACTAAACCCATCTGGTCCTGGGCTTTTTTTTGGTTGGGAGACTATTAATGACTGCTTCTATTTCTTTAGGGGATATGGGACTGTTTAGGTCGTTAACTTGATCCTGATTTAACTTTGGTATCTGGCATGGGTCTAGCAATTTGTCTATTTCATCCAGGTTTTCCAGTTTTGTTGAGTATAGCCTTTTGTAGAAGGATCTGATGGCGTTTTGGATTTCTTCAGGATCTGTTGTTATGTTTCCCTTTTAATTTCTGACTTTGTTAATTAGGATGTTGTCCCTGTGCCCTCTAGTGAGTGTAGCTAAGGGTTTATCTATTTTATTTTGTTGATTTTCTCAAAGAACCACCTCCTCGTTTGGTTGATTCTCTGAATAGTTCTTCTTGTTTCCACTTGGTTATTTTGCCCCTGAGTTTGATTATTTCCTGCTGTCTAATCCTCTTGGGTGAATTTGCTTCCTTTTTTTCTAGAGCTTTTAAGTGTGTTGTCAAGGTGCTCGTGTGTGTTCTCTCTAGTTTCTTTTTGGAGGCAGTCAGAGCTATGAGTTTCCCTCTTAGAAATGCTTTCATTGTGTCCCATATTTTTTGGTATGTTGTGGCTTCTTTTTCATTAAACCATAAAAAGTCTTTAATTTCTTTCGTTATTCCTTCCTTGACCAAGGTATCATTGAGAAGAATGTTGTTCATTTTCCAAGTGAATGTTGGCTTTCCATTATTTATGTTGTTATTGAAGATCAGCTGTAGTCCATGGTGGTCTGATAGGATGAATGGGACGATTTGAATATTTTTCTATCTGTTGAAGCCTGTTTTGTGACCAATTATATGTTCAATTTTGGAGAAGGTACCACGAGGTGGGGAGAAGAAGGTATATCCTTTTGTTTTAGGATAAAATGTTCTGTAGATATCTGTTAGGTCCATTTGTTTCATCACTTGCGTTAGTTTCACTGTGTCCCTGTTTAGTTTCTGTTTCCATGATCTGTCCATTGGTGAAAGTGGTGTGTTGAAGCCTCTCACTATTATTGTGTGAAGTGCAATGTGTGTTTTGACCTTTACTAAAGTTTCTTTAATGAATGTGGCTGCCCTTGCAATTGGAGCATAGATATTCAGAATTGAGAGTTCCTCTTGGAGGATTTTACCTTTGATGTGTATGAAGTGTCCCTCTTGTCTCTTTTGATGACTTTGGGTTGGAAGTCGATTTTATTAGATATTAGAATGGCTACTCCAGCTTGTTTCTTCAGACCATTTGCTTGGAAAATTGTTTTCCAGCCTTTCACTCTGAGGTAGTGTCTGTCTTTTTCCCTGAGATGGGTTTCCTGTAAGCAGCAAAATGTTGGGTCCTGTTTGTGTAGCTAGTCTGTTAGTCTATGTCATTTTAATCAGGAATTGAGTCCATTGATATTAAGAGATATTAGGGGAAAGCAATTGTTGCTATCTATTATTCTTGTTGTTAAATTTAGTATTCTGTTCTTGTGTCTGTCTTCTTTTTGGTTTGTTGAGGGATTTCTTTCTTGCTTTTTCCAGGGTGTGGTTTCCATCTTTGTATTGTTTTTTTTTCTGTTATTATCCTTTGAAAGGCTGGATTCATGGAAAGATAATGTGTGAATTTGGTTTTGTCTTGGAATACTTTGGTTTCTCCATCTATGGTAGAGAGTTTGGCTGGGTATAGTAGCCTGAGCTGGCACTTGTGTTCTCTTAGTGTCTGTATAACATCTGTCCAGGCTCTTCTGGCTTTCATAGTCTCTGGTGAAAAGTCTGGTGTAATTCTGATAGGCCTGCCTTTTATGTTACTTGACCTTTTTCCCTTACTGCTTTTAATATTCTATCTTTATTTAATGCATTTGTTGTTCTGATTATCATTTCTCAGGAGGAATTTCTTTTCTGGTCCAGTTTATTTGGAGTTCTGTAGGCTTCTTGTATGTTCATGGGAATGTCTTTCTTTAGGTTTGGGAAGTTTTCTTCTATAATTTTGTTGAAGATGTTTGCTGGCCATTTAAGTGGAAAATCTTCATTCTTATCTACTCCTATTATCCGTAGGTTTGGTCTTCTCATTGTGTCCTGGATTTCCTGGATATTTTGAGTAGTTAGGATCTTTTTGCATTTTGTATTTTCTTTGATTGTTGTGCCGATTTTCTCTATGGAATCTTTTGCACCTGAGATTCTCGCTTCCATCTCTTGTATTCTGTTGCTGATGCTCGCATCTATGGTTCCAGATTTCTTTCCTATGGTTTCTATCTCCAGCGTTGCCTCACTTTGGGTTTTCTTTATTGTGTCTACTTCCCTTTTTAAGTCTTGGATGGTTTTATTCAATTCCATCACCTGTTTGATTGTGTTTTCCTGCAATTCTTTAAGGGATTTTTGTGCTTCCTCTTTTAGGTCTTCTACCTGTTTAGCAGTTTTCTCCTGTATTTTTTTAAGTGAGTTATTAAAGTCCTTCTTGATGTCCTCTACCATCATCATGAGATATGGTTTTAAATCTGGGTCTAACTTTTCGGGTGTGTTGGGGTGCCCAGGACTGGGTTAGGTGGGAATGCTGCGTTCTGATGATAGTGAGTGGTCATTGTTTCTTTTAGTAAGATTCTTATGTTTGCCTTTCACCATCTGGTAATCTCTGGAGTTAGTTGTTATAGTTGTCTCTGGTTAGAGCTTGTTCCTCAGGTGATTATGTTAGCCTCTATTAGCAGACCTGGGAAACTAGCTCTCTCCTGAGTTTCAGTAGTCAGAGTACCCTCTGCAGGCAAGCTCTCCATTTGCAGGGAAGGTTCCCAGATATCTGTCGTTCAAACCAGCCTCCTGGCAGAAGTTGTGTTCCACTCACCAGAAGTCTTAAGATCCCGTGGAGGGTCCTGTGGCAGACCTTGCAGGTGTCCGCAGACTCCGTGCCCATGGTACCCCTGGCGTGGACCGGAAGGGCAGGTATTTTCTTAATAATTGATGTTGGAGGGCCAGGTCGACTGTGAGCAGTGCACACCCTGGCCATGTGGGTATAGGCTCTGTGAAAATGCAGTCTGAGTGAACCATGGAGAACAAACCAGCATGTACCGTGTCTCAGTGCTTTTTTTTCAGCTCCTGCCTCCATGTTTGTACTTCTGAGTTCTTCCCCTTACCTTCCTCAATAATGGTTTATGGTCACCACGTATAAGTGAAATAAACTTCTCAACACAGAGCGAGGTGACTTTATGCATTCTACACTTTGGAGAGAAAGTGACTACTCTTGAATACTTAGAATTGATGTAATACATAGAATTCATGACTTGCTAACGCTGACTTTGGTTGATGTTTTTAATCACAGCAATAGAAAGTACTAAGACATTTTTAATGATTTCTCAATGTATTATAGCGATAACTTTAAAATATATCTCTATGCAGAGAATGTGGTGATAGTAAGTCTTTCTGGGAGCATGTTTTCTTAAAGTTTGTTTTTAAGTACTGATTGTTTAGAAATATTTCTTTCCACTTTCCTCCTTGTTTTTGCCTTACAGATTTTGTGGTATTTGTTGTTGTTGTTGTTAAGCTTGGAAAGGAGCACTGTGAGTTTGTGAAGTGTAAGCTTTGGTGGGAAAGTGACTTATGGTGGTCCTTCGGATTGATGAACCTAACAGTAACATGGCTTGTCCCTGTTGTCCTCGCTGGGTACCGTGCTATGAGTTTCACGTTATGTCTGCTGAAATCAGTTGATAACAAATCAGTAAGAGTCATAATCCCTTCCTAATGTTATTGCTGGATTTGCCTTCTCTTATGACTTGATTGTTAAAAACTCCAGAGCCTATTCATCCTTCTTAATTTCTTCTTCATAGATTACTGCTTTTCACAGTGTTTGAAAAGAAACCTGTAATACTTGTTTCTCAAGTCAAAATAGTCTCAACTGGTAGGTTACATGACATTTCCTTGTCACATCTGGTTCAGATTACATTTTCCTTTGAATTTTCTTTTAGTTTTTAAACAAATTTTAAAATGAAAAAAGAAAATTTCCATATATATAAATAACTGATTCCAAATATGGTGTCATAATTTTTATCAAGTTATATTGTTATTTCTTTGCAATTTTAAGCAAAGTTGTTCTATTCAAACTTTATTGAATTTGGCATTCTTGTCAAGCCAGGAGAACAGAGTGCATTTGTATGAAGCACCTCTCTGGCAGGAGCGCTGAGTTTTGACTGGGCAGTCCAGGAATGGAATCCTTTGCCTCGTATTTCACCTATCTTAGTATCAAGATTTCCTGAAACTCTTACTTTTACCTTTTCATTTCCACCCTCTGTATCCTTCGGTGTTACCCATAGCAGGGCGCATCGCTCTGCTGATGGCTCTGCAGCTCTGCATTTTTTATGTTAAGTGTTGAGTCAGCATGTGGGCCGATCCATGTCCCTGCCCACTGAGGCATACATGGCAGTGACATGAGCTATGTATTTGTTTCTCTCACTTAGATCTCTTTTGGATGTCTGATACTCGTATGCAGTCCAGTTTACAATATGGACACATTGCTGGGTATCTTGTAGACTTGGAAGGGAGGCCTTGGTAGAGGTCCTAAGGTTGGTTGAAAACCTAGTCTGGCTTTATCTTATGTATTTGTTCATTAGCTTCATTCAATTCCCATTCTTTTTCTATGGCTTTCTGTAGTTGAATCTGATGGGCCTATGTGCAGCTGTATTGATATTTACACATTTTGGTATTCTCTGAGCTGCCTGGACCTCCAGTTTGGTGACTGCCGCTAATCTGGGAAACTCTTGACCATTATTATTTCTCCCTTCCTCTCTGCCTTACACTTCATATTCTAATTCTAATTCTAATTCTAATTCTAATTCTAATTCTAATTCTAATTCATAATACTTCTGAAACTTTTCTAGTGATTTTTGGATATTCTATTTCTATTTTTCATTGTTTGAGTTTTGCTTCAAATCTGCAGTGTTTCCTTTGGTCCCCTTGACACTCCTCCAGGCTCACAGCTTCTTGCTTGAGTTGGGGTGTGTATGTGTGTAACAATGAGGCTGTCAGAAGCCTTTCTTCATTTCATGTGGGTTTTCTTTCCTTTGAATTGTTTCTTAGATATCAGCGCTCTGATCACTTGTTTACCAATTTCATTTTTCCATAAAAAGCCTTTAGCCTAATTTTAAAATTGATGAATGAATTGTATCTCTCATTGACCCTAGTGATCAGTAAGGTGAAGAGCAATCAGGAAGTCCTAAACATTGTCCTACACCTGTCTACACACACACACACACACACACACACACACACACACTCATATACTTGTGTACACATGCATGAACACACAATATACACAAACAAAAAATAAGAAACAAAAAAAATCTCTTCAAAATCTGATTGCACTTGTCTCTTGGCAAGGGAAGCACACAGCTCTCTAATTGCTTTAAAATGCACATACACTGCAGGAAACTCAAAGGGAAGAAAAACAATAACCACGTCCACTCTGTCCTCACAGAGTTCATCACTACAAAAGGAAGGCTGGGGTTTTAGACTGGTAATAAAAGAACAAAACATGGGAAAAAGTAAACTCCCTCATTTCCTGGAGCAGGGTATTGAAAAGTCCAGCCTGCCCAGTGTCCAAGTATAAGCTCTCTGTGTTGTGTGGCCGTGGCTGGGCTCCAGTCGGAGGGTTAGTGAACTCAGACAGCATCATGGCTGAAGCTTCTTCATTTGATCCAATCATATTCCTTCTACTACTCAGCTTTTCTGGGCCTCTTTTCTGAAACCGAATGCTCCCAGCTCTGCATGCTTTGATGATTGATTCCAAATGTAGAGTGAAGGGCAGCGGGATGGTGGAGACTGCCAAGTTAAAAGGCGCAGGCAGAAGCCGCAGTTGCTTTATTTTGCTGTCATACAGGGGAATTGTTTAGTCATTTTACTAATTTCCTCACGTCTTTGTAAAAGCCACATAAAGCATATCTACTTCACAGCTCGTTAATATTTATTAAGTACTTCTTAATCCAGAGATTACATTTCTTAGAGCTAAATCAGCTCAAGTAACTGTATCCTCTACGTCCTCCTGAGGTGCTTGTAAAACCCCTTTTATGTCTTTTCCAGCAAATGGTATATTCAGTGTCTGCAATCCACCTTTAAATTAAATCCTTATTATCTTGTTTAGAATGAAAAGAAGAAAAATTGATATTGCAGTGTGCACTGAGCACTTAAGGAATATTCTTTAGTGTCATTAATCACTGTTTAACGAAATAGAACATGTGTAAATGTGATGGTTTGTATATTCTTGGACCAGGGAGTGGCGCCATTTGGGGGTGTGGCCTGGTTGGAATAGGTGTGACCTGGTTGGAGTAGGTGTGTCACTGTGGGTGTGGGTATAAGATCCTCACCCTAGTTGCTTGGAAGTCAGTCTTCCACTAGCAGCCTTTGGGTGAAGACAGAACTCTCAGGTCTGCCTGCACCATGCCTGCCTGGATGCTGCCATGCTCCCACCTTGATGACAATGGACTGAATCTCTGAACCTGTAAGCCAGCCCCAATTAAATGTTTTTTGTATAAGACTTGCCTTGGTCATGATATCTTTTCATAGCAGTGTGAGGAGCAGGGTATGGGGATTATATAATGACTTGATAGATATTATTCTGCTAATATTTCAAGCTCTGTTTGCCCCTGAAGCTGGGAAGCTCCCAAGCCACTTCTAGATTAAACGTGGCAAATTCTCAGCTTCTGCTGTGTAACCAGAGCACAAGACTCTGTACTTAGAGTACAGAGTACACACTTATAGTACAGAGCATTTCTCCTAGTACTTGACCCGTCCAGCAGGTCCAGTTATTTGAGGGTCTCGAGGGGACCTTCTCTTAAGAACGAAATGGGGGGGAGAGAAAGACAGACACCAAGTGCGAGGAATGACACAGAACCAATCTGAGTAGCATCAAGGTGTCACTATATTCAGCAAGGCTCAGGGCTTAAATGCACAAGCAAAAGGGGAAGTATTTCTCAGCAGGAGGAACGGGCAGCAGAAATGTACAAGCAAAGGAGGAAGTACTTCTCAGCAGGAGGGATGGGGCAGCTGAAATTTTTCTTTTGGCGACTACAAGGGGAAGCAGGAATTTGGTGGTATCAGGGTACATCTTGTGGTCAGGACATCTGGCGCTGACTTAGGGCTGGAACATTCTGTGGTTGTTCTCAGAGCGGTGCGTCAGTGGCCCGCTTTTGACCCCCTTTTCTTCTCGGGGGGGGGGGGAGAGGCCCAATTCAGAGATCAGGACAATTGTGTTGTTTTAATAGCTCCCAACAAGTACTCAGGAGAAAAAGGCAGGAGAATTTTAGCTGGAGCAAGCAAGCCTCAGGATCCACTAACTTGCTTAGGCAGGCTGGTAGGGGTGGGGAGGTGGAGTGTGTTCAGGTGGAGAGGTGGGGGGTGGGGGTGGGAAGTGGGTGGTAGTCTAGTGCTGATGTGTTTGTCCAAATTTCTCCTGTCTCTGCTTCCCCAGTGTTATACCTGACTTTTTATATGTGTGCTGGAGATCTCAACCCAGGTCCTCATGCTTGTGGGAAGCGCTGACTGATGCTGCTTGGAGATACCCTCTCCTGTCTTCACTTTTCTAAAACTTTTCCCTCATTTGTAATACATGGATAAGGAATGACCCAGAACATCTTCCTTATGCTTTTCCCTAAAACTGGGCTCCTCAAAGCATGTTCTCTAAGAACTCCCAGCTCACTTTGTTGTGGAAATTCTTTAAAAGACGAGTTCTGGGACTAGAGAGGTGGTTCCGTGGACACCAGATCAGCAGGAAGAGGAGGTAGCGCCGGTTTCTAGAGCAGAGAGAACGGCTTGAGAGGGAAATATGAAATATGGGTCTGAGGAGGGCTTATTAAGGAGAGGCAGCTTCTGGGACTTTCTGTGGGCATATTTAAAAACTATGAGTTAATTATAGTTAACTATAACTTCATTATAATCACCTGCATTGTGGTTTACTAAGGTGTAATATGTATTTTCTTATGAAAAGCAGTAATATAATTAATCACTCCCTGCTAGTTATAGCAGTTTTACTTATATTTGAAGTTACTTTGGGTCTTAATGTTCTTGAGGGAGAAATAACACACTGTGCTCTAGATTTATTTTAAATAATCATTTTCCAAGTTTGGTTGTGTTAGCAATTGGCTGCATTTGCAGCTTTGTTTTGAATAAGGCTAGTGATTTTACCTATTGATTGAATTTTTGAAATGTGTAAAACATGTGTCTACACATTTAAAACTACATAAGCTATGTAGAGTACACATTTAGAGAAGTTTTGTTGTGTCTTTTCCATAGCTTTGACGTCTCTGCTTACAGGTAATTATTTTGTTTAATTTCTAGCCTGTGTTTTAGTTGTTTTTTGTTTTGTTTTTTAAAATTGTTCACATATGCAGTTTATTTATTTATTACTTATTTTCTCCTTTTAAAATCAAATATATAATATATTTAACACATATATTATATATATTTACTATGATGTATATATACATATATGTACATATGTATATATGTATATATATATATACATGTATATCTGAACCATCAGGATACATTCTTGAAAACTACCATGTTTCTCCTTAAATATCAAAGAACGAGATGTCTTAGGTTTTTTTCCTTAGCTTCAGTCTTTTTTTAGTTCTCTCAGCTGAACTTTAGTAAAGATAGGTGTTACAAGGTTAGCAGGTAAAACCCATGTTGATGAATAGGAATCACTATGTGTCTTGTTTGCAGGCCTATCCTTGTCTAGATTAGGCAGGCAATGTCAGATGGCTTTGCCTCCTGTTGCCTTCTCAAAACATGGAGGCAAAGCATCCAGAGGTGGTTACTTTATGTGTCATTTCATTGAGTTTAAGATGCCATAGAGCATTTTAAAAAAATCATTAAAATGTAGAATTATAACACTCAGGAGGTTGGGGCAGGAGGCTTGCTCAAATTTGGGGCAAGCTTGTACTACTTAATGAGTTCCTACCCCAACTAGATTGAAACAAACCCAACCAACTGTCTAAACAATTAAACCATGTTGTTGAGAACCATTACAAAGAAATGTCATTTATTATTTAAGTCCTTTCTGGTCAGTGTTTATGACTAAATTATACCCGGTAATCAAGGCCACCAGTCACCATTTTACCAGTTGACACATCCACAATGCCAGTATGTATATAGAGAGAAACCAGTTGTACCGAGGTGGCTTCTGGGAGTTTAGAGCATCAAGTTTCCCCTTTATTTGCCTCATTCATCGATATGGAATTGTGTTTAGAAGGAAAGCAGTTTGTTTTGAAGAGTGATTTTTTTTTTTCCATTCAAATCCATTCTCTAAGGCCCCGGAAAGTATGCTTGCTTCCTGTTTTCTTGTTGAGGCACACACACTTGGAACAGGAAAACTCCTGGAGGTCAAATATATTTTCCAGATTTCTTAGCAGTGCATATTGGTTCCTTAGCAACACCGTCTCAGCTTTTTATTCACAGCCTATAGAATGTGTATTGCATAGTTAATTTTTAAGAAATGATTATCCAACGTTACCCAAGTCTTTGAGCAGAAGTTCTATTGCACACATGCATTTTGTTGGTGGTTTATCAGTTTTGGGCCTCTGTGTAGAGCAGTTTGAATATGGTTATAATGTCACACACAGTATCTTACCTCAAGATATAGCCAGGGACTGTTTTTTTTTCTGAAAAACATGTATATCACTAAGCAAAAATCAGATGAGTGTCAAAGTTCCATTTTTTTTAAACCCTTGTAAAGTAAGATCAATTTAACATTGAGCAAAGAAGAGGAATAATTAATTGTTAACATTTAACGTGATGCTTGAAAGCTCTAAGGGATTCAGTCTAAAATAAAAATGTATTTATAAATGTAAACATACAAATAAATGTACATAAATTTCATTTTACATTTATTGTATTTATATAATAAATATATTTTGATCTTTAAATAAAGAAGATTAAATCATAAACTATGAAAGACTGGTTTGGTGGTCTGTCATCTTCTACAATACAGATGAAGATATTTCGAAGCTTCTGAACTTTTTAAAAACTGAGTTTAACAAAAAATTGTGAATTCTATATTTTAAATGTATTTTAGAATTTTCTCTGGGGAATGTTAATGGGTAATCCAATATAGTAGTGCTGATATTTTCATAAGTATTTGTATTGTGTAGGCATTGGGTATCAGTCACAGTGAGGGACAAATATATGCCCTCTAACCTTGATGTGAAGGAAGTTGGCATTAAGAATTGATTGTTCCTCTACCTTTTGGCTGAGATCATATGGAAAATGACAAGCTTATTCATACAGTACCTCCTGCAACTTCACTCAGGCCAGAGCTAGTCTCTCTCACTTGGATTGACAATTGAAAGTCTGAAAGAGTGGGGTTTTAATGGCTCAGTTTTAATGGTTTTAATGGCTCAGTTCAAGTGAGATGGGGGGAGGGGTAGTACCACACCACCACGTGACATTCCTCTGGAATGCCCTGCTTTCTCTCTGCAATGCACATTTTTCTTTGAAGGAGCTTGCTTGTCTGCCATGTGGCTCTGTAGCCTGTATGCTGGAATTCCTACTGGGAGGGCAGAGGTGGCACCAGGGCCTTGATTTGCTTCATCAAGTGTGGTTTGACCTTGGTCACATGACCTCCTTCATGAGTCACCCTGTAATCCTTTTACTGTCTCTGAATGGAACAACCCAGACAGTCAAAAGGTGGTTGAAACATATATTTAAATATATATCTAATATATAAAAGCATTGTTAAAATGTATTTAAACAGGTATATATTGGTATATTTTTAATTTACAAAAGCATATATTAAAATATATTTAAATAAGTGACATTTTAAAAAAAATTTTCAAATTCCTGAATTTATATAGACTATGGTTCAAAATGTAATAAGGATTGAGCCAGGCAGAACAGGCCCAGCACAGAACAAATAACATTCAGAGTAGGATTATTCTGAGACAGCTTATTTATAATGACACCATTTATAAAAGCATGGGAACAAATATACCATTATACACCTCTGGTATAATGCAGTAACCTGGCTCTTATTACAGCCTACTCAGAGATGAGAAAATGGAGGCATAGGGAACTTGGTATGTGCATTCTGCCAAAGAGCCAGCAGCCCCGGGGAAAAGCATCAGCCTTCTTCAGAGATACAGCCAGCTCTGGACTCTGAGAGAACGAGACACTTTGTTTTCAGCCTTCTTTCTTTCTCTGATTTTCTGTCGTGTTTTCCCTTGTCCGATGTTTTAGTCTATTCCTGATGCTATAACAACACACCCAAGGATGGGTAGGTCCTAACGGACAGAGATTCCTTTGGCCTGCAGATCTGGAGGTCTAAGAACATGAGTCTGCATCCAGTCTGGAGAGTGCCCAAGGACAGACACAAGACCATTGATTACAATGGTGAGAGTTTGTACAGAAGGGATCACAGGCTCAGCTGGGAATCAGAGTCTCCACAAGGGCCTGCATCCTCTTTACTATACTAAACTCTTACTAGAGCAAATACTCCTGCTTACTAGAGACCAGCCCCTGCTCTCAGACCGGAATTAATCTGTTCGTGAGGGAAACCATGACCCAGTCACTTACTGAGAAGCATTAGTGTTAAAATTAGTTTTTGAATATTGCCATACTGGGGCTAGTCTTCACCGTGGGTTTGCCAGGGCCAAACCGTGCGTCTTAACCGTACCGCTCAGCATCACTGGAAGGCAGAAGCAGGAAACCCTGGACTGTGAACCATAGAGATTAGCCTCAGGGTGCAAGACGGGGGAGAGAGTAGCCCGACAGAACTGAACATTGCCGTGCGTTGCCTTGAAACCACGTTCTCCGTCTCTGCAAAAGCCTTTTAGAGACCTTCACCCACTCCTGCCATTTTATATGTAAACAAGAGTAAGGCATACACAGTTTGAAAACTTCCTTGTATAGATAAAAAACTGAATTTATGAAATTTCATTCAAAGTGTTAAGTCTTTATGTGCTGTGTGCGTGTGCGTGTGCGTGCGCGTGCGCGTGCGCGCGCATTTTTAAAGAGAGCAGGGCCATGGTCTTCACTAAGTCTTCATAGAAGTCTTTGAGTCATTAGAGACTTGGGAATATTGGACTGAAGGAAGTTAATGAATTTAGAATTCCTTCTTCCTCTATTGCACACTTTTAACATAACCTCTGTTTTCATAGGTTTAAGGAGACTTGGACCTGGTGAGTAACACCAGGCATTTCACAACACTGAAATTCTAAAGTTCTCAATAACTTGCAATTAAAATTCTCTAATGTAGTGGAATAATTGTGCCAAATGAGTCTTGAAATGTAAGACAATGCGATCTTTGTTACCAAATCACATTATGACCTGTTAAGAAGATAATTTATGTTTAATGAGAATATTTAAATTGAATTTAACCAAGTGAAAAAAATTTTTTATACAAACAATGAGAAAGAAGACTAGTAAATGACTGTAAGGTTATTACTATTGCTTTTCTATAGGAAATCAGGTCAGCTTTTCTTTTTAGATATTTTCTTTATTTGCATTTCAAATGTTATCCCTTATCAGGGATTCCCACCTGGAACTCCCCTATCTCATGCCCCCTGCCCATGCTTCTATGAGCGTGTTCCCCCACCCACTCCTGCCTCTCCGCCCTGGCATTCACACCATGTCTCTTCTTTATTTTTTATTATTTAAAAAATATTATTTATTTATTTTTCTATGTCCATACATTTTTGCAACCATGTATGTCTGTGCACCATGTATGTATCTGGTGCCTGCAGAGGCCAGGGGAGGGTATTGGATCTCCTGAGACTGAAGATACAGATGTGAGCTGCCATGTGGGCATTGGGAATTGAAGTAAAGCCCTCTGGAGCAATCAGAGTTTATAATCTCTGAGCCATTTCTCAGTCCCCTTCTTAATTTTTTTTTGTGTTTATTTGTTACTTTTTATTTGTTTATTTTGTGTGTGTATGTGTGTGCACAGGCGTGTGCTCATGCAGGTGCCCAGGGTGGCCAAAAGAGTGCTGTAGGATTTCCTGGAGCTAATGTTGCAGGCGTCCAATGCAGGTCCTCTGGAATAGTAGCAAGCATTAGCACTGAGCCATCTCTCCAACCCCTCTTCTTTATTTCCCTTATTTCCTGATTCTTTTTATTCTCCTTTTCTGTGTTATCCTCTCCCTCTCTCTCTCTCTCTCTCTCTCTCTCTCTCTCTCTCTCTCTCTCATCTATGCATCCATCCATCTATCCAAATATCTCTTTCTATTATTTCAGGGTGCCATTATGTGACCCATGCTGTCTCCCCACTTGTAATCTTCCTGCTTCAGCCTCTATGCAAGCATTACAGGTATGTACCATCAATTCTATTGTTTTTCTCTCATATTTACAAAGATTACACCAAAAGATATAGGAAAGAAAACGGTTCTTTCCGCATGCAAGACTAACCAAAAATTCAAGAGAAATGAATGTGTTGGTTGGTCTTGATGAGTGGGCAAATTACTTTGTCCACTGTCTTACTCCTTGCTAAGATGTAGCTGTTTCTCAAAAGAAGGGACTGGCCACTGTTACAGAGTGTAGAGTACAGTGGGGTGATTGGCCTGCTGGGTTAAGTAGCAGAAATTTAGTACTGCCCTTTACTGCAGGATTGTGTCAGAAAATGCTGCTTCCAAATTCCGAGCTAGAAAGCTGTCTGTGGGCACTTTGCTGAGAATCAGGCTGTTCCTTCTTCCCCAGCTAAGAATGTAGCCTGTGGCAGCATGGGTTCATTTGATTTTTACACGTTCCCTGCTGAGGACTGGCAAGTGAAAGCGCTTAAATATAGTCATCATATAATCTTTCATGCTCCAGAAGGCTGGTAATTTGATGGTAAAATTAAATATGAATACAAGTGAGAAATAAATAGCATGTTACATTTTATATCTCTGGCACATTTGGGAGTAATTCCCGCATGGGCATTTTTGCATACAATGGATTTTGCCTACATTCTTGTCTTCCTTTCTCCTCTTTTACAAGTTGCTTGAAACCTTCACTAAGGAATGAAAAGAAGCAGGAGTTGCAGTTGCTGCAAAGCCTCCCCTCCCCCAAGTACAGCAATCCTCCAGTGTGACTGCCTTTATTCTCCTAAGTCCTTTGATGGGGAAGTTGCTTTTCTTCAGGGCAGTGTTCTGATGAGGCTAAAGACAGACCTGCAAAGGACTGATGAAAAGTGTTTCCACAGCCCCACTTTCTACACAGCACTTTAATTTCTTTTCTTTTCTTTTCTTTTCTTTTCTTTTCTCTTCTCTTCTCTTCTCTTCTCTTCTCTTCTCTTCTCTTCTCTCTTCTTTTCTTTTTTTTTTTGTTAGATATTTTCTTTATATACATTTCAAATGCTATCCCGAAACTTCCCTATACCCTCCCCCCGCCCTGCTAACCTACCCACCCACTCCTGCTTCTTAGCCCTGGCTTTCCCCTGTATTGGGGCATATAAACTTTGCAAGACCAAGGGGCCTCACTGCCCAGTGATGGCCAACTATGTCATCTTCTGCTACATACGCAGCTAGAGACATGAGCTCTGGGGGTACTGGTCAGTTCATATGGTTGGTCTACCTATAGGGTTGCAGACCCCTTCAGCTCCTTGGGTGCTTTCTCTAGCTCCTCCATTGGGGGCCCTGTGTTCCATCCAATAGCTGACTGTGAACATCCACTTCTGTATTTGCCAGGCACTGGCATAGCCTCACAAAGACAGCCATATCAGGGTCCTTTCAGCAAAATCTTGCTGGCACATGCAATAGTGTCTAGGTTTGGTGGCTGATTATGGGATGGATCCCCAGGTGGGTCTGGATGGTCCATCTTTTCTTCTTAGCTCCAAACTTTGTCTCAGTAACTCCTTCAATGGGTACTTTGTTCCCTATTCTAAGGAGGAACAAAGTATCCACCCATTGGTCTTGCCTCTTCTTGATTTTCTTGTGTTTTGCAAATTGTATCTTGGGTGTTCTATGTTTCCAGGCTAATATCCACTTATCAGTGAGTGCATATCTAATGAGTTCTTTTGTGATTGGGTTACCTCACTAAGGATGATATTCTCCAGATACATCCATTTGTCCAAGAATTTCATAAATCCATTGTTTTTAATAGCTGAGTAGTACTCCATTGTGTAAATGTACCACATTTTCTGTATCCATTCCTCTGTTGAGGGGCATCTGGGTTCTTTCCAGCTTCTGGCTATTATAAATAAGGCTGCTATGAACATAGTGGAGCATTTATCTTTCTTATTAGTTAGAACATCTTCTGAATATATGCCCAGGAGAGGTATTGCGGGATCCTCCGGTAGTACTATGTCCAATTTTCTGAGGAACCGCCAGACTGATTTCCAGGGTGGTTGTACAAGCTTGCAATCCCACCAACAATGGAGGAGTGTTCCTCTTTCTCCACATCCTTGCCAGCATCTGCTGTCACCTGAATTTTTGATTTTAGCCATTCTGACTGGTGTGAGGTAGAATCTCAGGGTTGTTTTGATTTGCATTTCCCTGATGATTAAGGATGTTGAACATTTTTTCAGGTGCTTCTCAGCCATTCGGTACTCCTCAGGTGAGAATTCTTTGTTTAGCTCTGAGCCCCATTTTTAATGGGGTTATTTGAATTACTGGAGTCCATCTTCTTGAGCTCTTTGTATATATTGGATATTAGTCCCCTATCAGATTTTGGATTGGTAAAAGTCTTTTTATATCCAGCTACTGCACTGAAGCTGTTTATCAGGTTTAGGAGTTCTCTGGTAGAATTTTTAGGGTCACTTCTATATACTCTCCTATCATCTGCAAAAAGTGATATTTTGACTTCTTCCTTTCCAATTTGTATCCCCTTGATGTCCTTTTGTTGTCAAATTGCTCTGGCTAGAACTTCAAGTAGTATATTGAATAGGTAGGAAGAAAAAATGTGCAGCCTTGTCTAGTTCCTGATTTTAGTGGGATTGCTTTGAGTTTCTCTCCATTTAATTTAATGTTGGCTACTGGTTTGCTCTATATTGCTTTTATCATGTTTAGGTATGGGCCTTGAATTCCTGATCTTTCCAAACCTTGTATCATGAAGGGGTGTTGGATTTTATCAAGTGCTTTCTCAGCATCTAACAAGATGATCATGTGTTTTTTTTTTCCTTTGAGTTTGTTTATATAGTGGATTACATTGATGGATTTCCATACATTAAACCATCCCTGCATCCCTGGTATGAAGCCTACTTGGTCATGATGGATGATTGTTTTGATGTGTTCTTGGATTCGGTTAGCGAGTACTTTATTGAGTATTTTTGCATCGATATTCATAACGGAAATTGGTCTAAAGTTCTCTTTCTTTGTTGGATCTTTGTATGGTTTAGGTATCAGAGTAATTGTGGCTTCATAGAATGAATTGGGTAGAGTACCTTCTGCTTCTATTTTGTGGAATAGTTTGTGAAGAACTGGGATTAGATCTTCTTTGAAGGTCTGATAGAACTCTGCACTAAACCCATCTGGTCCTGGGCTTTTTTTGGTTGGGAGACTATTGATGACTGCTTCTATTTCTTTATGGGAAATGGGACTGTTTTAGATCATTAATCTGGTCCTGATTTAACTTTGGTACCTGGTATCTGTCTAGGAAGTTGTCCACTTCATCCAGGTTTTCTTGTTATGTTGAATATAGCCTTTTGTAGTAGGATCTGATGATGTTTTGGATTTCCTCAGGTTCTCTTGTTCTGTCTCCTTTTTCATTTTTGATTTTGTTAATTAGGATGCTGTTCCTGTGCCCTCTAGTTAGTCTAGCTGAGGGTTTATCTATCTTGTTGATTTTCTTAAAGAACCAGCTCCTGGTTTGGTTGATTCTTTGAATAGTTCTTTTTGTTCCACTTGGTTGATTTCAGCCTTGAATTTGACTATTCCCAGCTGTCTACTCCTCTTGGGTGAATTTGCTTCCTTTAGTTTTAGAGCTTCTAGGTGTGCTGTCAGGCTGCTAGTGTATGCTCTCTCAAGTTTCCTTTTGGAGGCACTCAGGAGTTTGAGTTTTCCTCTTAGGTCTGCCTTCATTGTGTTCCATAAGTTTGGGTATGTTGTGGCTTCATTTTCATTAAACTCTAAAAAGTCTTTAATTTCTTTCTTTATTTCATCCTCGACCAAGGAATCATTGAGTAAAGTGTTGTTCAGTTTCCACGTGAATGTTGGCTTTCTATTATTTATGTTGTTATTGAAGATCAGCCTTAGTCCGTGGTGATCAGAGAGGATGCATGGATAACTTCAATATTTTTGTATCTGTTGAGGCTTGTTTTGTAACAAAATATGTGGTCGATTTTGGAGAAGGTACCATGAGGTGCTGAGAAGAAGGTATATCCTTTTGTTTTAGGATAAAATGTTCTGTAGATATCAATTAAATCTATTTGTTTCATAACTTCTGTTAGTGTCCATGTGTCTCTGTTTAGTTTCTGTTTCTAGGACCTGTCCATTGGTGAGAGTGGGCTGTTGAAGTCTCCCACTATTATTGTGTGAGGTGCAATGTGTGCTTTGAGCTTTATTAAAGTTTCTTTAATGTATGTGGCTGCCCTTGCATTTAGAGCATAGATATTTAGAATTGAGAGTTCATCTTGTAGATTTTACCTTTGATGTGTATGAAGTGTCCCTCCTTGTCTCTTTTGATGACTTTGGGTTGGAAGTCAATTTTATTCGATATTAGAATGGCTACTCCATCTTGTTTCTTTGGAGCATTTGTTTGGAAAATTGTTTTCTAGCCTTTCACTCTAGGTAGTGTCTGTCTTTATCCCTGAGGTGGGTTTCCTGTAAGCAGCAAAATATTGGGTCCTGTTTGTGTAGCCAGTCTGTTAGTCTATGTCTTTTTATTGGGGAACTGAGTCGATTGATATTAAGAGATATTAAGGAAAAGTAATTGTTGCTTCCTATTATTTTTGTTGTTAAAGTTGGGATTTTGTTCTGGTGGCTGTCTTCTTTTAGGTTTGTTGAAGAATTACTTTCTTGCTTTTTCTAGGCTGTAGTTTCCATCCTTGTGTTGGTGTTTTCCCTTTATTATCCTTTGAACGGCTGGATTCCTGGAAAGATACTCTGTGAATTTGGTTTTATCATGGAATACTTTGGTTTCTCCATCTATGGTAATTGAGAGTTTGGCTGAGTATAGTAGCCTGGGCTGGCATTTGTGTTCTCTTAGGGTCTGCATAACATCTGTCCAGGATCTTCTGGCTTTCATAGTCTCTCTTAAAAAGTCTGGTGTAATTCTAATAGGCCTGCCTTTATATGTTATTTGACCCTTTTCCCTTACTGCTTTTAGTATTCTATCTTTATTTAGTGCATTTGTTGTTCTGATTATTATGTGTCAGGAGGAATTTCTTTTCTGGTCCAGTCTATTTGGAGTTCTGTAGGCTTCTTGTATGTTTGTGGGCATCTCTTTCTTTAGGTTTGGGAAGTTTTCTTCTATAATTTTTTTGAATATATTTGCTGGCCCTTTAAGTTGAAAATCTTCATTCTCATCTACTCCTATTATCCGCTGGCTTTGTCTTCTCATTGTGTCCTGGATTTCCTGGATGTTTTGGCTTAGGATCTTTTTGCATTTTTCGTTTTCTTTGATTGTTGTGCTGATGTTCTCCATGGAGTCTTCTTCACATGAGATTCTCTCTTCCATCTTTTGTATTCTGTTGCTGATGCTCACATCTATGGTTCCTGATTTCTTTCCTAGGGTTTCTATCTCCAGAGTTGTCTCTCTTTGGATTTTCTTTATTGTTTCTACTTCCCTTTTTAGGTCTAGTATGGTTTTGTTCATTTCCATCACCTGTTTGTATGTTTTTTCCTCTTTTTCTGTAAGGACTTCTACCTGTTTGTATGTTTTTTCCTGTTTTTCTTTAAGGACTTATAACTCTTTAGCAGTGTTCTCCTGTATTTCTTTAAGTGAGTTATTAAAGTCCTTCTTGATGTCCTCTACCAGCATCATGAGATATGCTTTTAAATGTGGGTCTAGCATTTTGTGTGTGTTGGGGTATGCAGGACTTGCTGAGGTGGTAGTGCTGGGTTCTGATGATGGTGATTGGTCTTGGTTTCTGTTAGTAAGATTCTTACTTTTGCTCTTTGCCATCTGGCAATCTCTGGAGTTAGTTGTTATAGTTGTTTCTCATTGGAGTTTGTTCCTCCTGTGATTTTGTTAGCCTCTGTCAGCAGATCTGGGAGTCTATCTCTCCTGAGTTTCAGTGGTCAGAGTACTCTCTGCAGGCAAGCTCTCTTCTTGCAGGTAAGGAGCACAGATATCTGGCTTTTGGACCTGCCTCCTGGCTGAAGATGAAGTCTGGAAACAGGGCCTGTCCCAGAAGCTGGGTAGCTTCTGTAGTCTGCACTCCCATCAGCGGAGACTAGTCTCTGAGGGATCTGGGACCCAAAATGTCTCTTCCACCTGGTCAGGCAGAGCCCTCCTGGGCAGATACCTCTCCTCTGGCAGTGAAGGTACACAGATTTTTGGAGCCTGAAAAGGTGTCTGTCCTATAAGCTGTGTTGCTTCTGCCTATCCCAGAAGCTGTGTAGCTTCTGTAGTCTGGACTGTCACCTGCCCAGACTAATCTCTTAGGGAGCACTTTAATTTCATCACTGTGTTCCTTAAAATGTGTGATGCTGTGTGATGCCCTCCTGATATGTGAACAGAGGAGCCAGCTGCATAAATCACTACCACAGCCCACATGCGAGGAAGTTTCCTTACCCTCGGCTCTGTTACTCACTCTGACACCTTAAGAAAATAGGACTGTGTCTCTGTCTTCTTTGGTGTGAAACCACTGGGTAAAGTGAACCGACCGTTGTTTATTTTAAGAACGCTTTATCTTCCTGTCCTACCTAATAATGAGAAATTCATAATGTAGAATAAGAGAAAAAGTTCTGCTTTAGTCACAGTTTAGAAGGATTATTTGACAGCAGTGTGACAATGAGGACATAAACAGAAGTAAATAGCCTTCTGTATTACCTTGTTCTCCAGCGCAAATGGATGCTTTGATCTCTTCATGTCTTCCTTTCTCTGCCCTGACTGGAGTACACATGTTTAAGTCATTATAATCATTTCTTAGAATCTGTATACTGCTCTTCCTATTTAACATCTGCCATGAACATCTCCGTATATCTCATATTTAATAATGACTTCATAAGATCTTATTTCCCATGTTCTGTAATTTATCTTATTTCCCATGTTCTGTAATTTATGCTGAAAATTTACAAGCCTTGTACCCAGGAGGTAGAGGCAGATGGGTCTATGAGTTCAAGACCAGTCTGATCTATACAGAAAGTTCCAGGACAGTCAGGATGACAGAGAGAAACCTTGTCTCAAACCCCTTCTCCCCTAAAATAAATTCGCATTTTTTTCTAAATTTTTGTATTATTTTTTTACTTTAAAATTTATAAATGATGTTATTTAGATTCTTCTGGGGAGTAATTCCTTTAACAAAAAATTTAAATACTGGAGTTCTTGGATCAAAGGGTAGACGTGCTTCAAATCAGTTTAACAGTGAACTTAAGATGATTTTGAAATTTGAAACACGTAGCTACTGTATATTATAATATTCTTTATGATTGAAACTCAGGAGGATTTAATTTCATTCTTCATGGGGGCAGACTACATGTTCTTCCAAATCACTTTGCTTTAGTCTGTTTCTTATTAGAGATGAAACTCTAAAGCCTAGATTCCCATGGGAGGGAAAGGAAAAGATGAGCAGTGAGTATTGATTCTTTACTCTTCTATCTAGAGTCTTCTGATGTCTTCTGTCTTTTATCTTTTTTATTGCTGTATTTATCTGTCAGCCCTTGAACCCTTTAATGATCAGAGAAGAATGATGGCGTGATATTTGCCCTTTAGAGGAAACTTGGATGGTGAGAGCTCACTTCCACATCCTTTGTCTCCTGGGAATTATTTATAAAAATAGTCCCTTTAGTTTTGTGTGACACTGTACTCACATATACTGTCTCTGTAAGACTATTGTCAGTAGGAAATATACTAATATTCATAGAAGTAAATGCTGGACAATGTAGAAAACAAGAGAAAGTGGATCAAGGCTGAACTTAGATCTTGTGAGCATTTTTTCCATCCCATGGGCCAGTCAGCTGACCTGGAGTGTTGAAGAACCATGAAATGCATGATTGCAGGTCTTGAGAAAGCAGAGTGCATTTTATATTTCTTTCTGTTATCTTAAGGAGATAATTCCTGGCAAGAGAACCTTCAGCATTTCCTACATCATCAGCAGAGATGTGATGTGGGACATACAGACTAAGAAGGGACACAGTCCATAAACCATTGGCTTGTTTTAACCTAATTTAAAATTACAGGGGTTGGGAATATTCAGTGGCAGATTGCTTGTCTGACATGTATGAGGTCCCTGTTTCATTTCCAGCCCCTCTTCAACTCCTCCCAGGGATTTATAGTATCAAAAAAATAGTAATATGTAAAGTTCAAGATATATTGGCTTATGGTTGTCAGGCAGATTCATTGTCCTGTGAATTACAAAGCTTGAATTTGAACTTCTGTTTATAGGCACATAAACTCCAAGAGTCCCACTGGAACCAGACAGCTCCGTCTTTGTTATTTGTATAGTAATTCTGCAATACATGTCGTTATCCTCTTGGAGAATTTCACAGTTTTTTGTCATTGTGCTTCTGCAAACAATGGCGACCAGAATCATCAAGTTTTTGAGATGGACTTTTAAACTGAACCCCCCCCCCAAAAAAAAAAAACCAAAAAACATGTAGGGCAGATACAATAAGAACTCAGTTTTTGTGTCCACATCTTTCTAAGTAATATAGGATTCTAGGACTAGATTTCTTTTTTTAAACAATTTTTATTAGATATTGTCTTCATTTACATTTCAAAGACTATCCTGAAAGTCCCCTATACCCCCCCCCTGCCCTGCTCCCCAACCCACCCACTCCCACTTTCTGGCCCTGGCATTCCCCTGTACTGGGGCATATAAAGTTTGCAAGACCAAGGGCCTCTCCTCCCAATGATTGCTGACTAGGACATCTTCTGCTACATATCCAGCTAGAGACATGAGCTCTGGGGGGTACAGGTTAGTTCATATTGTTGTTCCACCTATAGGGTTGCAGACCCCTTCAGCTCCTTGGGTGCTTTCTCTAGCTTCTCCATTGGGGGCCCTGTGTTCCATCTAATAGATGACTGTGAGCATCCACATCTGTATTTGCCAGACATTGGCATAGGACTAGAATTCTTACTAGTAATATAGCAGAGGACTGGAGAGATAGCTGGGCAGTTAAGAACACTGGCTTGTCTTCAGAGAGCCTGGATTTCATTCCCAGCACTGACTTGGTGACTCACAATTGTCTGTGACTCCGTTTCCAGGGGATCTGACAACCCCTTCTGGCCTTATCAGGCAATATGCACACACATGGTTCCTATACATTCAGGCAAAGCCCCATTCATATTTTTTAAAAAAATCTTTTAAAAAGTATAGTGGAAACATTTTCTATCCTTTTATATATTCATATTATCTCTTTTAAAACTGTCTGCGGTGGCCACTGTCAGGTAAATTCATTGCCTCTCTTCAAAAACAAAGGGGTAAGAGCCACTTTTTGTTTTTCACTACTTAGCTCTGCCAGTACTGCCTTGCTGAATCTGTCTGCACTCATGTCCTCAATGGAGTACCAGTCCTGATGCTAATGATGCTATGTCCACTATTCTTCATCTCATCTGATATTCTTGATCCTCTTATCCTCGACAACCCTATCATCACTTCCATTTCTTCCTTCTCTAAGTGTGAGCACATCCATGCACACGCTAACATTCTTTCATTCTCCCGCTCGTTTCCATAACCCAATGTCATAGGAGTCTTCCAAAGCTGGCCTCTTTTGTATACCTCTCAGTGGCCAGGTTTTCAGCTGTCACTTCAAGAACTAACATGTCAGTTGTTAAACTCATCATCTCCCCTCATGCCACAAGCTGTCTCAGTTTTTCCATGTCTTCACTAGGGCCTGAATCTGGTCTGAAGTTTAATCTGGTCTGAAGACCTAATAAATATCTGTTGTTGAAAACTTGTGTTGCAGAGAGTGGAGTTTTGGATCAGGCGAATTTTCTGCTTAATGAACTGCAGAAAATGTAGTGTTTTAATTAACAAGTTGATCATCGCGGTTTCTATGGATCCTAAAACTCCTTCAGATGAACTGGTTTTTCTGTTCATGGTGGACACAGGGGATCTGTGGGAGGCAAACAGAGCTGAGACACAAGGCACTTTTTCAGGTTTACCCAAGCTTTTGGCAGAATTCAGCACTTCTTAGACCTTCTAACCGAGGTCCTTGTTTTCTTTTTAGCTGGGGGTTAGGTCCTCTCTAATCAATTAGGGTCTCACTCCCATCTTGCCCCATGATTCCTTTCCTATCCATCTCACAATATAGACATCACTTTTATTCTATCAACACATGTTTGTTGCTTCGGGCCAGGTTCAGAGTTTCCGTGATTAAGTCCCTCCCACTCAGTATAGTGTCTTACCCTGCATCAATGCAAAGCCCAGTGATAGGGAATGTAATTAAATCTATAAAATCTCATTTTTATGATATAATTTAGTCATGGGAATGAGTCTCATCCCATTGAAGCTCACACTAGAGGGTTGAGTTTTTGTTTTTTTGTTTTTTTTTTTGTTAATTAAGTTTTTTCCTCATTTATATTTCCAATGCTAACCCAAAAGTCCCCCATACTCCCCCCCACACTTCCCTACCCACGCACTCCCACTTTTTGGCCCTGGCATTCCCCTGTACTGGGGCATATAAAGTTTGCAAGTCCAATGGGCCTCTCTTTCCAGTGATGGCCAACTAGGCCATCTTTTGATACATATGTAGCTAGAGTCAAGAGCTCCGGGGTACTGGTTAGTTCATAAAGTTGTTCCATGTATAGGGTTGCAGATCCCTTTAGCTCCTTGGGTACTTTCTCTAGCTCCTCCATTGGGAGTCCTGTGATCCATCCAATGCAGATGGTGAGCATCCACTTCTGTGTTTGCTAGGTCCCGGCATAGTCTCACAAAAGACAGCTATATCTGGGTCCTTTCAGCAAAATCTTGCTAGAGTATGCAATGGTGTCAGCATTTGGAGGCTGATTATGGGATGGATCCCTGGATATGGCAGTCTCCAGATGGTCCTTCCTTTTGTCTCAGCTCCAATCTTTGTCTCTGTAACTCCTTCCATGGGTGTTTTGTTCCCAATTCTAAGAAGGGGCAAAGTGTCCACACTTTGGTCTTCTTGAGTTTCATGTGTTTTGCAAATTTTAACTTATATCTTGGGTATTCTAAGTTTCTGGGCTAATATCCACTTATCAGTGAATACATATCATTTGAGTTCTTTGTTATTGGCTTACCTCACTCAGGATGATGCCCTCCAGGTCCAACCATTTGCCTAGGAATTTCATAAATTCATTCTTTTTAATAGCAGAGTAGTACTCCATTGTATAAATGTACCACATTTTTTGTATCAATTCCTCTGTTGAGGGGCATCTGGGTTCTTTCCAGCTTCTGGCTATTATAAATAAGGCTGCTGTGAACATAGTGTAGCATGTTTCTTTCTTACTAGTTGGAACATCTTCTGAATATATGCCCAGGAGAGGTATTGCCGGATCCTCCGGTAGTACCATATCCAATTTTCTGAGGAACCACCAGACTGATTTCCAGAGTGGTTGTACAAGCCTGCAATCCTATCAACAGTGGAGGAGTGTTCCTCTTTCTCCACATCCTTGCCAGCATCTGCTGTCACCTGAATTTTTGATCTTAGCCATTCTGACTGGTGTGAGGTGGAAACTCAGGGTTGTTTTGATTTGCATTTCCCTGATGATTAAGGATGTTGAACATTTTTTTGGGTGCTTCTCAGCCATTTGGTATTCCTCAGGTGAGAATTCTTTGTTTAGCTCTGAGCCCCATTTTTTAATGGGGTTATTTGATTTTATGGAGTCCACCTTCTTGAGTTCTTTATATATATTGGATATTAGTCCCCTATCTGATTTAGGATAGGTAAAGATCCTTTCCCAATCTGTTGGTGGCCTTTTTGTCTTATTTCCAGTGTCTTTTGCCTTACAGAAGCTTTGAATTTTCATGAGGTCCCATTTGTCAATTCTCGATCTTACAGCACAAGCCATTGCTGTTCCATTCAGGAATTTTCCTGTGTGCCAATATCTTCGAGGCTTTCCCCCACTTTCTCCTCTATAAGTTTCAGTGTCTCTGGTTTTATGTGGAGCTCCTTGATCCACTTAGATTTGATCTTAGTACAAGGAGATAGGAATGGATCAATTCGCATTCTTCTACATGATAACCACTAGTTGTTCCAGCACTTTTTGTTGAAAATGCTGTCTCTTTTCCACTGGATGGTTTAGCTCCCTTGTCAAAGATCAACTCACCATAGGTGTGTGGGTTCATTTCTGGGTCTTCAATTCTATTCCATTGGTCTACTTGTCTGTCGCTATACCAGTACCATGCCGTTTTTATCACAATTGCTCTGTAGTAAAGCTTTAGGTCAGGCATGGTGATTCCACCAGAGGTTCTTTTATCCTTGAGAAGAGTTTTTGCTATCCTAGGTTTTTTGTTATTCCAGATGAATTTGCAGATTGCTCTTTCCAATTCATTGAAGAATTGAGTTGGAAGAGGGTTGTGCTTTATGTAGAATATGATACCATAGACTACTAGAGGATTGTTCTGAGTTCCTTGCTGTGGTAAAAATTTCCTCTGCCCTACTATGGCTCTTGAAATTTTAAGTATTGTGTTTTTTATTGGAAGATGTAAGCCCTTTATTTTTTGCCTAATTCCTGTTATGTAATTCCCTACAGTTGTACGTGCTTTGGTCCCTAGTCCGGATGCGGAGGAATGTGAAGTGGCTGTTCCCTTTTGTTGGATCAGATAAGCATAATTGCTTTTGGTTGGTGAATTATGGCTTTTATCCATTTCATGTCTAAGCTGTAGAGGAATATCATTCCTTCTCTAAGATGTGTGGACCACACCACATTTGGAAATGCTATTTTACTTAGGAGCAAATCTGTTAGAAATAAAAAGATAGCTGTTTTGTTTCAGTAAACAGAATTCTGTTCTGGTTTCCTAAAAAATGTGTTCATAAATAGCATCTGTTTCTATGTAAATATAGAATTGTTGTTAATTATTTTCTGCTTTTGTTGCTAAATTTGATGGTAGAATATTTTTGTGTCGTGCCTCTTTTGAATTTTTTTTTTTTGCTCTATTATCTTAAACTATTTTTCCAATATAAGAAGAGGGTATCTTTTCAGGGGAGGGCTCTCATACTGTTGTTGATTTTCCATAAATCTGTGGTTATTTCCAACTCTTGGCAACTTTTTCTTATTGTTCTCTAAGCACGATTCAGGATTCAGTGTCACTTATGTCATACCAGGAAGGCAATTTTATATGATTTCATAAGTATTACTTAAAAACTGCACCATTTAAGCCAGGCTTGGTGGCACATGTTTATAATCCCAGTGCTTGGGAAACTGAGGCAAGAAGATTAACAGTTGTAAGTCCACTCGAGTTATATAAGGCCCAGTCTCAAACAAAGTTACATGGTTTTTAAAAATATGGCATATTAGTTAAAATGTATATAATATATATACGAGGTATATACAAAGGGATTGAAAAAGATGTAAAACTTGGCTTAATTTATTTGTTTATGAATTTATTTGATTGATCTAGCTTTTAGTTCATACAAAATAAATACTGATGCTTGACATAATGATTTTGAAATTATGAGCTGCTTACAGCATCAATTCTTTGTAGAACAATCTTTTGTATATGTATGTATTCACACATAATTCTGTACCTCTCTTTGTGCTTGACCTCAAGGAGTTTAAATATAATTTCAAATTAATATTCTTGTCTGTCTCTATCCATAGACACAGCTAGTCACTCTTCTGGATTGCTAAAACATTTCTTGTAGGGTTGATGCCCCGTGTCTGCTCCTCCACTGAGCATAGCTGCTTTGGGAGGCAGAAAGCGTGGGGGAGTTTGACTTTGACTTTGCCTATCCCCCACAACTGCCCCCCTCCCCAGCCACCGCCACAGCCACTGGGTGTGTTTGGCTCTAGGGAAGCATGAGGCACCACTCCCAGGGATGGCAAGTGCAGTCTTAAGTGTGGGAAAGCTGGAGCTGGCTCCAGGGTCCCTGAGCCTGTGACAAGGCTGGGAACCATGGGGTGCTCAGGCTCTTGGACATCCAGGCACTGCTGGAAGTCACTGAAGAGCAGAGAACTGAAGAGCAGAAAAGGCTTGCATGCGGGGGACAGCATCTAGTCTGGGGCCAGGAGAAAATGGGGAGCCTCTGCTTGTCCCAGCAGGGATGACTGTCCTTAGCTTGGAGGCCACAGGTTGTGGCTGGGAGGGCAGAGAGGCCTTCTATGAGAGGTTAGGCTGTGGCTCTGTAGGTGAAGTCCTTCTTCATGGCTCCCCGCAGTGGATCTCGGTATAAAGAGCCACTCCATAGTTGTAAACAATTTCTTGTCATGGTGGAACAAGGTGGGCCTGAGATTATATACCTTTTGCAGGGAGGAATGTCTGGGAAGGGAAGCTTATTAGTTAAGCCCTCCAGGCCTCTAGGTACCTCATTAGCATGGAGAACTTTGTCTTGAGTCTACCTGAGGTCAGGTCTCTTATGTGAGAAGCATGGCTTGTGTTTCAAGTCAGGAGTCTGGCAGGGGGCTGGGAGTCACATAAGCCTCATTACCAAGTCTCTGGGTCTCGACCTGCTCTACCTTACCAAACTGGTGTAGTTTTACATCCCAGAATTTCTTAGGCAGGGCATGGGGAGAAAGAGACAGAGACAAGGGAAGGGAATATCTGTAGGTCAGCCAGTTACTTTGCTCATTGTCCATTTCCAATCTTTCTTCAATCTGTTCTAATCAAAATGGCATTTCACCTTTAGTTAAGGGAACCATGATGGTAGATGTAAGTTGACAGAATAATGTCCTATTCTTTTTTTTTATTACCTATTTTCCTCAATTACATTTCCAATGCTATCCCAAAAGTCCCCCACACCCTCCCCTCCCCCACTCCCCTACCCACCCATTCCCATTTTTTGGCCCTGGCATTTCCCTGTACTGGGGCATATAAAGTTTGCCTGTCCAATGGGCCTCTCTTTCCAGTGATGGCCGACTAGGCCATCTTTTGATACATATGCAGCTAGAGTCAAGAGCTCCGGGGTACTGGTTAGTTCATAATGTTTCACCTACAGGGTTGCAGATCTCTTTAGCTCCTTGGATACTTTCTCTAGCTCCTCCATTGGGGGCCCTGTGATCCATCCAATAATTGACTGTGAGCATCCACTTCTGTGTTTGCTAGGCCCCGGCCTAGTCTCACAAGAGACAGCTATGTCACGGTCCTTGCAACAAACGCTTGCTAGGGTATTCAATGGTGTCATCGTTTGGAGACTAATTATAGGATGGATCCCTGGATATGGCAGTCTCTAGATGGTCCTTCCTTTTGTCTCAGCTTCAAACTTTGTCTCTGTAACTCCTTCCATGGGTGATTGTTTCCAATTCTAAGAAGGGGCAAAGTGTCCACACTTTGGTCTTCGTTCTTCTTCAGTTTCATGTGTTTTGCAAATTGTACCTTATATCTCTATATACTAAGTTTCTGGGCTAATATCCACTTATCAGTGAGTACATATCATTTGAGTTCTTTTGTGATTGTGTTACCTCACTCAGGATGATGCCCTCCAGGTCCAACCATTTGCCTAGGAATTTCACAAATTCATTCTTTTTAATAGCTGAGTAGTACTCCATTGTCCTATTCTTAAATGTGACTAAAATGTGCTTCTTGTGCAAGACCAGGTGCCTTAACTGTCTCATCTGGCCATCATAGTTTCTTTTTACTTCCTTTTTACATTCTCACATAAAAATCTGATAACATTAGTAGCTTCCTATGGAATACAAATGTACCATAGCTGTTATAGTTGTAGAAGGTAAATTTTGTTATTTCTTGCTGCAGGGAGAAGAATGAGGCAAACTTCCTTGCACAGTGGTCACTTTGGAGGGTCTTGCCTTTGGTTTCTGTTCATGAAGGAGTGAGGGTAGCTACATAGATGAAACCTAAAAACATGGGTCTGAGGGAAGTAAGCTGGGGAAGTCCAAGAGAATGTTGGAAAACAATGGATCAGTTCGTTAGCTCATTAAATGTTCATTAATACAGACATATGAACACATAGCTAAAGATTACTATAACCTTCATGGCTTCCACCATTTTGAACCATAGAAAACTGATGCTTATATTCCCTTCCCATTTGAATCAGTAAAAAAGCTGAATACAGGTACTGAGAAAACAGTCAAGAGGATCCTTTACATTCATGCATATCCACACAGTCAGTCCAGATGTGGGTGGTAATTGTGAAAAAATTTCATTGGTGTGCATACCACTTAAAAGTACAAGGGACCCCAGGGAAAATAATTTCCATCTTTAGTATCAAAGATGCTTCTCTTCATCTGTTTTCATGTGTGTAAATTACATAACTCAAAATACAGTTCTTTTTATTGCTACAGTATGGTATTAATTACAACCAAAGAGAATTGCCTTCCTAATCATTAAGCCAGCTAAACAGCATGCCGTTTATTAAAGTGTAAGTACCTCGATGTTTTTCATTGTCCTCATATTACTGCCCTTTACGACTGGCAGATATCGCACTTCAGTTTCATTCTTAGCAACCTGTTGGAAATTCCATTATTTGAAGACAGATTTGAAATTGGTTTAGCGCTCTTCCCCCTCTGGCTCACTGCATTTGCAGATCCCCCGTGATTCTGATGACGATGACTTTACTGTTATTATGACTTCATTTTGATCTCTTTGAGATCGTCTGGGCTCTGTAGCAGACTGGTGTTACACTCACAATCCATCCTCAGGCCTTCTGAAATGTTGGGATTATTGGCTTACACCATGTTCTGCTGATGGGGGCTTTTTAGAGTGATAATGATCTAGCATGTGGTCTGGTCTGTTATATATTCTTATCATCCCAATAAGACACAGATGAATATTTATGTGTCTTCCACAAAAATCTACCCAGAGTTGGAGATTTATTTTATCCTTTTACAATGGAGCTGTTAAAAGCAATTCTCTTTGATATTCCTACCTACCTACTGCTCTCAGGTTATTATATCTGTAGCTTTGCCTCAATGCCCATGAAAACTGTACATATTCAAATATACAATGTAATATATATCATTAAATTATTATAGTTGCTATTTAAGAACTAAAATGCCTACTGTTATGATTCATAGTGTGAATATCTAATATGCAGGATGTCTGACCTTTGACCCCTGTGAAAGGGTCACGACCCACAGGGTTGAGGAGCACTGTTTTATACCCTGTGCACAACACTCCCAGTTTCCTCTCCCCGGCCCCACTGTCACATTTTAGATTCCACATATAAATGAGTCCATTTGGTGTTTGCCTTTCTATGCCACTTTATCTCATTTAGCATGTTGTGCTCAGATTCCTCCACGTGGGTAAAGGATGGAGCAGTTGTCTTCCTTTCTTCAGTCTGATCAGTGTGAATGGTGTTGTATCTTGTATACACACTATACCATCTTTGTCCAGTCATCTTTGGTGAATACTTAGTTGGCTCGTGTTTCTCGACTGTTGCTGGTGATGCCGTACCACCGTCAAGTGCAGGTATTCTTGTTTGCTGATTTAATTTTTTTCGTACATAGTCCCAGAAATTAGATTACTAGATCCTGCAGTAATGCTACCTTTAATTTTCTGAGGCACCTTCATACTGTTTTGTATAGCAGCTATACTAACTTGTGTTACTGTTAACTGTAGATGTGCCCTTTTCTTTGAATCCTCTCTAATACGTGCTATATTTTATCTTTTTAAATAACAACCCTTCTGATAGATGTCTGGTAACTTTGATTTGTGGTTTTAAGTTGCATTTTCTGATGACTAATTATATCGAGTATCCTTTCATATACTTGAAGAATGCTTGTATACCTTCTTTGGAAATCATGTTAATTTAGGTCTTCTGCTTACTTTGAAATGAGGTTATTTGTCTTAATTGCTATTGAGATCTTTCTACACTTTGATTAGGTGTGATTCCCTTGCCTTGTGAAGTGTGTGGTTTGCAAATGTTTCCCCCTTTCTGTAGGGTAATCTTGGTAATTTTTTTTTACTTCTGCTGCCTATGCTTTTGACATATCCAAAAAAAGCGACATTGCTCAGCCCACTGTCAAGAAGCTCCTAGGAGTTTTTTTTTTTTTTTTTTTTTTTTTCCATTTTTTATTAGGTATTTAGCTCATTTACATTTCCAATGCTATACCAAAAGTCCCCCTTACCCACCCACCCCCACTCCCCTACCCACCCACTCCCCCCCTTTGGCCCTGGCGTTCCCCTGTACCGGGGCACACAAAGTCTGCGTGTCCAATGGGCCTCTCTTTCCAGTGATGGCCGACTAGGCCATCTTTTGATACATATGCAGCTAGAGTCAAGAGCTCAGGGGTACTGGTTAGTTCATAATGTTGTTCCACCTATAGGGTTGAAGATCCCTTTAGCTCCTTGGGTACTTTCTCTAGCTCCTCCATTGGGAGCCCTGTGATCCATCCATTAGCTGACTGTGAGCATCCACTTCTGTGTTTGCTAGGCCCCGGCATAGTCTCACAAGAGACAGCTACATCTGGGTCCTTTCGATAAAATCTTGCTAGTATATGCAATGGTGTCAGCGTTTGGATGCTGATTATGGGGTGGATCCCTGGATATGGCAGTCTCTACATGGTCCATCCTTTCATCTCAGCTCCAAACTTTGTTTCTGTAACTCCTTCCATGGGTGTTTTGTTCCCACTTCTAAGGAGGGGCATAGTGTCCACACTTCAGTCTTCATTTTTCTTGAGTTTCATGTGTTTAGGAAATTGTATCTTATATCGTGGGTATCCTAGGTTTTGGGCTAGTATCCACTTATCAGTGAGTACATATTGTGTGAGTTCCTTTGGGATTGTGTTACCTCACTCAGGATGATGCTCTCCAGGTCCATCCATTTGGCTAGGAATTTCATAAATTCATTCTTTTTAATAGCTGAGTAGTACTCCATTGTGTAGATGTACCACATTTTCTGTATCCATTCCTCTGTTGAGGGGCATCTGGGTTCTTTCCAGTTTCTGGCTATTATAAATAAGGCTGCTATGAACATAGTGGAGCATGTGTCCTTCTTACCAGTTGGGGCTTCTTCTGGATATATGCCCAGGAGAGGTATTGCTGGATCCTCCGGTAGTACTATGTCCAATTTTCTGAGGAACCGCCAGACTGATTTCCAGAGTGGTTGTACAAGCCTGCAATTCCACCAACAATGGAGGAGTGTTCCTCTTTCTCCACATCCTCGCCAGCATCTGCTGTCACCTGAATTTTTGATCTTAGCCATTCTCACTGGTGTGAGGTGGAATCTCAGGGTTGTTTTGATTTGCATTTCCCTGATGATTAAGGATGTTGAACATTTTTTCAGGTGCTTCTCTGCCATTCGGTATTCCTCAGGTGAGAATTCTTTGTTCAGTTCTGAGCCCCATTTTTTAAGGGGGTTATTTGATTTTCTGAGGTCCACCTTCTTGAGTTCTTTATATATGTTGGATATTAGTCCCCTATCTGATTTAGGATAGGTAAAGATCCTTTCCCAGTCTGTTGGTGGTCTTTTTGTCTTATAGACAGTGTCTTTTGCCTTGCAGAAACTTTGGAGTTTCATTAGGTCCCATTTGTCAATTCTCGATCTTACAGCACAAGCCATTGCTGTTCTGTTCAGGAATTTTTCCCCTGTGCCCATATCTTCAAGGCTTTTCCCCACTTTCTCCTCTATAAGTTTCAGTGTCTCTGGTTTTATGTGAAGTTCCTTGATCCACTTAGATTTGACCTTAGTACAAGGAGATAAGTATGGATCGATTCGCATTCTTCTACATGATAACAACCAGTTGTGCCAGCACCAATTGTTGAAAATGCTGTCTTTCTTCCACTGGATGGTTTTGGCTCCCTTGTCGAAGATCAAGTGACCATAGGTGTGTGGGTTCATTTCTGGGTCTTCAATTCTATTCCATTGGTCCACTTGTCTGTCTCTATACCAGTACCATGCAGTTTTTATCACAATTGCTCTGTAGTAAAGCTTTAGGTCAGGCATGGTGATTCCACCAGAGGTTCTTTTATCCTTGAGAAGAGTTTTTGCTATCCTCGGTTTTTTGTTATTCCAGATGAATTTGCAAATTGCTCCTTCTAATTCGTTGAAGAATTGAGTTGGAATTTTAATGGGGATTGCATTGAATCTGTAGATTGCTTTTGGCAAGATAGCCATTTTTACAATGTTGGTCCTGCCAATCCATGAGCATGGGAGATCTTTCCATCTTCTGAGATCTTCTTTAATTTCTTTCTTCAGGGACTTGAAGTTTTTATCATACAGATCTTTCACTTCCTTCGTTAGAGTCACGCCGAGATATTTTATATTATTTGTGGCTATTGAGAAGGGTGTTGTTTCCCTAATTTCTTTCTCAGCCTGTTTATTCTTTGTGTAGAGAAAGGCCATTGACTTGTTTGAGTTAATTTTATATCCAGCTACTTCACCGAAGCTGTTTATCAGGTTTAGGAGTTCTCTGGTGGAATTTTTAGGGTCACTTATATATACTATCGTATCATCTGCAAAAAGTGATATTTTGACTTCCTCTTTTCCAATTTGTATCCCCTTGATCTCCTTTTGTTGTCGAATTGCTCTGGCTAATACTTCAAGTACTATGTTGAAAAGGTAGGGAGAAAGTGGGCAGCCTTGTCTAGTCCCTGATTTTAGTGGGATTGCTTCCAGCTTCTCTCCATTTACTTTGATGTTGGCTACTGGTTTGCTGTAGATTGCTTTTATCATGTTTAGGTATTGGCCTTGAATTCCTGATCTTTCCAGAACTTTTATCATGAATGGGTGTTGGATCTTGTCAAATGCTTTTTCTGCATCTAACGAGATGATCATGTGGTTTTTGTCTTTGAGTTTGTTTATATAATGGATTACATTGATGGATTTTCGTATATTAAACCATCCCTGCATCCCTGGAATAAAACCTACTTGGTCAGGATGGATGATTGCTTTAATGTGTTCTTGGATTCGGTTAGCGAGAATTTTATTAAGGATTTTTGCATCGATGTTCATAAGAGAAATTGGTCTGAAGTTCTCTATCTTTGTTGGATCTTTCTGTGGTTTAGGTATCAGAGTAATAGTGGCTTCATAAAATGAGTTGGGTAGAATACCTTCTACTTCTATCTTGTGAAAAAGTTTGTGCAGAACTGGAGTTAGATCTTCTTTGAAGGTCTGATAGAACTCTGCACTAAACCCGTCTGGTCCTGGGCTTTTTTTGGCTGGGAGACTATTAATAACTGCTTCTATTTCTTTAGGGGATATGGGACTGTTTAGAAGGTCAACTTGATCCTGATTCAACTTTGGTACCTGGTATCTGTCCAGAAATTTGTCCATTTCGTCCAGGTTTTCCAGTTTTGTTGAGTATAGCCTTTTGTAGAAGGATCTGATGGTGTTTTGGATTTCTTCAGGATCTGTTGTTATGTCTCCCTTTTCATTTCTGATTTTGTTAATTAGGATTTTGTCCCTGTGCCCTTTAGTGAGTCTAGCTAAGGGTTTATCTATCTTGTTGATTTTCTCAAAGAACCAACTCCTCGTTTGGTTAATTCTTTGAATAGTTCTTCTTGTTTCCACTTGGTTGATTTCACCTCTGAGTTTGATTATTTCCTGCCGTCTACTCCTCTTGGGTGAATTTGCTTCCTTTTTTTCTAGAGCTTTTAGATGTGTTGTCAAGCTGCTAGTATGTGCTCTCTCCCGTTTTTTCTTGAAGGCACTCATAGCTATGAGTTTCCCTCTTAGAAATGCTTTCATTGTGTCCCAAAGGTTTGGGTACGTTGTGGCTTCATTTTCATTAAACTCTAAAAAGTCTTTAATTTCTTTCTTTATTCCTTCCTTGACCAAGGTATCATTGAGAAGAGTGTTGTTCAGTTTCCATGTGAATGTTGGCTTTCTGTTATTTATTTTGTTATTGAAGATCAGCCTTAGTGCATGGTGATCTGATAGGATACATGGGACAATTTCAATATTTTTGAATCTGTTGAGGCCTGATTTGTGACCTATTATGTGGTCAATTTTGGAGAAGGTACCATGAGGTGCTGAGAAGAAGGTATATCCTTTTGTTTTAGGGAAAAATGTTCTGTAGATATCTGTCAGATCCATTTGTTTCATCACTTCTGTTAGTTTCAGTGTGTCCCTGTTTAGTTTCTGTTTCCATGATCTGTCCATTGGTGAAAGTGGTGTGTTGAAGTCTCCCACTATTATTGTGTGAGGCGCAATGTGTGCTTTGAGCTTTACTAAAGTTTCTTTAGTGAATGTGGCTGCTCTTGTATTTGGAGCATAGATATTCAGAATTGAGAGTTCCTCTTGGAGGATTTTACCTTTGATGAGAATGAAGTGTCCCTCCTTGTCTTTTTTGATGACTTTGGGTTGGAAGTCAATCTTATCAGATATTAGGATGGCTACTCCTGCTTGTTTCTTCATACCATTTGCTTGGAAAATTGTTTTCCAGCCTTTCATTCTGAGGTAGTGTCTATCTTTTTCTCTGAGATGAGTTTCCTGTAAGCAGCAAAATGTTGGGTCTTGTTTGTGTAGCCAGTTTGTTAGTCTATGTCTTTTTATTGGCGAGTTGAGACCATTGATGTTAAGAGATATTAAGGAAAAGTAATTGTTGCTTCCTGTTATTTTAGTTGTTAAAGGTGGCATTCTGTTCTTGTAGCTGTCTTCTTTTAGGTTTGTTGAGGGATTACCTTCTTGTTTTTTCTAGGGCGTTGTTCCCGTTCTTGTATTGGTTTTTTTCTGTTATTATCCTTTGAAGGGCTGGATTCGTGGAGAGATAATGCGTGAATTTGGTTTTGTCGTGGAATACTTTGGTTTCTCCCTCTATGATAATTGAGAGTTTGGCTGGGTATAGTAGCCTGGGCTGCAGTTTGTGTTCTCTTAGTGTCTGTATAACATCTGTCCAGGCTCTTCTGGCTTTCATAGTCTCTGGTGAAAAATCTGGTGTAATTCTGATAGGCTTGCCTTTATATGTTACTTGACCTTTTTCCCTTACTGCTTTTAGTATTCTATCTTTATTTAGTGCATTTGATGTTCTGATTATTATGTGTCGGGAGGAATTTCTTTTCTGGTCCAGTCTATTTGGAGTTCTGTAGGCTTCTTGTATGTTCATATGCATCTCATTCTTTAGATTTGGGAAGTTTTCTTCAATAATTTTGTTGAAGATGTTTGCTGGACCTTTGAGTTGAAAATCTTCATTCTCATCCACTCCTATTATCCGTACGTTTGGTCTTCTTATTGTGTCCTGGATTTCCTGGATATTTTGAGTTAGGATCTTTTTGCATTTTCCATTTTCTTTGATTGTTGTGCCGATGTTCTCTATGGAATCTTCTGCACCTGAGATTCTCTCTTCCATCTCTTGTATTCTGTTGCTGATGCTCAAATCTATGGTTCCAGATTTCTTTCCTAGGGTTTCTATCTCTAGTGTTGCCTCGCTTTGAGTTTTCTTTATTGTGTCTACTTCCCTTTTTAGGTCTAGTATGGTTTTGTTCATTTCCATCACCTGTTTGTATGTTTTTTCCTCTTTTTCTGTAAGGACTTCTACCTGTTTGATTGTGTTTTCCTGTTTTTCTTTAAGGACTTGTAACTCTTTAGCAGTGTTCTCCTGTATTTCTTTAAGTGATTTATTAAAGTCCTTCTTGATGTCCTCTACCATCATCATGAGATATGCTTTTAAATCTAGGTCTAGGTTCTCAGGTGTGTTGGGGTTCCCTGGACTGGGCGAAGTGGGTGTGCTGGGTTCTGGTGATGGTGAGTGGACTTGGTTCCTGTTAGTAAGATTCCTCCGTTTACCTTTCGCCATCTGGTAATCTCTGGAGTTAGTAGTTATAGTTGACTCTGTTTAGAGATTGTTCTTCTGATGATTCTGTTACCGTCTATCAGCAGACCTGGGAGACAGATTCTCTCCTCTGAGTTTCAGTGCTCAGAGCACTCTCTGCTGGCAAGCTCTCTTACAGGGAAGGTGCGCAGATATCTTGTATTTGGACCTCCTCCTGGCCGAAGAAGAAGGCCCAAAACAGGACCTTTCTCAGACACTGTGTTGCTTTGGCAGTTCCCAGGTAGTACAGACTCTCACCTAAGCAGACTAAATTCCTAAGTTCCTTGGAGTCCCGGGACCAAGATGGCGACCGCTGCTGCTGTGGCTTAGGTCGCCTCCCCAGCCGGGCGGGCACCTGTCCTCTGGTCCGGAAGGTGGCCGGCTGTCCCCGGCCCACACAGGGTGCTGCCTCAGCGCCTCTGTGCTTCTGCCTGTTCCAGAAGCTGTCAGGTTCTCTGGCGCACCCTCTCACCTGTTCAGACTAATTTCCTAAGTTCGGCCCAGCTCCTAGGAGTTTTAAAGTTTCAGATACTTTGTCTTTCACGTCCTCAGACTCACTCATTTTAAACTGATCATGGCACGTGTGTAACATGGCTCCATTTTTCCCTAAGCACGCAGACACCCTGCTTTCTAGCACCATCACAGTTAGATGCTTTTAGAATCACTTTCCTCTTCAATGGCCCTTTTGTGTTTGTTGGCATTTTGGCATAGGACAAAATTCTCAGCAGTTTAAGCTTCCTGCTTCCACTTAATAAAGGAGTCTGCGTCAAAGTTTGGGCTTGAGAGTTGGACTCATCTGGGGATGAATCTTGACTTTGAACTTGACCCTAAGACAGCTGTTTCCTTACCTATCAAAACAGACCATTTTGTGCCTACCTTATTGATGTGATGCTTATTTCTGTGACATGCTGATGAATTTAAAGCGTTTGGCACAACAAAACAAGACACAGCAGCAAGCTGGCACAGTAAGCACTTTGCAAACCCTAGCTGTCAACATTATTTTTTTGGCTTAAGTAGATGCTGCTAGGCAAGCTTGTCACTTCTCTGCCTCTGGAGTCACGTGTTTCTTTTCCTGGCCAACTCTGTTATTATTATTATTATTATTATTATTATTATTATTATTATTATTATTATTCCTCTCATCTGAGATGCCCCTTTCTGCCTTTCTCCATCCCTATGCACACTGTATCTATCTTAATGCAGTTAAAACATCTTCCTTCATGAGCCCTGGTTTTCTTTTATTAGATATCTTTTCTTTTGCAGGCTTCTGGGTGCCTGCCTCAGTTCCATTTATCATGGCTCACAGTAATACTCCACAGCAGGGTATATCCTTTGTGTTCTTCTGTTGCCTTACTGTGACTCAGGTCAGCTGCCCTTTACATTCTCAGGTCTTCTTAAGAATGGAGCGTACAGGTATCATTTTGGATTTTGTTTTATGTTTCTTAGAAAAACAATTTTGGGCTATTTATCTTGAGTGCCATGTATTTGATAATACAGAATATGTTACCAAATGTAATTTTTACAAGCTTATAAAACATGTCGGTATGTATATAAAATATGTATCACATACACATTTAACATTCACTTTTCTCATGTTTTTGAATAGTAATTATTAAAATATTCAGTAATTACATGAAATGCAAGGCATTGTATGTATAAATAAATAGACCAAATAAGTAAGTGTATTAAATATATACTTTTCAATAAGACTATGTATTCTTACTAAGAGAAGGTATTTTTTTTTCCATTTTTTATTAGGTATTTAACTCATTTACATTTCCAATGCTATACCAAAAGTCCCCCATATCCACCCACCCCCACTCCCCTGCCCACCCACTCCCCCTTTTTGGCCCTGGTGTTCCCCTGTACTGGGGCATATAAAGTTTGCAAGTCCAATGGGCCTCTCTTTCCAGTGATGGCCGACTAGGCCATCTTTTGATATATATGCAGCTAGAGTCAAGAGCTCCGGGGTACTGGTTAGTTCATAATGTTGTTCCACCTATAGGGTTGCAGATCCCTTTAGCTCCTTGGGTACTTTCTCTAGCTCCTCCATTGGGAGCCCTATGATCCATCCATTAGCTGACTGTGAGCATCCACTTCTGTGTTTGCTAGGCCCCGGCATAGTCTCACAAGAGACAGCTACATCTGGGTCCTTTCAATAAAATCTTGCTAGTGTATGCAATGGTGTCAGCGTTTGGATGCTGATTATGGGGTGGATCCCTGGATATGGCAGTCTCTACATGGTCCATCCTTTCATCTCAGCTCCAAACTTTGGCTCTGTAACTCCTTCCATGGGTGTTTTGTTCCCAAATCTAAGGAGGGGCATAGTGTCCACACTTCAGTCTTCATTCTTCTTGAGTTTCATGTGTTTAACAAATTATATCTTATATCTTGGGTATCCTAGGTTTGGGGCTAATATCCACTTATCAGTGAATACATATTGTGTGAGTTTCTTTGTGAATGTGTTACCTCACTCAGGATGATGCCCTCCAGGTCCATCCATTTGGCTAGGAACTTCATAAATTCATTCTTTTTAATAGCTGAGTAGTACTCCATTGTGTAGATGTACCACATTTTCTGTATCCATTCCTCTGTTGAGGGGCATCTAGGTTCTTTCCAGCTTCTGGCTATTATAAATAAGGCTGCTATGAACATAGTGGAGCATGTGTCCTTCTTACCTGTTGGGGCATCTTCTGGATATATGCCCAGGAGAGGTATTGCTGGATCCTCCGGTAGTACTATGTCCAGTTTTCTGAGGAACCGCCAGACTGATTTCCAGAGTGGTTGTACAAGCCTGCACTCCCACCAACAATGGAGGAGTGTTCCTCTTTCTCCACATCCACGCCAGCATCTGCTGTCACCTGAATTTTTGATCTTAGCCATTCTGACTGGTGTGAGGTGGAATCTCAGGGTTGTTTTGATTTGCATTTCCCTGATGATTAAGGATGTTGAACATTTTTTCAAGTGCTTCTCTGCCATTCGGTATTCCTCAGGTGAGAATTCTTTGTTCAGTTCTGAGCCCCATTTTTTAATGGGGTTATTTGATTTTCTGAAGTCCACCTTCTTGAGTTCTTTATATATGTTGGATATTAGTCCCCTATCTGATTTAGGATAGGTAAAGATCCTTTCCCAATCTGTTGGTGGTCTTTTTGTCTTATTGACGGTGTCTTTTGCCTTGCAGAAACTTTGGAGTTTCATTAGGTCCCATTTGTCAATTCTCGATCTTACAGCACAAGCCATTGCTGTTCTGTTCAGGAATTTTTCCCCTGTGCCCATATCTTCAAGGCTTTTCCCCACTTTCTCCTCTATAAGTTTCAGTGTCTCTGGTTTTATGTGAAGTTCCTTGATCCACTTAGATTTGACCTTAGTACAAGGAGATAAGTATGGATCGATTCGCATTCTTCTACACGATAACAACCAGTTGTGCCAGCACCAATTGTTGAAAATGCTGTCTTTCTTCCACTGGATGGTTTTAGCTCCCTTGTCGAAGATCAAGTAACCATAGGTGTGTGGGTTCATTTCTGGGTCTTCAATTCTATTCCATTGGTCTACTTGTCTGTCTCTATACCAGTACCATGCAGTTTTTATCACAATTGCTCTGTAGTAAAGCTTTAGGTCTGGCATGGTGATTCCGCCAGAAGTTCTTTTATCCTTGAGAAGACTTTTTGCTATCCTAGGTTTTTTGTTATTCCAGACAAATTTGCAAATTGCTCCTTCCAATTCGTTGAAGAATTGAGTTGGAATTTTGATGGGGATTGCATAGAATCTGTAGATTGCTTTTGGCAAGATAGCCATTTTTACAATGTTGATCCTGCCAATCCATGAGCATGGGAGAGCTTTCCATCTTCTGAGATCTTCCTTAATTTCTTTCTTCAGAGATTTGAAGTTTTTATCATACAGATCTTTCACTTCCTTAGTTAGAGTCATGCCAAGATATTTTATATTATTTGTGACTATTGAGAAGGGTGTTGTTTCCCTAATTTCTTTCTCAGCCTGTTTATTCTTTGTATAGAGAAAGGCCATTGACTTGTTTGAGTTTATTTTATATCCAGCTACTTCACCGAAGCTGTTTATCAGGTTTAGGAGTTCTCTGGTAGAATTTTTAGGGTCACTTATATATACTATCATATCATCTGCAAAAAGTGATATTTTGACTTCCTCTTTTCCAATTTGTATCCCCTTGATCTCCTTTTGTTGTCGAATTGCTCTGGCTAATACTTCAAGTACTATGTTGAAAAGGTAGGGAGAAAGTGGGCAGCCTTGTCTAGTCCCTGATTTTAGTGGGATTGCTTCCAGCTTCTCTCCATTTACTTTGATGTTGGCTACTGGTTTGCTGTAGATTGCTTTTATCATGTTTAGGTATGGGCCTTGAATTCCTGATCTTTCCAAAACTTTTATCATGAATGGGTGTTGGATCTTGTCAAATGCTTTTTCTGCATCTAACGAGATGATCATGTGGTTTTTGTCTTTGAGTTTGTTTATATAATGGATTACATTGATGGATTTTCGTATATTAAACCATCCCTGCATCCCTGGAATAAAACCTACTTGGTCAGGATGGATGATTACTTTAATGTGTTCTTGGATTCGGTTAGCGAGAATTTTATTGAGGATTTTTGCATCGATATTCATAAGAGAAATTGGTCTGAAGTTCTCTATCTTTGTTGGATCTTTCTGTGGTTTAGGTATCAGAGTAATTGTGGCTTCATAAAATGAGTTGGGTAGAGTACCTTCTACTTCTATTTTGTGAAATAGTTTGTGCAGAATTGGAATTAGATCTTCTTTGAAGGTCTGATAGAACTCTGCACTAAACCCATCTGGTCCTGGGCTTTTTTTGGTTGGGAGACTATTAATAACTGCTTCTATTTCTTTAGGTGATATGGGACTGTTTAGATGGTCAACTTGATCCTGATTCAACTTTGGTACCTGGTATCTGTCCAGAAATTTGTCCATTTCATCCAGGTTTTCCAGTTTTGTTGAGTATAGCCTTTTGTAGAAGGATCTAATGGTGTTTTGGATTTCTTCAGGATCTGTTGTTATGTCTCCCTTTTCATTTCTGATTTTGTTAATTAGGATTTTGTCCCTGTGCCCTTTAGTGAGTCTAGCTAAGGGTTTATCTATCTTGTTGATTTTCTCAAAGAACCAACTCCTCGTTTGGTTAATTCTTTGAATAGTTCTTCTTGTTTCCACTTGGTTGATTTCACCCCTGAGTTTGATTATTTCCTGCCGTCTACTCCTCTTGGGTGAATTTGCTTCCCTTTTTTCTAGGGCTTTTAGATGTGTTGTCAAGCTGCTAGTATGTGCTGTCTCCCGTTTCTTCTTGGAGGCACTCAGAGCTATGAGTTTCCCTCTTAGAAATGCTTTCATTGTGTCCCATAGGTTTGGGTACGTTGTGGCTTCATTTTCATTAAACTCTAAAAAGTCTTTAATTTCTTTCTTTATTCCTTCCTTGACCAAGGTATCATTGAGAAGAGTGTTATTCAGTTTCCACGTGAATGTTGGCTTTCCATTATTTATGTTGTTATTGAAGATCAGTCTTAGGCCATGGTGGTCTGATAGGATACATGGGACAATTTCAATATTTTTGTATCTATTGAGGCCTGTTTTGTGACCAATTATATGGTCAATTTTGGAGAAGGTCCCGTGAGGTGCTGAGAAGAAGGTATATCCTTTTGTTTTAGGATAAAATGTTCTGTAGATATCTGTCAGGTCCATTTGTTTCATAACTTCTGTTAGTTTCACTGTGTCCCTGTTTAGTTTCTGTTTCCACGATCTGTCCTTTGAAGAAAGTGGTGTGTTGAAGTCTCCCACTATTATTGTGTGAGGTGCAATGTATGCTTTGAGCTTTACTAAAGTGTCTCTAATGAATGTGGCTGCCCTTGCATTTGGTGCGTAGATATTCAGAATTGAGAGTTCCTCTTGGAGGATTTTACCTTTGATGAGTATGAAGTGTCCCTCCTTGTCTTTTTTGATAACTTTGGGTTGGAAGTCGATTTTATCCGATATTAAAATGGCTACTCCAGCTTGTTTCTTCAGTCCATTTGCTTGGAAAATTGTTTTCCAGCCTTTCACTCTGAGGTAGTGTCTGTCTTTTTCCCTGAGATGGGTTTCCTGTAAGCAGCAGAATGTTGGGTCCTGTTTGTGTAGCCAGTCTGTTAGTCTATGTCTTTTTATTGGGGAATTGAGTCCATTGATATTAAGAGATATTAAGGAAAAGTAATTGTTGCTTCCTTTTATTTTTGTTGTTAGAGTTGGCATTCTGTTCTTGTGGCTGTCTTCTTTTTGGTTTGTTGAATGATTACTTTCTTAGTTGTTCTAGGGCGTGATTTCCGTCCTTGTATTGCTTCTTTTCTGTTATTATCCTTTGAAGGGCTGGATTCGTGGAAAGATATTGTGTGAATTTGGTTTTGTCGTGGAATACTTTGGTTTCTCCATCTATGGTAATTGAGAGTTTGGCCGGGTATAGTAGCCTGGGCTGGCATTTGTGTTCTCTTAGTGTCTGTATAACATCTGTCCAGGCTCTTCTGGCTTTCATAGTCTCTGGTGAAAAGTCTGGTGTAATTCTGATAGGCCTTCCTTTATATGTTACTTGACCTTTCTCCCTTACTGCTTTTAATATTCTATCTTTATTTAGTGCATTTGTTGTTCTGATTATTATGTGTCGGGAGGAATTTCTTTTCTGGTCCAGTCTATTTGGAGTTCTGTAGGCTTCTTGTATGATCATGGGCATCTCTTTTTTTATGTTTGGGAAGTTTTCTTCTATTATTTTGTTGAAGATATTAGCTGGCCCTTTAAGTTGAAAATCTTCATTCTCATCAATTCCTATTATCCGTAGGTTTGGTCTTCTCATTGTGTCCTGGATTACCTGGATGTTTTGAGTTAGGATCCTTTTGCATTTTGTATTTTCTTTGACTGTTGTGTCGATGTTCTCTATGGAATCTTCTGCACCTGAGATTCTCTCTTCCATTTCTTGTATTCTGTTGCTGATGCTCGCATCTATGGTTCCAGATCTCTTTCCTAGGGTTTCTATCTCCAGCGTTGCCTCGCTTTGGGTTTTCTTTATTGTGTCTACTTCCCCTTTTAGTTCTAGTATGGTTTTGTTCATTTCCATCACCTGTTTGGATGTGTTTTCCTGTTTTTCTTTAATGATTTCTACCTGTTTGGCTGTGTTTTCCTGCTTTTCTTTAAGGGCCTGTAACTCTTTAGCAGTGCTCTCCTGTAATTCTTTAAGTGACTTATGAAAGTCCTTCTTGATGTCCTCCATCATCATCATGAGAAATGTTTTTAAATCTGGGTCTAGATTTTCGGTTGTGTTGGGGTGCCCAGGACTAGGTGGGGTGGGAGTGCTGTGTTCTGATGATGGTGAGTGGTCTTGATTTCTGTTAGTAGGATTCTTACGTTTGCCTTTCGCCATCTGGTAATCTCTGAAGCTAGCTGTTTTAGTTGTCACTGTTAAGAGCTTGTTCTTCAGGTGACTCTGTTAGCCTCTATGAGCAGACCTGGAGGGTAGCACTCTCCTTAGTTTCAGTGGGCAGAGTATTCTCTGCAGGCAAGCTCTCTTCTTGCAAGGCAGGTACCCAGATATCTGGTGTTCGAACCAGACTCCTGGCAGAAGTTGTGTTCCACTCACTAGAGGTCTTAGGATCACGTGTGGAATCCTGTGTGGGCCCTTGCGGGTGTCAGGCGACTCAGCTGGCAAGGTAGCCCGGGGCTCGAGTGGAGTGGAAGGGGTTTGTGCCCCAGATCAAGCCCGGGTAGCCTGCTTCCCTATGTACTGCAGTCTCAAGTTCCGCGCGATTGGATTGGGGCAGGCGCTGTGTTCCACTCACCAGAGGTCTCAGGGTCCCGTGGGGAGTCCCGTGTGGGCCCTTGCGCGTGTTGGGCAAGACTCTGCTGGCAAGGTAGCCCGGGGCTCGAGTCTCGAGTCGAGCGGAAGGGACTTGTGCCCCAGATCAGGCCCGGGTAGCCTGCTTCCCTATGTACTGAGGTCTCAAGTTCTGCGCGATTGGATTGGGGCAGGCGCTGTGTTCCACTCACCGGAGGTCTTAGGATCCCGTGGGGAGTCCCGTGTGGGCCCTTGCGGGTGTTGGGCAAGACTCTGCTGGCATGGAAGCCCGGGGCTCGAGTCGAGCGGAAGGGACTTGTGCCCCAGATCAGGCCCGGGTAGCCTGCTTCCCTATGTACTGCAGTCTCAAGTTCCGCGCGATTGGATTGGGGCAGGCGCTGTGTTCCACTCACCGGAGGTCTTAGGGTCCCGTGGGGAGTCCTGTGTGGGCCCTTGCGGGTGTTGGGCAAGACTCTGCTGGCAAGGTAGCCCGGGGCTCGAGTCTCGGGACGAGCGGAAGGGCGAGAAGGTATTTTTTAAGATAAAAGATCAAATTAGGAATAGAACAGAAGTAAAGTATAAAGTGGAAGTATCTCGAATACCTCATATGCCTGGAGGCATAGTTCCTGCCTGCCCGTGTGCTCTTAAGTCTTGTCCTGTTTCAGGACTCCAATTCCCTTGAGAGAAAAAGGGGATGCCTTTGATGTACCAAACAGCAAATTTAGAGCCTGTTAGTTTAAGATCTTGCTTGGCTTTGTTTGCTGTAGAAAGGGAAAGCATCTTATTCTATAAAATAGGTGAATACTCCAGATAGATGGCCAGAGAAGGCCTCTGGGTTTCATTCGATTATGTGACATATGTAGCCCTGACTGCCCTCTGAAAAGGGAGAGAAATGTACAGGTCTCAGATATCCTTGCTATCAAGGTGGTTAATAAGTTTAGAAATATTGGAGCACAGTCCAGGATCAAATAACATGCTTCATACATGACCTTGATGACCTTCCCCTCCATTCTGTGATTCTCTCTTCTCCCTGTCTACTGATGTACGGTGATGGTATTCATTGTCATGTTTGAAGGGGGACTATAGAGTTGATTATGTACCAAATCAGCAAGGATTTTTAATTTTTTTAATTACCAAATTTGATTTGAATTTTCATCTTAATTTTAGGAAGCACTTCTTCATTGCGCAAATAATCATACAGATTTTCCTTTCCTTCCTTAAGTTTTATGTAAATAATTGATATTTAACCTACGTACAATAGAAACACAGAAAGAGAAACAAAGTCAGAGATGGGGGAAGGAAGGAGGAGGGAGGGAGGGAGGGAGGGAGGGAGGGAGGGAGGGAGGGAAAGAGAGAGAGAGACAGAGACAGAGACAGAGAGAAAGGTATCAATGTAAACAAGTTTAGTTTTATGATTTCAAATGGCCTGCCAGTTGTTCTTGCAAGAGGTCTTTTCCTGAGGATTCTCTGCTACACACCAGCTCTTGGGAATCTTTTTTTTTTTAAATTACTGTTTTGTTGTTGTTGTTTTTTACAGTTCAATGTTTCCCCTCTTCTGGTCCACATTTCCACATATCATCCCATCCTCCCACCCCTATCTCCAAGAAGATGCCCCTCTCTATCCTCCAACCAGACCTCCCTAATCCCTGGGGCCTCAAGTTTCTTGAGGGTTAGGTATGTCTTCTCTCACTAAGTCCAGATCAGTCAGTCTTCTACTGTATATGTGATGGGAGGGGGGCTTAGACTAGCTAGTGTATGCTGCCTGGTTATTGGCTCAGTGTCTGAGACATCTCCAGGGTTCAGGTTAGTTGAGACTTCTAGTTTTTCAATGGGGTCGGCCTCCTCCTCAGCTTCTTCCAGCCTTTCCCTAATTCAACTACAGGGGACACCTATTGGTTGGGTGTCAATATCTGCATCTGTCTCAGTCAGCAGCTTGTTGGGCCTCTCAGAGGGCAGCCATGCTAGGCTCCTGTCTGTAAACACGCCACAGCATAAGCAATAGTGTCAGGACTTGGAGCCTCCCCTTGAGCTGGATCACTTGGCCTGTCACTGGACGTCCTTTCCCTCAGTCTCTTTTTCATTTTTGTCCCTGCAGTTCTTTTAGACAGGAACAATTCTGAGTCAGGGTTTTTGACTGTGTGATGGCAACTCCATCCCTCCACATGATGCCCTGTCTTTCTACTGGAGGTGGACTCTGCAAGTTCCTTCTCCCCACTGTTGGGCATTTTATCCAAAGTCCCTCCCACGAAGTCCTGAGAGTCTCTCGCCTCCAAGATCTCTGGTGTATTTTAGAGGGTCCCCCACACTTCCCACTCCCCGAAATTGCATATATAAAGAACTGAAGAAGCTAACCTTCAAAAACCCAAATAACCCAATCAAAAAATTGGGTTTAGAGCTAAACAGAGAATTCACAACAGAGGAATCAGGGAAATACAAATCAAAATGATCCTGGGATTCCACCTTACACCAATAAGAATGGTTAAGCTCAAAACCTCAGGTGACAACACATGTTGGCAAGGATGTGGAGTATGGGCCTGTGTACCAGAGACTTTCCACAGAGATCGCTGGCTCAGCCTGGTGTGTGAGTTCCCGCAAAGGGAAGCAAGTGCTGGCAGGGAGGGGAAGTCACTTCTGCTGCTTCTGCTGCTGTGGTTGGCTCTACCTCCTTCTCTGCCATGCCGTCTGGTTACTGGGTTACTCCACACTGCCCTGCATTGAGTCTGGTCAAGCTGGGCTGATAAGAGACCTACTAGCCAGTGAGGAGTATGGCAGAGTTTGAGGTGACGCTCCGAGAGAGCAGGCTTCTTCCCAAGTGTTACAGCTCTTAGAACAAAAGGCTTGGATGATGGAGTATTGCATGTGGAAAGGCTTGGTGCTGTTCCTACATGACTGATGGCCACACACCTCTCCTACAGGGGCTGTGCTGGCTGTAACTTCGACAGGAGACATGATTGAACACCTTGTGTCCTGTGCAGGTGGAAACTGCCACCCACCAGGTCACCGGGCATTTCAGACCTTTGCTTAACTGGAGACCAGGCTGTCTGTGCACAGCCCACCACCCCACAGTGGAGAAAGAGGAACACTCCTCCATTGCTGGTGGGATTGCATGCTGGTACAACCACACTGGAAATCAGTCTGACAGTTCCTCAGAAAATCTGAAATAGATCTACCTGAAGACCCAATATACCACTCAAAGGTGCCCCATCATACCATAGGGACACGTGCTCCACTATGTTCATAGTGGCCTTATCTGTGATAGCCTGAAGCTGGAAACAACCCAGATGTCCCTCAAACGAAGAATGAATAGAGAAAATGTGGTTCATTTACACAGTGGAACACTCCTCAGCTTTAAAAACGAGGACATCATGAGTTTTGCATATAAATGGATGGAACTAGGAAATATCATCCTGAGTGAGGTAACCCAGGCTCAAAAGGACAGAATACCCAGGATACAATCCACAGAACTCAAGAAGGCTATCAAACCAAAGGACCCAAGTGAGGATGCTTCAATCCCACTTAGGAGGGAGAAGAAAGCCATCATGGAGAACTGAGGAAGGGAGGGACCTGGGTGGGAGAGGGGAGGGAGAGGGGGGAAGGGGACCCTTTAACTACTGAATGGCTCAGTTCTACCACCTACAAATTAGAAAGGTGACGATTATTTAAAGTGACGTCTTTGGAGGATAAGTCACTTGTCCAAAGTCTAGCATCTTACCTTATCTGGAGTAGAACTCTTTAATATGCACTCTTCCATATATCACTTAGCCTAGATGGCTATCATCTAGGATGGACAAAAATTCATCTGTCTTTAACTTCGACCATAGAGAAATCTAAGGTTAGACTATTTGTCATGGCCTAGGAATCTGCATACAGGAAAAACTGCAGATGATTAAAAACATTTAGCAAACGTTTCTTTAATTTTTTGTAATTTCTTATTCCCACTTAGATTTGATTTAATTTAATTGGAGATTTTAAAATGTAGATTTTTTTGTTACTTCATAAAATTTCATACTTTGGGATATATCTGTGTACAACATTTATAGGTTATTTCTTCTAATTTGATAGTGAAATCTAAAATTGAAATAGTAACTAAAGAGAGCCCAAAGAAGAATGTCAGACATGTAGATGTGGGCTTCTTTTTATTCTGAAGTTAGTCTATATATTATTTTGTATCAAGATTTATTTTTATTTTTGTTTCGAGATTTCTGTTTATTTTACAATAGCTGAGCACAGAGTCTCGCCATCATTCATTGACTTCTCGATAAAAACATTTAGAAATTTATGGCTCAAAGGCATCGGTGAGAGGGAACATTTTTCTTTGGTTGGGTTGGTGGCTGTATTTTGATAAAGGAGAACACAATGATTTGTCAGATAGTTGTGAACAGTTTCCAGTCCGAAGGCCGTAGGGAGCTCACATGTCTGCAGTGCAGACATTCACAGTTGACGCGCACATAACACATTCTCAGGAGGAGCTGAGAGTTCTACATCTTCATCTGAAGGCTGCTAGCAGAATACTAACTTCCAGGCAGCAAGGATGAGGGTCTTATAGCCCACACCCTCAAGGCCACACCTACTCCAACAGGGCCATACCTTCTAATAGTGCCACTCCCTGGGCCAAGTCTATGCAAACCATCACACTAGGCAAGTGCTCTATCATTAGTCTATACATCCTCAGCCTGGGAAAAATCGTCATAATTTCATAATATGAATTTCTAGATTGAATGAGCCCATTGAATGCACAGAACAATAAACGAGGAAAAAAAGATCTACACAGAGATACACAGTTGTTAAATGCTAGAAGAGCAGTGAGAAAAGAAAAGATCAGAACAAACTCAAGGGAGAAAAAAAATCTCAGGTTACAACACTGTGAAGATCAGAATAGATCGGAGTTACAATAGCAGGACTAGTGCTGTTGAACATTCTGCAGCTTACTGAACTAAAAATCTAAGTCATCAAGCAACAATGAGTTCCCAAAGCCAGATGCTGTGCCACGTACTTCCCAGCACTTGAGAAACTAAGTCAGGAGAGTGAGTGGTTTCAGGGCCAGTCAGGGCTGCAACACCTTGTCACAACATCCCTGCAAATGTGAGTTCTCAGAAAGTATAGCAGTGAAGCACACAGGAAATTAATCTGATTAAATATGATTTCTGGAAGGCACCGGGAACTGAACCAGAGAGAGGAGAGGGGTGGTGGTGGTGGTGGAGACAGCCCCAGCAAGATTGTGAGGACTCTGATGAAGAGAAAGTTCATGATGACAGCTGGCCAGCAGCTAACAGCAAGCCCAGAGTGCAGTGAGTCCGATGCTGGCAGTAGTATGCATACTAACTGAAAATGGGTTTGGTGGATCACTCGCATTTGCTCGTACTGAATGCTCGCTGTTTTACACAGAAGTTTGAGGTTGTTTGCTGTTGTGTGTCTCAATGTATGTCATTAAAATAAAAAGTTATGGGAAGAAAAATTCATCTTGTCTTTGGGTTTAGTGATCCCGAGAATGACCTCTGAAGTCAGGCCATTCGGTCCAATCCTGTCTGCACGTCTCGCCCTGCATGCCTCCACTGAGACGCTTGCTCTCTCTGCTTCGCTGTCTCACGTGTGTGGAAACACAGCACCCTCTTAACAAGAGGCCTGTGTGTATTACATGAGTGAATGAACATAAAGCTGTGAGACAGTGTTTAAACAGTAATAATAGTAGGAGGGGAAGCGCAAAGTAAGCATCCTTTAAAAATAAATGGAAGCATTTAGCAGAAACTTTATGCTAACAAAACCAAATATATATATATATGTATAATATATAGTATGACCTATAATAGTGACCATTTAAATGTGAAATTTATAGCTGATTGGTATAATTTCTTTTGTTACTTTTCTCCTTTGTGCTTTTTGTATTTTGTTGTTTTGTGATAGGGTTAACTCAGGCTGGCTCTGGAACTGACCGTGTGGCTCAGGGTAGCCTGGAGCTCGGAAAAAATCTTTCTACCTTAACCTTAGGGGTGCTGGGCTTCTGGTGTATGCTACTGCATCTGAAACATCTATTTATATAATTCTAGCTTTTGATACTAGGAAACCTTTTCCTTTTTAGTATGAGTTTTAAATTTTATTGTATTATTTTCTGTATATGAGTGTTTTGCCTGCATTCCTGATGCCAAGAAGGCAGAAGAGGATGTTGGATGCCCTGGAACTGGATTCATTAGTAGTTGTGAGTGGCCATGTAGGTGCTGGGAACTGAATTCAGGTCTGCTGAAAGAGCAGCAAATGCTCTTAACTATTGAGCCATCTCTCCAGCCCCTAGTATGAATTTTTATTAAGGTGTTCCTTAATTGTTATTTTCTGCCAAATGGATGGAAAATAATTTACCAAATAACATTGGAATTATTGTACTGTGAACTTTAATTTCTGATTTTCTTATTATAACTGTAATACGAGTTTATTATGAAATATTTGGAAACTCTGCAGACATAGAACAAATGAAATTTATAAATCAGTGATTTTACTACCCAGGGAAAACTCCTGCTAGCATTTCATTGTTTGCTTCTGTTTTTCTTCACGTATACATATATTTTCTCTCTTTTGCAACATGTGGAACTTTAAGAAGATGTTACAAGTATTTGTTATTAAAGACAGTGTTTCCTACAGCCAACTGGCCTCAGACTTACAGATGGCTTTGACCTCCTGTCCCTCCTGCTTTTCAGGTGATAGAATAATGGTGGTTCACTGCCAGATGTGGTTAAACATCCTTTACTGGCTTATATGGAACAATAGTGCCAGAAGTATAATTGTAAGTTTTGTCTGATTGCTATTTTGAGACAGCATCTTGGTACACAGCTTAGGCTGGCCTGTCCTTAATACAGTCAAGTCTGACTTCCCAATCACCATAGTAGTGCTTTAGACTCCTGAGGCCACTATTCTTGGGGGATTGTAAGTTTTGTATCTTATTTAATTTCCTGTCTGCATTTTCCAGACTTTCTCTGTGATATTATATTGTCAGTCTTTATAGCTAGGCATTTATACACATTTGCAATAATTTCTTTAGGTAAAATTCATAGAAGCCAAGCTATTTATTGTTGAACTGCTCTCTGAAAGTTTTGTGCAGCTACACCCGCAGTATTTATAGATGTTGCAGTTCCTTAATAGTTTGGTCAACATTTTGTTTTCTAATAATAATTATTTATAAAAGTCATACAAATATTGTTTATATATTTTTATTAGGCTATTGGGTGTAAAATATAAGTTTAAATTTTTTATACTAAAATTTGAAAGATTATTTTCTCCAAAGAAGGAAATAATGAACTATCATTAACATTGTATAATGATGCCAATTATGTGTATTCTCAGTGACTTATATTCTTCATAAAGATAATGGTATCATTGACAAATGGACAGAATAGACCTTAAGTGTTGTAATAAACCAAGTATGGTATCATGATCACTCAAGGCAATGCAATGGACATACTTTGGAAGGACTTTGGGACATATTTTGAAAATGGAATTGGCAGACATCTCTGACCATTAGATATGAGGAAGTAAGAAGAAATGAAGAGCCAGTGGCCATTTCATAGTTCTTAACCAGAGGAATTTGATAAGTTATTTATGGAGATGGAATGGACATAGGAAAATCGTATTTGTTACAAAAGATTGGTTCAGGGTTCAGGTTTGGATATGTTTAAGTGTGGTACACATGCATATGATAAACTAGTGGAAACATTGATTCTGTTGTTCAGAGGAGAATTTTAACTAGAGTTTTAAGTATGGACATTTTCATAAAAACAAAAAGAGAAACTTTTAGATGAAATTATTAAGGAAATGAAAAAAAAATTAGTAGAAGCAAGGACTCAGCCCTAGTGGCTAGCTGTGTGAAGGACTCAACCCTAGTGTGTAGCTGTGTAATCAATTATTTAGAGTTCAGCACAGGGATGAAGCCAGCAAAGGAGGTTGGGAAGCAGGAAGAAGAGAAAAACAAGCAACTGTGGATGGTAGGAAATTTAAGCAGAAGGGTGCTCAGCAGTGGCAGGTGCTCCTTATGGGTCAGATAAGATGAGCATATCGATCATGGATCATAAGGCATTTGTAGATGATTAGTGAGTTTGATAAGAGCAGGCTTTGAAAGGAAAAATCATACAAATGAATGGTTTTTTTTCTAAATAAGAGACATAAAAATTTATACAGCGATAGGAGAGATCTAACAATTTTTTCAAATCCCAGGAGAGGGAAGGATTTGTGGTGCTTTTTGAGTAGACAAGAATGGATGGATTGGGTATATGAGCACGAGCGGTGTAATGGATTAGCTTTAGATAACTAGAGAGCAAATCATTAACAGTAGGGAAGGCTGAGCATAGGACATATAGGGATGCAGTGATGGGGGTCTATGCAACTTAATACATCTTTATTTGTTTTCCCTTCATGATACAACAAGCAAGAAATAACCTTTGAAAATGGATGGGGGAAGGTAGATGTTGAAGGTTTGAGGAGAGAAATGAAGACATGGGTTATGCTGGGACACAGGTGGGTGTTCTAAAAACTGCTGTAGGGTGTGAGTGCCAGGCAGCTTTTAGGGCTTGCTTATAGTTATTATATGTTAAGAAGCACCTTGATCTGCTATTGGTTTCATTTAGCTGTACTGGTAGGCCTTGAATAGACCCAGGGCTTGTTTTCATCAGTATTGGTTCAGTCTGGGAAATGTCATATGTCAAGTGATGGGTTTGCAAGGTAGTGAATGCTGAGGCTGAATCTCACCTGAGCAAAGGCATGAGGAATGAGTTAACCTGATGCCTTAGAAGTTCTATTGCACTCAAAGTTTTGAAATGGTGTGTTAAGAAAGCTGGAATAGGTGCTGGAAAGATGGCTCAGTGGTTAAGAGCACTTGTTACCCTTTCAGAGGACCTGGATTTGGTTTCTACAATTCTCATGTTGGCTTACATCTATTTGTAACTCCAGTTCTAGGAAATTGTCCACCCTCTTTTGGACTTCTTGGGCACTGGGCATTCACATAGTGTACACACACACACACACACACACACGTACATGCTCACTCACATACATGCATAAAAGTTTAAAGCATGAAATGAAAATAAAGCTCAAATAAATGAACATGGTAAAAAAGAAGTAGAGAGGATTAAAGCAGATAATACTATAACTGGAATGTAAAGATATTACTATGGCTACTAGGGAATGATATCCAATCTCATTGGATGAGATTAAGTTGTTAATTTGAATGGTGACTTAAGTAGATACCAGAAATCTCCAGAACATAAAATAGGAGTGATGTTGGACAGTGTGATCCTGAACCAAAACTGAAACTTTCAGAAAGTGAGGGGAAGTGACTGGAAACCAGAGACTACAGGATGCGTGATAGTATAGTCTGATGCATGGGATAAAAAAAAAAAAAAAAAAGAGGGTAAGTTTTAGTGGAATGAGGAAAAATTGCTCAACTGAAAATGAGAAACAGACATATTCTCTCTCTACCACCAGACCCCCATTAGCAAAGTTATATAGCCCCTACTCAAGAAACTGTGGAGTGCTACTTCTGAGAACAAGATGATGAAGAAAATAACAAAAACAAAAGTTGCAGCTAAGGGATGGATTCTGTGGATAGCCATGTGTGAATTCCAGAAAGCATCATGACTGTGAAGCAGCTGAGTTGTGGGAGGAGACAAAGCCAGATAGAGATTAGAGAGTTGGCAATGGGAGCTTCCTAAGGTAACTGGCATAAACTGATGTAAAGGGCCTGGTTAGACTAGCCTTTGGGATTCTAAAGGAGACGGAGAAGATGAAGCTGCAAGTGGTGGTGGTGCTCTCTTGCTATGGATCTTGCCAGGTTTGGAGTCCATACCTGACATTCAGTTATGAGGTCATGTAAGATTGGGAAGGTGAAGGGAAGCTGTGGGTACAGTTTTACTTTGAATGCATGGCTCTTCTTCATTTCTGATGATGAGGTAAAGAGATTCTCTTTACTATCAGAGTATTATAAAAGATAGTAATTATCAGCAAATGTAGTTAATTTGAACCATTCTTAGTTCAGTCTTTTTCTTTATTTTTAAGACCTCACTGTGTATCGTGCTGGCCTTGAACTCATGATCTTCATGTCTCTGCTTTCTATGTACTAAGATTACTGGCATATCCTACCATATCTGGCTCATTTTAATACCCAAATATGTTACTTATAGAATATGCGTTGGGAAGCTTGAACTCATGATCTTCCTGCCACTCTTTACAAGTTCTAAGATTACTGGCATACCCTACCATATCTGCCTCATTTTTATAACCAAATCTCTTACTTCTAGAACATGAATGGGAAAGCTAGGTAAATCTTGACATAGGTTTGGCATTTTCTTCTTAAAGTTAGTCCTACTCCTGACTGTGAGAAGGAGTGGATCTCTGACCCCTGTGCCTGTTCTTGGGACTCGTTTCCTCCTGTTGTGTTGTTATATCCAACTTCCATGTGATATCTTGCTTTGTTACGTTTTGTCATATTTGTCTGTATGTCATAAAAGCCTATTCTTTTCTAGTGAGAATCAGAAATGGAATTCATCTCTAATGGAGAGAATGGAGGGAAGAACTAGGAGGAGGAGAGGAAAGGGAAACTATGAACTATGAGAGGACTTATTATATGAGAAAAGGACTTATTTTCAATAAAAGACGAAAAAGGGGTAAAAGGATTAGTGGACTAGGAAGGGTTAAATTCAGATGGGGAGGAGAGCACGGTAGAGAAGGGAATATAGAGAGGGTGAAATAATATTAAAGACATTTCAAAAAATCATATGTAGAAACTTCTAAATAAATATGCATATATGTATATATGTATTTCATACTACATCCATTACTAACAGCATAATAATAGTATATTTGGAATAACTATTCCACATACATGTGTATATATATACACACATACATATATATACATACACACATTTTATATATATATACACATACATATACATACACACACACACACACACACACACACACACACATATATATATATATGTAAAGTTATCCTAGAACCAGGTAGCAGTGCTGCTACTAGACACCAGAGAGTATATAGTACTGAGAATGGGTTGCTTCTTTTGATGAAATTGTTAGCTTGTGAGGGCCCATAGACCCCCCAAGATCTGTACAGGCCATTGCCAAAGTACTAGACTACCCTCCAGATACTCTGCATGTGATACAGAAGCAAAAAAAAACAAAAAACAACAACAAAAAAACCCAAACTAAATCAAAACCAAACCAAACCAAACCATCATCAACAACAACAAAACCCCAAACAACAACAAAAGGTCTAGGGTATTAATAGTGTATTTGGTTACCCTCTAGAACTTAACAGTACGGCTCTGTTACTGAAGACATTGCATACTTGAATCATAAGAACTTGCAGGAATCAACCTATTATAGACCTACAAGTTTCATCCCTCCTGGCTAGCTTTGATAGTGCTAGAAGGTCCTTAGCAAGCTACCAAAAGAGAAAAATAATCACCAATTATACCCATCTGTGAAACCTGTGACCTAAATCATTTACGGGCCTGCCATGCCCACTGGTGCAACAGTGGAAGGAATACCATAGGAGCACCCAACCACCTTATGAGTAGAGTTAATCCTTGATCCAGGAGATGAAACCTATACCTGACACCATTACCAGGCCAAGGCCCTGTGGCTAGACTGGCCATGGACCCTAAGGAAGAAGGTACTACTATTATGTTATTAAATAGACACAGTATTAAACTGGCTCCTAACTGCTTGTTACATGAGCAGAGCAGTGCATCTCTCAGTTCTCAGGTAATCTCTTATTTACAGTAGATGAGACAGAGACCCACAACTGGCCAGGATATAGAAAATAGTTGACATCAGAATGCTGAGCCCCAAGTAACACATCTATACTGGACCCTTCTTTCCAAGGCGTAGGGATCATTGAAGAAGAGGGAATATAAAGATCATAAGAGCCAGCTGTGGTGGATGATGCTAAGTAAATCGTGTCTTCTTGACACGGAGGGCAAAGTCACACAGAAGTTGTCAACAGCACTCACACACAAGTCTTTTTTAGATCCAAGAAAGACCAAATCCCAGCATGGAGTGTGGATATGGAGATAAAATTTCATTCCTGGATACAGAGCTGTTAACCATCGTTAGTTGTTGGGAGAAGAAAGATTTAAGTTTTCTCTAAGGGTATGTTGACTAGTAGTAGACCATATATGCAAGAATATCTGGGCTGCACAAATTGGTCTTCATGGGTTAAAAACAGAGAAAAGAAAATGATACAAAGGTAGTTGGGGAAGAGTGTGGATCTGGGAAGAGTTGATGGAGAAAGGGTGAGTATAGTCAAAATACATTTTATTAAGTTCTCAATGAACTAATAAAAAAATTAAAAACAAAATATGGGACTGGGGCAATGCCTTAGTCGGTAAAGTGCTTGCTGAATTAGCATGGTGGCCTGAGTTTGAATCCCAAAGCCCATGTTGAAAATAGTTAAGTGTCCTTAGAAGAATCAAGTTAGTCCTAGATTTGTCAGTGTTGGAGAGGCTCGTGTCTCCCTTGGGTGAATGTCATACATGTCACCCAGTGCTCCTTTTCATTGCTTTATTGTTGTGTGTTCCCTGGTATCCTTGATTGTTAAAGTGGCAATGAGCTACAACAATCAGAACATGCAACAGAGCATTATATGCTAATAGACTTACCAGGATATTTGTAAGCTGATAGTTCGATTATACTTTCATGTTTGGTGATGTTTTTATGGTATGTAAATCTAGGAGGTTCTGATTTTGTAAGTGTGAATGTGACTAGGCTTTCCCCTTACAGTCCTGTGACCTTACTGCAAAGCTATACTTAGAAATCTTGTCTTTATTAGAAAAAAAGGAGTCCATAAATAAGATCTAACGTTAATGATAGTGCACATCTCAATGTTTGCTAAGCATATTTATTCCTTATGTATACACTGAAAGCTCACTGATAATTTTCATCAGATTTTGACTTAGTAGAATGTAATCATCTCAGTTATTGTCTATTGTTGTGAAGAGACACCACAACTAAGACAACGTATGAAAGATAGTATTTAGTTGGAGACATGCCTACAGTTTCAGAGGATTAGTCTATGAGTACTGTGGTGGGGAGCATGACATTCTTACAGGCAGGCATGGAGCAGTAGCTGAGAGCTCACATCTGATTTGCAAGTTGGAAGTAGAAAGAGAGAGAACGAGGGAGGGAAAGAAGGAGGAAGAAAGAGGGAGAGGGAGAGACAGAGACAGGCACTGACTGAACCGGTCTGGGTTTCTGAAACTATAAATCCTATCCCTGGTGACAAATCTCCTCCAACAAGTCCACACTTTCTAATCTCTCCTAAATAGTTCTATCAACTGAGGACCAAACATTTGAATAATGAATCTACCTACTCAACTTACCATAGTAACTAAAGTAGACTCACCTTTTAGCACAATGTTACCCAGAAATTCCCTTGCAATTGCACAAATGAGAGAGATTTTCATATTTACAGATTGGTAAGTAATAAAATGAAACTCACATCATCCAAAATTGTCACACATAAGCTTTTATAGTTTCAATTTTGTAGTTTCAATTTCATGTCGCATAAACAAAACAGGATTTTTAAACACTGGTTATTATGTACTGAGGAAATAGATTACAAATTTGCCATAAAACTGAGTTGGAGAATGGGTAATTAACTCTTGGTGCTACAAAGGTCCAGGGACTTCATCTTGTTTTTGTATAGTAAGGATTCTCAGCTAGATAGTTATCTCCCAAGAAGTGTCTAGATGATTATTCTTGCTTAAAAGGAGTAAGAAAAATAAATACACAAGGGAGAAGATGATTTGATAAGGATTGGCAGAAGATACACAGAATAAAAAGTAAGGTCAAAGTACTTTAAAAAGTTCTCAGCTTAGTATTTAAGCAAAATAAAATTAGGTTCTTAAAGTTTCCATAAGTTGTTCTAATAACCTTTTTATAGCTAAACATCTAATGATGTTTTTGATCTTCATTGTGACCCCTATACTAGATGGCTTATAATCATCTTGGAAATTTTGTTGTTCTTTTATATTCATATTATCCCAAGTAATTTTTTGTCAAATTTTGGCAGTTACTCTAAATAAAATATATTGATTTTCTGTAATATAGCAGTTACTAAGTGTGAGTTCCTCAAATGCATGACCAACCTATGCCTTGGAGTTTATTACTTTGCATGGTTCTGTGCATTGACCTTGCAGATGGACTTCTTGTGGTGCCAGCCAGGACACTACCATTTCTAGAATCCAAAATGACCTCAGCTGTGCTTAGAAAGCAGTGCCAGTGGGAATGCAGGTGGTGCTGTTGGTGAGGAATTGATTCTTTGTCTTGTGCATGGTTTTGGTTGTTGCTTGGGTTTGCTGACGTCATAGTGGTATGACTCAAAAACGAGATTTCCATATGAGTTTCCGTAATAGAAGCTGTGAAGCGCAGGTGATACAGCGGATCACTTTTTCCAAATTAGATAAGAGCCAGCTCAGATATGGGAGGAGAGGATCTCGCCCTCATCGAGAGAGGAGTGTAAAGAAAATAGGCATCTTTAATCAATAGCATCTGTTGGACACAAAATACTTATATTTACAACCTATATAGGAGGTACTAACTTTTTCATTCCATTATAGCATAGGAATAAAGTTCAAGGGTCATGTTCTCAACATTGGGCTCAAGTCTCGGTGTCATGAAGGCTTCTAAGGTAACTTAGGTATGAACATTGAACCTAAAGTAAGTTATTCCTTCCATATAATCCCAAGACGAAGGTAGATAAGGACAAGATGAATGCAAAAGCCAATCCTGTTCAAATAGTGCAAAGAGGATCTGCCCAGGAGCCACTAAGACTGAGAGGTCTGTCACCTGGTTCCCCTGTTCTGGTAAAAGGAAATGTATTTTATTTGAGTATTGATATTTATTTATTGTTTGTTTGTTTGTTTTGGAGAATGAGTCTTACTATATAACCCAAGTTGGCCTTGAACTCTGCCCTCTTGCCTCAGCCTCCCAAGGCTGCAATTAGGAATATGTACCACTGTGCTTAACTGGGAATGATTGATTAAGGTTTTGTCTCTTTTTTTGGGAATGGTTTTTTGTGGTTTTTAGCTTTATTCTCTGATCATCATTTTTTAATGTGAGAAGTGGCCTAGATTTTAGCTTACATATTTTACGACTTTTTGTTGATTCTTTGTGAGTTCCACGTCATGCACCCCAGCCCTGTACATCTCCCCATTCTCTTGTATCTACCTTTCGCTCTTGCAAACTACCCCACGAATAAAATACACACACACACACACACACACACACACACACACACACACACACACACAGAGGTGCAAACAAACAAACAAAAAACCCAATGCATAGAGAAACATCTATTCGCTCAAGCTGTAGTATGCCACAGTATATCCCTCTGACCACACATCTTCACTTACAAATGTTCTTTGCAATGAGTCTGGTTCAAGACCTCTGGCTTCTGTGACACCATCAATATTGGATCTTCATTAGGATTCCTCCCAGTTGTCTGTTGCTAGGCTCTGGCATGGAGATCCTGTAGCCTTTGAACAGCAAGACTGTTTTTTGTTTTTGTTTTTGTTTTCTTCACAAATTCCAACCATTCACAGATAATATAGATTTTGAGGTGGCCCATCTCAGAGGGCTGGGTGGTAGCTGAGCTGGTTAGCCCATTGTTTTCCCTGATCTGCACCACCAGGGAGAGCTCTCCAGCACTGCTCTGGCCTGGCCACTCATTGTTGCTATCAGTAGGAGGCAGGATCAGCCCTCTTGCTCTCATGCCCTTAGGGCTGGCTCAGCTACACCCACCCCTTCAGAGCCAGCAGCTGCACTGTGCTGTCCAGTCAAGGCAAGGGTATGTTCTCCCAAGTGCTTCAGCCTACAAGGGGCTGGGCCAGCTCTCTTGTTCTCACACCCTCGGGGCTGGCTCACCCATGCCTTTGCCAGCTCCATTGTGTTGTCCAGGTGAAGTGCAGGGCCTGCTCTTTTGAGTACTTCAGCCAGTGAGGGGGCAGGGCTAGCTCTCCCACCCTCTTGCCCAGCTCTCCCAACTGCCACAGGTCGAGGGGATGCTCACACCTATGCCACCTCAGGGCAGAAGTGTGGTGATGTGCATGGAACCCGCTCACTTTTGCCCACCACCAGAGTCAGCTCTGTCATACTGTCCGGGTGAGGGGCAGGGTTCACTCTCTGAGTGCTGCAGCTGTTTGTTGTTGGGGAGGTCTAGCTCTCCTAGGCTCCTGACCCTCTGGGTAGCTTTTCTAATTTTGGGAGTCAGCTCTCCCACACCCCTGTCCAGGGCCAACCCCACTGTGCTGCCTGGTCATCTTTCTCTAGTAGCACTGTGTGGCATAGTAAAACATAAGTCTCTGTCTATCTTCCTTTTCCTGAGCCACTTGGGATTTGATTGAATTTTTATGTGTCCTAGGCATGAAATAGCTTTGGCCACCAAGCCAGGCATCAAGCTAGGATAAACATAGGACTGCCATCTGCTCTGCCCCTGGCTGATAGAAGAACTACAAGACCAACACGGTGCCTCTTTGCCCATTGCCAGGGGGATTGCCAGCTTATGTATATCTTTCTAGGCCCAGTTTCTGACTATAAAGTGTTTTAAATGACTGGTTTTGATTCAAACTAGTATTCTAGTAATACTATTTTTAATTTGGTGACTTTTATGTGGATCTTATTTAAATTTACCCTATTAATTAAAACTTATCTAAACATCTTTTTGAGATAGCTCCCCACAGCTTAGGCTCTGTGACACATGCCTTCAAGATTCTTAATAACAGTTTTATGATGCTATCTATGGTTCATATTTACATGATTCTTCTAGGGCTGGGGAATGTAATGGGCCAGCCCTTGTTTGAAGGCATGAAGGCCTGGGTTTGATCTCTCTCACTGAGTGGAGAATCCTAAACACTTTCTTGTTTAGGGGAGTAATCAAGTTCCTTGTGAGTCTTAGAAAGGCTTTTCTATTGGTCTTGAGGAAGCAGCCTAAAGTCTTTCTGAGGTTTTAGCACCCAATCTTCTCATCCTTGACGTAATCTTAGCCCCAAGGACACGTTGTAGGGATGGTGCCTTAGGTTTGGTAGTTGCCTTGAGGCTGTTTCTTGGAAACTGATGGCCAAGCCAGTTAGCTCGTTTGTTTCTTAGGCAACTCCAGTGAGCATATTGGAAGCAGTGTGTCCTTAGCACAGCGCTTCAAAGTGTAAGAATCTCAGTCCTTTCCTGGGTGGTTTGGTTAATGTGATAACTTGGGCAAGGTAATGTCTGCTGTTTTTTTTTTTTTATCATAAAGTTATTGCCAGGACATATTTTGAATATACAGTTGATTGTTGCTTAGGAGAGTCATATGTTTGGATTCTAGTGAACACTGTCCAGGAACAAGACTGTATGTAGACTGGAAACATGAGGTCACTTGGGAGTCACCACCACCCTTTTGAAAATCGAAGGGAGAGAAATCTGGAAATATCTTCTCAGAGTAAAGTTAATAAAAACATAAAGGACTCCCAGGCATCGTGTGTTATGCTGAGGGACTGGTAGGTAACTGTACTCATAATACAACCTAGGGGCACTCTGATACTGTGTTGGGGAGCAAGGCTCTGTGGAGCCTGTGGAGAAGGTAAGTTTAATTGGTTGCAGTTTGATGGGGCCATTGCAAAATTACAACACAGTACAAGAGAAAGGGGGCATGAGGAAGTTTATAGTATGTAGAAATAGGTGATTATCCTGATTACCCAAGAATATTAACTGATTAAGAGGACAAGACAGAGGTGAACGGCAATGAAAATTCCCAATAAGGGGCTCAGTAGGTATAGCCTTGTACTTGCAGAGGTCTTAGGTTCAATTGCCAACACCATATGGTGTCTCACAGTCATCCCAGTGATCCTATACTGTATTCTGATCTCATGGGCACCTGGCATTCATGTGGTACATGCCCTCATATAAAGGCAAAACCCTCCTATAAATTAAATAAATCTAAAATGAAAAAAAGCAATCAAAACATTTCAACTGGGAATTCTAGAGAAATTACTTGAAAATACAAATTAGTGACTAGGTAGTGGATTGATTGAAATTAAGACTATCAAAGCAACAAAATATCAGAGATATATTTTTATTAGGTATTTTCCTCATTTACATTTCCAATGCTATCCCAAAAGTCCCCCATACCCCCCACTTCCCTACCCACGCACTCCCACTTTTTGGCCCTGGCGTTCCCCTTTACTGGGGCATATAAAGTTTGCGGGTCCAATGGGCCTCTCTTTCCAGTGATGGTCAACTAGGCCATCTTTTGATACATATGCAGCTAGAGTCAAGAGCTCCGGGGTACTGGTTAGTTCATAACGTTGTTCCACCCATAGGGTTGCAGATCCCTTCAGCTCCTTGGGTATTTTCTCTAGCACCTCCACTGGGGGCCCTGTGATCCATCCAATAGCTGACTGTGAGCATCCACTTCTGTGTTTGCTAGGCCCCGGCATAGTCTCACAAGAGAGAGCTATATCAGGGTCCTTTCAGCAAAATCTTGCTAGTGTATGCATTGGTGTAGGCCCCGGCATAGTCTCACAAGAGAGAGCTATATCAGGGTCCTTTCAGCAAAATCTTCCTAGTGTATGCATTGGTGTCAGCTTTTAGAGGCTGATTATGGGATGGATCCCTGGATATGGCAATCTCTAGATGGTCCATCCTTTTGTCTCAGCTCCAATCTTTGTCTCTGTAACTTCTTCCATGGGTGTTTTGTTCCCAATTCTAAGAAGGGGCAAAGTGTCCACACTTTGATCTTCTTTCTTCTTGAGTTTCATGTGTTTTGCAAATTGTAACTTATATCTTGGGTATTCTAAGTTTCTGGGCTAAAATCCACTTATCAGTGAGTACATATCATTTGAGTGATTTTGTGATTGGGTTATCTCACTCAGGATAATGCCCTCCAGGTCCAACCATTTGCCTAGGAATTTTATAAATTCATTCTTTTTAATAGCTGAGTAGTACTTCATTGTGTAAATGTACCTCATTTTCTGTATACATCCTCTGTTGAGGGGCATCTGGGTTCTTTCCAGCTTCTGGCTATTATAAATAAGGCTGCTATGAACATAGTGTAGCATGTTTCTTTCTTACTAGTTGGAACATCTTCTGGATATATGCAAATGAGAGGTATTGTGGGATCCACCGGTAGTACTATGTCCAATTTTCTGAGGAACCGCCAGACTGATTTCCAGAGTGGTTGCCCAAGCCTGCAATCCCACCAACAATGGAGGAGTGTTCCTCTTTCTCGACATCCTCACCAGCATCTGCTGTCACCTGAATTTTTGATCTTAGCCATTCTGACTGGTGTGAGATGGAATCTCAGGGTTGTTTTGATTTGCATTTCCCTGATGATTAAGGATGCTGAACATTTTTTTCAGGTGTTTCTCAGCCATTCCTTATTCCTCCGGTGAGAGTTTTTTGTTTAGCTCTGACCCCCATTTTTTACGGGGGTTACTTGATTTTCTGGAGTCCACCTTCTTGAGTTCTTTATATATATTGGATATTAGTCTTCTATCTGATTTAGGATAGGTAAAGATCCTTTCCCAATCTGTTGGTGGCATTATTGTCTTATTGATGGTGTCTTTTGCCTTACAGAAGCTTTGCAGTTTCATGAGGTCCCATTTGTCAATTCTCGATCCCCTGTGCCAATATCTTTGAGGCTTTTCCCCACTTTCCCCCTCTATACGTTTCAGTGTCTCTGGCTTTATGTGGAGCTCCTTGATCCACTTAGATTTGACCTCAGTACAAGGAGATAGGAATGGATCAATTCTCATTCTTTTACATGATAACCACCAGTTGTGCCAGTACCATTTGTTGAAAATGCTGTCTTTTTTCCACTGGATGGTTTCAGCTCCTTTGGCGAAGATCAAGTGACCATAGCTATGTGGGTTCATTTCTGGGTCTTCAATTCTATTCCATTGGTATACTTGTCTGTCGCTATACCAGTACCATGGTTTATTTTTTATTTATTTTTTTTTATCACAATTGCTCTGTAGTAAAGCTTTAGATCAGTCATGGTGATTCCACCAGAGGTTCTTTTATCCTTGAGAAGAGTTTTTGCTATCCTAGGTTTTTTGTTATTCCAGATGAATTTGCAGATTGCCATTTCTAATTCGTTGAAGAATTGAGTTGGAATTTTGATGGGGATTGGATTGAATGTGTAGATTGCTTTTGGCAAGATAGCCGTTTTTACAATGTTGATCCTGCCAATCCATGAGCAAGGGAGATCTTTCCATTTTCTGAGATCTTCTTTAATTTCTTTCTTCAGAGACTTGAAGTTCTTATCATACAAATCTTTCACTTTTTTAGTTAGAGTCACGCCAAAGTATTTTATATTATTTTTGACTGTTGAGAAGGGTGTTGTTTCCCCAATTTCTTTCTCAGCCTGTTTATTCTTTGTGTAGAGAAAGGCCATTGACTTGTTTGAGTTAATTTTATATCCAGCTATTTCAACGAAGCTGTTTATCAGGTTTAGGAGTTCTCTGGTCGAATTTTTAGTGGCACTGACATGTACTATCATATCATCTGCAAAAAGTGATATTTTGACTTCTTCTTTTTCAATTTGTACCCCCTTGATCTCCTTTTGTTGTCGAATTGCTCTGGCTAGGACTTCAAGTACAATGTTGAATAGGTAGGGAGAAAGTGGGCAGCCTTGTCTAGTCCCTGATTTTAGTGGGATTGCTTCCAGTTTCTCACCATTTACTTTGATGTTGGCTACTGGTTTGCTGTAGATTGTTTTTATCATTTTTAGGTATGGGCCTTGAATTCCTGATATTTCCAAGACTTCTATCATGAATGGGTGTTGAATTTTGTCAAATGCTTTCTCCGAATCTAAGGAGATGATCATGTGGTTTTTGTCTTTGAGTTTGTTTATATAATGGATTACGTTGATGGATTTTCATATATTAAACCATCCCTGCATCCCTGAAATAAAACCTACTTGGTCAGGGTGGATGATTGTTTTAATGTGTTCTTGGATTCGGATAGTGAGAATTTTATTGAGCATTTTTGCATCGATATTCATAAGGGAAATTGGTCTGAAGTACTCTATCTTTGTTGGATCTTTCTGTGGTTTAGGTATCAGAGTAATTGTGGCTTCATAGAATGAGTTGGGTAGAGTACATTCTACTTCTATTTTGTGTAATAGTTTGTGCAGAACTGGAATTAGATCTTCTTTGAAGGTCTAATAAAACTCTCCACTAAACCCATCTGGTCCTGGGCTTTTTTGGTTGGGAGACTATTAATGACTGTTTCTATTTCTTTAGGTGATATGGGACTGTTTAGATCGTTAACTTGATCCGGTTTAACTTTGGTACCTGGTATCTGTCTAGAAATTTGTCCATTTCGTCCAGGTTTTCTAGTTTTGTTGAGTATAGCCTTTTGTAGAAGGATCTGATGGTGTTTTGGATTTCTTCAGGATCTGTTGTTCTGTCTCCCTTTTCATTTCTGATTTTGTTAATTAGGATGCTGTCCCAGTGCCCTCTAGTGAGTCTGGCTAAGGGTTTATTTATCTTGTTGATTTTCTCAAAGAACCAGCTCCTCCTTTGGTTAATTCTTTGAATAGTTCTTGTTTCCACTTGGTTGATTTCGCCCCTGAGTTTGATTATTTCGTGCTGTCTACTCCTCTTGAGTGAATTTGCTTCCTTTTTTTCTATAGCTTTTAAGTGTGTTGTCAAGCTGCTATATGTGCTCACTCTAGTTTCTTTTTGGAGACACTCAGAGCTATGAGTTTCCCCTCTTAGAAATGCTTTCATAGTGTCCCATAAGTTTAGGAATGTTGTGTCTTCATTTTCTTTAAATTCTAAAAAGTCTTTAATTTCTTTCTTCATTCCTTCCTTGACCAAGGTATCATTGAGAAGAGTATTGTTCCGGTTCCACGTGAATGTTGGCTTTCCATTATTTATGTTGTTATTGAAGATCAGCCTTAGTCCATGGTGATCTGATAGGATACATGGGACGATTTCAATATTTTTGTATCTGTTGAGGCCTGTTTTGTGACCAATTATATGGTCAATTTTGGAGAAGGTATCATGAGGTCTTGAGAATAAAGTATATCCATTTGTTTTAGGATAAAATGTTCTGTAGATATCTATTAAGTCCATTTGTTTCATCACTTCTATTAATTTCACTGTGTTCCTGTTTAGTTTCTGTTTCCACGATCTGTCCATTAATGAAAGTGGTGTGTTGAAGTCTCCCACTATTATTGTTTGAGGTGCAATATGTGCTTTGACCTTTACTAAAGTTTCTTTAATGAATGTGGCTCCCCTTGCATTTGGAGCATAGATATTCAGAATTGAGAGTTTCTCTTGGAAGATCTTACCTTTGATGAGTATGAAGTGTCCCTCCTTGTCTTTTCTGATAACTTTGAGTTGGAAGTAGATTTTATTCCATATTAGAATGGCTATTGCAGCTTGTTTCTTCAGACCATTTGCTTAGAAAGTTGTTTTCCAGCCTTTCACTTTGAGGTAGTGCCTGTCTTTTTCCCCTGAGATGGGTTTTCTGTAAGCAGGAGAATGTTGGGTCCTGTTTGTGTAGCCAGTCTGTTAGTCTATGTCTTTTTTATTGGGGAATTGAGTCTATTGATATTAAGAAATATTAATGAAAAGTAATTGTTGCTTCCTATTATTTTTGTTTTATAGTTGGCATTTTGTTTTTGTGGCTGTCTTTTTGGTTTGTTGAGGGATTGATTTCTTGCTTTTTTTAGGGCGTCATTTCTGTCTTTGTATTTTTTTTCTGTTATTATTCTTTGAAGGGCTGGATTCTTGGAAAGATAATGTGTGAATTTGGTTTTGTTGTGGAATACTTTGGTTTCTCCATCTATGGCAATTGAGAATTTTGCTGGGTATAGTAGCCTGGGCTGGCATTTGTTTTCTCTTAAGGTCCATATAATATCTGTCCAGGATCTTTTGGCTTTCATAGTCTCTGGTGAAAAGTCTGGTATAATTCTGATAGGCCTGCCTTTATATGTTACTTGACCTTTTTCCTTTACTTCTTTTAATATTCTATCTTTATTTAGTGTATTTGTTGTTCTGATTATTATGTGTCGGGAGGAATTTCTTTTCTGGTCCAGTCTATTTGGAGTTCTGTAGGCTTCTTGTATGTTCATGGGCATCTCTTTCTTTAGGTTTGGAAGTTTTGTTCTATAATTATGTTGAAGATAATTGCTGGCCCTTTAAGTTGAAAATCTTCATTCTCTCTACTCCTATTATGTGTAGGTTTGGTCTTCTCATTGTGTTCTGGATTTGCTGGATGTTTTGAGTTAGGATCTTTTTGCATTTTGTATTTTCTTTGATTGTTGTGCCGATGTTCTTTATGGAATCTTCTGCACCTGAGATTCTCTCTTCCATCTCTTGTATTCTCTTGCTGATGCTTGCATCTATAGTTCCAGATTTCTTTCGTAGGGTTTCTATCTCCGGCGTTGCCTCACTTTTGGTTTTCTTTATTGTGTCTACTTCTCTTTTTAGGTCTTGGATGGTTTTATTCAATTCCATCACCTGTTTGGTTGTGTTTTCCTGCAATTCTTTAAGGGATTTTTGTTTTTCCTCTTTAAGGTCTTCTACCTTTTTAGCTGTGTTCTCCTGTATTTCTTTAAGTGAGTTATTAAAGTCCTTCTTGATGTCCTCTACCATCATCATGAGATATGCTTTCAAATCAGGGACTATCTTTTCCAGTGTGTTGGGGTGCCCAGGGCTAGGTGAGGTGGTAGTGCTGTGTTCTGATGATGGTGAGTTGCCTTGGTTTCTGTTAGTAAGATTCTTACGTTTGCCTCTCGCCATCTGGTAATCTCTGGACTTAGTTGTTTTAGTTGTCTTAGGTTAGATCTAGTTCCTCAGGTGTTTATGTTAGCCTCTATCAGCAGATCTGGGAGACTAGCTCTCTCCTGAGTTTCACTGTTCAGAGTACTCTCTGCAGGCAAGCTCTCCTCTTTCAGGGAAGGTGCCCAGATATCTGGTGTTCGAACCTGCCTCCTGCCAGAAGTTGTGATCCACTCACAGAGGTCTTAAGATCCCGTGGAGGGTCCTGTGTATACCTTGTGTGTGTCCGCAGACTCCTCGCCCATGGTACCCTGGTGCTGGCGTGGACCAGAAGGGACTTGTGTCCCTGATCAGGCCGTGTTTTCTGCTTCCCTAATTAATTCAGTCTCAGGTCTCTCGAGATTGGATTGGAGCAGCAGCTGTGTTTCACTCACCAGAGGTCTTAAGGTCCCATGGCGGGTCCTGTGGGTAACTTGTGGGTGTAAGTAGACTCCACGCCCAAGCTACCCCGGTGCTGCCCAGAGATATTTTTAATAGAAGATTTTCCTGCCTAATCAGTAAAATAACAATACTTAGCAGACTTTCACAATATTACAAGCAAACAAAAACAGAATTGTATGAACTGTTTGTGGAGTAAGTTACATGGAACCTTTTCAAGCAGTGCATGTAGCTATGGATGCTTGATTGTAAAGGCTGCATAATTCCAGAGCAGAGGGTTTTTTTACGCGGTAATTACTCTTGCTGTGATTCATAATGTCTTATCGCTTAGATTTTATAATTCAAGTGAAAATATTCCCTTGACATTTGAAAACTCAGAAAGCTTCAAATTTGTTTTTGAGGAACTAAGATCATTACTACTGCTGCTACGACTCTTGTTTTTCTAAAGCATATTTTCCTTTCTTTTTAAAAAATTTATTTAGATATTTTCTTTATTTACATTTCAAGTTTTATCCCCTTTCCCCATTTCCCCTCTGAAAACCTCCCTATCCTAAGTCATTCTGTGAATTCTGCCTACATATAACACAATTTGCCCTCTACCGACCCATACATACTTGACATATCGCAAATGTTTTTATATACATATTTTAAAACTCAAGTTTATTCATTTAAATGTGTTCAGTGGTCACTAAAAATTGACTTATAGTCCTGAAATTTCTAATAAGATGACAAATGTCCTTATAGCTTAATTAACTTTTTAGGCTTTTTTTAAAATCTGCAACATACAACCTGACACACCTTAGTGAGATCTCCCATAAAGCTAATAGGAAAGTGTAATTCAGTAAGTGGGCAGACGTCTGGGAGAGTCAGAGTACTTGTTTCCCCCCTTTGTAGCATGTATAAATTTCCTCCAGCACTAGTCAATAGGCATGAAACTTCTAGTCATTTCCAAGCTCAATTTTTCCCTGTTTAATGACATATATGTGGTGTCTTCAGCAACAGGTTTTAGAAAATAACCAATGGCATTGTCAATAGCCTGTGATGTTTTTAGGTACAAAATCCCAACACCGAGAACTCCTTCTACAATGACCAAAAAGGATAGAACCCATTCTTGGTCCCTGGGATTCTTTTTGGTAGCATGTGATGTCCATTTGGGTCATTCTCTCCTGCCATTTTATTTAACTCTATCTAAATTCATTTTGTACAGGTATGTATTTCAGAAAGCTTCTATAGTAGTAGGTTCCCTTATGCAAGATGGCTCAGCATATAACAACACTGGATACTCTTGTAAAGGACCTGTATCCAATCCCCAACACCCACATGGCGGGCCACAACTCTAAGTCGAGATTTATGAGCTCTTTCATTCTCTTCTGGCCTCCATGGGCACTGTATCTATTAGTACAGACACACATGCAGGTGAAGCACCACTACACATAAACTGAACCAAACAAATAGATAACTAATTATATGTACATCCAATCATAAGAGAAGGTTGCGGAGAAGACTGTGAGAAAAACCAGCATCAAAATGTTACAATGTACAAAAGCAATGTTTTGCTTTTCCTTTCTCATGTTTATTTGTGTGCCTGTAGTGCTTGTGTGTCTGCACATGGAGGGCAGAGGACAACTTGGGAGAGTCAGTTGTCTACTTCCACTATGTGAATGCCAGGACTGCAGTTAGTTTGGCAGGTTGGCAGCCAGTGTCATTACCCACCAAGCCATCTTGCAGGCCCATTGTTTTCATTTTCTTTGCTCTTTCTTTTCTGTGTATAATAGACCAATGATTTGTGAGAAAAAACATACATGATACATAAAAATGGTAAGAGGCAAATTTTTTGATAGAAAGCTGTAGTAAAACAAAAGAAAACAAAACGAAAGAAAAAGAAACCAAGACTAAAGTATTTTGAAAAAGTAATCATGTTTCTGTAGTTTCCTAGCCCCAGTGCTGGGCAGGGGAATCGGCTGTGCTCCACCATGGGATAACAGGTGGTGGAGCAGTTCAGCTTCTATCTTTGTAGAAGCCCTAGCTGTTTATCATATTCCCTCCCTCCCTCCCTCCCTTCCTTCCTTCCTTCCTTCCTTCCTTCCTTCCTTCCTTCCTTCCTTCCTTCCTTTTTTCCTTCCTTCCTTCCTTCCTTCCTTCCTTCCTCTTTCCCTTTCTGTAAAATGTTGATTTTGTTAAAAATATGAATTAAAGAAGTATTAAAGGCGATACTGTGAAGTTGATGCAAGTTTTCAAATGTGATATCTATTCTAGGCTACCCCACCCCCACTCCCATCCCCAAACACTAGTGTTCGAGCCTAGGACCTCGAGTATGCTTGACAACCTGTTACTGAGTTGTTGTCAACAGTAGGATCCTCTTTAATTGCAATTTCTTTTTTGTTGTTGTAGCGAGTTGCTGTCGTCAGGTTATGTAGAGAGACAGATTGAACATGGAGGCAAGGTCGTGGAGAACAAAGTAAGTGAAATTTCCTTCCTTTGTGGGGTATCATGTTTGGGGCCCGTACTTTGTGCTTGCTAGGTGTGCCTTTTATCAATTGAGCTGTGATCCTTAAGTGAAAACTGTACCTGACTCAATGAATGCCTACAAGTCAGACTCTAAAAAGACTCTGCTCAGTTACAATCAAGTGTAAAATCAAGGGTAGTATGTGTGATCTGGGGTATGAACATGAATGGGCAGAGAGGTGTACATTCACATAAAAATGAAATTGCTGCTTTGGTAAATCTTTAAGACTGAAAATTTTAATTTACAAATGTTAAAATATGTAATTCAAAGACAGAGATGCACATAAAACCAGATAAGGACCAATGAGTCACCTTATAACTTCCATCCAATTTGAGCTGTAGAGCCTGGTCAGCAAGCCCACAAGCCCATGAGCCCACGTGTTGCTTGGCCCTATCCCCCCTCCAAGCCCCCTGCCCTGCCCCTGGCTCGCCCCGCTCCTGTACCACGAGACCACCCTCACTGGGGAGGCTGCCCTCCCAGATCACCCTCACTGGTGTATCCCCCTCCCCTGAGACCACCCTCACTGGGGAGCCTGCCCCACACACACCACCCTCCTTGGGGAGCCCACCCTCTGTCATTATTAGCACTGTCATTTATGGTTCCATGACCAAAGCTTCTGTCTAGTTTAGTTTTGTCTATTTGCATTTAAAGTGTCTCAAATTTATTTTATCATTTTGCTCTTTATAATTTACTTGAGGAAAGAAAATTGTTTATCTTGTACAGTTTCTCATTGTCTAGATTTTAGTGTTGACTATAATTTTACATTAGGGCAAGTAAAATCCACCTTGGTGATTATCTTTAACAGAACAGTTGATTTTGCCTTTAGGGCCTTTTAGGTTTTACTGAATACTTTTGTACAATCTTGACTTTAAAGTTCTGTTATAGCTGTTTTGATATCTTCTCCCTCTAAGGCTATAAAATATCCATATGTATAAAAGTGATACATATTTTTATTCTTTTAATAAGACAAAAATTTCATCTTTAACATTTATTTATTTACTTATTTATTTAATTTATTTCAAAACTAAGTTCCAGGAGTGAGGGAGATGGCTCAGTCAGTTCCATAGCTACCATTGAAAGCCTGAGGCCTTGAGTTCTGATCCCCAGAACCTAGGTGAAAAGCCAGGCTGGAGGCACACACCTGTGGTCCATGAGATGAGATGATTTCTGGGGCGGGTGGCCAGCTAAATGTAACCGAATTGTTCAGCTCCATATTCCTGAGTCTTAGATTCTGTCTTAAAGCGAAGGTGAAAGTGATTACAGGAGATTCCCCACATCAGCCTCTGGCCTTACCCGCACAGCATTCAAGTGTGTGTACACTCACACACACCAAAGCACACAGACCCCTCACAGTAAGTATAAAATGAAAGCCTGACTGTAACCCTGTGTGGAGAGTATAGGGTTTTTTCACGTTTGATAGGAACTTATTTAATTCTTTTATGTCTACACCTGTGTTCCGATTAAATTGTTTTTCCTTATAAATAATGATAGCTGCCATTTGTTAGAGACATAATGTTCCCTGCCTCACATACTCAATATAAATGTTCCTTAGAGATATGTGTTATCTTCTTTGTATAAGGGGTACAAGAATGAGTGAAGCAAGACAAGTTACAAACTGACATACCACATTGGAGTTTAAGTCCAAGCTCATCCAATGTTGACTTGTATGAAGAATTGTGTAGATGTGTGCATTTATGTGCATATATTTTCATAGTTTTGTTTTCTTTGAAAAAGACACTCTGTAGTCTGGACTGGCCTTAAGCGCACCTCAGTCATCTCGCTTCAGCCTTGCAAGAGCTCAAATTACTGGACCGAGCCACCATACCTGGCACCAAGAATTGGAAAGCACTTATGGATTAGGATCACGGGAAGGAAGTTTTCAGTTTTGAGTGTGCAGAATGGCAACTTTGGATTTGGGAGAGAGGGAAATGGAAGCATTGAGCAGTGACAGCACATCCCAAACCACCCACTTTGCTGGTTTTAAGTCACAGGCTTTGTTACTGTGGTTTCTGGGTTTTGTTTGACTGTTTGTTTGTTTGTTTGTTTTTGAGGGAGTAGTCTTAGGACTGAAATGAATCTGATGGTGTTGTGCGTAGCTAATATTTCCAGTTACAATACTCAATAATTACAATAATTAATTTTTATTGATGATAATGGTATGGTCATATACATACCTATTTGTGTTCCACCCTCACATCAATAAAACTGTTGTCCAGCTTTACAGAGAGGATCATAGCTGCAGCTTGAGGCTATATTAACTAATTTCATGGCCAAACCATGACCAGATTGTTCATCACAGAGGCTGTAGTGAATAAATTAGGAGGGCTATGAAAAGCTGAGATAGACTTTATTAGTCCTTTTCATATGCATGCCTAACTGATTTTGGAGGTTTCTAATAACAATAACTTTATCCAGAAGCTACAGTATAATATATGCAAAGACCCTGTAGGTTTTTTCTCAGCTTGGGTTAAAGGACCTTAAGTTACTTTTTCTGAATTATCAGTTCCTGCTTCATTTTCCCTACATGAGCATCTTGGAAACATGCCCTAGCACATGTTTTCAAATAATAAGTGTGGAATGGAGAAGCATTTTCATGTACCAGAAACTTGTACCTGTGGCTGAGCGGGTAGATTTCCTCTGGGTCAAAAAGCAAAGTAAACATTGCTGTGGACATGTGATTTAGCCGTCTACCACTAATGTCATAGAATGCAATTCTTTTTATCTCCGATGATAATAACAAAAACAATCGCCAATGAGTACCCCCTTTTAGTAGGAGTAGTTATTTGTAAGTCAATTATTCCTGCTTGCCTATGTGTTAGAGTTCTCAGCAGTACAGTTAGCTGTGTAGAGATTTTACTGACTTTGGCTGGTAACTCTCTGGTGCATTTGATTCTCACCTGAAATTATGGCTTCAGAGTCTTAATTGGGTTCTCAGTGGCAGGAAAAAAGATGAAGAAGAATACAAAGAAGTGTGGGTTAAGGTTAAAGTCTGGAATGTGTAAGGGGATGGAAGAAAGTGCTGTGTGATAGGGAGCAGGTGTCAGGAGAAAGTACTCAAGAGCAGAGCACTTACAGTGACACAGGAGGAGCCTTTTACTCTGAGGAAATGTATTGTAATGTACATCAAACATATTTTTTTTTTACCTTACAAATTGATGTATAAATTTTTAATGATCTCTTGCTTAACTTTTCTTTTAATATTTTTTATTACATATTTTCCTCAATTACATTTCCAATGCTATCCCAAAAGTCCCCCATACCCTCCCCCCACTTCCCTACCCACCATTCCCATTTTTTTGGCCCTGGCGTTCCCCTGTACTGGGGCATATACAGTTTGCATGTCCAATGGGCCTCTCTTTCCAGTGATGGCCGACTAGGCCATCTTATGATACATATGCAGCTAGAGTCAAGAGCTCCGGGATACTGGTTAGTTCATCAAACATATTTTAAGGCTAACTCAAATAGCCCTTGTTTCTGGAAACAGAAACAAAGAGAATATCTGAGGTTTTCTACATCCATCTTTCCCTCCATAGAGTGCTGTGGAAGTCTCTCTCTCTCTCTCTCTCTCTCTCTCTCTCTCTCTCTCTCTCTCTCTCTCCCTCTCTCCCTCTATCTCTCTGTGTTATGGTGTGGGTGTGGGTGTACACATACCCATGTCTGCGTGCATTGGCGGTACAAGATGACTTGTAGGAAGGACTCCGTTCTCTCACTCCACCCTCTGGGGTCTTGGGACTGAACTCAGATAATCATTCTTGGCAGCAATTGCCTTTATCCATAGAGCCATCTTTCTGTCCCACCATTAAATATCTCCTCTTTGGCATAATATGATCTTCCTGAAGGTGCCAGAATTGCTAAATTTCTTTAACATTCATTTTCCTAAATCAGATTTCCAGCTCATTTCTTTCTTCCTTCGAATCTTACCCTGATTTTTTTTGTTTTTTGTTTTGTTTTCTTTAATGAATAAGTGACAGTAAAAAAGATACTGTAAGGACAGTTGTGAGAAATCATTTAGAAAAACATAAATGTGGTGACTGTTAGGACAGCCGGTATTTTTCTCACTTTGTATTTCCCATGAACCTAAGCATCACTGATAGAGAACTGCCCATCATCTCCACTGCTCCTAAGGTCTCTCTGTCCAAGAAACCCAGTTCCCAACCTTCCAGCAGTTCAAAAGCTTCCCATGTGCTGAAGGAATAGCGTTCTAGACACGTATCTTAAGGTGTTTTATTTGTGAAAAAGAAATGCAGTGTTGTATACATCTTTGTTAAGCCAAATACAACGCATTTTCATTAATGGTAGAATTCAGATCAAAGGCGTCATTGTTTCATGACATCTTATTATTTCTACTTTTTAAAATGTAATGACAGGATCATGTATCCTTTCATATGCAACTCAAATTTCACTGAGATTGTCTTATATAATTGAGTAGTACAAAAAAAAAAAAAACCAACCAACCAAACAAACAAAAAAACCCAACCTTGAATTGTTTCTTTTTGACCCCAGGAAGTACAAACTTAGGTATTAAACTGTCAGAGCATCTTAGAAATAAATTTGTTAGAGCACAAAAGAACAACACAGGAGTCAGTCAGCTTTTGCTTGTCTTAGACATTGGATTCTCAAAACCACTCTAATCCTTCAGAATGCTGGTCAAGAACAGGAAGTACGCCATTAAGTAGGAAGGAGAAACTGGACTCTGGTGTAAAGTGACTTTTGCTGCATGTGTTAATATAGAGGCATCCTCACCATTGTGTCTATTGTAAGCAGATATTGGTCTTTTTCTCAAGTACTTTTTAGTGTATCTTCGACTTTGAAAGCTGCCTTTGAGATGCAATGTCAAGTGATCTAGGCCAGACTATACTCTTCAACCCTACCCTCCTCTCCCTTGACCTATCTCCCTTCCCTACCCGCTTCTTCCTTTTCTTTCTCTCATCTCTTTCTTACCGGCTTCACCATGTAGCTCAGGCTGGCCTTGAGCAGTTTTCCTGATACATTCTCCTGTTGTGTGTGCCTTCATGCTTCGCTTAATAAACCTCATTACATGCCTCTCAGTGTCTCTCTCTTTCTCTTAAAGAACACACCAAACACCTTCCTTTTCCAAGGTACCTATTTTACTTACAACTTTATCTTATATTTGAGACACTTGTTTTCTTGTCTAGAATCCTAAATGCAGTAGCTTTTCCAGACTCTTGGGTAATACTTAGTTATCTTAAGAGTCACTTAGTCATATGGGCTGGATATGGGAGATGATTTTAGAAAGGAATAAAAAAATGGATCTATTTGTAGAAGCTGTTACTTAAGCTTAAATTTAAATCCTGGGCTGTGTGAGATAGGGAGGTGGCCATCCAAGTGGGAGAAGTTCAGAGATGTGCATTTTTAAGGCTGGCTGGTAGAGAATGCCAATCAAAGATCCTCAGTCGTTGGAGGTGCTCTCTGTACTGACCTATGTCCCCAACCCTGTAGCATAAATTCTTTAACAATGTATATGTGTGCAAAGTATATAAGATGATTTCAAATAATTAATGAAGCAATGATAGGAAAATTTGGTAGCTACCACGTATTGGAATCTGTAGTGATATTTTTTTAAGCTGCACTTTCTGGAAGATTTGGGTTAAACACTCTTAGTACTTAACTTGAATTCTGAGAGCAGAACCTTTATTGCAGGAGAGAAGACATTTTGGGGTATGGGAGATTCAAGTCATGACATGTATAGCCACGTGCCCCACCTGAATTCAGAATAGAAAATCTTCAGATTACTATGGTGGGCTAATGATTGAGCAAGTGTAAGGGAAAAATAAAGCGATATGTCAATGAACATTGTTTTCCATTTAAGAGAGGCACATTCTGGTTTTATGAAATCTAGCCATCAGAAAAATATCTTCTAGTCAGTAGCAACTTGATTTCTCTCTATATTAAGACCAAAGTTTGTGATGACTTCAGCAATAGGGTCTTCCCATCAAGTTCTGGTGGGAAACTAAAGACAGAAGCAATGGCCTGTATTGTTTTGGCAGTGTGTGGGACAGCTCTGGCCAACAGCTTAAGAAGAGTAGCTCACCCCTGACCCTGGGCTTTTCATTTGGTTATCCTTGGCTTCTGGGAGCTGCATTATCCCCTGGGTGGGCTAAGTTTAATTAAAATCATTTAAATGAATGCATACGTATTAAGAGGTTATGAGATAGCAAGTTTCCATATGGCTTTAAAAAAATTCTTATTATTAGTTATCCCTCCCCAGTTCCCCTTCTGCCTTACTCTCCTATCCCTGTCCCCTTTATCAAGACAAGGCCTCACTGTGTAGCTCACAGTAACCTGGACCTCTCACCATGTGGCCCAAGTGGATCTCAATTTAGGAGTGGTTAAGAGTCTACTACTTCTGCTTCCCAAGTGATGGGATTACAAGCATGAGCTAATACACTTGGCTCTTAGGAAAAAAAATTATTTTTTTTTAAATTTTTGAAACTGAGGCTCATGTGACCCTGGCTGGCCTTGAACTCAGTATGTGACTGAGGTTGGTATTAAATGTCTACTCTGGTTACCTTCATCTTCCCAGTGCTGGCATTGCAGACATGCATCAGTCCCTCTATCATTACATGTGAGTGTGAGTGTGTGTGTGTGTGTGTGTGTGTACCAAATAGAATGATTCTATAAGAATGAGCTGTAGACTTTCGAAATGACAAATGTAAAGTAGGTTTAATCTATGACCATTTAATAAATAAATAACTGAATTGAACTTCATGGTAGGTGGCAGAGGGGTTGAATTCTAGTATCTTTTTATTCAGAAACACTCTTACTGGCAAATAGGGCTGGTCCTGGAAGCCTTGTCCTTTGGGTCCTGCGGGCTTGACCTGACACTCATTTTTAAAACATTGTTGTTTGAACGGATGAATCGAGCCCAAAGGAACACTCAGTTTTCTCGGCCACAGGTGCAAGAACCATGCTATTTTCCAAAGGTATTTTAAAATCCTGAATTAAAGTATAGCTGGACTAAACAGTTTTGGTGAATTAGAATCTTGGGACACTGATTCTTTTTGACTCATAATTCACTATATAGTAGTGTCCTGTAGGAAAAGTGAACTTTAGTTGACTTTCTAATAACTCAGGCTTCAAACTAAGTCTTGGTTTGGGGGTAAGTATGAGTCCAGTTATTTATTGCTAGTTGCTTGGGAGAGTTAATGGCTTTTTCTAACTAATATAATCCCATTGTGCTCCCACAGAGAGGCTACTGTTAGCATGTTTTCTCCAGTAAATGAAACACTTGTTCTCAATGGTATGGTATGATGGTTAGGGCAGCTATGGTGGCATACCCCTTTAATCCCAGCAGGTAGAGGTGGCTCTCTGTGATTTTAGGCCAGCCTGGTCTACATAGTGGGTTCCAGATCATCGAGGGCTACATAGAAAGACCTTGCCAGGGAAACAAAAAGACTATTTTCTTGTTTTACATTCCCCCAAATTATGTATTTTACAAGTTAATACTTATTATAATGCTGATGTTACTACTACAGGGTTCCTATTGTCTTAATATTGACCTAAGATACATGATGACCTGACACTAATACTAATAACTGGACTGAGGAATAATGAACGAACTCACTATAGTTGGAGTAGTGCAAGTACGTGCTATGTACTGGATACTAGTGGGCAGGTTTTGCACATGCATTAAGTAGTCTTTTCTTTGTTATCTTCAGTTTGCATGTGAAGAAACTGACACAGAGTTGAACACACTGGCCTAAGAATTTGGAGTCAAGAAGCCTGGTGGTAGGATTTGTGTTTTTATCCACCAGAGTCCAGAGCTTTCTGGAAACAATAATAGTGGAGGAATTAAAATGTAATTTTTCTGACTCTAGTATTTCAATAACATCTCCTTTGACAGTTGTATTTAGTAAGTTGTAATGTGGAGATGTAATTGGCTCAGATGAGTCTCAATTATTCTCTAAAAAAGTTTCCATTCTTCCAAAGAATTCCACATGCCTGCAAAGGATGCCCTATATTCTCAACCATTTGTTTGTGTGTCTATTTTTAGCCCCGCTTTGTTCTCTATAGAAGTTCAATGGTGCATTGTTCATTACAGGGGAGCGTAGTGATTTCCAAGCCATTGTGTCTGAAATATGTTGCTGCTGTGCACACGGCAGACACATGCTCCATTCTCCGGCCCATCTTAGGCCTACATATACATTTATCTGCATCTGGAGAAAATGTGAAATTTTATGAGCAAGAGTAATGAAGCTGAAACATATCATCATCTTGCCAGAAACTTGAAGAGATTTGATTACATCCTTGCCAAAGTGCTTTAAAATGCCCACCCTCCTTCCCCACCCTCTCCCTTCTTCTCAACACACAAAGGAGCCGCACAAATCTAATAAAGGGATGGAGAAAATGTTTGGTCCTCCCTCACACACATTAGCTCTTCAGGTCAGTGAGCTCACTGTACAATTTGTCTACTACCAAGCATCTGTGTATTTCCCATCTCCTCTGTGGGCTTGATGGGGTGCACACTTCCTCTCTGGAAGGCTTGTGCAAGCATATGCTCCTCGACCATACTGTAATCAGCATGGTTCAGGAAGGTCTCCGGTTTCATGACTTGATTCTCCTTGAGTTATAGAAAAAAGAATTCTTTGGGGATTAAGTGAATTTCCTATTCTGATGGACTAAAGCGAGGTAGCTGTAGGACCCTCATCATGTATAATGCATCAGTTGCCTTAATGGACTTATAAAGATTACGAGTCATCTGAACTCTGTACTCTAAAGAAAATATATTGGCCCATTACCAGGTCAGGTATCGTAGTGCTGGGCGTACAGAAAATAAAGTGACAGCTGCTGGCAGCTTGAGTTCTGTCCCCAAGCTTGGCTCTCAAGCTTTAGTAGGGAGTCCCTTTTTTATTTTTTCTTTAGTGCAAAGTTTCTCTGCCCAAAGAATTATTTCGTTTGTTAATATTCAAGATCTTTTATATAGGTCTTAAAAGGCATTCTCTCTCTCTCTCTCTCTCTCTCTCTCTCTCTTTCTCTCTCTCTCTCTCTCTCTCTATATATATATATATATATATACACACACATACACACACACACACATATACATACACATATACATACAAAGTAACACCAACGAATTGTGTTTTGTACATAGGTCTAATATAGCAGCAGGAGCTTTTCTAGTTTAATTCTGAAACTAATCTTTTCATTATGAAGTGTCTTCCAGTCTACTCTTGGCAATTTCTTTTTGTTTCAGAGTACACTGTTGTTAGAGTAATTACAATCAAACAGGAAGTTACTTTAGCTAGCTTGAAATACCACACACACACACAAGCACACACACACACACACACACACACACACACACACACACAATTCTCTTGATGTTATTCTAAGATATAATTATGTTCTCATTATTATTAAATTCTTGCTTTTCAGTGAGTATTATTATAAAATAAATATATGGAGTAAAAACCAGAGAATCATTACCCTAGGAATTGAACAGTTTGAAAGTTTATACACATTTTGGATAGTAATTTATCAAGGGTCCAAAGGGTTTGGTGTTTGTTTATTTGTTTGTTTGTTTGTTTTTAGAATTCTTGCATCAGTGCAATAAGAAACGGCTTAGATGCAGGTGGACTTGATAATCCCAATAGGAAACTCTTACAAACTCAGACATGGTGTTTCAGAGGCTAGAACATTAACACTAGAGATTTATGTCAAAGGGAGAGAGCAGCTCAGTTTCTCAGCTTCTTTGCAATTCTTATTCCTTCTATAAATGTGAAGAGAGTTCTGGTCATCCATACAGCAGCATACAGAACATAATGTTGTTCTTGCCCTCATGAAACTTGTCTTTAAGGAGTTAAAGATATTTTTTAATTATTTAACCCCCATTTCCTGAAAATTATATAATTAGGAAGTGATTTATAACAGACAGTACGTTGTTGTGTGTGTGCTTTGTGGTAGGCTTGATCTCGTCAGACTGGTGGGTCAGAGAAGATATGTTAATTCTTCAGTACTGAACCTGAATACAGGACCTTTCCTGAGTGTGATAGGCAGATCCTCTCCCAGTGAGCGGCACATCAGCCCCAAGACGTTCTTCATGAAATGATACTACATTCAAAGTCTGAATAATCAATATTTGGCAGGTGAGATGGAAGCAAGGTTCTCTGGCAGTACAATTAGCATATTCCGAGGCCCCCGAGACCTCGATGCAGGATGTCATACCATGTTAACAGAAAGAAATCAGAAGGGTGGGCAGTAAGCATAGAGCAGGAGGATCGGGAGGACTGGGTGGACCAGGAAGACCAGGAGCAGGAGGGATGAACATGGATCCATATGTCTCTCACTCTTCTAGCCCTCTTTATCTCAGGAAACATGAGATAAACTGCCTCTGTCTCTGGAGTGCTGAGTGTTAGACTGATGATTCCAAGGTATTCCACATCCTAGAAGCACGTTGAATAAGGTCTATTTTTGAGGACATGCTATCTTTCTCACTAAGTAAAAATTTACAAATGTCCTCAGTAATGTTAGCAGATGTGACCTCAAGGCAGATCTGTAGTTTGCAAGCATAAACACTCAGGCACTATGAATACTGTTAGCATTAGCTGGGTGAACCTTAGCGTCTGATTGTACCGGTTAATATCCGAGGCCCCAGACAATTTACTGATGCCTGTGTGCTTTATTCTTCTTTTCTCCTAAAAAAGAGGAAGCAAAGAGGCAAACAAAGCTCTGGCCGTGGAAAGAACACTATAAATGTCAGTGCGGGCTTAGGAGTACAGCCAAGTCACAGGGTGTAGAGGGTGTCTGGGCACATCTGTGGTGGCTTTTGACCATTTTAACTGTCAATTTCCAAACTTCTCATGACACAGGCAGCAGGTCAGCCATGGCCCTTCCCTTTGCTTCCATGACCTGTGTATGTACTGTCTCACTTAACATGAATGCTTAGAATACATGCTAGTCCATGCCTGTGGAATGATACAGATAGACTGGATTGCCCATGTGCTAGAAGTGTGGTTTCTCCTGACCTCCAACAGTGTGGATGCAAAGGTCCATTTGTGAGAGATCTGGGTGAATGTGTTATTTCTCCTGCTATAAGGATGTTTCATGAATGTGAGCAGGAGCAGGTAGGAAGCCATATGCTCATCCCTGGAAGTTTACCTTCTTTCCCAAGGCTGGCTCCTGCTCAAATTTTACAGACAGTTTTTAATCCGTTTTAAATTCCAACCTACAAATTATGACCACTTGAATTGGTTTGGGATAAAATTTCTGTAATTTAACATATTTCACACATATCAAAATTATGTCAAATATTTTTAAAAGAAACCTATGTGAGATATAATGTATTACATTTAACATATTACATATGTTTTACTACATTTATTTCCCTTCTCTGTCTCTCTCTTTTTGTCTCTCTCTTTCTCTTTGTGTGTGTGTGTGTGTGTGTGTGTGTGTGTGTGTGTGTGTGTGTGGTGTGCATGGTGAGTAGTATATGTGTTGTGTGTATGCATATATATGTGTGACACATGAGTTGTGTGGTGCATGTGTGTGATGTATATGTGATGTATGTAGGTTCTATAGTGTATGTTGTGGTGTGTGTAGGGATTATGTGTAGGAAGGACAGTGGGATGGAAACCATCACTTTGTGCATGTCGCATGCAGTTTTCCTTTGAGCTCCATCCCTCATAGGTTCACCAAATCTACCTGTGCTTCCTGACATCTGCTTTTCTTGAATGCTTGTTTCTACTCTTCCAGTTTTGTCTTGCTGTATTTATTCTTTATTCTTTTGTTGAATGAGCCATATTAGTTTAGTGTATTTAATAAATAACTTTATTTTCTTTACTATTGTTTACTTTCCAATAATGTATCCTCTTATCCTCATGATTTCCTTCTCCTGGTATCTTTTCCACAACAGACTCAGTGATATGTACCTGTAATTCCATCAGTCAAGAGGCAGAGGCAGGAAGGTTATTATAAATTTGTGGCCAACCTAGTGTATATAGCAAGTTATGGGCTAGCCTGGGCTACTTAGTAAGGCCTTCTCTCATAAAAGTGAAGCAAGAAAAACTATAACAAACCTTCCCTGTGGTTCTTTGTGTGGCTGAATGAATTTAATGTTTAACCAACCTACTAAATAACAGTTTCCTTCTGTTCTTTCTATTTTTTGTAAACATCCAGCATCCAAGTATGTAAACTGTACTTTTCTTGTTTTCCAACTCCTCTTTCTGTTTTTGAGACCGTCTAGATGTGTAGTCTTAAACGTCTGAGCTTAAGAGAGCCTCTCTCCTCATCCCCTGGTTGCAGATGTAACAAGCATGTTCCAGTGAGCTCAGCTATAGTACATTCCTAAGCTACATTCTAGCAGCATCCTGGGACGTTGGCTACATAGATTAGGTTACTTGGGCTCTTTGCTTGACTCATACATTATTTACACCTTTAGAAGTAACATTCAATTGTTTAAAATTTGTATATTTAACATTCTAAATGTTCTAATTATATATTTGTTCATTTAGAATTTTACTCCTTTATTGTAAGTGCAGTCTACAAGATATTGGCTCTTTAGATGTTGGCCTGGTATTTAAAGGGAGTAAAAATGTTGATAATCTTTAAGTGCCAAGATAGCTTGTAGATCAGGAAATGAGGAGGTATGCTGATTCATTTCTCTCCTTCATTTTAAAGGATAATCATGCCAGTAAGATGAATGGCCAACTCATGCCTCTAGGACAGTTTATGAATAAGAAGCACCTTTTTTTTCTTGCTCAGCATCTTTAAAAATCCAACACAACCTTGAATTCCTACTTGCCTTTCTCCACCGACATTGAGTTCATCCTCCCCTTAGTAAGGCAACACTGTGCCTTGCTCTGTCCCAGGTGACTCCACAATCATTCAGGGAGTGTCTCTCCTCCCATTGATGCCAGACAAGGCCATCCTCTGCTACATATGTAGCTGGAGCCATGAGTCCCACCAGGTGTTTTCTTTGATTCGTGGTTTTGGATATAGTACTACCAGAAGATCCAGCAATACCACTCCTAGGCATACCCAGAAGATTCTCCAACTTGTAATAAGGACACATGCTCCACTATGTTCTTAGCAGCCTTATTTATAATAACCAGAATCTGGAAGGAACTCAGATGTCCCTAAACAGAGGAATGGATACAGAAAATGTGGTACAGTACACAATGGAATACTACACAGCTATCAAAAATAATGAATTTATGAAATTCTCAGGCAAGTTGATGGATCTGGAGGATATCATCGTGAGTGAGATAACCCAATTGCTTGTACCTCTTAAAGCTTATGGGAGAGTGACACAGTGCCTACTGCCCTCTTCTCCCCTCCCCTCCTTTCCCCTTCCTTTTATTTTATTCTTCCATAAGAAAAATAACTAGTCCCTGATTTTAGTGGGAAGGAGTTACAGAGACAATGTTTGGAGCTGAGATGAAAGGATGGACCATGTAGAGACTGCCACACCCGGGGATCCATCCCATAATCAGCCGCCAAACGCTGACACCATTGCATACACTAGCAAGATTTTATCGAAAGGACCCAGATGTAGCTGTCTCTTGTGAGACTATGCCGGGGCCTAGCAAACACAGAAGTGGATGTTCACAGTCAGCTATTGGATGGATCACAGGGCTCCCAATGGAGGAGCTAGAGAAAGTAGCCAAGGAGCTAAAGGGATCTGCAACCCTATAGGTGGAACAACATTATGAACTAACCAGTACCCTGGAGCTCTTGACTCTATTTGCATATGTATCAAAAGATGGCCTAGTTGGCCATCACTGGAAAGAGAGGCCCATTGGACACACAAACTTTATATGCCCCAGTACAGGGGAACGCCAGGGCCAAAAAGGGGGAGTGGGTGGGTATGGGGGACTTTTGGTATAGCATTGGAAATGTAAATGAGCTAAATACCTAATAAAAAATGGAAAAAAATGTATAAAAAAAAAAGAAATGTCAGTGTGATCTATGTATTCATTGGTTTGAATTTTTATGTGTTGAGTAATAATATACATAGAATATACATATGCATACATATGAATTAATATGCAAATTGTATTATTTGCTCCCTTTATTTAGAGGGTTGAGAAGTAGTGGCACCTGAAGAAGAAGAAAAAAAAAAAAGAAAAATAACTAACAGAAATGTTTTCTTTCTTTATTTTACGGAAGCCTAATAAGTTTTTTTTTTTTGCTATGTGTCTTTATCATCTTGTTCATATTCAAATACCTAATAAAGCATAAGGTTTCAAGTAATTTATATCTTTTATGCTAAACACTTCATATATGCAACACATTGAAATTTTGTTATTTATAAAATGATGCTATGTTGTGGTAGTTTCCTAGAAATAGTTATAATTTCAGGGGTTTATAATTACATAGTCAGTGTACCTGGCTCATGTCCATTTTCCATTCTCCCAATTTAGAAACATGGCTGAGCGGACCTGGTAAGAGCCATGTCTGCACTGCAGTAATTCATTACAGAGAAGCTCTTCATGGGAACCTAAAACTTTCAGTAACAGTATCAGGCAACTGAAGAATTTCTCTTGATTTGGAATCTCTGTTTGACTTAATCATAGAATGGGAGAGCTGCTTACTCATACTATTTAGTAAAAATAAATGAGGACTTATATGTGTGTATATATGTGAGTGTGTGTATGTGTGTGTATAAATGTGTATATGCATATGAGTGTGTATGTGTATATGTGTGTGAGTGTGTGGGCATGTGTATATGTGTGTGTATGTACATACATGTATGAGAGTATGTGTGTGAGTGTGTGTATGTGTAAATGTATATATGTGTATATGCATATATGTGTGTATGTGTCTATATGTGTGAGTATGTATGTGTGCATGTGTGTCAGTATGTATATGTGTGTGTGTGTGTGTGTGTATATATGTATGTATGAGTGTGTTTGTGTGAGTATGTGTGTGTTTGTGTATATGTTTATTATATGCAGATGTGGTCAGAGGAATAGGGTTGAACTCAGTTGCTTCTCACCTTATACACTGAGCCAGAATCTCTCACTTGAGCTCTGTATTCATGTGATTTCACATCACTGTATTGACATGGGTACTGGGAGGTGAACTTCTGTCCTCAGGCCTGTGCATCAAATATTAATGCTGAGCTATCTCCCCAGCCCCTAGCTGAGAATTGCGTTTTCCTTTTTAAAGATTCATTAGTTTGTTTTGTTCATTATGCATATGTGTATGTTTATGTTTGTTACATGGGAGGGGGCACAGGCCCAGGGAGCTCTGAGGGTGACAACTGGAGTTACAAGAAGTTGTGAGCTACCTGACCCGGAGAGTAAGAGTGTGGCTGGGAAGCAAACTCAAGTCCTCTGCAGGAGAAGGAAGAGTTCTTCTAGTTTGTTTGTTTTGTTAAGACAACAGTTTTTATTCCCTGTACAGAATTTCACTCAGATGAAACCAGCAGGCTACATGCTGCTCAAGAACAGTCCCGAGAGTCTGGAAGGTACACCATGCCTCAGCTCTCTTTCTATCTTCTGTACACAGTCAGCAATGCCCCTTCCCAATCAGATCTCAGATCAATACGGCAGGTAGGCAATGGGGTTCCGACAGAAGGGAGCTATAGCAGCAATCCTACCAGAGTCCCATCACCCCAGTCAGTGTTACAGTTCTCCTCAAAAGGTCTCCAAGACAAGAGAGGAAAAAGAAAGAGAACATGGAAATAAAATCCTAGGCCAACAGCCAGAGGAAGCTTGGAACAGGTAGGAAACCGAATGAATGAATGAATGAATGAATGAACGAATGATCATGGACTTCCAGGCTAGAATGCGCCATCTATCAAAAACAAAATAAAACACCCAACACATAAAATACCTTAAAGCCATTTTCTTTAATTGCATCAACTACAATCCTTCTGCAGGTTACCATGCTGACTGTACACACATATACAGCTTGTCTGGTTGTCGCATTGGTTGTGTGTCCTGTGTGAGAGCTTAGCTTTGATAGAGTTAAGTCTAAACAAAATAGAAAGGCCAGTTCACTTGGGACTTTTAATAAAGGAGGTAGAAAATGTGGCTCAGCAATTGGCCCTGTAGCCTCTTCCATGGCTCAGCAATTGGCCCTGTAGCCTCTTCCAAGGCACCGTTCATAGAAAGTGAGCGATGGGAACAAGGAAGAAGAGTAGGAAACTAAACCCAGGCAGATTTTATGTAAAAGCATTTGGTACCCATGGCTATCATGGTAGGTCAGCAGTGGTCTGGTCTCGGGATCCTGATCTATGGTATGGTCCAGAGATATTCTACAGAGTTATCTAGGGCCAAGTGTTCTCCAGGCAGAGGGTCTCTTCACAACATCAGCATCTCATTAGATGACAGCTGGCCCTGGGACCTTCAGATCAGCTATCCTTAGAAGAAACATGGTATCATCTATGGATGCAGGATGCTCTTCTACCCCAGGCAACTGCAAGATTCATCTGCACAGCCTGCTACCAGCCCAGGAAATAGCAGCTGGGTGCTGCTGATTTCTGTCTGATGCCCTGGGGAGGGAAAGCTTCTGTGTCTCCAGTTTCTGGCAGGAAGTGACAGCTCAGTCCAGACTCCAGATCCCTGGAACAGCCTCCCTCAGGGGAGGAACTCTACTTCAAGTATACCAAGTGGAGCAGCCTCCCAGTGGGATAGAGAACTTTACTTCAAGTGTCCCAGGCTCCCTTTAGAGATGCTCTCTCTACTTCAAGTACCTAGTCCCTCTATAGACTCTCTCGTGGTCTCTTGTATTGCTGGGTTCCACTGAATCCTGGATTGGGGAATAGGAGTGGGTCAGCAGCCTGCCCTGGAACTTTAGTCACCACAGAGACCACAGGTCACTAAGATGGGCAAAGGTAGGAGCAAACATGTCAGTGTTGGGAGAAAATTAACACTGTATTTAAGTTCCTGTCACCTCTTCTAATGCCTCTGAGTACTTTCTGTGGGGACTGCAGCTGTCCTCGAAGAAATACTTGAACTTATCTCTTACCTGGTACTTCTTCAGAAATCTGTAGTAAGTGCTCTTGATCACTAAGCCATCCCTCTAGCCCCCGATTGAACAGTGTTAAGTCAAGTTATAAGACACTAGAATAGCTGACTACAGGGTTGAGATTTAGATTAATCATACTAGATTAGTGATATTTCAAAAGAGACCTCCAGTGTATAAAAGGAAAATATCTGAAAGTTGTCGAGTCTAAAAACTTACTTGGCTCTATTTAAAGAGGTGAGAAGCTGAAGAGTATTCACACAAAATTCATGTTAGGAAACAGGAGTGTTCCATGAAGTCACACTAGCCTCAGCAACTGGGACCCTTCAAAGGAGGGAGTTCAGACATGGAGACACAATGACAGACACTCTGGGAATGTGTGGTGTGAAGGCTCAGGAAGAGGTCTGGAATTGTGCCTACAACAGAGAGGTGGTTGGCAGACACTGTAGGTTAGAAAGAAACCAGGAAAGATTCATTTCCCCAGGGCCTTCAGGGGAAGATGCTCTTTCACTTCAGATTTGGATCTGGGGATGTGAAGAATGAATATCTTGTCTTAAGCCCACCCAGTTTTGATCATTTGTGATGGCAAACCAAAGAGACTAACACAGAAGAAGTTTGTCTTTATTTCATTATAAGCAATATAGAAACCATTAGTGTATTTAGTGGAGTTTGCCAAAGTCTTCATATAGGAGACAGGCTGAGTTCACATCCCTGGAAATGCCCTGGTATTGCAGAAGACATCAACAATTGGTCACTGAGGGCATTCATGAGCTAGAGCTCCTGGGAGCTGCCATAGCATACTTTTCCTAGTTTGTTTTGCATAACTAACGTTACTGTGGGGAAATCAGTGGAAGGCTAGGCTCTTGTACAACAATAAAAATAGATGCTAAGCTTGCTGTGTCCCCAGTGGGCCATTTGTTAAGCCTAGAGCTCATGAGAAAGTTATCTGCTTATAGTTTGTGATGTTCACAGTCTCCTAGTAATATTAACTCCTTCCTTATTGCTTTTATACATATCACAATATATTTTTTTAGTTTTGCTTGTTTCTTTTGGGTGGGAAATTTTGCTATAGGAATGATTTTATGTAGGTCTTTTTCTCTGATAAGAACCATTGAGTCTAAGGTGGGGGGTGGGGGTGGGGTAATGGGAGAAATAACTCTTCAAGGGAGAACTGGGTTGGAGGCAACATTTTGGATATAAATAAATAAAATAATTAATTAATAAGATACTTTTTTTGGGTATTCTGTACTTTTTTTTTAATATCCACTTATTAGTGAGTACTTACTATGCATGTTCTTTTGGGTCTCACTCAGGATGTTATTTTCTAGTTCCATTCATTTGGCTGCAAAACTCAGGATGTCCTTGTTCTTAATAGCTGAGTAGTATTTCATTGTGTAAATGAACACATTTTCTGTATCCATTCTTCTGTCATGGGACATCTAGGTTATTTCCAGCTTCTGGCTATCACAAATAAGGCCACTATGAACGTAGTGGAACACGTGCCCTTGTGGCATGGTGGGGCATCTTTTGGGTATATTCTCAAGAGTGGTTTTGCTGGGTCTTCAGGTAGATCTATTTCCAATTTTCTGAGGAACCTCTAGATTGATTTCCAGAGTGGTTGTGTCAGTTTGCGATCCCACCCGCAATGGAGGAATGCTCCTCTTTCTACACATCCTCTCCAACATGTGTTGTCACTTGTGGTTTTGATCTTAGCCATTCTGATTTGTGTAAAGTGGAAGGGAATTCCAGGATCATTTTGATTTGCATTATCTGATCACTAAGGACTTTGAACATTTCTTTACGAGTTTCTCAGCCATTCAAGATTCCTCAGTTGTAAATCTTTGGTTTAGTTCTATACCCCACGTTTTGATTGGGTTGTTTGGTTTTTTCATGGTTAGCTTCTTGAGTTCTTTATATATTTTGGATATTGGCCCTCTCTCAGATGTGGGGTTAGGGAAGATTTTTTTTTCCTAATCTGTATGTTGCTGATTTGTTTTCTCGACTATGTCCTTTGCCTTACAGAAGCTTTCCAGTTTCATGAAGTCACATTCATCAATTGTTAATTTTAGAGCATAAGCCATTGGAGTTCTGTTTATGAAAGTTCCCCCTGTATCTATGAATTCAAGACTCTTTCCCACTTTCTCTTCTACTAGCTTCAGTGTATCTGGTGTTATGTTGAGGCCCTTGATCCACTTGGACTTGAGCTTTGTACAAGGTGACAAATATGGGCCTATTTTAATTCCTCTATATACAGACAGCCAGTTAGACCAGCACCATTTATTGAAGAAGCTTTCTTTTTTCCATTGTACGTCTTTGGCATCTTTGTCAAAGATCAAGTGACTGTAAGTATGTGGTTTTATTTCTGGGTCTTCAATTCTATTCTACTCGTCAACATATCTGTCTCTGTATGAATACCATGCAGTTTTTAATCACTATTGCGCTATAATAAAGCTTGAGGTCAGGGATGGTGATTCCCCCAGCTGTTCTTTTATTGCTAAGAATTGTTTTCGCTATTCTGGTTTTTATGTCTTTCCAGATGAATTTGAGAATTACTCTTTCCAAGTCTTTGAAGAGTTGTGTTGGGATTTTGATGGAGATTGCATTGTATCTATAGATTGCCTTTGGAAGGATGGCCATTTTTACTATATTAATTTGGCCAATCCACGAACATGGGCAATCTCTCCATTTTTCTGAGATCTTCTTTGATTTCTTGAGAGACTTGAAGTTATTGTCATACAGGTCTTTCACTTGTTTGATTAGAGTTACCTCAAGCTGAGGTGCCCAAGTGAGGACACCTCAGTCCCACTTGGGAGAGAGAAGAAAGCAATCACAACTGGGAAGGGAGAGGGAAGTGACCTGGGAGGGAAAGTGGACTGGGTTGTGGGGAGAGGAGGAGAGAGGAACCTGATCTGGTATTGGTTGAGGGAAAAGGACTGAAGCCCTAAGGGCCAACAGAAAGAATGGAAACAGGCAACCTCAGGAAATAAGAGGTTGGGGGACCAGAATGCACCAGAGACCTGAGAGGTGAGAAACTCCCAAGACTCAAAGGAAGGGGCCTTCAATGAAACACCAACAATAGGGAGAGGGAATTTTAGAGCACACCTATTCTGCCTACTCTTATAGAATAATGCAGGAAGACAGGACATCAAGTAAGGGATGAGGTTGCCATCCCACAGTCACATCTCTGAAACAATCACATGTCTGAAAGAACTGCAGGGATAGAAATGGAGAGGAACCTGAGGAAAAGAAGGTCCAGTGACAGGCCCAAATTGGGATCCAACTCAAGAGGAGGTCCCAAGGCCTGACACTATTACTGAGGCTATGGAGCACTCACAAAAAGGGACCTATCATGACTGCCCTCTGAAAGACCCAACAAGCAGCTTATAAGTCTTATATATAATATATTATATATATATTATATATATATAAGACTTATATATAAGTCAGATGCAGATATTTGCACCAAACCAATGGGCAGAAGCAGCTGACCCTGTTGTTGAATTAGGGAAGGGTGAAAGAAGCTGAGGAGAAGGATGATCCTGTAGGATGACAGCAGTCTCAATTAACTGGACCCCCAAGATCTCTCAGACACTGGACCACCAAACAGGCAGCAAACAGCAGCTGATATGAGGCCCCCACCACACATACAGTAGAGGACTTTCAGGTCTGTGTTCATTCAGAGATGATGCACCTAACTCTCAAGAGACTGGAGGCCCCAGGGAGTTTAGAAGTCAAGAGAGGTGGGGAGGGGTAGAGGTATTCATGTGGAGACGAGGTGGGTTTTGGAGGAGGTGTGGGATGTGGAACAATCAGAAGGTGGATGGGAGGGCAGGGAATGAAATATGGAGTGTAAAAAAATAGATTAAAAATAAAATAAAATTTAAAAAAATACTCTTTTTAGTCAGGTAGTTTTAACTCATTAATTTTTGAAATGTTTTCTTTCCCCTCCTTCATTGAAAATATCCTTTTTTCTTATATAATACACCCTGGTTACAGTGTCTCATCTCTCTACTCATTCTAGTCTTCCCCACCCCTACCCAGATCCACCCCCTTTCTGTCTCTCATTAGAGAAAAAAGACAAGCTTCTAAGGGATAGTAATCAAATGAAATGCATATTTATGGGGTACACTTTAGGTTTTTTTTTAAATGGGATTTCTTTGTATATGGAAGACTTGGTTTCTGCATCTACATCTGTTTTATGTGCCTTTTTTTTGAGCTCTTTTCTTTCTGTTTTATTTTTTAATTCTATTACAATGGATTAGTTTTTTCTCATATGTATATGTGTATATATATATGTGTATATATATACATACACACATATATATGTATACACACATATAATATATATCTGTATATATATTATATATGTATATATGTATATATGAATGAGATAAACAAAAAGCCTGACATAATATTTGAGACTGGGAGGCTTCACTGGCACTATTGAGTTCGTTTTCTGTTGACTGTCACTGCTAGGCATGTAGCCTACCCTTAAGAGTAGTTTGTTTCCACTTAGGAAAAGCTACATTTTCATTTGCAAATTATTAATTGGACATAGCTTCTGGGTTAGGAATGGGGCATGTGTCCTCTTCTCTCAGCTGTGGGCCCCGTCTGTTGGAGACTGCATGTTGACTTAGTCTCTGAGCTCATATGTTCATGGATCCTGTTGATTTAGAGTGCTTGTTTTCTAGGTGTCCCCCATGCCATCTGGCTCTTGCACTCTTTCCACCTCCTCTTCCAATGGATTACGTTAGTCCTGAGGGGATAAATTCGACAGAGACATCGTTAGGGGTGACTGTCCCAAGGTCTCTCACTCCTCTGTAGGAGGAAGCTTCTGTGGTGATGACTGAGCCAAGTCACCTGATCTATGAGTGTAGCAAACTATCATTGGGAGTCATTTTATTCTTTTGCTACTTTTGTTTGTTTTTGTTTTGTGGTCATTACATTTTATCTTTCTAATTTCTGCTATGATTATCATCTTTAATTCTGAGAAACTAGAAGAGCAATCAGCAAATACAATATCCAGTTTATCAGAGTAACCCAAAGGTCATGAATAGTCCAGAAAAATCAAACCATCCAAAGTCTCTTAAATCTCATTTTCATAAATCAGCATTTTTTTTTTCCGAGTCATTGTTTCTCTGTGCAGTCCTGGCTGTCCTGGAAGTCACTCTGTAGACCAGGCTAGTCTCGAACTCAGAAATATGTCTGCCTCAGCCTGCCAAGTCCTGAGATTAAAGGTGTGTGCCACCACTGCCCAGCTCTTTAGATATTTTCTTTATTTGCATTTCAAATGCTATCCCCTTTCCTGGTTTCCCCTCTGAAAATCCCCTATCCCCTTCCCCCTCCCCCTGCTCAGCAACCCAGCCACTGCCATTCCTTGTCCTGGCATTCCCCTACACTAGGGCTTACAGTGTTGTTTTGTTTTGTTTTGTTTTGTTTTGTTTTGTTTTGTTGTTTTAGAATGGTAGTATTTGGTTTTATCCACAGTCCCCAACCTATCTAGTCTTGGGTTCTTGGTCACCCAAATAGTGTCAGGTATAGATTTCATCCTAAGGAGTTGTCCCTAAGTCAAATTAAATATTGCTTGGTTGCTCCCATCATTTTGTGCCTCCATTGCCCTAGTATATCTTTCAGGCAGGCTAGCATTGTTGATCCAAAGATTTGTGGTTATCTTGGTGTTGTTTGTTTCTCTTTTGGTAGCATGCAGAGTACCTTCCTGTACCAAAGATGCTGGCACATGTGAGTGGGCGTTCTGTAGGCAACGGCTTGACAGTCTATATTCTTTGAATTGTGTTGGTGTTTTCTTCATTAATGAGGCCTTGTCATGAGTTTCTGGAGAGCAACCTGTAGTCTTGGCAATAGCTGGATTGTTTCTTGGCCAAATGTAACCCAGTTCTGGTACTAGAAGTTTTATTTGGTGACAAGGTAGTCCCAGTTAGGGCTTTCCCTGTTATTTGACAATTCTATTTAGATCCCTTTCATATATTTATATATTTTATAAAGCTTCTCCTATATTAGGTTTTCATGCCACCCCTCAGTTTTAGCTCTGTCTCCCCATATTCCCTCCCTCGCCCCCTCCTCTTTTGTCCTCCTCAATTTTAGTCACCCCCATATCCATCCGTAACTATTCTATTTCCCTTTCCAGTGAGATCTATTTGTCCACCCAGTCTCTTATAGACTTACCCTCTGTGCTTCTACAGATTGTAACTTGGTTATCATTGGTTTAACAGCTAATAATCAAATGTAAGTGAACACATCCCTTATATACATACGTATACTCTCAGGATTACTTTTTTTCTAGTTTCATTTATTTACCTGTAAATTTCATGATGTCTATTTTTTAAAAGTGGCTATTATTCCAATGTGTGATATGCCACATTTTCTTCATCAGTTCATCTGTCAAGGGACATCTAGGTTGTTTGTAATTTCGGATGTTATAGAGCATCAGTGAACATGGTTGAGCAAATGTGTCCATGGTAGGATGAAGTGTCCTTTGGGTATATGCCCAGGAGTAGTATAGCTGGATCTTGAGGTGGATCGATTCCATCTTTCTGGGAATCAACCACACTGATTTCCATAGTGACTGTACAAGTTTGTGCTCCCAGTAGCAATGCGTTAGTGATCCCTCACTCCAGTTCCTCTCCAGCATGAGCTGTCATTTGTTTTATTGATCTTATCCATTCTGATGGGTATAAGATGAAATTTCAAAGAAGTTTTGATTTGCTTTTCCTGATGACTAAGGATGTCGAACAGTTAAGTGTTTCTCGGCCACTTGAGTTACCTCTTTTGCGATTTTCTGTGCCCCCTTTTTAATTGGATTATTTGTTTTCTTGATCTCTAGTTATTTTTTCCCTTTGAGTTCCTTATAAATTTTGTATATTAGCCTTCCTTGACTGATGATAGCTGCATGTAATCATGATGTAAATGTTGTGTAATCAATATGTAACTATTAGATTACTGCAGACCAGAGATATAGCATATACAAAACCTTGAGGGTAGTTCCGAGGACCAAAAGGCAATAAAAATATATTTAAAAAATCCCCATTCTAACATTCTAAACAATAATATTCTCTCTCTCTCTCTCTCTCTCTCTCTCTCTCTCTCTCTCTCTCTCTCTCTCCCACTTTCTCTCTCTTTCTCTCTCTCTCTCTTTCCTTCTCTCCATTCCCCCTCCCTTTCTCTATCTCTGTCTCATTTGATACTGGTTCTTTCTATATAGTTCAGGCTGGCCTGAAACTTTTAATCCTCATGCTTTTGTACTGCTAAGTGCTGAGATTCCAAAAGCACATCTGGCTTTTGAATTAGTCATAACAAAGAATGAGATTCATACCTCCAGAGACGTTTCAGCATCCCTCACTGGGAAATGTGACCAGACTGGATTCCTCAGCACTTCTGCATGATCTCTGTCCCTCTCCCCTTTCCTTCTCTCCCTCTTTCTCCCCCTTTCCTTCACTCCTCTCTCCCTCTCTTTTACCTTTCTTTTCCCTTTTCGTCCTTCCCTCCCCCTCCCTATGTAAACACACACACACACACACACACACACACATTTTTGTAAACTTCATCTTGTTATGTTTTAGAACCCCCTGGTGGGGTTTCTTAAGTAGCTATGATGCCTGTTTTATTGATGAGCAACCTGAGATTCAGAGTGTGTCTCTCTTTAAAAGAATGCTTGGGATTATGAATGTGTATCAAGTACATATTTCTCTGAAAAAGATATGGTCTGCCTGATTAAATAAGACAGAAACAGGCATGCAGGAAGAGAGATAAAGATTTAAAAATTAAAATATCTAGAAATTAGCAGGGAATAGTGAGAAGCTGTCTGAAATAGCTTTTGGAGAATGAGACATTTCAAAAGCAGTGGCCCCTCTGAAGTTGGAAAAGTTACTGCATTTCCATTTGAAGACCCAGGGGGCAAATGGCTGTGATGCTGATGCTCTGTTCAGTGGGTTTCCTGCTTTGTGTTTTTGTCCTTTTCTAACCTAGGCCTCGTAAATTCCTTTCAGGTTATCATCTCAACTTGTTTATAATGAGTTGTCTTTTTCTTTTGAGATTGTGTGGACTAATAAAAGTTTCAGCACAACTTTAAATTTCATAAATAAATGGCGGTTTTGAGTTTCCTACAATAAAATGTCAATACTTTTTTATCGAAATAAACCAATTAACAGATACAAAGATGCAGATTTTCTTTTAAATAGTATTAATTATTTAAAACTAAACATCTGTATCATTATGACTGTTATTGTATTAAACAGTATGAAGTAGGTTTGAAGCACAATGGTTATTTCTTGAACAAATAACAGTAAGAAATAGCACTATGACTGGCAGACAAAGTGCCCATCTCTGTGAGGAGACACTGGAATTTCTCCTTCCTGCAACATCTGACTTAGATTATTGGATATGATATATAATACTTCCATTGCAGCTGGTTCCTTAAAGTCACATGAAGGTCTGGAGAAACTTCACACTTGGTTAGACTTGAGTAAGTCGGTGTGAAGTCAGTGAGTGTTATTGACACACGTGATTCTAATTTCGTATACACACAGGTACACACCATAGCATTTGTGTGGAAATCAAAGGACAACTTTTTTTTAATTAGGTATTTTCTTCATTTACATTTCCAATGCTATCCCAAAAGTCCCCCCATACCCTCCACCCCCACTTCCCTACCCACCCACTCCCACTTCTTGGCCCTGGCGTTCCCCTGTACTGAGGCATATAAAGTTTGCAAGACCAATGGGCCTCTTTCCAATGATGGCCAACTAGGCCAACTTCTGATACAAATGCAGCTAGAAACAGGAGATCTGGGGAGGGGGGTACTGGTTAGTTCATATTGTTGTTCCACCTATAGGGTTGCATGTGGGGAGCGGGTGTGGCGGCAGTCCCAAAGGCGCCAGGGACTGCAGCTAAGTCATATGACTTGCACCTGACTTCCTCATATAAGACACAAACATCTTGAGTGCTGCGCAGGTGTACCAGGATACAGGTGAATCCAATTTGGTGGAGATTTGCCCCTGCTGCCCTGATTAGCTGAAGCCTCATGACTGGCGAGGGGGTGTGGCCTGCGGTGCGTGGATGAGAGAGAGTATAAAAGGAGTGAGAGGCCCAGGGTTGGGGGAGATATAAACAAGAAGAATCAGGACTGAATAAACTGCTGTTAGAAGGACTGGTGGTCGCGTCGTTCTTGCTGGTCAAGAGCGGGCGCAACAGTTGCAGATCCCTTTAGCTCCTTGGGTACTTTCCCTAGATCCTCCAATGGGGGTCCTGTGATCCATCCAATAGCTGACTATGAGCATCCACTTTTGTGTTTGCTAGGCCCCGGCATAATCTCACAAGAGACAGCTATATCTGAGTCCTTTCAGCAAAATTTTGCTAGTGTATGCAATGGTGTCCATGTTTGGAGGCTGATTATGGGATGGATCCCCCGGTATGGCAGTCTCTGGATGGTCCATCCTTTCGTCACAGCTCCAAACTGTCTCTGTAACACCTTCCATGGGTGTTTTGTTCCCAATTCTAAGAAGGGGCAAAGTGTCCACACTTTGGTCTTCGTTCTTCTTGAGTTTCATGTGTTTTGCAGATTGTATCTTATATCTTGGGTATTCTAAGTTTCTGGGCTAATATCCACCTATCAGTGAGTCATATCTTGTGAGTTCTTTTGTGATTGGGTTACCTCACTCAGGATGATGCCCTCCAGGTCCATCCATTTGCCTAGGAATTTCATGAATTCATTCTAAGAAATAGCTGAGTACATCATTGTGTAAATGTACCACATTTTCTGTATCCATTCCTCTGTTGAGGGGCATCTGGGTTCTTTCCAGCTTCTTTTGTTCCATACCCAATGTTGGGATGCCTGGATCTCAAGGAAGCCATGGTTTCACATCTTGAGCAATCTTTACACTGTGTGTAATTATGGTTGTATTGATGTTTGCTCTGCCACCAGTGTGCAGGAGTTGCCAATTCACATGTATGCAATTTTTTTTGTCTTTTTTTTTTTTTCCCCGAGGCAGGGTTTCTCTGTGTAGCCCTGGCTATCCTGGAACTCACTCTATAGACCAGGTTGGCCTCGAACTCAGAAATCCACCTGCCTCTGTCTTCCAAGTTCTGGGATTAAAGGCATGTGCCACCACTGCCCGGCTTTTTTTTTTTTTTTCTTTTAATAATGTCCACTCTGGTTTAAATGGTGACATTTATGACACCTCATTTACCAATGGTTGGTGATCATTTCATGGAAAAAAATGCAATCCAATTCACAAAGTTCTAACCTATGTCTCTACATTGGTTCTGGGACGTGCAACCCCACTCAACTTTACCAGGTTTCCTGGCATTATCCACTGCCCCACAACTCTTCTTTTTATAAAGGAGAGGTGTCATCAGAATAACTGTCTCCTATGTTGGGAACAGTTTGATAGTGAATCAAGACCTGATTATTCATGATCATTGCAATGCTATTCATCTGCTGCTTTAGAAATTGGATGAGGCAGGGTGCCAAAAGAAGCAAGACCCCTGGTGTAGCTATCCCCTGAGAGGCTCTGCCAGAGCCTGGCAAGTACAGATATGGATGTGTGCAGCCAAACATCGGACTGAGCATGGGGAACCCAATGGAGAAGGTAGGGCAAGGACTGTAGGAGCCGAAGGGGTTTGCAAACCCATAGAAGTACAACAGTATCAACCAACCAGACCTCACCCCAGAGCTCCCGGGGACTAAACCACCAATCAAAGCATAGACATGGGGGGGGGCATAGTTCCAGCTGGATATGTAGCAGAAGATTGCCTTATCTGGCATAACTGGGAGGGAAGGCCCTTGGTCCTGTAGAGGCTCAATGATCCAAGGTAGAAAAATGCTAGGGTGCTGAGGCAGAAGTGCGTGTGTGGGTGGAGGAGCATCCTCAAAGAGGCAAGGGGAGATGAGGGGTTAGGGGCTTGTGGAGAGAAAACCGGGAAGAGGTATAACACTTGAAATGTAAATAAATAAACTAACCAATAAAAATGAAAGAAGAAAAAAGAAGTAAGGTTCCAATGACTGCTACAGGGCCAAGGAGGGTAAGAAGCCAAGCTACCAAGGGGTAGAAGTGTTGGGAGCATAGAGTGCTCAGAGGTTCCACTGGGGCTCTTTGAGCATTTGTGGATCTTGTGAATGCCTGGTGCCCAAGTGGATCAAAAGAGGATGTCAGATTCCCTGGAACTAGAGTTACAGATGATTGTGAGCCACCCTGTGGGTTGTGGGAATTAAAACTGCATTGTCTGCATGAACAAAAAGATGCTCTTCACCACTGAGCCATTTCTCCACCCTTGGAACTATGAATTTGAAAGTAAATGGGCTAGGGATAACACATGAGGAGTTGGAAGGTTGAGAAAAAGCAGTACAGGTTATAAACCGTACGCATTTATGAACTTGTCAAATAAGTACCTATTAGAAAAAGGAATAAAGTTACTGCATGGTGCCAAGGTGTCCCGTCCCGCGAGATTCAGTTATTCGTGTGTACGAGGGAGACCGCAAACCTGGAAGGAGATGGAAGGAAGAAAAAGAAGAGAGGAGACCAGGAAGGGTACCTATCAAGGTCTTGTTTATTAGGCTGAGGTGCCTTCTTTTTAAAGCATACATTGCAGGGAATATGGGAGGGGTTGAGGGAGAATTATACAAAGAACAAAGAAGTGGGCATCTGCTGACATGGAGGCCGAAGTCAGGCGCCAGGCAGCGGGCACTCTGGATCTTATCTCTGGAACATCGATCCTCCTTGACAGCCTTGGGGGTCAGGCTGGGCTCAGGCATAACTCATGTCCTTGGATGGCATGGGAACTCAGGAAGAGATAGGGAAGAGGGGACTATAAGGCCTGTTAGGGAGATTGTAAAGGGCTCACTTTCTCATGGGATGGTCTCTGACAAAGGTGGGTAAAGAATCCCAAGATGGGTGGGCTTAAATTAGTTCCAAAAGACATTCATTGGGAAGCTTGTGGGAAGATCATATGGAAACCAAGACCATGGCAAACTCCCTGAAGTTCTGAAAGAGACAGTCCTCTAAAGATTGGTACTATGTCTAAGAAACCTCTAGTGAAGGACTATGTTTACTACGGCCACTGTGGTCAAGGCTGGCTTGTTCAATAATTTTGGAAACAAGTTTAATGCCCTGAAGATTGATGCACTGTGCCCTAGTGGATAAATGTGCCCTAGTGGAAAGGAAGATGTGAAGAGATGTAGTGAGTTCAATTGTGAATTGAAGGTCAAGCACAGGAAGAGGAAGAACATGGTTTTCTCTGATTGGATGACCATTGAGCACATGTGTGAAGCCTCCTGAGAAACCAAGTTAGACAAGAAACATTCCTTTTGGCCTACCTAGCTGCAAACAGTGTAAGAGAAAACCATAGCCCTTGCATCACAAACTTTGTAAATAAAAATAACATTATCCCCTTCCAGTCCCGCCAGCACCGAGGTAGCTAGGGCACGGTGTCAGGTGACACCCGCAAGCTACCCACAAGACCCTCCACGGGATCTTAAGACCTCTGGTGAGTGGAACACAGCTTCTGCTCCAATCCAATCGTGAGGGACCAGAGACTGCATTAATTAGGGAAGCAGAAAACCCGGCCTGATCAGGGTCACAAGTACCTTCAGGTCCACGCCAGCACAGGGGTGCCTTGGGTGTGGAGTCTGCGGACACCTGTAAAGTATACACAGGACACTCTTTGGGATCTTAAGACCTCTGTGAGTGGATCACAACTTCTGGCAGGAGGCAGGTTCGAAAACCAGATATCTGGGTACCTTCCCTGCAAGAGGAGAGCCTACCTGCAGAGAGTACTCTGAACACTGAAACTCAGGAGAAATCTAGTCTCCCAGGTCTGCTGATAGAGGCTAACATAAACACCTGAGGAACAGGATCAAACCAGAGACAACTACAACAACTAACTCCATAGATTACCAGATGGCGAAAGGCAAACGTAAGAATCTTACTAACATAAACCAAGACCACCCACCATCATCAGAATGCAGCACTCCCACCCCACCCATTCCTGGGCACCCCAACACACCCGAAAAACTAGACCCGGATTTAAAAGCATATCTCATGATGATGGTAGAAGACATCAAGAAGGACTTTAATAACTCACTTAAAGAAACACAGGAGAACACTGATAAACAGGTAGAATACCTTAAAGAGGAAGCACAAAAATCCCTTAAAGTATTGCAAGAAAACATGACCAAACAGGTGATGGAATTGAATAAAACCATCCAAGTCCTAAAAGGGGAAGGAGACACAATAAAGAATACCCAAAGTGAGGCAATACTGGAGATAGAAAAGCTAGGAAAGAAATCTGGAACCATAGATGCAAGCATCAGCAACAGAATACAAGAGATGGAAGAGAGAATCTCAGGTGCAGAAGATTCCATAGAGAACATCGGCACAACAATCAAAGAAAATACAAAATGCAAAAAGATCCTAACTCAAAACATCCAGGAAATCCAGGACACAATGAGAAGACCAAACCTACAGATAATAGGAGTAGAGGAGAATGAAGATTTTCAAATTAAAGGGCCAGCAAATATCTTCAACAAAATTATAGAAGAAAACTTCCCAAACCTAAAGAGATGCCCATGAACATACAAGAAGCCTACAGAACTCCAAATAGACTGGACCAGAAAAGAAATTCCTCCCGAAACATAATAATCAGAACAACACATGCACTAAATAAAGATAGAATACTAAAAGCAGTAAGGGGAAAAGGTCAAGTAACATATAAAGGCAGGCCTATCAGAATTACACCAGACTATTTACCAGAGACTATGAAAGCCAGAAGATCCTGGACAGATGTTATACAGACACTAAGGGAACACAAATGCCATCCCAGGCTACTATACCCAGCCAAACTCTCAATTACCATAGTTGAAGAAACCAAAGTTTTCCACGATAAAACAAAATTCACACATTATCTTTCCATGAATCCATCCCTTCAAAGGATAATAATAGAAAAAAGCCAATACAAGAATGGAAACCACGCCCTAGAAAAAGGAAGAAAGTAATCCCTCAACAAACCAAAACGAAGACAGCCACAAGAACAGAATGCCAACTCAAAAAAACAAAAATAATAGGAAGCAACAATTACTTTTCCTTAATATCTCTTAATATCAATGGACTCATTTCCCCAATAAGAAGACATAGACTAACAGACTGGCTACACAAACAGGACCCAACATTCTGCTGCTTACAGGAAACTCATCTCAGAGAAAAAGACAGACACTACCTCAGAGTGACAGGCTGGAAAACACTTTTCCAAGCAAATGGTCTGAAAAACAAGCTGGAGTAGCCATTCTAATATCGAATAAAATCTACTTCCAACCCAAAGTTATCAAAAAAGACAAGGAGGGACACTTCAAACTCATCAAAGGTAAAATCTTCCAAGAGGAACTCTCAATTCTGAATATCTGTGCTCCAAATACATGGGCAGCCACATTCATTAAAGACACTTTAGTAAATCTCAAAGCACATATTGCACTTCACACAATAATAGTGGTAGACTTCAACACACCACTTTCACCAATGGATAGATCATGGAAACAGAAACTAAACAGGGACACAGTTAAACTAACAGAAGAAATGAAACTAATGGACTTAACAGATATCTACAAAACATTTTATCCTAAAACAAAAGGATATAGCTTCTTCTCAGCACCTCATGGTACCTTCTCCAAAAAAGACCATATAATTGGTCACAAAACAGGCCTCAACAGATACAAAAATATTCAAATAGTCCCATGCATCCTATCAGACCACCATGGACTAAGGCTGATCTTCAATAATAACATAAATAATGGAAAGCCAACATTCACGTGGAACCTGAACAACATTCTTCTCAATGATACCTTGGTCAAGGAAGGAATAAAGAAAGAAATTAAAGACTTTTTAAGAGTTTAATGAAAATGAAGCCACAGGCCTCAGGCTCAGGAGCAGCGGGCGCCATCCTAATATCTGATAAGATTGACTTCCAACACAAAGTCATCAAAAAAGACAAGGAGGGGCACTTCATTCTCATCAAAGGTAAAACCCTCCAAGAGAAACTATCAATTCTGAATATCTATGCTCCAAATACAAGGGCAGCCACATTCATTAAAGAAACTTTAGTAAATCTCAAAGCACATATTGCACCTCACACAATAATAGTGGGAGAATTCAACACACCACTGTCACCAAGGGACAGATCATGGAAACAGAAAATAAACAGGGACACAGTGAAACTAACAGAAGTTATGAAACAAATGGACCTGACAGATATCTACAGAACATTTTATCCTAAAACAAAAGGATATAGCTTCTTCTCAGCACCTCATGGTACGTTCTCCAAAATTGACCACATAATAGGTCACAAAACAGGCGCCAACATATTCAAAAATATTGAAATTGTCCCATGCATCCTATCAGATCACCATGCAATAAGGCTGATCTTCAATAACAAAATAAATAATAGAAAGCCAACATTCACTTGGAAACTGAACAACACTTCTCAATGATACCTTGGTCAAGGAAGGAATAAAGAAAGAAATTAAGGACTTCTTAGAGTTCAATGAAAATGAAGCCACTTCATACCCAAACTTATGGGACACAATGAAAGCATTTCTAAGAGGAAAACACATAGCTCTGAGTGCCTCCAAAAAGAAACTAGAGAGAGCATACATTAGCAGCTTGACAACACACCTAAAAGCTCTAGAACAAAAGGAAGCAAATTCACCCAAGAGGAGTAGAAGGCAGGAAATAATCAAACTCAGGGGTGAAATCAACCAAGTGGAAACAAGAAGAACTATTCAGAGAATCAACCAATCGAGGAGCTGGTTCTTTGAGAAAATCAACAAGATAGACAAACCCTTAGCCAGACTCACTAGAGGGCACAGGGAAAGCATTCCAATTAAAAAAGTCAGAAATGAAAAGGGAGACATAACAACAGATCCTGAAGAAATCCAAAACACCATCAGATCCTTCTACAAAAGGCTATACTCAACAAAACTGGAGAACCTGGATGAAATGGATAAGTTTCTAGACAGATACCAGGTACCAAAGATGAATCAAGATCAGGTTAATGATCTAAACAGCCCGATATCCCACAAAGAAATAGAAGCAGTCATTAATAGACTACCAACCAAAAAAAGCCCAGGACCAGATGGGTTTAGTGCAGAGTTCTATCAGACCTTCAAAGAAGATCTAATCCCAGTTCTTCACAAACGATTCCACAAAATAGAAACAGAAGGTACTTTACCCAACTCATTCTATGAAGCCACAATTACTCTGATACCTAAACCACAAAAGACCCCACAAAGATAGAGAATTTCAGACCAATATCCCTTATGAATATTGATGCAAAATTCCTCAATAAAGTTCTTGCTAACCGAATCCAAGAACACATCAAAACAATCATCCATCCTGACCAAGTAGGTTTCATCCCAGGGATACAGGGATGGTTCAATATACGGAAATCCATCAACGTAATCCAGTATATAAACAAACTCAAAGACAAAAACCACATGATCATCTCATTAGATGCTGAGAAAGCATTTGACAAAATCCAACACCCATTCATGATAAAAGTCTTGGAAAGATCAGGAATTCAAGGCCCATGCCTAAACATGATAAAAGCAATCTACAGCAAACCAGTAGCCAGCATCAAAGTAAATGGTGAGAAGCTTGAAGCAATCCCACTAAAATCAGGGACTAGACAAGGCTGTCCACTGTCTCCTTACCTATTCAACATTGTACTTGAAGTCCTAGCCAGAGCAATTCAACAACAAAAGGAGATCAAGGGGATACAAATTGGAAAGGAAGAAGTCAAAATATCACTTTTTGAAGATGATATGATAGTATACATAAGTGACCCTAAAAATTCCACCAGAGAACTCCTAAACCTGATAAGCAGGTTCAGTGAAGTAGCTGGATATAAAATTAACTCAAACAAGTCAATGGCCTTTCTCTACACAAAGGACAAACAGGCTGAGAAAGATATTAGGGAAACAACACCCTTCTCAATAGCCACAAATAATATGAAATACCTAGGCGTGACTCTAACTAAGGAAGTGAAAGATCTGTATGACAAGAACTTCATGTCTCTGAAGAAAGAAATTAAAGAAAATCTCAGAAGATGGACAGATCTCCCATGCTCATGGATCGGCAGGATCAATATAGTAAAAATGGCTATATTGCCAAAAGCAATCTACAGATTCAGTGCAATCCCCATCAAAATTCCAACTCAATTCTTCAACGAATTAGAAAGGGCAATCTTCAGATTCATCTGGAATAACAAAAAACCTAGGATAGCAAAAACTCTTCTCAAGGATAAAAGAACCTCTGAGGAATCACCATGCCCGACCTAAAGCTGTACTACAGATCAATTGTGATTAAAAACTGCATGGTACTGGTATAGCGACAGACAAGTACACCAATGGAACAGAATTTAAGACCCAGAGATGAACCCACACACCTATGGTCACTTGATCTTTGACAAGGGAGCTAAAACCATTCAGTGGAAAAAAGACAGCATTTTCAACAAATGGTGCTGGCACAACTGGCTGTTATCATGTAGAAGATTGCAAATTGATCCATTACTATCTCCTTGTACTAGGGTCAAATCTAAGTGGATTAAGGAACTTCACATAAAACCAGAGACACTGAAACTTATAGAGGAGACAGTGGGGAATAGCCTCAAAGATATAGGTACAGGGGAAAAATTCCTGAATAGAACAGCAATGGCTTGTGCTGTAAGATCGAGAATTGATAAATGGAACCTCATGAAACTGCAAAGCTTCTGCAAGGCAAAAGACACCGTCAATAAGACAAAAAGACCACCAACAGATTGTGAAAGGATCTTTACCTATCCCAAATCGGACAGGGGACTAATATCCAATATATATAAAGAAGTCAAGAAGGTAGACTCCATAAAATCAAATAACCCCATTAAAAAATTGGGCTCAGAACTGAACAAAGATTTCTCACCCGAGGAATACCGAATGGCAGAGAAGCACCTGAAAAAATGTTCAACATCCTTAATCATCAGGGAAATGCAAATCAAAACAACCCTGAGATTCCACCTCACACCAGTCAGAATGGCTAAGATGAAAAATTAGGTGACAGTAGATGCTGGCGAGGATGTGGAGAAAGAGGAACACTCCTCCATTGTTGGTGGGATTGCAAGCTTGTACAACCACTCTGGAAATCAGTCTGGTGGTTCCTCAGAAAATTGGACATAGTACTACCAGAAGATCCAGCAATACCTCTCCTGGGCATATATCCAGAAGATGCCCCAACCGGTAAGAAGGACACATGCTCCACTATGTTCATAGCAGCCTTATTTATAATAGCCAGAAGCTGGAAAGAACCCAGATGCCCCTCAACAGAGGAATGGATACAGAAAATGTGGTACATTTATACGATGGAGTTCTACTCAGCCATTAAAAAGAATGAATTTATGAAATTCCTAGCCAAATGGATGGACCTGGAGGGCATCATCCTGAGTGAGGTAACCCAACCACAAAGGAACTCAAAAGATGTACTCACTGATAAGTGGATATTAACCCAGAAACTTAGGATACCCAAGACATAAGATATAATTTGCTAAACACATTAAACTCAAGAAAAATGAAGACTGAAGTGTGGACAGTATGCCCCTCCTTAGAAGTGGAAACAAAACACCCATGGAAGGAGTTACAGAGACAAAATTTGGAAGTGTGATGAAAGGATGGACCATCTAGTGATTGCCATATCCAGAGATCCATCCCATGATCAGATTCCAAACGCTGACAGCATTGCATACACTAGCAAGATTTTGCTGAAAGGACCCAGATATAGCTGTCTCTTGTGAGACTATGCCAGGGCCTAGCAAACACAGAAGTGGATGCTCACAGTCAGCTATTGAATGGACCACAGGGTCCCCAATGGAGGAATTAGAGAAAGCACCCAAGGAACTAAAGGGAACTGTAACCCTATAGGTGGAACAACAATATGAACTAAGCAGTACCCCGGAGCTCTTGTCTCTAACTGCATATGTATCAAAAGATGGCCTAGTCGGCCATCACTGCAAAGAGAGGCCCATTGGACTTGCAAACTTTATATGCCCCAGTACAGGGGAACTCCAGGGCCAAAAAGGGGGAGTGGGTGGGTAGGGGAGTGGGGGTGGGTGTGTATGGGGGACTTTTGGTTTAGCATTGGAAATTAAATGACCTAAATACCTAATAAAAAATGGAAAAAAATATAAAAAAAACAAAAAAATAAAACAAACAAACAAAAAAGAAGAAAATGAAGCCACAACATACCCAAACTTATGGGACACTATGAAAGCATTTCTAAGAGGTTAAACTCATAGCTCTGAGTGCCTCCAAAAAGAAACTTGAGAGAGCACACACTAGCAGCTTGACAACACACCTAAAAGGTCTAGAAAAAAAGGAAGCAAATTCACCCCAGAGGAGTAGATGGCAGGAAATAATCAAACTCAGGAGCGAAATCAACCAAGTGGAAACAAGAAGAACTATTGAAATAATCAACCAAATGAGGAGCTGGTTCTTTGAGAAAATCAACAAGAAAGATAATCCCTTAGCCAGACTCACTAGAGGGCACATCCTAATTAACAAAGTCAGAAATGAAAAGGGAGGCATAACAACAGATCTTGAAGAAATCCAAAACACCATCAGATCCTTCTACAAAAGGCTATACTCAACAAAATTGGAGAACCTGGATGAAATGGACAAGTTTCTAGACAGATACCACTTACCAAAGTTAAACCAGGATTAAGTTAAAGATCCAAACAGTCCCATATCCCCTAAAGAAATAGAAGCACTCATTAATGGTCTCCCAACCAAAAAAAGCCCTGGATTAGATGGGTTTAGTGCAGAGATCTATAAGACCTTCAAAGAAGATCTGATTCCAGTTTGGCACAAACTATTCCACATAATAGAAACAGAAGGTACTCTATCCAGCTCATTCTATGAAGCCACAATTACTCTGATACCTAAACCACAGAAAGACCCAGCAAAGATAGAGAACTTCAGACCAATTTCCCTTATGAATATAGATGCAAAAATACTCAATAAAATTCTCGCTATCTGAATCCAAGAACACATTAAAACAATCATCCATCCTGACCAAGTAGGTTTTATTCCAGGGATGGAGGGATGGTTTAATATACGGAAATCCATCAATGTAATCCATTATGTAAACAAACTCAAAGACAAAAAACACATGATCATCTTGTTAGATGTGGAAAAAGCATTTGACAAAATCCAGGGACTAGACAAGGCTGCCCACTTTCTTCCTACCTATTCAACATTGTCCTTGAAATCCTAGCCAGAGCAATTTGACAACAAAAGGAGATCAAGGGGATACAAATTGGCAAAGAAGAAGTCAAAATATCACTTTTTGCAGATGATATGATAGTATATATAAGTTACCCTAAAAATTCCACTATAGAACCCCTAAAACTGATAAACAGCTTATTTGAAGTAGCTGGATATAAAATTAACTCAAACAAGTCAATGGCCTTTCTCTACAGAAAGAATAAACTGGCTGAGAAAGAAATAGGGAAATAACACCCTTCTCAATAGTCACAAATAATATAAAATACCTTGGTGTGACTCTAACTAAGGAAGTGAAAGATCTGTATGGTAAGAACTTCAAGTCTCTGAAGAAAGAAATTAAAGATCTCAGAAGATGGAAAGATTTCCCATGCTCATGGTTTGGCAGAACCAACATTGTAAAAATGGCTATCTTGCTAAAAGTAATCTACAGATTCAATGCAATCCCCATCAAATTTCCAACTCAATTCTTCAATGAATTAGAGAAAACAATATGCAAATTCATCTGGAATAACAAAAAATCTAGGATAGCAAAAACTCTTCTCAAGGATAAAAGAACCTCTGGTAGTATCACCATGCCTGACCTAAAGCTTTACTACAGAGCAATTGTGATAAAAAACAAAAAAACAACAAACAAAAAACAAAACGGCATGGTACTGGTATAGCGACAGACAAGTAGACCAATGGAATAGAATTGAAAACCCAGAAATGAACCCACACACCTATGGTCACTGGATCTTAGACAAGGGAGCTAAAACCATCCAGTCGAAAAAAAGACAGCATTTTCAACAAATGGTGTTGGCACAACGGGTGGTTATCATGTAGAAGAATGTGAATTGATCCATTCCTATCTCCTTGTATTAAGGTCAAATCTAAGTGGATCAAGGAGCTCCACATAAAACCAGAGACACTGAAACGTATAGAGAAGAAAGTGGGGAAAAGCCTCGATGATATTGGCACAGGGGAGAAAATTCCTGAATAGAACAGCAATGGCTTGTGCTGTAAAATCGAGAATTGACAAGTGGTACCTCATGAAACTGCAAAGCTTCTGCAAGGCAAAAGACACCGTCAATAAGACAAAAAAGCCACCAACAGATTGGGAAAGGATCTTTAACTATCCTAAATCAGATAGAAGACTAATATCCAATATATATAAAGAACTCAAGAAGGTGGACTCCAGAAAATTAAATAACCCCATTAAAAATGGGGCTCAGATGTAAACAAAGAATTCTTACCTGAGGAATACCGAATGGCTGAGAAACACCTTGTAGTGGCTATTCCTGGTTGTCAACTTGACTATATTTGGAATGAACTACAATCCAGAATTGGAAGGCTCACCAGTGACCCTTATCTGGAGGCTTGGAGATCCTTATCTGGATCTTGGTTTGGAGATCTTGAGCCATAGTGGCTATGGATTTCAGAAGATTAAATCTCCAAGTTTAAGGAACACACCTTTAATCTGGGCTACACCTTTTCATCTGGGATTAAGGGTGTGGTGGAACACACCTATAATCTGGGCTACACCTTCTGCTGGAGACAATATAAGGTCATTGGAAGAAGGGAGTCTAGCTCTTGCTCCTTCGCCTGCTTGCTGTGTGAGTCTGAGTAACTGCTAGATCCTTGGACTTCTATTCACAGCTGCGACTGAACCATTGTTGGGAATTGGGCTACCGACTGTAAGTCATCAATAAATTCCTTTACTATCTAGAGACTATCCATAAGTTCTGTGACTCTAGAGAACCCTGACTAATACACACCTGAAAAAATGTTCAACATCCTTAATCATCAGGGAAATACAAATCAACACAACCCTGAGATTCCATCTCATACCAGTCAAAATGACTAAGATCAAAAATTCAAGTGACAGCAGATGCTGGCGAGGATGTGGAGAAAGAGTAACACTCCTCCACTCTTGGTGTGATTGTAAGCTTTTACAACTGAAAGACCCCCGAAGGGAGACCCTCACTCAAGCACTCAAGCCCCGGGACAGCCGCGGACCCAAGAAGACACTGAGACCATACATAAAATGTAGAAGGTAAGTTGTAATAAAGCAGCAACATGAAAGCACATAGACCAGAGCTCTGGGGTCGAAACTCATACACCTAGTGGTGTAGAGGAGAATCGACGACCAGCCAAATTTTTCACAGGCTTATATAGTAAAACTCAAGGGGGGAGAGCTGGGCAGGGAAAGTACAAGTTTACATCACTAGGGGGTTCTGCCAAGGGACAAGGGGTTCTGCCAAGGGAATCTACGTAACTAAGGGGTCATGTCCTATCATTTGGCATTGTACCCGGTTTATTTTGAGGTTGTTCCAGGAGGCCCTTATCTCAAGAATGTTCTTGGAACAGTCTTTAGTTGGGAGGGTTTGAACTCTAGGGTGAGGAGTTCAGGAATGCATTCTGGGGTGAAGAGTTCAGGAGTGTTCCGGGAACAATCTCTAGATGGGAGGGGTCGGGCTCTGGGGTGAAGAAGAGTTCAGTAAAAATTTTTATTCTTCACAACCACTCTGGAAATCAGTCTGGTGGTTTCTCAGAAAATTGGACATGGTACTACCAGAGGATCCCTCAATACCACTCCTGGGCATATATCCAGAAGATGTTCCAACTAGTAAGAAAGAAACATCTTCCACTATGTTCATAGCAGCCTTATTTATAATAGCCAGAAGCTGGAAAGAACCCAGATGCCCCTCAACAGAGGAATGGATACAGAAAATGTGGTACATTTACACAATGGAGTACTACTCAGCAAATAAAAAGAATAATTTATGAAAATCCTAGGCAAATGGTTGGACCTGGAGGGCATTATCCTGAGTGAGGTAACCCAATCACAAAATCACTCAAATGATATGTACTCATTGATAAGTGGATATTAGCCCAGAAACTTAGAATACCTAAGATATAAGTTACAATTTGTAAAACACATGAAACTCAAGAAGAACGAAGACCAAAGTGTGGACACTTTGCTGCTTCTTAGAATTGGGAACAAAACACCCATGGAAGGAGTTATAGAAAAAGTTTGGAGCTGAGACAAAACGATGAACCATCTAGAGACTGCTATATCCAGAGATCCATCCCATAAGCAGCCTCCAAACGCTGACACCATTGCATACACTAGCAAGATATTGCTGATAGGAACCTGATATAGCTGTCTCTAGTGAGACTATGCTGGGGCCTAGCAAACACAGAAGTTGATGCTCACAGTCAGCTATTGGATGGATCACAGGGTCCCCAATGGAGGAGCTAGAGAAAGTACCCAAGGATCTAAAGAGATCTGCAATCCTATAGGTGGAAAAACATTATGAAGTAACCAGTACCCCAGAGCTCTTGACACTAGGAGCATATGTATCAAAAGATGGCCTAGTAGGCCATCACTGGAAAGAGAGGCCCATTGGACTTGCAAACTCTATATACCTCAGTACAGGGGAACGCCAGGGCCAAAAAAGTGGGAGTGGGTGGGTAGGGAAGTGGGGGGAAGGGTATGGGGGACTTTTGGGATAGCATTGGAAATGTAAATGAGGAAAATACCTAATTTAAAAAAATAACATTATTACATACAAAAAATAAAGTTCTTGCATTTTTAAATATTTCTTTTTTATAACTTTACACTATTCCTTTATCAGCTATCTTAAGAAGTCTTTATCTAGATATTTTATAATTTTAGATCTTACTTTTAGAACTAAGATTCATTTGAGTTCACTTTTATATCTGCTGTCCATAATGGATCCAAGTTTATTGTATGGGTGTGGATTTTCACTTAGTGCTGCCACCTGTTGAAAAGTAATCTTTAGCCAAGCACTGGTAGTGCGTGCCTCTAATCTCAGCATTGGACAGGCAGAGACAGGCAGAGACAGGCAGAGACAAGCAGATCAATGTGAATTGGAGGCCAGCTAGTCTACATAACAAGTTCTATGACAGTAAAGACCACACACACGCACGTGCACGCACACACACACACACACACACACACACACACACACACACACATCCCACCACCATCACTCTGGGGGAAAAGGAGCCAACAGAGAAAAGAACTCATAAAGTCGAGTGAACTCAGACAATATGAATCTTAGAATTCAGAAAGGCAAGAGTGGAACCATTCCCTGCCACCTCTGCCTGCACTGGAACATGGAACCTCATCACCCCACTGAGAGGACCCCATATGACCATAAATCATGTAGGAAAAACACCTGGTGTCCTCTTTAAAAGATTAGTACTTATAAGCATTTGAAGACATTGAACTTAGGAAGACAGAAAATGGAGAAATTCTGGAAATGGAATATCTAGGTAAGAAAACAGGAACTACAGATGCAAGCATCCCCTATAAAATACAAGAGATGGAAAAGAGAATCTCAGGGCTGAAGTTACAATGAAATATATCCATCAGAAATGTTGAATACCAAACATCCCTGATACAAAACAACAGGAAACCGGGATACCATGAAAAGGCCAAACCTATGAATAATAGCAAGAAAAGGAGAAGAACCCTAGTTCAAAGGCCTAGAAAATATTTTCAACAAAATCAGAGAAGAAAAATATCCACTCTAATGAAGGAGATGCCTAGAGAGATACAAGCAGCATACGGAACAGTAAATAAATATTACCAGAAAGAAGGCCTACAGAGCCAATGTACTGGACTCAAGTGGACTCACTATCTGGGTCTGAGTTAGATACTCTGCATGTATTTTCTGGTTGTGTAGCTTAGTGTTCTCACAGGACAGTCCACTGTGGCAGTGAGGGCATCTCTGACCCTCTTGGATGCGCTTAAGACCCTCTTCCTCCTCCTGGTTTGCCTCGTCCAGCTGTGATACGAGGGTTTGTGCATAGTTTTCTTGTAACTTGTTAGGCCATGTTCACTGGATCCTTGAAAGGCCAGCTCTTTTATATCAAGGGCTATGGAGGAGGAGGAGTGAATATGATAGAGACAAGAGGTGGGGAGGGGAACGTGGAGGAATGGAGAGAGGAGAGACTGTACTCAGCATTTAATGTATGAGAGAAAAATGAATAAAATAAATTTAATAATGGAAAATCACAAAAGGATCCCTGAAACAAGGAACTCTATATTTGAAAGGAAAAAAACTGATGAGACTTATTAGGACTCTGTCTTCTCTCGCTGTCTCTCTCTGTCTCTCTCTCTCTCTCTCTCTCTGTCTCTCTCTCTGTCTGTGTGTGTGTGTGTGTGTGTGTGTGTGTGTGAATGTGTGTGTGTATGTTGTGTGTCCAACCAGATGTAAAGAATACCCATCAAATGACTAAAGTTTAAGGGCAAATACACATTCAGAGACTAGAGGTGGAAGATTTGTGAGGGCTTCAGGATCTCTTTCAGTGTGAATGCAGTAGTAATGATACTTTGGAGACCTGCAGCAGAGCTGTAGGGCTAAGCTGACTCTGTCCACTTCGTATTCGCTTATGGACTCCAATGGACACTCATGGCTTATCAGTTCTGTTGCTACCTCCAACTTGATCAAACATATCTATTGGTCACGTGCAACAGGTCAGGTCCTCTGGTCCTTGCTCTGCCTTCAGGACCATTGGCTGCTCAACTGACAGGTAAACCTGGAGCCAGCCAGCTGAATTGACATTCTCATGGTGCATGAAGGTTCTTAAAGTCTGCTGTTTCTTCTTAGTTTCCTTGGTAATCACCAGCACTCCATGGATCCAGGGGCTTCTGAGTCCTGTGAAGAGGAATACACTGGGCCACGGCTATTCTGGGACTGGTGCCTGGCATGGGTATCCCTACATGGCATGGGCAGAATGAACATAGGCAGAACTCCTTGCCAGAATTTGCATTCAGTCCTCAAGGAAAAACATTTTTCTCCTTCCTTCCTTCCTTCCTTCCTTCCTTCCTTCCTTCCTTCCTTCCTTCCTTCCTTCTCTCTCTCTCTCTCTCTCTCTCTCTCTCTCTCTCTCTCTCTCTCTCTCTCTCTCTCTTTCTTTCTTTCAACTAGCTCATTAATGGATATGCAGCCATACACATGAGAGCTTCAGGGAGTAACCTGCATGGGAGTTTAGAATTTGCTCTTATTTAACATTGCAATCCAGAATATAAATTTGTCTCAAAATGACAAGACAAGGGAAGGCACTTTGAGCTTCTGAGACAGCAAATTATAGGTGGACAAAAGGGGTAAAAAAAAAAACCCCAAAACAAACAAGCAAACAAACAAAAAACCAAGTTGAGTTAGTGGAGTAGGTCGGTCCCTCTGGTGCCTCCTGAGGAGGTTCAGTCCTGTGGAGTCTCAATGATTGACAGCTGGTGAAGAAAGAGAGCCACATCTATCCGTCCACATGACACCAGCACACAAGGCATGGCCAGAAACCCTTTAACATCTGCATTTTAATGGCCACAGACTCAAAATAATTTTACCAAATTGGCCTGCAAGCATGCCTTCTATTGTCCTTCATTATTCTTGCAACTTTCTCTAGCTATCCCGGTGGAGTCACAGCTCTGCCACTCCACTGAAACCACCATGCTTTCTGGGATGTGAGCAAGCCTCCCATGTCAGCCAGCACTGTGCGCACTTGAGCATTCCTGCCTCATCCAGACCAAGAGCCTCACCTTTGTTCAGCTTCTGCTGTAAGACTCCGGGGAGCCTTAGCTTACCAGAGACCCCTGAGTGAACCACGTGGAGCCTGGATGGATGCAAAAAGCAAGAGGAATTTATTGTTCCAGTGCACAGGGGTCATCCCAGACCCAAACTAGAGGTCCCGACCCCCAGTGCCCATTCAGTGAGTTTTTATATTCCAGGGGCAGAATAAAGCATCAGCAACTTTTCCTCTACTTTCAACCTATAATTTAAACAGAGCCTCCCAATGGCAAAGTCACCTGGAATTCCTACCTGGCTCTGTGCTCTTCTGCTCTGGTCTGTATCTTCAGCACACTGCTCTCCACTCTCTGGTATCATCGTCCAGGGACCACAGTGCCTATAAGAGCACTGGAAACACACAAAAAAGAAGGGCCCTGTAAGGAGAAATCTACAGGACCCATGCTGGTCTGCTCTGGCACTGTGCTGGCACAAGCCTTCAGGCTGATTCTGCGAGAGTAATCCATTGCTCCATTCACACACCCTTTTCTAGCACCCTTGGCCAGCCTCAGGACACTGTCTTCTGCTGTCAGCATGTAGTCCAACTTTGAAGGGCTCCACTTAGGAAGGAAGACAGGATTGGATTTTTGTCTAAGACAGTAGCTACATCGCCACCAAACCCCTGAGCATGGATGCTAGTAATTTGTTGAGGTAAGGGGACAGTCTTAAAAGTACAAAATAACCATGGGCTTTCCCACCTACACCCCAGTTCCCGAATAATTACTTGGAGGCTTATTATTAATGTAAAAGGCCTAGGCCACAACTTAGGTCTGTTTCCTGTCTAGCTTGTAACATATTTAACCCACTAAAAGTATACTATATCTGCCAAGAGGCAAATTACCTCTCCTTGATTTCCTGTGTCAATCTTCCTTGGAGTTTGTCCAGAGTAAATCTCCCACCTCTGACTATCTCCTGTAGTTCCAATCCCTCTACTGGAACTCCCCGCCCCCCACCTCGATTTCCTGGCCTTTGCTGATAAGTTTAACTCCCGGCACACAGGGTGACTCACAGCAGCTCTAATTTCAGCTCCATGTATACATCACCTCTGTCCTCCATGGCTACTTTTACTCACATGCATTTGAGAAAGTTGCATCTCCGACATTTATGATAACACCACCTTTGGCTGTCTATAGAATTCCACAAAGGAATCTGATGGAGAGTACAAGCCATGAGACTCAGAAGACAAAACCCATACCCTAATAGCAATAATTGTAACCAAGTAGATTTCTTTATAGTGTGATCTAGAGATAATCTCTTGTGTACTTTTAATATATGTCAATTAAAAGATGCTGCTGTGAGTCTCATCAGCCATTGCCTAACTCTGTGATGAGGATAGACTAAGTTATCACAATCATAGAAAGATAACAACTGTATCAATTAAATAAATTCTTAATTTTTCCAATGTCAGAAGGTGATAGACAATTATTTTTGGTTATAGGCTGACTTCCTTTTTTTATTAGATATTTTCTTCATTTACATTTCAAATGCTATCCCCAAAGCCCCATATACCCTCCCCCACCCTGCTCCCCAACCCACCCACTCCTACTTCATGACCCTGACATTCCCCTGTACTGGGGCATATGATCTTTGCAAGACCAAGGACCTCTCCTCCCATTGATGGCTGACTAGGCCATCCTCTGCTGCATATGCAACTAGAGATACAGCTCTGGGGATACTGTTTAGTTCATATTGTTGTTCCTCCTATAGGGTTGCAGACCCCTTTAGCTCTTTGGCTACTTTCTCTAGCTCCTTCATTAGGGTCCCTGTGTTCCATCCAATAGATGACTGTGAGCATCCACTTCTGTATTTGCCAAGCACTGGCATAACCTCACAAGCGATAGCTATATCAGTGTCCTTTCAGCAAAATCTTGCTGTCATATGCAATAGTGTCTGCATTAGGTGGTTGTATATGGGATGGATCCCCGGGTAGGGCAGTCTCTGAATGGTCCTCCCTTCCTTCTCAGCTCTGAACTTTGTCTCTGTAACTCCTTCCATGGGTATTTTGTTTCCCATTCTAAGAAGGAGCAAGTATCCACACTGTGGTGTTCCTTCTTCTTGAGTTTCATGTGTTTTGCAAATTGTATCTTGGATATTCTAAGTTTCTGGGCTAATATCCACTTATCAGTGAGTGCATGTATAGGCTGACTTCTAATTTCCCCAGGTCTCTAATAGAAGGCAAATGTTGTACAAAACACTCAAATTATTTCTTAAATGGAGCTCATATTTACCTTCAGTATAGTTTAGAAACCAAGAAGCTGAACAACCTCCTGTTTCAAGATCTTCATAATTATTTGTGATCCCATAGTTAAGAGGTGATTGCAAAAGGGAGTTATTTGAATCCTAGTTATTCATCTGCTGCATTTTCTATTTATACATATTCTATGTATTTATTTATGTACCGATATAATATCAGTTCTTAGCCCAGACTGGCGTGGAATTTTTCTATGTAAACCTCAAATGGTGGTTAAAGGAAAATTGGGCACTTAATGTACAAGATTGTTTCTAGATCTTTGTCTCTGCCTGCATAAAAATCAACTCCAAATAGACTGAAGACCTTAAAGAAGATCTGATACTGTAAAATTGATATTAGAAAAGTAGGGGAAACAAACTAAGGCTGAAGCATAAGTTAGCATTTGTGAATTGAACTGCATTTTTTCCAGGAAACATGGCAAACCATTGATAATTGAGTTGTCATAAGTGTCACCATAGGAAAGAAGTGTGGCCATTATCAAAGGACAAAATAATTTTCGAACATGTGAAATGGCAACCCTAGCATAGTGCTGGCAGAGCAAACATCTACACAACCATCATAAGACCTAGTGTGGAGATTCCTCAAAATGTGAAAGCATGTCTCCTGCGAGGCTCTGCCAGTGCCTGGAAAATACAGAAGTGGATGCTCACAGTCATCCATTGGATGGAGCATAAGGTCCCCCAATGAAGGAGCCAGAGAAATACCCAGGGATCTGAAGGGGACTGAAACCCCATAGCAGGAACATCAATACGAACTAACCAGTACCATCAGAGCTCCTTGGAACTATACCACCAATCAAAGAAAACATATGGTGGAACTTGTGGCTCTCACTATATTTGTAGCAGAGGATGGCCTAGTTGGTCATCAGTGAGAGGAGAGTCCCTTGGTCCTGCAAAGGCTCTATGCCCCAATAGAGGGGAATGCCAGGACCAGGAATGGGAGTGGGTGGGTTGGGGAGCAGGGGAAGGGAGGAGGGGATAAGGGATTTTCTGAGGGGAAACTAGGAAGGGGATAACATTTGAAATGTAAATAAAGGAAATATCTAATAAAAAAGAAAGAAAGGAAGGAAGGAAAGAAAAGAAAGAAAGAAAGAAAGGAAAGAAAGACACAGAGAGAGACAGAGAGAAAGAAAGAAAGAAAAAGAAAGAAACAAAGAAAGAAAGAAAAGAAGAGAAAGGCAAGCTCTGGAGTCAACCAGTGTGCAGAGAACTGATCCAGAACAGTGCACAATTTCACACAACACCAAGAGGATCTGCCAGATGGCACATGCTGGCTGCGCCTCCTTAGGAAGAGACACAAGCTTGCTTAGAGTTTCTTCCAACAGTGATTTGGATGCAGGAAGCCAGGGCTCCTGTCATCTTGGAAGTCTCTCCATCTCTAGTTCACATGGCAGCACAAAGCATCCCTTCTGCCCTGAAGAAAGCTCTGCCATCTCAACAGGATATGAATGGCTGGGCAGAAATACAAGCTGTGGGTTACCCAGATTTCAGGCTACAAAAAACACTGTTTTGTGAACAGAAGTCAGGGCCCTGGTGAACATCTCCATACCCAATTATAAAGAGATTTTGAAGACACTGAGATAGGACAACTGCAGAGGGAATGAGAACTCATATGAATTGATCCAAACCGAGTCCTTTAACAAGGTGGCTACCCTACCTCCACATGTCTATTGAGGAAGAATGTATTTGGGCTTTCAGATCCAGGAGGTGCAACCTGTCACAAAAGTACCAAGGATTCTGAGCAGGAGGACCAGAAGTCGTTAGCCAGCCTAGGCTACATAGCAAGACTTTGTCTCATAAAAAATAAAGGAAAGAATTGAAAAGTAGACTTGAAGGACATTAGGCTAAGAAAATAATCTACAAAATAGAGACCAATATTTCCTAATTGAAGCCTAAAACACAAACCTCCACTACTGATAAACAATAGCATGATGGAGAGATGTTTGCAGGATGCATTCTAGGCAGAATGTAGGAGGAAGAGGGCAAATATGTAATGCACAGGGTGAAGACCAAAGTGCATCATGAAGATCAGTGTGCTCTCACCGCTGGAAAAATGGTACTTTTGGAAGACAGACATGTTAGCTTGTTCCAGTATCCAGACGTTTATATAGATATAAAATAGGACACCGTAACACACAGTTCAAACACAAAAAGTTTACTGCAGATAAAAAAAATAGTCTGTGTATTACAAGTTGTTTAAACCATACAATTTGTGTCCAGGTTCCAGCATATGACACTTCTGCCTAAGCAGATCTTAAACCGAGATCTCAGGATATCCTCGATGGTTGATATTCACTCGGACACACAATGCCTAAAATCAGAAATCATTCACCCTTCAGTATCCAGGACCTTTTTAAAAAAATTATTACTAGATATTTTCTTCATTTACATTTCAAATGCTATACCCAAAGCCCCCTGTACCCACCCCCAGCCCTGCTCCCCAACCCACCCACCCCCACTTCCTGGACCTGGCATTCCCCTGTACTGGAGCATATGATCTTCACAAGACCAAGGGCCTCTTCTCCTATTGATAGCAGACTAAGCCATCCTCTGCTACATATGCAACTAGAGACACAGTTTTCAGGGGTACTGGTTAGTTCATATTGTTTCTCCTATAGGGTTGCTGACCCCTTTAGCTCCTTGGGTACGTTTTCTAGCTCCTTCCTTAGGGGCCCTGTGTTCCATCCAATAGATGACTGTGAGCATCCACTTCTGTATTTGCCAGGCATTGGCATAGACTCATAAGAGAGAGCTATATCAGGGTCCTGGAAGGAAAATCTTTCTGACATATGCAATAGTGTCTGGGTTTGGTGGTTGTCTATGGGATGAATCCATAGGTGGGGCAGTCTCTGGATAGTCCTTCCAGGACCTTTTTTAAAGGCCATCTTCATGGTTCATTTCTGTAGGTATTGGTTGATGCCACTGCTTTAGAAGGGAGCCAATAAAAGGGATTCCCTCTCTCCACTGTGCAATGCCTGTCAGTGTTGTATGTATCTGGGGTCTGGGTCATGCAAATGACACTGTCTCTTGAGATGTTTTACTTGGGATGTGGTGTCCATGCCTAGGTGACTGAGAGGGCAGTACACCAGCTGACACCTCTTATCCCATCCTGTGAGATACTGTTGAAAACAAGAAAGGCAGCATATACTAGCATGTGGGCATAAGGAGGAGTGTGAATCTGATGACTTAATTCCCTAGGTTTTCTTAGGTGGTAGAAGATAGCAGGAGACCATAAACTACCCAAAGGAAAACCCTGCTGTCAGACCAGAGGGTCTTACTTGTTTTCTTACAACAGGTTCTTATCCATGATCATGCTTGGAAACAGGTCCTGCTCTGGGTTCAGCTATTAAACACTTCATATTTCACTCTGACTCCACTCAAAACATAGTTGGTGGACTTTACCTTTTAAGCTGTCGGATGCCCTGGGGTAGTGTGCACCATGACATGATCTGGCTTCACATGGCTCCTATGAAGATGAACTGGTTAATGTTTCAGATAAGGGTGTAGACAAGACAAAACAAATTTGGAGAGACAACTAGAGTCACAAAAAATGACAATACTTTGTTTGGAATACAGATTCTCTCTATTTCAACCAATTTCAATAGCAGCAAGAATGTCAATGGAATGCTCTCTCTCTCTCTCTCCCTCTTTTTTTCTCTCACTCCCCCCTCTTTTTCTTTCTCTCTCACTGTGTGTGTGTGTGTGTTTGTGTGTCCCTGTCTGTCCAAATAGGGTGAGTTGTGAGGGTATCTGAGTACTGGTGGGTTAGAAGCAAGCTGTCTAGCAAGCCAGGATGGTTTTATGAGCTGTGCCATGAGCAATGGACTCAACTGTTTATGTCCACTCTAACTCTTTTATGAGTACAAGATGGATATTCCCTGCACTCTCCTTGCTATGTTTCTGGCTCCAAACTGGTAAGCACCAGTCATCTTGGACACAAACACAAGTAGATCAGATCAGACACTCTGGGGTCCTACTGTGCTTCCAGTGTCCACTTGTTCTTCTAATGTTTCATGGGTACATCTGGAGACAGGCAGCTGATGATCTCTACATGCCTGGAAGTTCCTCTGATGTTTGGTTTCCCGATGATGACCTGAATGCATGTCATGGTACCTTGTTTCCAGAGTTACTGAGATCTATGGAGTACTTTGCTTGGCTGGCAAAACTGTGGAATCACCAGCCAACGTGAACCAACCTAGAGGGCAAAGTCAGGACAATCATGAGTTCAGACCTTCCTCCCACAATCCATGCTCAGTCCTCAGGTCGCAAAGGACCTGACAAGGGTATCACACAAACCAGACACACTCTGTTAATCTGCAGACAGAGGAAGAATTTGCCCTTAGTTTCATACTGTGACGTAGACATGGTTCCACCCCCGCCCCCCACCCCCATCCCACCCCCTGGCACCCAAGCATGGGAAATTCCTCCCTGGCCCTCTCCTGTATCTGTGTGCATCCTCAGTAGGCTGCTCTTCACTCTCTGGTATCAGTTTTCAGGGAGCCTCTAAATGCTCTTCAAACAGACATAAGAAAGAGAGATCTTAGTAGAAATCTTTCAGGACGTATGCTTCACTGTGCTGACCCTGTGCTGGCATGGGCCGACAGGCTGAATCTTCCCGAGTGCTCCACTGATCCCTTTACCCACCCTCCTCCAACACCCTGGCTAGGCTCAAGACACTGTCCTCTGCCCTCTACATGTGGTGAAGTTACTCACAAAGGATACTGTGGGATTAGATTTATCAGTGATGATACATTACTACCAACCCCTAAAATCTATATTCTTGTAACCTGTTTATTTCAAAGCATATCATTTAGTCCAGGAAAGTGTTCAGTGAGTGCAAGCATTTGCTGCCAAGGGTGGGGGGACGTTAATCCATTCCCCAAGACAGATAGGGTGTCAAGACAGAACTGACTCTGGCTGGTTAACTTCCATGCACATACAGTAAAAAAATATCTTTTTTCTTTAATGAAATTGACATTATTTTAAACAAAAAACCTTCGAGGTAGAAGTGTATTGTAGTCTCTCCACTTAACTGGTACCATGGCTACCTCCATGGCTCTTTTGACTCACAGCCAGGCAGGCCTCTGTTGTTGGTCAGGGTGCACTGCTTTGGTGCAGGCAGCAACATAAAGTTCGCAGGCCTCTTAGAAATCCGTTCCTTATGGTCTTCCAGACCCGTCTTTGAAAGGGGGCCTGGGGCGCAGTCTGACAACTGCCATGGAGGTGTCCCTGGAGTGTATTTGTAGAGGATGGTCTGGACTCTCTCTGTTGTATAGCAGGACCCTCACCCTTGGCCTCCTTCCTAGAGAATGGAGGTGATGTAACTTGTGTGTACATGATGTCCATTGACGCAGCTCTAGTCATAATGTGGACCTGTCCCATGAGGTTTGGATATTCCAAAGACTCTCCAGTAGACATTTCTTCTGAGGTGTAACTGATCTCTGTCTCCCATATGGGCCTCATGTAGTGAGCCTGTCCCATGAGGTTTGGATATTCCAAAGACTCTCCAGTAGACATTTCTTCTGAGGTGTCACTGATCTCTGTCTCCCATATGGGCCTCATGTATTGAGCCTTCTGGACAAGCTGGGGGCTGATACTGTTGAGTGGAGTTGTGTGCTTCTTGAAGCATTTCCATGTGGGTGGCATAGAGTGACTCATTGTAGTTCTCTTTCCCTTCTCAAAACTTTCCCACTCATTGGGCAAACTTAAGGTGGAATGGGTAGGCATACTAGTTGCCCTCCTTACTGCTGTTTGGTTTTTTATGGTTGGCTCTGTGTTTTTCAACATTCTATCACGAGGCTTTGGATCTGGTCTTTTTGTTGTCTTGTTTTCCTGTGGTAACTGTTGTTGTTGTTGTTGTTGTTGTTGTTGTTGTAGCAATAAATAAGTAGCCATCACCATGTCGAATTTTTTCTCCCTCAAACTTTCTCTTATCTCTCCTGGATTGTATCCCAGGACACCCATGAGTACGATTATACTGGGGTCCGGGTGGCTTTCAGTGTTCTCTCCCAAAGAAGCGGGAGAAGCTTCATTGTCATGGTTTGTCCACTTGAATCTGGTGATCTCATGGACTGTTGGCCTGTCTCCAGGGTTGACAGTCAGCAAATTGTCTATCACATCCCAAAGTTCTGGTGACAGGCTGAAACTCCTAGGGTACCTTCCTGCAAAGATCTTCTGCTTTGTTGCTTCATAGCTATATCCCTCGAAAGGGAGGCGCCCTGTGGCCATAAAATAAAGCACAACCCCCAAGCTCCAGACATCAGTGGCCCGGCCATCGTACCCTCTACCTTCCAGCATTTCTGGGGCACAGTAAGGGAGGGTTCCACAGAACTCGACCAGCTTCTGGCCCATGATTATCTTGGTGCCCAATCCAAAATCAGCAAGCTTTACATCTCCTCTGTGGGCCAATAAGATGTTTTCTGGCTTTAAGTCCCTGTGGACAATCCCTTTCTCGTGACAGTACTTGAGGGCATACACTATCTGGCTAAACAGCCTGTGGCAGTCCTTTTCTCCTATATACCCAAACTTTTCAATTCTGCTCAGCAGCTCTCCTCCCACAGCATGCTCCAGAATGATGAAAATGTTTCTGGTGGTGTCGATTATGTGTAAAACTTTGATAATATGGGGATGGTCAAGGGATTTCATGATTTCGATTTCGGATTGCACAAGGGGGTTTCTCCTGCTTTGGGGGAGGATTTTTATGGCCACCTTTATGTTTGTCAGGAGATGGCTCGCGAGTTTTACTTCCCCAAATGACCCTTGGCCAAGGGTTGTTAATATTTTATAGTGCTCCGTTAGAGCTACTTCGCCAAAGGTGTTGGACCTGAGGTTCTGACATGCTTGCCACCTCTTCATCATTGCTGATAGGTCAATTTTTTTGTGGTCAGTGTCCACAACACCTAGGGATGCAAGAAAAATAGGAAGTAAAAGTGGGTCTAAGAGAAACATTTATAGCCTTAAATTCCTGTGCTAATACCAACACAAAAGTTGTCCAAATGAGCTAATGATGCATGTCACAGTCATAGAAATATTAGAACAAGCAAAATCCAAAAGAATTAGAATCAAGTTCAGAATATGAATTGATGAAATGGAGACAAAAAATAATACAAAGACCAATGTCACTGTCTTAGTTTGGAATTCTTAGCTGTGAATAGCCTCCATGACCAAGGCAACTCTTATTAAGGATAATACGCATTTGAAACATGTTCAGGAGTTCAGTCCATTATCACCAATGTAAGACTATGGCAGCATACTGGCAGGCATGAAGCAGGAGGAGATGAGAGTCTTACATCTTCATCTGAAGACTGTTAAGAGAAGACTGTCTCTCCTTAGAAGTTAGGAGTAGGAGCTCAAAACCCACCTGGACAGTGGCACACTTCATCCAACAAGGTGACACCTGCTAATAGTGCCACTCCCTGGGCCAAGCATATTCAACACCACTCTGGTAACAAAGACTTGTTTATTCTAAGGATAACAATAACAAGTAATCTTCACCAAGATAACTCATAGAAATAGGAAGATATACATTAACAATATTAGAGAGAAGATAATGCAGTATACAATAAATACAAATGGAATCCAGATATCCAAACAGTCACTAGGGAATCTCTTAAAAATGTTCCGGTGAAATGGAAAAATCTAGAAAGAATTGATGATCCTCTAGATACACATTAAACTACCAACTAAAACTAAAAAGAGGGAAAACATCCAAACTGAAGACTGTATGAGTCAGAGGCAGTTGATGGCAAAAAGTTGCAGTGTTTTCTGGGTAAAGGAGGGAGTTGTACATATGAACTCACAGCATTGTGACCTGCTCAGGCTCAAGTCAGTCAAAATCTCAGCATGAAGAGGGGAGGTGGACAGGAAATCACACACCCAGCTGATGAGCCCTTCAAAACTGATAGCTGTCAGGAGAGCTATCAATTTTAAGGATGTGGCCCCTTACAGATAAGGTTGGACAGACTACTACCTCAAGCAGTAAAGTGAGAAAAGGGCTCACCGTGTCAAAGTCCAAGCAATAGGTTCACCAATATCCGAGTCCAAAAACGTAACCAGTATCCAAGTCAAAAACGTTCACCAAAATCCGAGTCCAAAAAACGTAACCAGTGTCCAAGTCAAAAATGTTCACCAAAATTCGAGTCCAAAAACGTAACCAGTGTCCAAGTCAAAAACGTTCGCCAAAATCCGAGTCCAAAAAACGTAGCCAGTGTCCAAGTCAAAAACATTCACCAAAATCCGAGTCCAAAAATGTAACCAGTGTCCAAGTCAAAAACGTTTGCCAAAATCCGAGTCCAAAAACGTATCCAAATCCAAAGCAAGTTCAAAATTATCACCACAGTCCACGTCTCCCAAACCACCACCAAACCACTCTCCACACCAAAAGGACAAAAACCACCCTGGGCAGTACATTTTATGGGCAGGTGTGTGTCACTTATTACAGAGGTTCTTTGTGAGGTCAGAGCAAAACATGGACCAATGAGGGATGGCCACACTCCTGTCCCAGAAGACTCTATTAGCTACTCTGCAGTCACTGCTACCAAGTGCCCAAGCAGAAGCAACAGAATGGTTCATTTTGGCTCACACTTTGAGGGAACAGGGAAAGCATGATATAGTGTGATATAGCATGTGGATGTTCACACAGTACTGCTGGTCACCCCATATCCAATGCCAGGTCAGAAAACTCCTTCCTAGAGCTAGGAGCCCACCTTCTAACGCTAGATTCCAGCTTCCCTTCACAGTATTACCAGCTAGAGATCATGAGTTCTGATACAAGTGTCTATAGGGTTTTTTTTTTTTAAATTCAAACCACAACAAGAACTGTCTCCACTTTAAAGGTAATAGAAACAGTAATAGGAACAATGATAATATAGGCCCCCAAACCTTTATGCTTTAATGGTTATAGACTCTGGTTGCAGGAAATATTTTAAAAAGAACCAACAAGTTTCTGCACAACTTCCAGGCACCGACAACACTCTGCCCTGTGGTGCCTGGCCGGCCAGTCACTGGCAAGCAATGGCCAACCTGTTTTTATCCAGTGGAGACTCTGATCCAGAGCTCCTGAAATGTCTCCACCCAGCTTGCTAGGTTCCCACAGGCAGGATAAGCTTTCTCTAAGGAGAAAGCTTAGACTTGAGTACCTAAATCACAAGCTCTAGCTCCAACTCCTAAGTAGTGTTAGAAAAAGAATACAGCATTTGTTTTCATCCAAAGTTTGCATCTCTAATTGGCATATTCAAGGGTAGGCAGCCTTGAGTCTTAGAAGATATAGCCTCTCAGAATGCATAGTTCTGGAGCCAAGTCCCCATGGATACAAAACACTCCTGCACCCAAGGCTCGGGGTACACCGCGGAAAGGTTTTGAAGAGCCAGAGGATCAGGGTTTTCTGTCAGATTGTTTTTTACAGTAGTATTAGAAGCTAAACCCATACAGACTCACCAACACGAATGCCTAACCATGAGCTGAACAAGGGTAACAGAAGTAGACACATCCAAGTCAGCAGGGATAAGCCCACAAGGCCTCAATCCTATACAAAGAATTATGGGCAACCAAGGAATGCTGAAAGTAGGAGAAATAGTCTTCCCCGGAGAAGTGCAACTGGATAGCACCAATTGACTTTCCAATACTAAGTGGTCAGCCTTGAAAATATAGATACAAGTAATATTATACAGACTAAGAAAGCAATATTTAGGAATATTTATGTATCTACAGATACACATATGTCTGTAAAAGCAATAAAAACAAACAAACAAACAAACAAAAAACGAGGCCAGAGCTTTGAAATAGAGCAAGGAGGATATATGGAAAGTTTGGAAGCAGGAAAGGGGATAGAAAAACTATGTAATTATAATCTCGAAAAGAATAAGTTATAGTCTTCTAGATAGTATATAGGTTGTCATGTTTCTTTTAAAATTGATAGTAGAATTTAATATAATTATGTGTGTAAATCAATAGGAAACAGTAACAGTCATGACAGCATACACTGAGTGCTTATCATGGCAAAACATATTCTAAACTCTTTGTGTGTATTAGCTCAGTTACTCTCACAACACCCAACAAGATAATCATCTCTGTTTGGTAAATAAGGTGACTCAGTGCTCCTTGCTACTGTGGGAGTATCTATCTCATGAGCATAGGGGTCCTGCTGTCTCCTGCATCTTCTCATTCTTCCCTCTTTACTTGTCAAGCGCTGGGTATTGTAAGTAGGGTTAGTTTTTAAGGAAGACTAAAGTGGGTGACGTTTCTGCTTCAATTACTTATTCCATCACTCTTTCCTGTTTCACTCTTTTTAAAAATCATAGAATATTAATTTAATGAGAGGCTCTCTGATGCTGAATAAATTAGTGGGAGGATGGGAGAAGTGATTTAGAGCAGAGCATTTCACACTTATATGCACATAAAACATTAGAGTCTGTGTTAAAATGCAGAATCTGATGTGGTTGGTGAGTCTGCTGGGGCAAGAGACCTGGAGTTCTTTTTTTTTTTTCATATTTTTTATTGGGTATTTATTTCATTTACATTTCCAATGCTATCCCAAAAGCCCCCCACACGCTCCCCCACCCACTCCCCTACCCACCCACTCCCACTTCTTGGCCCTGGCGTTCCCCTGTACTGAGGCATATAAAGTTTGCACAACCAATGGGCCTCTTTCCATTGATGGCTGACTAGGCCATCTTCTGATTCATATGCAGCTAGAGACACGAGTCACGGGGGTGGGAGGTAATTGGTTAGTTCATATTGTTGTTCCACCTATAGGATTGCAGATCCCTTCAGCTCCTTGAGTACTTTCTCTAGCTCCTCCATTGGGGGCCCTGTGATCCATCCAATAGCTGACTGTGAGCATCCACTTCTGTGTTTGCCAGGCCCCGGCATAGTGTCACAAGAGACAGCCATATCTGGGTCCTTTCAGCAAAATCTTGCTAGTGTATGCAATGGTGTCAGTGTTTGGAAGCTGATTATGGGATGGATCCCCGGATATGGAAGTTTCTAGATGGTCCATCTTTTTTTTTTTCTTTCCATTTTTTATTAGGTATTTAGCTCATTTACATTTCCAATGCTATACCAAAAGTCCCCCATACCCACCCACCCCCACTCCCCTACCCACCCACTCCCCCTTTTTGGCCCTGGCATTCCCCTGTTCTGGGGCATATAAAGTTTGTGTGTCCAGTGGGCATCTCTTTCCAGTGATGGCCGACTAGGCCATCTTTTGATACATATGCAGCTAGAGTCAAGAGCTCCGGGGTACTGGTTAGTTCATAATGTTGATCCACCTATAGGGTTGCAGATCCCTTTAGCTCCTTGGGTACTTTCTCTAGCTCCTCCATTGGGAGCCCTGTGATCCATCCATTAGCTGACTGTGGGCATCCTCTTCTGTGTTTGCTAGGCCCCGGCATAGTCTCACAAGAGACAGCTACATCTGGGTCCTTTCGATAAAATCTTGCTAGTGTATGCAATGGTGTCAGTGTTTGGATGCTGATTATGGGGTGGATCCCTGGATAAGGCAGTCTCTACATGGTCCATCCTTTCATCTCAGCTCCAAACTTTGTCTCTGTAACTCCTTCCAAGGGTGTTTTGTTCCCATTTCTAAGGAGGGGCATAGTGTCCACACTTCAGTCTTCATTTTTCTTGAGTTTCATGTGTTTAGGAAATTGTATCTTATATCTTGGGTATCCTAGGTTTTGGGCTAATCTCCACTTATCAGTGAGTACATATTGTGTGAGTTCCTTTGTGAATGTGTTACCTCACTCAGGATGATGCCCTCCAGGTCCATCCATTTGGCTAGGAATTTCATAAATTCATTCTTTTTAATAGCTGAGTAGTTCTCCATTGTGTAGATGTACCACATTTTCTGTATCCATTCCTCTGTTGAGGGGCATCTGGGTTCTTTCCAGCTTCTGGCTATTATAAATAAGGCTGCTATGAACATAGTGGAGCATGTGTCCTTCTTACCATTTGGGGCATCTTCTGGATATATGCCCAGGAGAGGTATTGCTGGATCCTCCGGTAGTACTATGTCCAATTTTCTGAGGAACCGCCAGACGGATTTCCAGAGTGGTTGTACAAGCCTGCAATCCCACCAACAATGGAGGAGTGTTCCTCTTTCTCCACATCCACGCCAGCATCTGCTGTCACCTGGATTTTTGATCTTAGCCATTCTGACTGGTATGAGGTGGAATCTCAGGGTTGTTTTGATTTGCATTTCCCTGATGATTAAGGATGTTGAACATTTTTTCAGGTGCTTCTCTGCCATTCGGTATTCCTCAGGTGAGAATTCATTGTTCAGTTCTGAGCCCCATTTTTTAATGGGGTTATTTGATTTTCTGAAGTCCACCTTCTTGAGTTCTTTATATATGTTGGATATTAGTCCCCTATCTGATTTAGGATAGGTAAAGATCCTTTCCCAATCTGTTGGTGGTCTCTTTGTCTTATTGACGGTGTCTTTTGCCTTGCAGAAACTTTGGAGTTTCATTAGGTCCCATTTGTCAATTCTCGATCTTACAGCACAAGCCATTGCTGTTCTGTTCAGGAATTTTTCCCCTGTGCCCATATCTTCAAGGCTTTTCCCCACTTTCTCCTCTATAAGTTTCAGTGTCTCTGGTTTTATGTGAAGTTCTTTGATCCATTTAGATTTGACCTTAGTACAAGGAGATAAGTATGGATCGATTCGCATTCTTCTACATGATAACAACCAGTTGTGCCAGCACCAATTGTTGAAAATGCTGTCTTTCTTCCACTGGATGGTTTTAGCTCCCTTGTCGAAGATCAAGTGACCATAGGTGTGTGGGTTCATTTCTGGGTCTTCAATTCTATTCTATTGGTCTACTTGTCTGTCTCTATACCAGTACCATGCAGTTTTTACCACGATTGCTCTGTAGTAAAGCTTTAGGTCAGGCATGGTGATTCCACCAGAGGTTCTTTTATCCTTGAGAAGAGTTTTTGCTATCCTAGGTTTTTTGTTATTCCAGACGAATTTGCAAATTGCTCCTTCTAATTCGTTGAAGAATTGAGTTGGAATTTTGATGGGGATTGCATTGAATCTGTAGATTGGTTTTGGCAAGATAGCCATTTTTACAATGTTGATCCTGCCAATCCATGAGCATGGGAGATCTTTCCATCTTCTGAGATCTTCTTTAATTTCTTTCTTCAGAGACTTGAAGTTTTTATCATACAGATCTTTCACTTCCTTAGTTAGAGTAACTCCGAGATATTTTATATTATTTGTGACTATTGAGAAGGGTGTTGTTTGCCTAATTTCTTTCTCAGCCTGTTTATTCTTTGTGTAGAGAAAGGCCATTGACTTGTTTGAGTTAATTTTATATCCAGCTACTTCACCGAAGCTGTTTATCAGGTTTAGGAGTTCTCTGGTGGAATTTTTAGGGTCACTTATATATACTATCATATCATCTGCAAAAAGTGATATTTTGACTTCCTCCTTTCCAATTTGTATCCCCTTGATCTCCTTTTGTTGTCGAATTGCTCTGGCTAATACTTCAAGTACTATGTTGAAAAGGTAGGGAGAAAGTGGGCAGCCTTGTCTAGTCCCTGATTTTAGTGGGATTGCTTCCAGCTTCTCTCCATTTACTTTGATGTTGGCTCCTGGTTTGCTGTAGATTGCTTTTATCATGTTTAGGTATGGGCCTTGAATTCCTGATCTTTCCAGAACTTTTATCATGAATGGGTGTTGGATCTTGTCAAATGCTTTTTCTGCATCTAACGAGATGATCATGTGGTTTTTGTCTTTGAGTTTGTTTATATAGTGGATTACATTGATGGATTTTCGTATATTAAACCATCCCTGCATCCCTGGAATAAAACCTACTTGGTCAGGATGGATGATTACTTTAATGTGTTCTTGGATTCGGTTAGCGAGAATTTTATTGAGGATTTTTGCATCGATATTCATAAGAGAAATTGGTCTGAAGTTCTCTATCTTTGTTGGATCTTTCTGTGGTTTAGGTATCAGAGTAATAGTGGCTTCATAGAATGAGTTGGGTAGAGTACTTTCTACTTCTATCTTGTGAAAAAGTTTGTGCAGAACTGGAATTAGATCTTCTTTGAAGGTCTGATAGAACTCTGCACTAATCCCGTCTGGTCCTGGGCTTTTTTTGGCTGGGAGACTATTTATAACTGCTTCTATTTCTTTAGGGGATATGGGACTGTTTAGATGGTCAACTTGATCCTGATTCAACTTTGGTACCTGGTATCTGTCCAGAAATTTGTCCATTTCGTCCAGGTTTTCCAGTTTTGTTGAGTATAGCCTTTTGTAGAAGGATCTGATGGTGTTTTGGATTTCTTCAGGATCTGTTGTTATGTCTCCCTTTTCATTTCTGATTTTGTTAATTAGGATTTTGTCCCTGTGCCCTTTAGTGAGTCTAGCTAAGGGTTTATCTATCTTGTTGATTTTCTCAAAGAACCAACTCCTCGTTTGGTTAATTCTTTGAATAGTTCTTCTTGTTTCCACTTGGTTGATTTCACCCCTGAGTTTGATTATTTCCTGCAGTCTACTCCTCTTGGGTGAATTTGCTTCCTTTTTTTCTAGAGCTTTTAGATGTGTTGTCAAGCTGCTAGTATGTGCTCTCTCCCGTTTCTTCATGGAGGCACTCAGAGCTATGAGTTTCCCTCTTAGAAATGCTTTCATTGTGTCCCAAAGGTTTGGGTACGTTGTGGCTTCATTTTCATTAAACTCTAAAAAGTCTTTAATTTCTTTCTTTATTCCTTCCTTGACCAAGGTATCATTGAGAAGAGTGTTGTTCAGTTTCCACGTGGGTGTTGGCTTTCTGTTATTTTTTTTTGTTATTGAAGATCAGCCTTAGTGCATGGTGATCTGATAGGATACATGGGACAATTTCAATATTTTTGAATCTGTTGAGGCCTGTTTTGTGACCTACTATGTGGTCAATTTTGGAGAAGGTACCATGAGGTGCTGAGAAGAAGGTATATCCTTTTGTTTTAGGATAAAATGTTCTGTAGATATCTGTCAGATCCATTTGTTTCATCACTTCTGTTAGTTTCAGTGTGTCCCTGTTTAGTTTCTGTTTCCATGATCTGTCCATTGGTGAAAGTGGTGTGTTGAAGTCTCCCACTATTATTGTGTGAGGTGCAATGTGTGCTTTGAGCTTTACTAAAGTTTCTTTAATGAATGTGGCTGCCCTTGTATTTGGAGCATAGATATTCAGAATTGAGAGTTCCTCTTGGTGGATTTTACCTTTGATGAGAACGAAGTGCCCCTCCTTGTCTTTTTTGATGACTTTGGGTTGGAAGTCAATCTTATCAGATATTAGGATGGCTAATCCAGCTTGTTTCTTCATACCATTTGCTTGGAAAATTGTTTTCCAGCCTTTTATTCTGAGGTAGTGTCTATCTTTTTCTCTGAGATGTGTCTCCTGTAAACAGCAAAATGTTGGGTCTTGTTTGTGTAGCCAGTTTGTTAGTCTATGTCTTTTTATTGGGGAGTTGAGACCATTGATGTTAAGAGATATTAAGGAAAAGTAATTGTTGCTTCCTGTTATTTTTGTTGTTAAAGTTGGCATTCTGTTCTTGTGGCTGTCTTCTTTTAGGTTTGTTGAGGGATTACCTTCTTGTTTTTTCTAGGGCATTGTTCCCGTTATTGTATTGTTTTTTTTCTGTTATTAACCTTTGAAGGGCTGGATTCGTGGAGAGATAATGTGTGAATTTGGTTTTGTCGTGGAATACTTTGGTTTCTCCATCTATGGTAATTGAGAGTTGGGCTGGGTATAGTAGCCTGGGCTGGAATTTGTGTTCTCTTAGTGTCTGTATAACATCTGTCCAGGCTCTTCCTGCTTTCATGGTCTCTGGTGAAAAATCTGGTGTAATTCTGATAGGCTTGCCTTTGTATGTTACTTGACCTTTTTCCCTTACTGCTTTTAGTATTCTATCTTTATTTAGTGCATTTGTTGTTCTGATTATTATGTGTCGGGAGGAATTTCTTTTCTGGTCCAGTCTATTTGGAGTTCTGTAGGCTTCTTGTATGTTCATAGGTATCTCTTTCTTTATATTTGGGAAGTTTTCTTCAATAATTTTGTTGAAGATGTTTGCTGGTCCTTTGAGTTGAAAATCTTCATTCTCATCCACTCCTATTATCCGTAGGTTTGGTCTTTTCATTGTGTCCTGGATTTCCTGGATATTTTGAGTTAGGATCTTTTTGCATTTTCCATTTTCTTTGATTGTTTTGCCGATGTTCTCTATGGAATCTTCTGCACCTGAGATTCTCTCTTCCATCTCTTGTATTCTGTTGCTGATGCTCAAATCTATGGTTCCAGATTTCTTTCCTAGGGTTTCTATCTCCAGTGTTGCCTCACTTTGAGTTTTCTTTATTGTTTCTACTTCCCTTTTTAGGTCTAGTATCGTTTTGTTCATTTCCATCACCTGTTTGTATGTTTTTTCCTCTTTTTCTGTAAGGACTTCTACCTGTTTGATTGTGGTTTCCTGTTTTTCTTTAAGGACTTGTAACTCTTTAGCAGTGTTCTCCTGTATTTCTTTAAGTGATTTATTAAAGTCCTTCTTGATGTACTCTACCATCATCATGAGATATGCTTTTAAATCTAGGTCTAGGTTTTCGGGTGTGTTGGGGTGCCCTGGACTGGGCGAAGTGGGAGTGCTGGGTTCTGATGATGGTGAGTGGTCTTGGTTCCTATTAGTAGGATTCCTACGTTTACCTTTCGCCATCTGGTAATCTCTGGAGTTAGTAGTTATAGTTGACTCTGTTTAGAGATTGTTCTTCTGGTGATTCTGTTACCGTCTCTCAGCAGACCTGGGAGACAGATTCTCTCCTCTGAGTTTCAGTGCTCAGAGCACTCTCTGCTGGTAAGCTGTCTTACAGGGAAGGTGCGCAGATATCTTGTTTTTGCACCTCCTCCTGTGCAGACTAAATTCCTAAGTTCCAGGGAGTCCTGGAACCAAGATGGCGACCGCTGCTCCTGAGGCTGAGGCCGCCTCCCAAGCCAGGCGGACACCTGTCCTCTGGTCCGGACGGTGGCCGGCTGTCTGCGGCCCGCCAAGGGTGCTGCCTCAGCGGCTCTGTGCTTCTGCCCATCCCAGAAGCTGTCCGGTTCTCTGGCGCACCCTCTAACCTGTTCAGACTAATTTCCTAAGTTCCGCTGAGCTCAGGAACCAAGATGGTGACCGCTGCTGCTGAGGCTGAGGCCGCCTCCCAAGCCAGGCGGACACCTGTCCTCTGGTCCGGACGGTGGCCGGCTGTCTGCGGCCTGCACAGGGTGCTGCCTCAGTGGCTCTGTGTTTCTGCCCGTCCCAGAAGCTGTCCGGTTCTCTGGCGCTCCCTCTAACCTGTTCAGACTAATTTCCTAGATGGTCCATCTTTTTGTCTCAGCTCCAAACTTTGTCTCTGTAACTCCTTCCATGGGTGTTTTATTCCCAATTCTAAGAAGGGGCACAGTATCCACACTTTGGTCTTCGTTCTTCTTGAGTTTCCTGTGTTTAGCAAATTGTATCTTATATCTTGGGTATTCTAAATTTCTGGGCTAATATCCACCTATCAGTGAGTACATATTGTGCGTGTTCTTTTGTGATTGGCTTACCTCACTCAGGATGATGCCCTCCAGGTCCATCCATTTGCCTAGGAATTTCATAAATTCATTCTTTTTAATAGCTGAGTAGTACTCCATTGTGTAAATGTACCACATTTTCTGTATCCATTCCTCTGTTGAGGGGCATCTAGGTTCTTTCCAGCTTCTGGCTATTATAAATAAGGCTGCTATCAACATAGTGGAGCATGTGTCCTTCTTACCGGTTGGAACATCTGGATATATGCCCAGGAGAGGTATTGCTGGATCCTCCGGTAGTACTATGTCCAATTTTCTGAGGAACTGCCAGACTGTTTTTCAGAGTGGTTGTACAAGCTTGCAATCCCACCAACAATGGAGGAGTGTTCCTCTTTCTCCACATCCTCACCAGCATCTGCTGTCACCTGAATTTTTGATTTTAGCCATTCTGACTGGTGTGAGCTGAAATCTCAGGGTTGTTTTGATTTGCATTTCCCTGATGATTAAGGATGTTGAACATTTTTTCGGGTGCTTCTCAGCCATTCGGTATTCCTTAGGTGAGAATTCTTTGGTTAGCTCTGAGCCCCATTTTTAATGGGGTTATTTGATTTTCTGGAGTCCACCTTCTTGAGTTCTTTATATATATTGGATATTAGTCCCCTATCTGACTTAGGATAGGTAAAGATCCTTTCCCAATCTGTTGGTGGCCTTTTTGTCTTATTGAGGCTATCTTTCGCCTTGCAGAAGCTTTGCAATTTTATGAGGTCCCATTTGTTGATTGTCAATCTTACAGCCCAAGCCATTGCTGTTCTATTCAGGAATTTTTCCCCTGTACCCATATCTTTGAGGGTTTTCCCTACTTTCTCCTCTATAAGTTTCAGTGAGACCTATACTTCTAAGAAGCTCTAAACCTCTCCCTACTGCTGAGGTCTCTGGATCATGCTCTCAAGCATCCAATATTTAAACAAAAAACACCATAGGAGGCCAGATGAGCTTCTTAGTTGAATCCAGCTGATATGACCAGTTGCAGAAGAAACCTAACTGTTTTAAACTTTACCCCAAGTCTGCTTACCAGGAAAGCAACTCCCAGTTTAAGAAAGAACTGGATAGATACACTTAAACAAGAACACCAGTAAACGGGATATTTCTCTGCATCCTAATGACTACCAGATACTTCCAGGTTCTTTCTGCTCAGCTGAATGTTAAATTGCCAGTTGAGTGTTGCTCAGAATTTTATCACTCAGAACTGGGAGATAGATTATTAAACCTATCCTGGTGCAAGGGCTACTCACTTATCTCAGCGTTGGGTTCTTCGCTCCTCTGGTAGTACCTGCATAAAATCAAAGTTAAGTCCATCTTTATTCCTGTGCCTTATGCTTTGGCGTCTCCTTGATAGGCACATTTATGAAGAATTCTGTTGGAATTGACCGGATAGAGCTAATCTGGGTGATAAAATGCTGTGCAAAGCATTCCATATGGAGGTGGAGTGTGAGATCTCTTCTGTAGAAAGAACATGTCCAAGTGTCCCTGGCTGGCCACACTCATCCCTCTCTTTCTCTTTCCAGGGAGGAGAACACTGTTATTACCAGGGCCAGATTCGAGGAAACCCTGTCTCATTTGTTGCCCTATCAACATGCCATGGACTCCAGTAAGTGCCACATAAATTATTTATACATTTGCTATTTCAACAGCTTTTCTTTATGTTTAATGTACTAGTAAAAGCATCTTAGCGTTTCAGACTCTGGAGGCTTTGAAAGTATGCTGCCATAGAATGATACTTGAGTCATTTTTTTCTAGTTTCATCTAGATTCAGACAGTAGAGGCTTGGGTACCTTTGTTTTCTGTTCCTGGGGCTGATTAGCACCCCCCATAACCAATTCAACACCCCACTTTTCCTTGATTTAACTCTTTATATTTTCACGGAACAATGGAAATTCTAGTAGATGAAAATCCATGGCTCTTTGAACAAAAAGCAGGCTGGAGACGACCTCAGAAACCACAAACTCTACAAACCCACAGAACTCATAGCAGCCAAGGGAGGACACACTTACACTTTCTGAAAGCTCTGTAGAACAAGTTTGTCCTTCTGAGTTTCCCTACTCACAGCTTTCACGTCACAGAATGTATTTGTGGATGGTGAACATCTCCATGAACCTCACTCTATCCTGTCCATGATGGTGGTGCCCTTAGGCCATTTCTCCTTGTTTTATGGCCTCTTGAGATCCAATAAAATCCACCCCAAAGCATTCTATTTAGACTAAATCAATTCCTTCTGGCTTGATACTTTTGTTTTTTTTTGTTTTTGTTTTTTTTTTTTGTTTTTGTTTTTTTTTTGTCTTAATTTTATTTTGCACACAAGTAAGCTAAGACTTAATTACTTTTAAGTTTTGTAGGTAGATAGTTTTTGTAGTGAGTTAGAAATGTAGCCCCTTTCATGTAATAACCTGTCACTGGGAGGGACTCTGCTGTGGACTAGGCACTAGGAATGTTAAAGCAATTTCAGCGTGTGTGAGTCCTGAGACCTCAGTGTGGTGGACAGGGCAGATGTAGCCTGGGTTCATTTTGTGCACTAGGATAAGGATATTTGTCTTCATTGAGAAAGGAAAAAAGTTATACTGGTGCAAAATAGAAGCTGAGGATTGTCACTGAAGGACAGGTGGAGCGTGAGGGCTCCACAGGTGTGCTACCTGTCACAGGTAGAATGGACCCTGTGGCAGACTTTGAGAGAACTTTCCAGTGTGTGTTAGATCTTAAATCTGCAGTGGCGATGGAATGAGATAGGCTGGAGAGTCTGGCTAGTGGCCCAAGTAACAGACACTTCTGGTCAGTCTCTGGGAAGAGGTATGTTAGACAGGTAGACAGAGAGACCACCAGGCTAAGAAAATGAGCAGAGGAGGGAGGCTGTGTGCCTGTATAGTGCAAAGTTTCCCCATGCTTCTCATGAGAAATTCAGTGGGTATTTACTTTACCTTTGTCACTTGAGTAAAGATTATTACAGTTATGGCACCCTTGCTTATTGTAGGAGGGCCTTGAATTTCTTACCAGAAAACTGGTGTAGCTAATCTCTACACAGCATAGTTGACAGCTAGGGAGAATGTTTTTGACCTTGCTCACATTTATGGCACCAAATAGGCACTGGACAGAAGAGTGATATAAAAACAAGAACCCTTTCTCCATCTCTCTTTCACCCTTAGAATTTCAGGCAAATCCCAGTGTGAGCATCATGCTCACTGCTTTTCAGTGTGCTTCTCTGTTTCCCAGTGGATAGGGTGCTGTGAGAACCAGGAGGATGGTGTGAACCCCTTTCATGGGCTCTCCTGGGCATGGAAATATAAGAACAACAGCTGGGTTCTACCCTGCCACTGTCATTTAAGGAAAGCAAGAACAACACCTGTCAGGATCCTGCCTCAGTTGCTTTAACTCTGTTTTATATCTTTCACTTAAAAGTAAGCTAAATGAAATAAGTAAAAAATTCATGATGTATCGATAAGTACTGATAGAATTATGTAGCACAGTGCTTGGGCTTTCTTGGATGGTATAAACATATCTGGTACTTTTTGTTGTTGAAGAACTATTATCATCATGATTTTATTTCTGAACACAGTTGCTTCTAGTAGTGCTTTGGAGGTGCATTGCTGAGCATTAAAAGAGATGGCTCTCCAAGTTATACCAGTTAGGTAAAAGCTTCGTTGCTTCATGCATAATTCATCCTTTATAAATGACCAAGTATAGACTGGGTTTTTTTTTTTTTCATGTTTCTGATTTACTGCATTTAGTTGAAGAACAAAAAATGGGAAAATTAGCTTAATAAGCCTTCTTCATAGAGTCTACGAAGTTCTTCTGTACAAATTCAAAGGATGAATAGGCAGTAATTTGATCCATATATTTGATGTAATGACAAAATCTTTTGACTATGGGAATCTAAAAAAAAAAAAAAAAAAGATGAAATCAAACATAAGTTTATTGCCCTCTGGTGGAAATCTGTAAGAACGACTGCTGTTTCCTTTCCTCTTATTCAGCTTTCTGTGTAGCTCAACTGTTTCATAATGACGTGGTTCTAGCTACATGGTCTAATTGTTGTAGGCTTACCATAAGTTCAATTTTTGCTTTATATAAAGGCATCGAACTTCAAAGCAAATGAAATAGCTGGATGATGATGTTAGTAACAGCATGTTATGATGAGTCAGAATTTTCTAAGTATAAGTAATTTCAGAATTTTATTCCACTTCATGATGCTTTCTTACAGTACAATGTCAAAATCCAATGGGGAAAACCCTGATTTTCCCATGCAACAGTATTCTAGTTTGCTTACTGCTGCTCTGAAGAAACACTGACCAAGAGCATCTTGAGGAAGAAAGGGTTTGTTTCAGCCTAAAGACTGTAGTCCATCCACCCATCATAAAGGAAAGTAAGAGCAGGGACTCAAGGCAGGAACCAGAACTACGGAGGAGCACTCTTTTCTGGGTAGATCTCCCAGCTTGCTAAGCCTGCTTTCTTATTCAACCTAGCCCTGTCTGCTCATGGGTGGTACTGTCTACAGTAAGCTGGGCCGCCCCATGTCAATCACTATTCAAGAAAATGCCCCATAGGCACGTCTCCAGGCCAATCTAATAAACATAGTTCAAAGAAGATCCCCACTTTCTGAGTAGGTCTTGTTTTATGCCAAGCTCACAAAAACTATGACAGGTAGTAACACTGTAAATGAAACAATCTAATTGCCATGTGAACTTTGACAAAGGTTAATGGTTATGTAATGTTGTGGATGGATCTGGCTAGTTCTTAGCAGGGCTAGAGAGAATAGTGTTTGTCATATTTGGTCTGTAAGGAGAGGTGTCCCCTGTATTATGGATATATATACACATACTCATATACATATGTCAGATATAGTGGTGTATTCTTCCTGACTGCATCTGTTCATTTTTAAATTCCCAATTCAGTGTCCTCCAAATGCAGAAAGTACATCCACGTTTGAAAGCTGAGCAGACATGAGCATGGCTAATCTAGTTGATATCTGAGAATTTAAAACTTGTGGAAGCTGTCCTAGCAGAAACGTAGGAATTTAAATGAAGTCAGACCTGGAAACCATTGTGAAAATAGTTTAGAGAAATGAAGAGATTTTATAACATCATTAATGAGAGACAAACAATATCCTATGTCTAATTGCTTGGCTATGATGTGAGCATTTTTACCCCAAACTGAAAAATTAATGTAAGGATCACAGTTCTGTACCCTTAGGTACCTGAATGAGACCAGTATCTGTAGCGCCACGAGGCACCTGGTTTTAATAGAAACACTATTTTCTAATCACAGTGGTGTCAGGAGCTCTCTGAATGGGAGATGAAACCGTATGTACTTCAAATGCCCCTGTGGTGGTTGGTATGAGAATGCCCTCCCTCCATAGGCTCATGTATTTGTATGCTTTGCTCCTAGTTGGTAGAACAACTGTTAGGGGAGGATTAGCTGTCACCTTGTTGAAAGAGATGTGTCACTTGGGTGGGCTTTGAGGTTTCAAAAGCGCATGCCAGGCCCGGTCTTACTCTCTCCTGCCTGCTGCTGGAGAATCGGGATTTAGCTCTCAGCTACTTCTCTAACAACATGCCTGCCTGTTGCTATGCTTTCTGCCTTGATGATCATGGAGTCACTCTCTGAAGCTGTAAGCCAGCGGCTGATTAAATGCTTTCTTCTATATGTTGCCTTGGTCATGGTGTCTCTTCATAGCAATAAAACAACACTAAGGAACTCCCTTTATAGGACTTCTAAAGAGCAGATAGTAAGAGGTCGCAAGCTGCTCTTGATTTGTGCCCTCCTTCCTGGCCTCTGCCTGTTGGGGCTACCCACTGCTTCTTCTGAAGCTGCTGTTATTTATTATTATTATTATTATTATTATTATTATTATTATTTTAATGTCAATGCTGTCTTTACAGTGCTCAGGTAAAACCTTGGAGTCCTTGTTGATATCTTACTGGCAAAGTCTGCATCAAGCATCTCAACAAACCCTATTGTTTCTCCTTTCAAAAACTACCTAGGCAGGGCATGTGGCTCAGAGATATAACATGTACTTAGCCTGTAAAGTCCTGAATTGAATCCTCAACAGCTAAAAGAAATGCACACATACCATACAAGTACATACACATAGACACAGACACATAGATACATAGACCAACATACAGACAGTGACACACACATAGACACATACCCACACAGACAGACATAGACAAACACACACACACACAGACACACACACACACACACACACACACACACACACACACACACATTCCATGACCCGATAGAATTTGGCCAGTTCTCACCACTTCTGTTTTTACCACCATCTTCTTTATCTTGGATTACTCTAATAATCCCATCCTAGTAATCTCTGCCTTCTGCCTCACTATTGTAAAGAGTATTATAACGCAGTGGCTGGGATCATTATTGGAAATCAAGGGATAACCAAGCATAAGGGCCCATGCCTGC